>NW_017728915.1:35962544-36062768 GCF_001723895.1 Crocodylus porosus | reverse complement strand
GGCTAGGATCTGGAACCAACTTCCTAGGGAAGTGGTGCTGGCTCCTACCCTGGGGATCTTTAAGAAGAGGCTTGATGCCTACCTGGCTAAACTCATTTGAGTCCAGTTTTTCTCCCGCCCAGGCTGGGGATCGGACTGCAAGATCTACGAGGTCCCTCCAATCTGACTTCTATGATATGATTCTATGATATGATAAATCTGTCCATATACGTGAGGGAAGTATTGCAGACTTTGAAAAGTGCTAACTTGAAATGAGATTTTAATACACAGGGTTTTAATGTAAGACAAGTTCAGCTTTACGCTATCATCGTTTAATGGCATGGGAAATAAATTCATGTGCAAGAGATTTCCTTGCTTTGTTTTTTTCTGTCTTTACGAATGTGTTGTAACCAGTTCTGGGTAAATGACTCCTTGGTTAGATAAGAATTTATTTTTTTATCCTTGGACTATGCCCTCAGGCTTCCAGTTATGCCAACATCAGCGACGCTAGTCTCTGATTAGTCGCCCCTGCGTCTTACTCATTGTCACTCTTGATTAATGTTATTACTCTGGCACATCTTTGCAAATGCACGCTTCCAAGCACCCTATGCTCCCAGTGAAGCCATCAGGAAATAAGGACACTCAGCATCACTCTGCTATTCTTCAGTGATGGGCAGAATCATGCCCTACTGAAAAGCCAATATGCCCAAAGTTAACGTAGCTCCAAGGTGCAAAAGAAGGCAACAGATCTGTCTAATCTCATTTTATTTGCTTCATAAAAGAAAGTCACAACACAGATACTGGAGGGGATTATAGATTTGCTATCATTTTATAGGTTGTTATGCGTAAAACAAATACAAATATCTATTTGAGATCTAGGAGCCAAGTAACTTGCCTGAAGTGCCATGCAGGCCTGGTTAACAAGCTCCTGATGGAGCGCACCTCAAGCCGCTGAGTGTGAATACAGGTGTTGTTGTCACGTAGACAGATGTACAGCACCATGTGGTGCCCATACAGAGGTACCTGAGCTTGTCTGGGTACCGGGAGCAGTATAGCACGATGCTCTGCCCTAGCTGATATACTCCAAGCAAATTCACTTGCCCATGTGGAGCACGACATTAATGCAGCTGTAGTATTTCTGCTGTGCTATTTAAACTCCCCTCTAAAGACTGATTGGGAACCTCAGTGGTACATAAGTAGGATGATCATAACTGTTTTAGGTAAATCTGAGATGGGGGGGCACCTGGGGGCATGGCACACGACCAGGATATGGCTGCAGGTACCAGGACGGGGCTGGAGCTGTGGGTCAAAGTGGGGCCCATGCAGCCCCTGCCCAGTGTAATACAGTTACATTTAGTAGGTCTTTAATAACACCACCCCCGTGGTTCTGCTTTCAATCTGGATTTGATTTACACAGCGTAGGAATAATATTTTTGCTTTACCACTCCAACACTGTCCAATGTTGTGAGCCACCAGTATGGAGTGGCTGGTGGCTCTCCTGTTTCTTTCAGCTAAAACCACAGGTAACATCAAGTGTCAGAGAAGGACAGCCAAGCATTCAAGCCAAAACAATGCATGAAACCAATCTGTGCCAATTAGATATTATCACTCACTGCTGGCATGCAAGTACCATAAACCTTTGCTTGATACCTAGTATAAAGATTAATTGTTAATCAATATTAGGGTGGGATGCAGCATGTCCCCTGAGAAAAACACTCCTAATCTATCTTGTTTTTAAAGTTTTATTGCTCCCAGGTTCTGCACAGCACCCACACACGCATTACCTTCTTAGTAAGAAGCCAAGGAGAGAGCCCTTTCCACAGATTTCACAGACATTAGGGCTGAAGGGACCTCGAGATCATTGGGTCCAGCCCCCCGTCCAAGGGGCGGGAAGTCAGATGACCCCAGCAAGAGAAGCATCCAAATGCAACTTGAATGTGTCCAAAGCTTGCACCACTTCTGGGGGGAATCGGTTCCAGACTCTGGACACTCAGACAGTAAAGAAGTTTTTCCTTATGTCCAGTCTAAAATGGTCTTCCAGCGGTATGTGACTGTTGGACCTTGTCTTCCCTAGGGGAGCCCTGGCAAACAGATGTTCTCCCAGGTCCTGATGTAAACCCCTGACGTACTTATAGGCGGTCACCAAGTCCCCTCTGAGCCTACGCTTTTCCAAGCTTGTCCCTGTCTCAGCCTCTCCTCATAAGGCCTGCTTTCCTGACCGCTGATCATGCGTGTAGCTCTCCTCTGGACTTTCTCGAGCTTCTCCACATCCTTTTTGAAGTGTGGAGCCCAGACTTGAATGCAGTACTTCAGCTGCGCCCTCACCAAGGCCAAGTAAAGCGGGAGAATGACATCTTGGGTCTTGTTTGAGATGCATCGGTAGATGCAAGCCAGGGTCTTATTTGCTTTGCCAGCTACAGCACTGCGTTGGTGGCTCATGTTCATCTTGTGGTCAATAGTGACTGCCAAGTCTTTTCTGGACATAGTGCTAGTGAGCGAAACACCTTTTACTCCTTTTCCTGTGGGCTGGCATGGACTTCCCTTGAGCTACCACTCGTCTTGGACTCCCTTCCCTGTCAGATCATGATCTTTCAGGACCTCGACGACCAACCTTCTGAGCTTTCCTGAAGTCAAGGATTTCTGCATTGCTGACTGATCTGCCAGCTTTGTGATGGATAAGGAAGGTGACCAACTTTTCCAAGAGTGATCAACTTTTCCAAATAATTTCTAACTTGTCCCGCGTTACCAAGTCCAACATGGCATAGATCCCATCATCCCATTGAATTAGCCACAGTGATGGAAACACCCAGTCTCGGCTTTTGTGTAATCAGATCCCTTTAAAGAGAAGGAGGGGAAAGTCTGCAATACTAGATGGCAATCATTTTGTAACTTCATGTGTTATTTGAGGATATGGCTCAGCAAGTTCCTAGAAAAAATCAGGTACTCGATGAGCAGCATAATGGTCCCCACAGCTTTACAGATTTTAACAGAAGAAAAGACCCTTGCATTCAACTATTTTGATCTCCTGCATACCTCAGTCTATTTCAGCACATCATTTCTACCACAAGCCTATAACTTATAAGTGAACCAGAGCATGTATGTCTTAGAAAAAAATGTAGTTAGCTGTGTTAGTCTGAAGTTAGGCTGATGGCAGGGCAGGGTGGCACCTTGTAGACTAACTCATTCAGAAGCATGAGCTTCTGTCAGTTATTGATTACTTCATCATAGTATCTAATGAAGTAGACTATAAGCCTAGAAAAACTCATGCCTCTCTGATACATCTTAGAAAAACATCCAACCTTAATGAAAAGGCTTTGCATGATAGCAAATGCGTCCATAACGTAGTTAGCTGTGTTTGTCTGAAGTTAGGCTGATGGTAGGGCAGGGTGGCACCTTGTAGACTAACTCATTCAGAGGCATGAGCTTCCGTAGGCTATAGATTACTTCATCATAGTAGCTGATGAAGTAGACCGTTAGCCTACAAAAACTCTTGCCTCTCTGATACATGTCTTGGAAAGAATTACCCAGGGATATGGATGCATTTGCTATCACTCAAAGGCTTTTCATTGAAGTTGGATGGTTTTTTTAAGTAGCCTCACTTAAAATGCAACCAAGGAGACCAACTCCCCCCCAGAGCTTTAAACCTAGTGTAATATGTTCATGTTACATAAATATGCTTTCCTCCATCGGCACTAGAGACTAGGGAACATGCAACACGAAGTCATCAAAGATTGGTCACTTGTAGTCTCCGCCAATATTACACAAGCCAGTCACCTCAGACTTCATGTGCTTCACAGCACATTACAAATCCGTTGAGCCATGTAAAGTCCCAGTGTGGCGTGAGTCTTGATTGAATGGATACAAACCTTTTTGGGACAGCAATTTTAGGAGCTGAGTGCAATACCTGTCATGTCTCCAGCTGGGATCCGTGCTCTCAGTAGATCCACTTCGAGCTTCAAGTCTTCTTCTGAGCACGGTGGTTGCCATGCCAATGTGTAGCCTAGTAACAGATCCCATCCTTGTTTTCTTGCTCTTGTTTTGATAGTGAAAGCATGACATAATGTTTTCCCACTTCTATGAATGCATGTTGCTATGCAAAGCTCAGGGAATCCTTTGCTTGGTTTGCTCAATCCAACTGCATATTTAGTCTGGCTAATAGACCGAGGCCAGAAATTCCACCATCTTGAATTTTTTTAACCCCCAAATGAGCAAAAATGGGAATTTTCCTCTGAAACAAAATATCAGATATAATTTGAGGCAAATGAGAACATATCATCCTGATTTTAGCATTTTAATTTTGTTACTAATTCTTAAAATAAAAAATACTGCTTATCTCCTGTGTAACCCAGGCCAGTGAATTCACCCAATTTTTCCTGCATCAGATCCATAACTTCTGGTTCAGCTACAACATAGTGTTTAGAAAGACATCTGAAGTTGACTTCAAATGATGAGAACCCCTCGGTCAATTGTTCCTACAGTTAGTTTCCTTCTGATTTAAATCCTTGTACCTTATATCTACTCTGAATTTGTCTAGCTTCAGCTTTCAGCTGTTGGTTCTTGTTATTCTATTGTCTGCTAGATTAAAAGCGCCCCCCCCCCCCCTCACTGATCAGGTTTTCTGCTCATGGATAAACTAAATAGATTGATTTCCTTAACTCTTTCACTCCAAGACAGATTTTCCAGGCCTTGAATCACTCTTGTAGCCATTTTCAGTTTGTCAACATCCTTTTTAAACTATGACCACCACAACTGGATGCAATATTGCAGATACAGCATGCTATACATACGCAGCAATATTAATGTTTCCCTTCTTGTTCTCAACAGTCTCCAAAGTATACATCTAAAGACTACATTTGCTTTATCAAGGTGGTACAAGAGTCATTTTTATTCTCTTAATAGCTCTATTGACCCCCCTACAAATGAAACGAACAATGATCTATATTCCAAAGGCATTGCACGTATTTTGTAAGCTACCTTGGGAACAGGCCTGTTGGCAGGTAGAGTTTATATCAGCATTGGCCACGGGAAAAGGCCACCCTTTGATGTTAATGCATCGTGGAAAAAGACAGGAAAAGAAAGGAAGACAAGCGCATGTATCCATGCAGGTATTTCCTTTCACCACGTGGAGCTGTCACGATTATGCAGCAAGCCAGCTGCTGAATGTGTGAGAAAGTTTCCAAAATGTCATTTGTCCAAGCAAAAGTGCAAGAGCACCATTGCTGTGGTGAACTGTGAACGTAGCGTGTGTGCCCCTCCCTAACACCGATGAAGGAACAAACTCCCCGACTAGCGAGCTGCCAACGAAGACGTCATGAGACTCACTCAAGGTTGCAGCAGTTCATGCGGTGCCTGCAATCTCCCTCCCACCTCTATATAAAAAGAAAATACTAATGTTCTTTAATAAATACTATCCAGGTCTCTCAATAGCTGAGTCGTTAGCCAGTTCTTTAATTGGGTGCTCACAGATGTCAATGCTCCAGTAACCAGATGTGACTGGACAGCACCCCAGTTTGCAAATTGTGTTAATTCAGTTTGCTATTACAATCATTTCATCCCAGTATGTTTTTCATTTATGTTTCTTAGTGTTGTCCATTGTGGATTTAAAGACTGAAGCTGGAGTGTGAAGAGAGGAGACGGGATCGAGTTTCTTTCAATGAAAATGGCCAGAATTTTCAAAAAAACCAGGGTTCTTATAATTAATCAATCTGATTTCTTGTGTTTCTGAAGAGACCTGACAAACACCCGGTTTCAATAAGAAGACATGCTTATTCCTAGAAATAAAACTGGATAGTTGTGGGAAATGTTTATTAGGCAAGACAAATCACCGAAAAGATACAAACTCTTTGATTAATTAAGACAGATGAGAGACCTCTTTGAAGCCAAATAGCTTTGGTTAAGCAGGCAGCTGAATTTGTTTCAGACTCAGCATTGATCCGTGGATGTTATTTTAAATGGAAATGAGGCCACATTGCACGAGGACCTGGAGCGCCCACACTCTTATTGATTGGGCCATTTCAGTAATTTGTAAAAAAAGCTACAATATTTAAATTTCTCTTGTTTATTTCTTTAAAAAATAGAGGGCATCCCTTACACGCACTTGGGAGAATTAAATAAATTAACTGTAGCACAGAACACAACGAGTCCAACTTCCCATCCCCTGCAATGCAAAATCTGGCTTAAGTTTGAATTTCTCTTGGGTTTTTTTTTTTCCCGGTTATATGCCCACATCACAATTATCGTACTTTGTACTACATTTTATCTTACATCCCTAGATGCCTGCTACTTCTAAAAGGAGAACACTCAATTTAAGACTCGGAAAAATTAAAGGTGTGCCTAGATGAACCTTATGCTTCACAAATGGAGCAGAGGCATCGTCTCTGCATTTCTGAGCTCGGTACCTGTGAGCAGGAGCTAGGAGGCAGGATGCTCCTGGAAGCATCCCTCCCTTGATACACGGGGAAATGGAGCAGATGTGGATCGCCCAAGGGATCTCGCTTCCCTACACCTTTGCGTGTACATATGCCACCTTCCTGTGAAAGACTGAAGGAGTGTCTTACAGATGAGGAACAAAGTCCTCTTATACTTATTGATGAAGGCTATGCAACTGTCCAAGATGAACAGATAAATAGGCTCTGAAATCTTCATGTAACCTACTAAGTCTAAAGCTCCTTAGGTTCTTAAATACAGATGTAAAAGCCTTAAGGACACAGGCTTGAAAATCATTGCTCTGTGATCCATCTATAAAGTGGAAGAAGCTTTTCCAGTCTCACAGGGGTTATCTGAGAAGAAATTCATTAATGCCCATGTGGTCTCCAGGCACCTTAAGTAATGGGGGGGACATATAATTACTTACTTAGATAGATAGTTTTTGGATAAAAACAATGACCAAAATATAGCAATCAATAAGCCATTTCTTTTCGGGTAACATATAATTAGAAACAGTGCGCTGCTGAAATAATAAGCAGTGTGTAATCAAATCATTAGCATATAATTTTATGACTGCAGACATAACAAATTTGCCCAGACCATCTGGCGATTAAATCAGTTCTTTGTTTCTGTAGGGTATTTCTTATAGCTGAAATTGTGTTTCATGTTGAATACGTTCCTAGGAAATGTTTAGCAGGCAAATTGTCTTGTTATTGCCAGGTATTTCCCATTAACAGAAAAGCTACATTGAGACTATTACTCAATAGTAAGCAGCTGTTGTATCCTGTGAATAGCTATCCTGTGTCTCTCTTCCTATATACTGCCAAATTACTAAAATAAAAACAAATATTTAAAAATACTGCATGCAAGTTATCCTGCTGTTCTAAAAAGATACAGATCAGATTGTTTATTGATTATATATGTTTTAATTGTTCTTAGACCATTAATTATATTCGTGAATACCTGGTCAGACAAGCAGCCACACCAAATGTTTCATTAGCAGTATACACTGAACATCAGAAGTGCAATTCTTTTTTAACCGGCAAGAGACACTTAATATTCAGATGAAACACTGATCTTACTTTCTGAATGACACCTCTACTATATACCGAGCAGTTTTCACCACCACAGCAACAGTGTGTATCTGCCCTGACCTATTTAATGATATGCTAGAGCCCAAAAGATTGCTTAGATTACTGTGCTCATATTTTGACGTGGCATTTTTTTGTTAGCAGCCATTTTATCCTCTCCAAACCCGAGACAGATGAATTACCTGATCAGCTATTGCATTCACATCAAAGGCAGAACAATTTATTCCTTCCAGTGTTGTGAAACAGACACGTACAAAAGAACAATGAAAGGGAAATGAGATGTGGCTCCAGTCCTATTCCCTGCTCACAATGGCTCACAAAGAAGTAAATGTGCCATGAAACCAATTTTCAAAGAGCCCTGGGATGCAGTAATGGGCATCCGGTTAGGATTGCTAGCAAATGCTGGGTCTGGTTTGTAAAATGGTCATCAGATCTGGGATTTTGCTTAACACAATGGGATCCGGGACTGGGTCTCCTAAGCTTGACTGCAATGCAAATAATAAAAAAAATGCAAATAATAATTTTCAAAGATGTCTTTAGGTATCCCCCACACCAGAAGAGTATATGAGAAAACACTCAAAGGGGCCTTCAGACTTTGTGTGTCCAACCCCCTTGCTCTTGTAGACCGTAACATAGCATCCCATGGGCAATTTTGCAAACCTTAACCCAAAGTTCAGAAGAAGCAAATACAAATGTTACTTCTTGGCAGATATCTCGGTGGTAATTATCATTGTCACGGCTTCATCCTACTCGCACTAAGTCTGTTTCCAAGCTCTCGTTGAGTTCAGCAAGAACAGCAACTGGATTTGCCCCCCATCAGTGCTCAATCCTCAATGAGCAGCTCTATGGTGGTTGTGCATAGCAGAAGTAAGAAGCAGAGGAAATCCCATTGTTATTTTTTCTTTTTAATAGTCAGGGAAAATTATTCAAGATGAAACCCTGGTCTTTGCCTAGTAAGACTATGATGGGAATAGTTGTACAGTAAGCTATGTTGCAGTCAAAATCCATTCTTTTCAAAGCTGTTCCCAGCTGACCTCACGTAGCTTTTGATTTGAGATGGGACTAATGATGGGTGCGACTCCAGAAGATACATTTGGATAAACTCCCAAAAGCTTAGCTGAAGACCGAAACATTTCTGACCCTCCTTGATATTAGAGCAGGGCTGGAAAACTTGCAAGGAAATGTTCTGCCTGGGTACTGCCCACATTTCCCAATTGCATTCAGGCCAGTATAGAAATAATTCTTTTGACAAGATCCTAGTATTAGTTCCTCACCAGATTTGAGCTAGTTAATTGATGATGAGACTATGCAGACATGGGCTGTGATTATATGACTATACCTTCATGGCAAACATCCAGGGGAGGAGGGAAGGAGAAGTTATGTCTGAGCATAGGGGCTGTGCCTGCTTCTTTGTGGACCACCTCCATGGAGCAAGGTGTCCTTTACCCTCTTCCAACTTATTCAGCACTTGGCTCTGAAGTGAAGCAAGTAATTCAGAAATCCTCCAGAGCCAAGAAGTCACCCAGAAATCTGCTTCATTCAAGGCTCTGACTACTAACTACTCGACATGGCATAACACAACCCTCAGCATAGCAAAACCACTAGCCCTAAATTGTACAGCTCCGCACAAACAGACTTTCCCCCCCGAGGCAAAAAAAAAAAATCTATTCACAGCTCATGGTTAATTCTGACTGAGTAGAAGTTGGGCCCAAGAAAGCAATAGCCAAAACTTCTCCTAACCCAAAGTCAACGGTGGGTTTGGCTTGGGCTGGCATTGATTTTGTCCACAGCCACGACATACTAGCAGAAGCTCCTCACTGTCCAAACGTCCCCTGATAAATAGAAGATCCTATGGAGGCCGCCAAGCTTCGAGCCACTCGGAGAGGCTCATGGCATCTGAACATGCCCAGCAACCAGGGCCTATGACTTTCATACTTGGGTAAAACCCAAGTATAAACCTGGTTTATGCCACCACACATACAATGGGGATGACACTAAATGTGACACTTCCTTCCAGCCCCAAATAGCTCTTATTCCAGAGAAAAGCACCTCAGCAGACACAAGGAACAATGGCATTTGAATAAAAAAGAATGCCCTCTGTACAGGTGGGGTGGGAAAGGAAATACTGTAATTCAGAAGGAAAGCGAACCCAAAAATATTTTTTTCTTCCTGTTTTTTTTGGGGGGAGGGGTTAAATCTTTTTGCTTGTGAAGGCATTCGTGTGTGCCATGAAGAGACAAAGCTGACACATGCCTTTTGAGTGAAACATCTTTCAAAGCTTGAAAGGCTCGGGACTGGAGTGCTCCAGCTGGATACCGATCTGCTATGGTTGATTGATTCTTTTCTTGCCGTATGTCATTGTGCCATGCTAGAAATATTTCCTATTATACAGGAGGGGAATATGTCAGAGAATCTCTACACTATAACTGGAGGATGCAGCATGAATGAGGTTACCCATGGTCATTTTATTTGAACAAAGTCAAGTATCAGTAGCACAGAAGTCCCTGTAACGGAGCCCCCAGGTAGGTACCCAGGGTCACCAGCACATTTCTACAGCCCATGGTGCAGCGGACAGCATTTTTCAGCTCCTAACACAATCCCTCTGTAGTGGGACTCCAGGATAGCTCTACTGGCGTGCTGCTAGTCCTCCAATACCTTCCCATAATACCTCCATGAAAGGACAGAACAGTTCAGCCCCAATTTGCTAGGAAATAATTCAGAGCAGCTCAACGAACTTCAGCACAGAGAGCTGCAGTTTGTGCTTTTGATATTTTAATGCTACCCAAAGCACTTGTGTGAATACAGAAGCCTTGGCACTATTTTGCAGTGTAGCCACTCTCCCGATACATATTTTACTTAGTTAGTCTATAAGGTGCATAGCTACCCTACTCTCCCTTGAGCCACAATAAGTCAAATTAACCCTGCCATGAGGACACAACCTCAGGCAAAGAACCTCAACAAAATAAAAGCAGACGAGATGAATAGCAAGTCATTAGTTCCATTTTTTTCTATTAAAAATATATATATAGTATTTTGCTTTGCTTCAGCCAGACAGCTTCATTTAATAAATTAATCAGTTTGCTTTTAGATCAATGAAGTAGATGTTATAGCCCAAGCACACGAGGGAAAACAGAAACAGCTGGGCAAGCTTTGGTCCCTACACGGAGCAAATTCCATTAAGATGAAAACTATTTTTCTAACTTTTTACGTCTCTGGAAGCATCTGCCATCAGGGTTGAATGATGGATCCAAGCACTTTCAAGTTGCCAAGTACAAATCATACAAGGACCCTGGCGCCAGCAATGACTTAAAATTAATGAATTCATTCGTTCAAATTCCCAGTAATTTCAGTCCTGTACTAATTGTTCAGCTGAGAAAAAAACATAGATTGTAGTTTGGGAATAAATCTAAGATGTTTTACATTCTTGCAGTGACCTGTAAGTAACCTGAAGGTTTGCCCAGTGCGAGTTCATGTAGCTGTCATTCCTGGGTTAGGGAGCGATTATAATAATTTATTGGTTTAAAGTCAGGTTTTCAAAAATGTTAAGCACCTATTGAGGCATTTAAATGAAATGGCCTGAACTTCAAATACGCTGAGGACTCAGGAGCCCCCATGAAAACCAATGGCTAGATGGGAACTTGATGGTGACTGATGCTGGTGACAGATATCTTGAAAATACGTCCTCTGCTTTTAGGTATCCAAGTGAAACCTGTGCTTCTCTTGGATATTTTGAGGTTTATGAAGGGGCTTTCAGGTTCTTAACTAATTTGATCTTTGGCCCTTCATGTTACAAACTTTCTGGCCAATGCTCTATACCTAGAGCGGGTTGGATGAAGCATAAGTTATTCACAGATGGATGCTAATTCAGATGAATCAAACTGTAGTTGCTCTCTAGGAGTGACGCCTTGTGATGAGAATAAATGCTCAGAAATAGGAAACACCTCAAATATTTATGATGCTACATGCCCACAGTGGAAGTAGCACAAATACGCCTATTAATTAGAGATGGAAGGGAACTCTTCAATGAACCGGGCAGGGTAGAATAAGACTCCATTGTGCCAATTTCCTTTACAGGCATGGGGCCAAGTAGTTAAATTAATGATGCTCCTTTGCAACTCTGGCTTATGCTGGGGCTGATAGAAAGAGCCATGATGAGCTCTCTCTAAGGAGACACTGTGGAGAGTCAAGCTCAGTTTATCTGCCTCAAATGAGTGATGTGCTGATGATTTCAGGGGTCAGACTCAAGGATCTGTTGAGGTCCCTTCCGACCCTAGCATCTAGCATCTATGATCTGTACCCACAGATTCAAGGATTCAGTTCACATCTGCCTTTTCCTCTAATGCTAATTAGGAAGGGGGTCTTGGCTAGTGCCCTGTTAGATGGGAAATATCTTCTGAGGCTATGCAGAAAAATACTCTGTGAAGCAAAAGTGACAACAGACTTTCAAAGTATGAGTAAGAAGCCCTGCGAAGAGCATGAAGTGCTGGAAGAGTGACTGTCAACGGACAAGGGGACTGAGAAGTCACTGCACAGTGATCCTAATGCCCTACAACAGGGAAATGACTGTGAAGGGGCTCGAGTACATTGTGAAGGATGTCGAGTACAATCATCAAGAGACTCCATGATTCACACTGATGAGGAGAGAAAGAAGAACTGCATTGTGCTGTCAGGAGAGAATTATCATTTAAATGTTGCTTTCATTGGGCAATCACCATTAAAGAGGCTGGCAACTGGGGCTTCTGGGAAGGCTGGTTCCTTGGCTAGATTCCCGATCACGTTGCACTTACTTACTGGAGAGAAAAGGCATTTCCTAGTGACAGATCACTATGCCATTATCTGTTAGCTGCATGGGGCCAATGACAAAGAGTTGAGCAACATTTTATGCAATACAACAGATGGGATGTGTCCACAGGCAGACATACACACTAGCTCCTGCCAACTCATTAAAAATACTAAGATTAACAAGTTTGTTAAGTCTTAAATCACTCAAAGACACCAATAAGCACTGGGTGTGTAAATCACCAACAATTTTACATTTACGCATGAGCTCTTAGCTGGTCTCGTTTCCTGGAGATGACATGTCCCACTCCTGACTGCTTTCTACCAAAAGTGCTCTTGCTTGCTTTCTGTCTGAACAGCTTTGCCTCCAAGCTTACATGAAAGACTCACAGCCCAAAAAAATCTAAGCAGTTTAGGACAATCCGCTCCCCAGAACTGGTAAAATGTTGTACCGTGGTGAGACTGCCACATTTTAAAGAGATGGGGACTTCACTGGTATTCCATGAGCATCCAGATTGTCCAGTGAAACCAATACAAATGTTGAGTTTGATGCAGATATTACTGGGTCCTATGCAAAAGGTCACTGGATGACCCTTCTCATGTTGATATCTATGAATTTGGATATTCAGGTAACCCAGACTTGGAACAGGCAAAGTCAGAAAAAGGAGCTAATCTTTATATAGATGGGAGATCACCTCTTGCTTTTCCTATTTATAACTGAATGTATGAGATCTTGCCCCATCAAAGTGAATGGGGATCCCACCACTGACATCAAAGGGACAAGGATTTCATCTTGCAGGTCCACTGGTCTCCAGAGATTTACTCCAGTTTGAGAAGAGGATCAGGCCTGAACCATCTAATACACGATCAGGTTCTTGCCCCTTAGAAACATTTCCACTGGCAAGGTCCAAAGTTGCTTTCTGTGCTGCAGAGACCTGCATATAATTATCGAGGGGGCCTAAATATAATTCCACTGCCACCCTCCCCCCCAGCTTAATATGCATGTAAACCCAATTCTCCATGCCCCATCAAAACTGGATGTGGCACACCCACCTTCCCATCTTGAGTAACACATAGGCGGGCGTGTGCCAAAAATAATGATCAAATCACCGTTTGAGCTCCGGCAAAATTCGGAGTCAAGGGAATATCTTGTGGAACATGCGAATAAGCTGGCTCCCAGCCACGCTCCTGATAATCACTCTGACAAAATATGAAGGCAAGTACTTAAATATGTGAAAAAAAAATCATTTTTTGGAAGAGCACGTGAGCCAAAACAAATAAATAATAGAGACACGTCAAGAGCAAAAGGCTGGAGAATACTTCAGCAAACATGATTACAAAGCTAGCTGGTAATGCCACCAGCAGAGACGGTAATAAGTCCCATAATGCTGTTGGGAGTAGGAAAAAATCAAAGCTGACTGAGAGACATCAAAGGTTTCTGGTCCCAATGAATCCACTGCATTTTTCCTAAGTCAGCACCTCTTGAAGGCCCAGGGCTGCACAGCACAGAGCATATAGCTAGTTTTAAGCCACCCTTGTTTTCTCCCTGCTCGAAATTGCTCCAGGGGCCAACTCAGGCACCAGCATAGTTTAAGCAGTGTGGGGCTCTGCCATATGTTTCCTAAGCAGTTGCTACTGCTGAGAATACCCATGGAGCAGATAGTTTCAGGCTTGTCTTCTTGTCCTCAGCATGCCATTTGCAAGGATTTGCGGGGAAAGGACCTCATCGAGTAATCAAGGGATTCCCAGCTCTGGAGATTCCTATGGACACTGCATGGGGGTGGGGGTGTCGCAAGTGGGATCATTTCTCCCAGGTTATTTTGGTTTGCTGACATAGAAACCCATCAGTTAGTCCCAGCTTCTGTTGCATGTGGCTCTAAAGGCCAGGAGCTCTCATGTCTGATTGCTGCCTTGCAACCCTAGCAGGGGAGTCCACAATTTTCAGCCTCATGCAAGCTCCCTCGGGTTGAACCTGCTCATTCTTCCTAATGGGATCCTGGAGTTTACAACCAGGACATTGCTAATCCTGGCATCAAAGGGTTAAACGTTGAAACCAGGTTGTTTGTGCACATCTCATTTGCAAGAATGAGCCATCATTTAAAAACTCAACAAAGGGAGTGAGAAATCTTGGAAACAATAAAAACCTGCTGAAGAGTGGCTGTATCCTGCAGTCACCACCTCCACTGTTGCAGGAAGGTTGTAGAGCATTTTGAGGCCTTGATTTCTGATGAATACTTTGGTATCCTAAGGAATCTCCTGACTGAGGAGAAGCACCTAATGGAAGCCAGTTAGGGGCCCGTTCCTGCAAAACCACACAAGAACGAGTACTCCTGGCCTCCTTCCCAATTGCAGCACCCTGGGATTCACTTCACTGCATGCAACCTGCTGTGAGGTCCTTGTCACTAAACCTCCGGATTATCTAAGGTTTGCCCAGCTGTGATCTAGCTATTGTCTCCTTGATAGATATGAGAGTTCATGTGTGTGCCACGGGGGAGTATTTACCATCAGTCTGCACTGATCAGATAGCTTTCACTGGCTACTATCGATAAAGGTGATCCTTGAGCAAACCTCTGATGGATGTGAATAACTGCAGCTAAGAAAAGAAATGCATGCCAAGGAGAAGGGAATAACATTACATCATGAACTGTGGCTGGGAGTAACCAGAGGGGTTATCTGTGGGAGGTGTGGGTGCATGTGGGGTGCCCTTGGCTTTGCTTGCTGTGAGCTACACACCATTTATTAAGAATAAGTAAGCTCAAAATGTACTGACTAGTGCTCCTGCCAGTGAAATTCCTGGTGCTTAATGTCTTCTGGTTGCAGCGTTGACATTTCATCAGATCAGTCATTGGAGCAACTAAATGGAAAACAAGAAACCGTTCAAGACACAAGGGTTGGAGGCCTGGAGTCCAGGACTGAAAATTCACCCCATAGAAAGAAATGATTCTGGCTATTTTATAGCGTATTTCTAAATCATTTTACAGGCTAATCATTCATATTGCTTAGATCCACTCAGCTTCACCATTCATCTTGGACTTCCAATTTTGCTTTAGCTCTAGATGCCCATTTTGGGGTGAACATCTGGTGCCATTGAAACGACTGGCATTTTTTGCCATTGACTTCCACATCTAAATCCAAATTACTCCAAAATGAACAGTGCTCAGTAGGGCTGTGCAAAATTTTGCTGGCTGTTTCATTTCAATGCTGTTTCAACCAATTTCGGGGTCAAAATGGCAAAATCAAAACAAAACCAAAGCCCTCAAAATGGCCTCAAAACAAAACGAGGTTGGTTAAAATGTTTCGAAAGTCGAAATGTTTTGACCACAGCCTGGGGCTGGGAATTCAGTGCACCTGGGCTGACTTCCCATCCCCAGAGCAAGATCTGGTAGGTGGCGATGAAGCAGCCCAGCTGGGCTGCTTCCCCAACCCCTGTGCTAGATTGTGCTGGGGGTGGGAGGAAGTCACCCCTGGCATGATCTAGCACAGGGTTCAGGGAAGCAGCCCAGCTGGGCAATCTAGCGCTGGGGATGGGAAGTCAGCTCAGCTGGTCTGACTCCCCATCCCCAGCAAAACTCAAAATAGCCTTTCTGTTTTGGTGGAACAGAACGGAACGGAACAGCTATTTTGACTTGAAATGAAATTCAAGATGAAACGCTGTTCCCTCAAACTGTCAAAACTCAAATGGAACGATGCTGGTTCATGCAGCCCTGGGGCTCAGGTCCAGACTTTTGGGCCCTCTCTATTTCTAGAGTGTGTTTTGATTAAAATTGGGCAAAGCTCAAAAACAAAAAAATCTGGAGTTCAGAATCAGGTTCAGATAAACGTTCAGTTGCTATCTGGGCTGGTCTCTCATTGCAACTGTCACAAATGCTACAGTAAATGATAGGACCGAATGTAATATTTTAAAGCCCGTTTATAAATAAGGATCCTGCCAGTTAAACAGCAGGTCTAAGGAAGTTTACGCAAGAGAAACGCTGTAGGGTTTTTGTTTTTGCTGATTTCTATGGGCTGGCATTGCCTCAAACTCTGCATGGTAGCTCGCTGTGAATCTGGGATTCCTGCAGGTTACAGCTTTAAGTGCTGATTTGTTAATTAAAGGGTCAGGCAAGTTACCTTCTCCCTCCTTCCTGCCTTTCCTCTCTCTTTCTCTTTCCTCCATTTCTTCCGCCACCTTTGCGTTTTGTGTCTGCGGGTTAAAATAGACCAGAGGCATGATCCCATTTAAGAAAATACTTGTTTTATTACAATGGCTCCTATAACAGAACTAATCTGGCATGTTTGGGAGACAATCTGTATTCACCTCCCTGGGTGAAATCACAAGGGTAAGGAAAAAAAGAATTGTGAGCAAAACACTGGGAAAAGATAGTGTAGGACTTATGGGATAGCCAATTCTATCAGAACATAGATGAAAAGCTGGGGAAAAAAATTCATCTTTCTATATGAACCACTTGCCTTTTCTTCTGCCATAAATACAGATCCAGAAATAGTTTATATAACTCATCTCTCTTAGTAATTCATGAAACAGAGATGAGTATCAGCAATGACTTAATCCAATACACTCACTGAGAAGCTTATCTACTGAGTAATGGGAATGGGAGTACAGTCTCTATAAGGATGGCAGAATTGGGTGAACCTAGCGTTGATTAGCATGTTTGTAAATCCATAAAAACAGTCCTTAGCATGTGACAGCTTGAATACAGTCAAGGCCACTTCTAAGACCCTACACTGAAACTACATTGCCCTGACTCTTGGCAGACATTTCAGCTTTTTTAAAAAAAAAGGGGAAATGATTTACCAACAACAAAGAACGCTTATATAATATTGAGGTTCAGCAATTTCTAGGAATCAGAAATGTGTGGTTTTATTAAGGCGATGAAAAACAGATGCATCTTACTGTTTTCCTGGAAAATCAGTAGTACTCCATAAGTCTATAGGTAGATATCTTCTGTCTACATTATCCAGAACATGTCATATTTAAAGTGTTGTGGACATAACCCAGACTGATGCTCTTCTGAGAATATGTTATCGTGTCAAATTATAAAGAAACGTAATGGAGTGAAGAAAGATTTCCCCCACCACTCCCTTTATACCGGAGAGATCATAGTAAACAACATCACTATATTTTTCCCTGCAGTCTCTTTTTTTCTTGAGCAGCCTCATCTCTCCCCGCCTGTCTTGCCCACAGCTGTGGTTCCCCGATGGCCAAACATGGTAAATAAAGGTGCCTGTTTACTGAATGACAAGTCTGTATATGTGCGAGGCTCTTAGTCTCAGACATTTGCAGGAAGCTATCATCCCTGATAAATCTTTGCTGACCACGAAGATGACCAATATTTATGGATGCATTTTTGAGGCGACTGAAATGAGGGATTTGTGGCTGCTGGTAGTGCCACTCCCATGGAAAAAAGGATATATTTACTTTATATTCCCCACATGTATTTCATACATATGTTCCAAATTAGCATCCTTTTCTATCTCAAATGATATGTGGCCTTGGAGGAGTTATGCTGGAACCCAAGCAAACTGGCTGACACTGAAGACTAGCCTTTGTGTATGCATTTGCCCTCAGTGCTGAGTCTTTGGCCATGTCCTCAGCACCACTTCAACCCTAAGAAACAGGGGATCAAAGGTCCACTAGCATCCAGCAGTCCAGCAGGTTTGCCTGGTTTAGCAGTACCAGTCTCCATAGCCAACTGCACACAGAAGAGTGATGAGGCTGGCATCACGTTAGGCCAACTTTGACCTTCACAACCCAACCTAAAGAACCAGATACCCACTTACAGCTGAATCAGTTCAGCTCTGGCTTGAACCTGGAGCACGGCTCCAACTCGCATCTCTGGAACCAGTGCAAAATGCCTTGACCATTGTGTTGCCACACCCCATCTTCAACGCCGCAGCAGCCATGAATGTCACAAACCAATGGACAGATGCACGTTCATTCATGTGGTGATACTTTTATTCATGTTTTTCCATCACTGGTCATGCTCATATCATTCTCTCCTGATATAACATCACCAAAATCAGCGGGGTTTTGCCAAAAGAGAAACGGATCTACAAAATTCAGTGAGACTATTTGTACCTTTGAGTAATCAGCATCTGGCCTTACACATTACCACACTTTTTGGAAGGGCAAATTACACAAAATGATGAACTGAAAAAACTCAGTCCTTTTCATTTGGTTGTATTATAACTAGAAATTCAGTCGCTAAAGGAAGACGTTACTCTATATTATATATTCATGACATTAGTCTATATTATACATGCATCCTCATCATCCTGCTACTACTGTTACCATTATTATTACTACTATTGCTACTAATATTATTCTTCAGGATCAATATCCAAGCATTTTTTTAAACAGAGGATAAAGACATGACCACTGCTTTTGGAAGCCCACAACATCAAGACAGCCAGGTAAACAGATGGTGGATATGGCAACAGGGCTTAAAGAACAAAGAGTTTTGTTAGCAAAAGTATGTGTAAAACATGTCCAGTCCACCTCTGTTATGCCTCCACTGTGACAATGGCTGTCAAGATTCTTAAGAGGCTTCATGTCAAAGATGAGCTTTTGGGGGTTAAATATGGAAATGTGTTTTATTTTTTTTTCAAGTTGGGCCAATTTACTGATATGGCAGCTGCAGAAATGTTAATAGCCTCCCGTCATTACACTGATGTCTATCAACTCATTCATTGGGACTTCTCCAGTCAGGAAGTTAGCAGGATCGAATACAAACGTCCCACCCAAGCCCACCATTGGCTCTGTGAACCCAAAGAGATCTCCTGTTGTCAGGTTAGTGAAAACATCCTCAGAAAAATGATCCTCAGAATTCGTATTAACTTTGGGAGGAGGAGCTACTTGATTAAGGAAACAATTGAAAAGTGAAGTCTCAGACGTATTTCTTTGCAATTTCTTCGTTGGTCTAATAAGAGGTATCATAGATTTCATAGACATTAGGAGCTGGGAGGGACCTCATGAGATCATCAGGTCCAGCCCCCGCTATACGGGGGAAGTCAGCTGGGATCAAGTGACCCCAGCAAGCAATAGATCCCTCTGGGGGCGGTTCTGAACCAATTCTAGATGTCTGCATTTCTTTTTGTCTCAGACCAATGCAGCTACCAAATACATCCCTGAAACATGGAAGATGCTGAATTTTAGCTAATTCTGGATTTTAAACTTCATTGATGAACAACAAGAAAGATTTCGAAACCCCCCTGCCTGCCATCTGACACCAACAGGAAAATAATCCTGCCCGATCTACAAAACAAAGAGCAACTCACAGAGACACTGGCATGGACCCAGAGGAACAGACTTTCATTTTCAACACCCTCTATGCAAAAATGAAGTTTATTTCCTACCTGTAGGAACTTTTTACCATCTTTAATATTCCCTGAGCCAAATGAAGGGCATGTGAGCCCAAGAGCTTGCAGAAAAAGACTTTTTTTTTGCAATTTCTTAGTTGGTCTAATCAAAGGTATCATCTCTGAAACAAGAGTTCTAGGTTTTTCCACGTCTCAGGCCTATTTGACTTCAAGGAAAGGTTTGCCATTGATACTAATTAGAAAATGTTTTCACCCGATACAATAAATAACTTAGGAAGCAAAACTCACAAGAATGCCACAAGGGAAAAGCTCATTTCCATGGTCATCTTTAAAAAGAGGGATTTTTTTTTTGTCATAACCACGATGGTTTTGTCTGAACAAAATACTAAACATCCTGCCATACCCTCAGGCCAGTTCCATGAGTCAAAAATGACCCTCTGCAGCCTCCAGCTGTTGAAGTTGTTCTCAGCTGAAGAAATCTCATAATCATTTTCCCTTCCTGAATAGTAACAGGAGAAGAAAATTCTGTCTCACACCAAACTTCAACACAAGAATCCCAGAAATGTTTTGGAAAATGTCTTCGGGTCCAGTTTGTTTTATCCCTGCAGTTCATATTTCTGAACACTGAATTCCAGGAACAGGTCATTTGTCTTCCTTTCCCCCACGCAAATTCGTCATGGTTGTGGTCATTCGTTCCATATGAAAAGTTCCTAGAGGACTTGGCACAAACTTACCATGGCGGTCGCAGTTGTAGCCGAGCTTATGCAGTGCAAGGCTCATCATATCTCATCCCATCAATTCCTCATTCTCCTGATATTGCCCTATCTGCTGCAAATTCAAGACAAATTGCAAAAAAAATAATGGTGATAATGTGCTGGCTCCATAGCATCTCTATTGAGTGAGCAAGGGGGAAGGAGAGGGAGGAAGATACAGGAAGTTGTGGAATAACGTTTTTTTTCCCAACTATTTAAGTTGGTCTAATAAAAGATATCCGAGTCACCCAAAGAACCTTGTCTGGAATAAAGTTTGCATGTGAAATAGCCCTGGGGTTAGCACCACCAGTGAGTTATGCAGGTCCGCGTCCCTACTGAGCACTTCTCCCTGCTCCCTATACACATTGCAGAAAAAAGGGCTTTGCTTGCACACTAAGATTGTCCCATTATACAGTTGAAAAGGAGGTGTCTCTTGCTTAGTGTTTGGGCCCAGGGAACTCCACTTCCGGCTGCTTCCCAGGCATGACCATTAGAAACGTAACAAGGTAAAAACTGTTTGCATTACTGGAAATAAAATACTCCCCCCCACTCCCCGAGGGTGCTCCCATTTAGGTAGTAAAAAGGGTCACAGAGAGCATTGCAGATCTTGAGCATCTTGGAAAAGTCAGGAAGCATTACTCAGGCTCCCCCTAAACCTTCTCCACTGTGTAATTCCTTGGTTTTGGACAGCGGGATTGAGTGGGCTGGGCTTGTTTCTCAGTGGTGGTCCCAAACTCAGCCGGAACTGGCCTAGGTGCTATGCACCGAACAAGGATTTCCAGAGCAAACCTGTAGTGTCATCAGGAAGTAAAACTAAAATGATTAGGTCCAATAACCGTGCACAGGTATATTATGTGCTCAGCAAATGGTTGCAAACACCAGTGAAATAAAGACAAGACATTGCCCAAGAAAACAATCAAAATATTCAGGATCATAATGCTACATCGAGACAAAATTAATTAACATGGAAGCAAGTGGTGTGATTCTGGCCTCAGTCAGTTTTACACCTCTGTAACTGCTTGTTTTAGAGGAAAAAATTCTGATTACTTTGGTCTAATCCCCAAAACCACAGGTGTTTTGCAGTCATTAGTTAGGAGACTCGGACGAAACACTGTTTGGTCTCTTTCATCCAATTTTCTACATAGGAAATGCTCTAGATTAATGGTCTCCATTGGTTAACAGAGTCTGTTAATAACGAACCAAGGAGTCATCTTTCCTCAAGCTATACTCTGCTTTAATGGATCCTCCTTGCATTACAAATATGCATGGCTCAATCTCTCTCAAATGGAGACCGGACCAAAAAAGCCCATCCTGATTTAAACAGCAAGCCAAATGCTAATTGGAAATTGTCCATAGACCTGGCGTTGTACTTTCAATGAACGGGAAAGAGAGATTTATTCATTCTGTAATCCTGAAGGGAATTGGATTTGGTCTTTTGCATTATCGGCTCAAATGCATTATCAGTGCAAATGCATTATTTGCTCATTACCAGCTCTAAATACACAGGGCTTACAGTTTCCAAGAACAATCTAAACTTAACACCCTTCCCACTTATTTTACCTCCATTCCCTGTATGGAGCCTTAAAATATTACCTCTGGTCAAAACGGACTTGGAGATACAAGGGACTAAATCTTATTTGTAGTTACACCAGTATAATGCAGGTGTAAAGGGGATTAAAGGGGCATTATTTAAGTCGCACACTAGTGTAACGTCTAGCCAACTTTAGCTCAGAATATGAAGACAAATCAAACAAATACTCATTATATGCACAGGAGATGACATTTTGCTATGTGATACTAAACTGCACACTTCCGGCTGAGTAAGTTATTGAGCCATTTAGATTAATCCTTGGTTACAAAGCAGACAAAGCCCAGAGAAAAGCAGTCATGATAAGGGTCTTTGAGGAAAAGCCATTCTTGGGAAAGCAAGAGTGAGTCTTTTAAATGAAAGAAGGGGTAATTAATATGAAATAGAGCCAGATTCTCAAAGTTATGTTGGCGCCTGAATTTCATTGGGAATTAGATGCTGAAGGACCATTGAGGATATGGATCTAGGTAAATAAATTCTGAGGTTTTATCTAGTTGACCAGCTGATAAATAATTGGGCATAAGTTATACTCTCTGCTATACATGTATAACACCAGAATAACTCCACAGAAATTGAAGGGGAGGTAAGGGAAGGATTTACACTTCCATAATTGAGAACAGAATTTGCTCCAGCAGAAACTATGACTATAGAAAGAAATCCTAGCTGATGTAACTTGGGTGCTAAAAGCACAGAAGAGAAGGAAAAGTACACCATTTTTGTCTCATTCAATTTTTTGACTATACTATCAATAGTCATTGGCTGTGGGCATACTGAAGTAGCACTGCAACGGGTTCCTTGTGCTTTACACTTCAGCAGCTCCAGATCGGGTCTACATAAAATAACAAAACTAATTTCAAGCAGTTTCATCAGGTAGTAGAAGAACGATCAGATGTTTGGGTTTTCCTCTTGCCCAAGACAGCAGCTGAGGGACTCTCATCATGAGCCTCTTATTCCAGTATGTATTTCTAATGAGCCTGTGCTTTGAATGCTGGAAAAAACCCATCTCCAAATTCAGAACCAGAATCATGGAAACACGGCCATCAAGAGATATGCCTCAGGCTTTCCAAATGGCATTTACCCTGCCTTCCTGCTCCTGGCCCCCTCAATTTCTTTCCACAGAGGGCCAGATTTTGTTTGTACAAACTCATTAGAGAAATTACTGGTCTCCAGGTTGCAGCCTTAGAGGAGCTCACTTGGAGGAACAGCCTAGAAAAGAGAAGCAGAGAATATGAACCAGATGTTTTCTTTAATTTCTCGCTGCAGATGCACCCCCCAGCAACTAATGTACATGCTGTTTTCCCTTGGGAATAATTGCTTGCCTTTCATTCTGGCCAACTGATTTATCCTTTCCATGCCTCCTTTTATCCGTCTCTCCACTGGCCAATAGGACTTACCAAAGTGCTAAGTAAGTATAATTTTTTTATAAATATATCCATCTCTCTATACCCATGTGTAAAGCTATTTCACAAGCTTTCCCTTGGTTTTTCCATGATGCTACTCCAAGGTAAAGCTTTTAACATAGCTCTCCATGAAAGTTTGATCTGCTGGATATTTTGAGGTTGCAGAGCCAGAAAAAGCTATTTAAGCTCACTCCAAGTGAAGGAACTTGCAAAGGATGGTCAGCTCATCCTTAGAGGTAGGAAAAGGAGACATGAATGTACCTCAAGGCAGACTGAGATGTTCAAAAAAGCTCAGGGGTTCAAAACTCACTGAAATGAATTGTAGCACCAGGACACCCTATTTAGGAGACTGCATGAGCAAACAGGAATGATGTGCCTCCATGGTCACTTTTGCACTGTTCTGGCAGACCTCTCATCTCTTGTCTTTCTGAGATGTCTTAGTTTCATCACAAGCGTTGAACATGGCAGAAGCGTCTGTACACTCAAGGCAGACTGCGGTTGTTGGATCAAACACTTTTGCTACCAACATTGATGACCACCTCCGTTCAGCAGGGGCTGTTTTCCTGACTTACAATGTACCCAGAATACATCCTTCCCTTCCTTCTGCATCTTCCTGCACCTCCTTGGATTCTAGCATATGGTGCTGTCTGCTCGGAGAAGAGCAATTTGGAGTTCGCTCTGATGACACCCACCTACTTTTCTCCTCCTTTTACTGCCCGTGTTGCTTGCCATACCTGTGTTGTTTCTGTGCAGCAAGAAGCTCCATATTCTGCATAACCGCTGCTTCAAGGGAGGGAAGCGAGATAAGTCGTGTTCAGAAGTTGAATGCAACAGAGCTGGCAAGGAAAGCCACCGAACTATAGGCTTTGTTATGCTTTCCTTTAGTTCATCTTGGCCTTCGCCTTTCCCTCAGCTGAGAAGAAACTACTTATTTCTGTGCTGCAGGCAACAGCAAAAGCCAGCTGGAGATGATTTAGTTCAGCTTCACTAATGTTGATGTCTTTGGATTCAACCGTTGCCTTTGCTGGAACCCTCATTAGGACTCTTTAACTTGGCAAGGTGGTGCACGTAGTAATCCCGATCACAATATTTTGCTAACCAGCCCACGGCAGATCTCTTTCAAATACGCTCCCAGCTCTTCCGCTGCCTGCTGCTCAGCAAGACAAATACTGGGGAGCTTTTTCAAAAAGGGTTGGAGGAAGGTCTCCTGGAAGACAAAGTCTCAAATGAAAAGGGGAGCTGGATGCTGTTGAAAATTTGGGAGGGGGGCATAGTTCATCAGAATGGGTGTTTTGTGCCTCAGGAATAAAAGTCACCCCCCAAAAAGGCCTAGACATCTCCCACATCCCCCCCAAAAGGCCCAAACACAGCAAGCCAAAAGAAGGAGAGGCAAGTAGCTGCATCCCAAAAGGAATTCAAAATCCGTGTCTTATGCATAAGTGGAAGAGTATCTTATGCAAGGCTCTGCTCCAGCAGTGCTGTATCTATTCTGTAGCTCTTAATAGTAATCACATGGTGTGTTCATTAATTAATGTTTACAGTATGTACTTACAGGCTGTTCATTACCCGCTGCTGCTTGTGGGCAGGGTAATGTGGTATGCTAGAAAAAACCTCAGGCATTCTGGTGATGAAAGGAAGATGATATGCTTGCCTTTCCTTGCTGCTTTCCATAAGCTGCATATAGGGAAAAGACAGAAATATCCAGAGGCAGATGAGGATTCACTGCCTAGAGATCATCACCTACCTAAATAAACCCCGGCTCGAAACATTACCTCGGCTGCCCTCAAACCCAACGAAGGAGAGCAGCAAAGAGAGATTTCGGCCAGATCTGTTTTTTAATGCCATATTTTGCCCATATCTAGTCCACCCCGTGGCTCGAGTTATGTATACCACTAGGGAGATTTGTCACACCAATGCAATGCATATCACGAATTTTTGGAAATCCTTCCATCTCAGGATCCCAAGATGCTTTTAAATTGTTAATTCATCAGACTCGTTAGGCAAATATTATACCCACTCCACAAATGCACAGCAGGCTCAAAGAGGGGTTAAATGGCTGACTTCTGCTGTGACCACTGAAAACCACTCCTGCCATTACAATCTGCTTCACTGCATGTGGATTACATTAGATGAAGGCAAAAGAACAATATTAAGAAGAGCAAATTAAATTACATTTACAGTGCTTTTCCAGGCTTTTTGTCCAGGCAATCTCTTTATCTTCAAGTTTACAAACAATTTGTCAGAAATCTAAATTATTCCAAAGTTTATGAAAATAAAACCTCTAAACAATGCCCCTTCTAGAAAAGGACAGCTCCTCCTAATTGTCATCTGGAGCAGATTATTCCTTGTTGAGCAGCACTGTTGATATTGAAGCTGTTGTAACAATATCCTTTCTTAATGTGGTTCAGCAGTGGCTCCATCCATAATAAAACCGATCTGTGCCAAAGCAGCCACTTTGCATGACAAGAATTCCCCCTTCCAACCTTGGATTATTTTGGCAAGGGTCTAATTTGAAACCCTAAGATCCCTGGCCTGCTGAAACTTCTTATTAAAACATGTTTTTAAAGGAGACCAAAAAAATGAGCAGCGGCCACCCTAGGCAAGCACTTTTGCTGAGCAATACATCCTCCAAATTCTCATAAATCCTGAACCCTGCTAGAGTGATGAGGCTAAGGAAAACCTTCCTCAGTTCTCACTTGCAAAGCCCACAATGAGGAAATGTAGATGTGTCCCTTACAGACTAACTAAATCTATATGCTAACTATGTATAGCTGATAGAAAGCTTATGCTATCTCTCTCTCGCTCTCTGATTCAGTTTGTACGGGGCAAATCTACCTTGCTTTTTGCCTGATTTCTTACTAATATGGCTCACTACTTCTCCCTGCTCATGGAAAGCCTAACGTGACCATTCCTTTAATTTTTCGAACATATGTTCAGCTATAAAGTGTTCAGCACTGCCTTCATCATGCATGATATCCTGCTAACAGGAGGAAACGCGTTGTCCTCATGGGCAGAGCCTTGCTTGGAAGAGAATAACCAACCTGTTGAGCACAAGCATTCAAGTGATTTGGGGGATGGAGCTGGACTGTCAGAAAGAACTCACCAAGGGGTCTCAAATAGGATGGCCCTGAGGCCAGAAATCATTGGTAAATATTGGCCAACGTAACCGTTTCAATCGCACGCTGATCCCGAGGGCTAACATTTCCTTCAAGCTTCCCCTGGCGTCTATACCTAAGTCTATTGGTAACCCGAGAGCCTTAATCTTTTCCATGCATTTTCCTGTCTTTCCTTAGTACCATATTTGTTTCCATCTCCCTGACGATCTTTTTCTTCACTATGTTCCTTGCACAACAGGATTGAATTTCAGCCGATTTTTTTAGCACTTTAGAGGGAACTGTGCTTAAAAAAGAGTGCCTTCCCAGAGCACTGTCTACACAAGGGACCCTCACCATTTTTACTAGAAATGGAGATTTGCTGCATGTGGAGAAATATTCCAATGTGCAGACAGGCACAGGGTCTTATTACTATCCCTGGCCTTCATGCAAAAGTCAAAAGAAAATCCTACAGGGGGACCACAGAGAGTCCCGAGGTCTTGTATCCTAAGGGTCGAGTCTGGTACCCTAAGGGTTGGGTCTGGTATCCTAAGCATCAGAACCCCTGAGCTCTATTCCTGGCTTTGCAACTAAACTCTGTAGGTGATCCGGACTAAAGATATGGGCATACTCCAGTATAATTGCAGTGAATTTGTAGACTAACATAAATGACACTTGGATCAGGAACTGCCAGACAAGCAGTTGTTTGGAGGTAGCAAGCGTTAGAGAACCATATCCATAGACGATGGGGTAGCCAGTTTGCTCGTAGCAAACTACCTTAAGGTGGAAGCGGACATCTGAAACCTTATCTTATACCAGTACAGTTTTACCCCTGCTCCAGCAGTAATGCTTTATCAGATTGGGTAAAATTACCCTGGGTTTAGGTATATTTGTGTCATCTGTCTGCTACTTTTTCCCACCACTTTTGTGCTAATAGCAACAATATAAATATGTTGTCTGGAACGCACTTAACCCCTTAAGGACTCTCTAAAGCAGTCATAATACAATAGTATTTCACTCATTGTGATACTGAAAGATGTTATATTTGTAAAGACCCTACATAAATGTGCAGCTAGAAGATGCTCTGTAACAATCGGCAGAATATAAAGTCATTGTGCTCAGGTCCTGAAAGGTCATTTTGGTCTTTGTAGGATGTAATTCCTCCTCTGTGGATGGAGGATAATCTTAAATCCTTCTTGATTTTAATTGAT
Source organism: Crocodylus porosus (assembly GCF_001723895.1). Lineage (NCBI taxonomy): Eukaryota > Metazoa > Chordata > Crocodylia > Crocodylidae > Crocodylus > Crocodylus porosus. Next base: position 36,035,133 of record NW_017728915.1, on the reverse strand, counting down.
TTCTAGTCAATAAACTAGAATGGCCTTCGCTTGAGTTACTTTCTTCTGCATCATTCTACATAGCATTTCACCCAAATTTATCCCCATGTATCCACTGAGCTGCACTGAAGCCCTTTATTGAAAAGCCTGGAGCACAGGCAGAGGGTAATGCACTGATCGCATCTTATTACTGTCACAAGTCTATGAGCAGGCCAATGGCTCCCCAAGGGTATGAATGACCCCAGGAGTGCATCCCTACAGCTCATTCCTAACACTTCAGAGATGTAATCTGGAAGCTTATTGTCTTGGTTAAAGTAAATAAGAGGAAGGTACTGTAATGCCTCAATCGTTTTTAACAAATCAACAAGAAAGAACGCCAAGCTGCCTTGCTCTACAATAATCTGCTACACCACCAAGAAATACAGTGGGTCACGGGAATGGAAGAGAGCACTGACTAGTACATAAAGACATGGCAGGAGACATCTGGGACCTCAGTAGTGAAATGTAAACCTTACTGAAATCCACAACATTGACTTCATAAGGGTCAAGAGCTCACCCCACATTGATATCCCTCCTTTACGTTGAGCCACTGGGAGACTGGCCTAGGTGGTAAACATCAGTTTAGACCAACGCGGCTACAACCGACAACCCTAAAGATCAGTTTATGCACCTGCAAAGCAGATGCAATAATCTGTAGCCATCTCCTTTATATATTCATTATTAGTCATATTGTTATGTAGAAATAATTAGCATTTCTAAAGGGTTTTGAGGGAGAAAAAATGAGAGAAAGGGAGAGAAAGAGAAATTAACCTTTTGGAGGCTGGAGAGTTTCTAGATCAAGTGCTATCACATCAGCACTTACAGGCATGTGTAGGAGCAATCGAGAGCCTCAGCTCTCAACAAGAAAACCAAGCCGATTGGCAACGAAAAGCCCTTAGAAAGCAGATTATGGGAATTTTCTCCATTTCGGACGGGCTTTGAACTCATGATCTTCTTTCAAGTCAGCCTTTTTGATATCCCTTTACTTTTCTTCAGCCTGAATATCCATCACAACCCAAGAATTAGACAGCACCGGGTTCGTTTTTACATTGTTTTGCCACCATAGAAAATGGAGTTCATGTTTCTCAAGAAACTACAACCACTGCATATAAAGTCAACATATTCAGCTGACAAAGACATGACTCAAAACCATTATAATCCCAGGAGTTTCCCCTCCCCTCCCACCTCTGCTACATTTGCCAAATCACATCTGTTAAGCCTCTCTGATTGTTTTCTTTTTTCTCCAAGTTAACAGACAGAAGATAGAGGGCCTGTCAGTCTACAATTAGAAACAGGAGAGCTGTGGATTAGCCAGCGTTTTGACTGCCCAGAGATAGGGGGGCAATTTATTTTGTTGCCATGCCAAGACATTGCTAGAGATGTCAAAGGTAAGTTCATTATAAATGATTTTGCATGGGGCTTTTCCTTTGGCTATTGGGGTGGGAGGAGGGGAGAAAAGATAAATTACAGAGGCCCTTTTTCCCCCTCCTGCCCCTTTAGACAACTGAGATTTATTACAGGGGAACCATGGATGATGTTCAGATACTAATTTCTATAAAGGAGAGGTAACTATGCCCAACAAAAATAAATAGTCAGCTGAAGGGAGTTGCTGCAGAACCTTTTTTCACAAATCAAAGCAGCTTTTTCCTTCTCTGGAAGTATGCCTTGTGTCCTTGACACTGCCAAGTGCCAGCTATGAGCCTATAATAATCCACAGCATTGTGGGTGGCATGTTTATTCATCAAGAGACTCAAGGCAAGGGGTAAAAGGAACATTAAAGTACAGCTAGCTGGCAGCTCAAAGGTATGGATCTTCTCCCTCCATCTGGGCCCCGTGCATTAAATGAAGTATTTAGTCACCATGGCACAAAACAATATACGATTTGAGCACTCTGCAAATATCACCGAACAAAGCCTGACACCAGCTTGGCAAGGAGAGGGAGTGCCGTTACCCTCATATTCCAGATGGAGAAAATTAAATCACACAAAGTCAATGCCCAATTTTCCTGATTTGAATAGGTGCTTAATACTTGCTGCTTTCATTAACTTTGAAGAGAGAGGTTTTCCTACCTCTGAAGATGACCCTACTTCCCCAGGCCTCTACCAAAATTCAGGGTATGCCCACACATATTGGAGCAGTTAATGTTAACCCCAAAAAACCCACATTTGATCCAGGAACAGGATCACGGTCTTTTGCGCTTTCACCACCAAATCTTCCGATCTCTTTTGGAAAGGAAAATCAGCCAATATCATGTAACACACAGACAGTGTACAACAGGCAGACAAGGTTCTTTGGGTGAATCTGATATCTTGTATTAAACCCACTTAATTATTTAAGTGGGTCCAATAAAAGATATCAGATTCACCCAAGGAACCTTGTCTGCCTGGATCCTCAGACCAACGCGGCTACAACCTACACGTCAGAAAACGTACGAGCCATTTTGCACCGCAATGGCGTGTTCGCTTTCACGTTGCTGTGCATATTGCTTTGAATATTACCGTGTTTAATATGTGCCTATATTTGCTGTATTTTGTCTGCTTGTTAAGCCGAGAAAGAAGCACACTGCCTGAGCAGGTAAGCAGGAAGCCCCCTGTCGCGTCCGGAGACCTGCGGCTCTTTGTTTTAGAAACCCCCTGCTGCGTGCTGAAACGAGAAAGCCTGTGTTCAATCACTTAAGCAGGGGAGATCAAACCCCTAGGCTGGGCAATGTTCTTTTAAATTAATCGTCAAAAATAAATGCTGGAAGTGTGGCAAACCCTCATTGGAAAACTTAGGGTAATGTCATGCCAAGGTATATAGGAGTTTCCCAGATGCAGCTTAAGGAAGCTGCAGGGTGGAGCTAATTGTGAGCTGGAAAAAACTGCTCCCTATGTGGGGGGGAGGTGGGGGCTCCTTTTCACTGGAGAAGTGAGTTGGAGCTAGGTGAAGGGGAAATTGCAGGCTATATTCTAGCACCAGTTCAAAATCCCCCTCTTCCCCCCTAACCTGTCTCACACCTCAAAGGGCCTCTGGTCCTCACTGCTATGCATTTGCATGTTCATAAACCTGCATTTTGCATGCTGCTCCCCTATAACCCGGGAGAGCAATCACAAAAAACAGAGGCTCCCTGTGCCTGAAGAAGGGAGTTTGTAGCTGGAAGCAGAGCGCGAATTAAAGGGGAGCTCAGGGAGGCTGTGCTCCCCCATAAGAGAAAAAAGCCCCCCCTTGTAAGATTTGAAAATCATAACCTGGGGAGGGGGGTTCTGATCAGATTGCTCCTTCGCTTAGGTGGACTTGTTAATTAACCTGTTTAATTTTTTTGCAGACCCCTGCTCCCCAAGACTCAAAATGTAATTCAAACCCTGCCCAAACAATTTTTCCAACTATTGAGTCGGTCCAATAAAAGATACCACATTCGCCCAAAGAAACCTGGTCTGCCTCTGTCCTTAGATCAACACGGCTACAACCAACAACCCTACGATCAAAGGAGAGAGATGGTCTCAGAGTTTGGGACTCAGCTTCTCTCCCTCTTTTCCCCCTTCCCCCTGGGTTTTGAGTGGGATAATGTCATGGGGGCATTGGCAACATGTAGCGGGTGCACACGGGTCGTGCGCGCATGGTGCGTGCAGACACCAGTCGTGCATGCATGGGGGTATCAATCCCTGGAACAGTTTTGGGGCCAGGATTGAAGCCTGGCAGATTTGAGCCAGGAGGAAAAGAGCTGGCTCTTTTTGTTGCTGTTGCAGTTCTTTTATCTCAGCATGGCTGCGTGGCTGAGCCCTGCTGTATTGCAGGCCCCGGTGCAAATAGGCCTGGCTCTTTGCTGGGCTAACAGGTAGCCCTGTAGCTGAGACCAGCTGTATTTCAGGCCCCACGGCAGGATGGGCCTGGGTCGTCTCCGAGTCCTTTTGCAGCTGTCCTGCCCCAGCTGAAACCATGGAACTGGAACCAGAAATGTTGAGGTGCGGTAACTGGAGCTATAGTCATCCCATGGATGTGGAAACCAGCATCCTCCAGCTTCCCAGAAAGCAACAAGGGGCCCTTTGCATCACAGAAAGACCTGTGCTCACTAGCCAAGGTGCAGTGGATCCCAAGGATCAACTCATAAGACTCTCTGGTCTGGGCCACCCTATCCAGCCTGGTGCTGTGTGGCAGATATAGGGGTGCCGGCCCCTGAACGAATCCTTTGTGCAAGCCCCCTCCCAAGTTCCAGACTGCCTGGACAAGGGGGAATCTCCCCAAAAAGGGTGAAACCTATACGCTATACCTTCTGGTTGATAGTGTTTCAAATTGCTTTTAGTGTCTCCTTTGCTTTCTGTAATGAATCTCTTCTTTTGTGTTTCCACTGCTTGCAAGGAGGGGTTTTGGTCAATGTGGGACCCCCCTGCTAAATTTAGGGATCCCCAGTTTCTAGGTGGGGGCTTGAGCCACATTGGGTACCCTGAAATTTGAACCCGGGCCTTGTTGCTGATGACCAGTGAAGGGTTACAATCATCTTCTTTATATCCACCCTTTTTACCTTCTTTTCATCAATTCATGAAGTGTGGCAGTGAAATTCAGAAAGCAAAGTGTTAAAATGCTACCAGGACCTGCTCACACACGTGAGCATACACACACATGCACAAAGCAGTGAGACAAAGCATCTGAGTGAGGATATGTAGATACTGTGCGAGAGTAACGAATTCAGCTTCCTGCCCTTCATAGTTACAATGGACTCTGGGGGTATATGCTCATCAGAAAACTGCAAAGGTCACGGAGGACCTTGGACTGAACTGCTCCAAACAATGTTACACCCTAATCCTGGGACATGCAAGTGTCCCTGGGACTCTCTGTATCCCTCAGCTCCCAGCCAACAAATTGTGATTTATTCCCTTGGCTGAGCACGCGATGGTTTGCAAGGCTACTCCTTGTGAGTCCTTTGCTCTGCTTTCATAGTTTCATAGTTGGTCGGGTCAGATGGGACCTGAGCAGATCATCAAGTCTGACCCCCTGCCATGGCAGGAAAGGGTACTGGTGAAGGGAAAAGGAGAGAGACCTCCACAAGGTCAAGAAGACTTGCTGCTAGTCTGTGCGCCACCTCCTGCCAGCTGGTGAGGCCCCAAGTTATGCTGTATTATTGGTGGGGCAGCTAGCTTTGTTTTCCTCTGATTTTTTTTTTTTTCTCATTTGCACTATTTCTTAAGAAAACACACTGGAGTATTGTCGATTCAGGTCCCCGCGCTGAGATAAGAAATAATTAACTGCACCGAGTGGATTAATCGTGGGGTGGGTTGCTTAGGATCGTCAAAATCCTCTTGGATGCTGAGAAGGCATCTCCTGGACGCACAACAGACGTCTTGTTTGGCTCCTTCATGCTTTACAAAGTTCAGCCCCTCTTGCTTCTTCCTCCAAAAAAATAAAAACGGCAATTATATAAGCTGTTTGGAGTACACAAAAAGAAAAGAAATAGCGCAGTTATTCATCTTGATGCACATGCAGTGCTGCCATACGCGGAGGCCAAAGGCTGGGGCGAGCAAGTGACTGGGGAATGCTAAATGGGGTGCTGCCATCTATTGGCCAGCGGAGAGATATCACAGAGGATCAGATCCCAAAACCGATGCACAAAAACATGAGAGTGGCTGGGGCCCCTTGGGCTGACAAGCCCAGTCCTCAGCATTGACAGGCAACCTTTTACCCAGAGAGTCCTAAAAGTTGTTCCCTCCGACCCCTCGCACGCCGGAGCAAAAAGCAAGCTATGCAAACCAAGTTCAAAAGCATCCTATAAGGTGCCACCAGTAAAGAATGGAGGAGACAAGGGCAGCGGCAGTGCCCCACCACCAAAACAGCAGTATTATTTTGGTGAATATATGATCGTGGGATATCTAAGTCCAATGTTACAAGCCTGACAACTCCAATCAGCCCGTGTCTAATAGCAAAACCTATGTTTTGACTCCAAAATGCCCCTGGTGCCCAGAAATACCCCTCTGTGCATATCCAGAACTGCTCCAGCTCAGTGCCTAGCTCACCCCTAAGCCCACTCATGATCTGGGACTTAGGTATATCTCTACAAAAAAACCCCAAGGGACTCAATCTAGTAGGTATTTTTAGAGTGAGCTTAATGCACATCAGTAGGATCAGGCTCTGCACAAAAAATGCAGGTGCAGCCAGTACTTTCATTCAAAGAAAGTATTGGGTAAGGCCTCCTTCTACAGGGAAGTAAAAGGAAGTTCAGCTTGTTCGACTTGCTGATGGACACCAACCCACATCTCCCATCTAGGCTACTCTGGGTGCACGGATGTGTGGAGCTCGCACATTTAAGTTACGACACAGCACAGAAAAGAACTGGGAACTCACTAGACCAAAAGAAGAGGACAAAGGGAAGCCTGACTCTCTACCTTAGTTGGGCAGGAAACTCATTTGGGATGGGGGGATCTTAGCATGTGCTCCCCTCCTGCATTTAACAGCCCATAGTCCTTGGATAAAATACTTTAATTCTTTTTCACAGCTTCTGCCCAGGAGAGGTAAAGCAGGCCTCAATCTAAACAGCCTCTACCCAGTGGGGGGGTCCAGCATGTGCTTGGGAAGTGGGAGAAGTATGTCTGAACTCCCTCAGGCTGAGCCGGCATTGAACCCAGTCCTCCAAAGTCATGAGCTCTAACCACTAATCAATGGCAGGGGTCATCACCTCCTTCCACCAGGTTTTGAAAGAAAAGTTAACTCTGCTTCATAGGCACCTACCTTCAGGGCCAGGATCACGACTCAGCCTTGTCCTTTGGGTTCAATTTTTGCTGGCTAGTACTGAACAGGTTGGCTCTAGGCATCTCCATGCTGGCTGGGTTGTACCTCTTGTCTGAGGAGTCTTCCTCTTCCCGTGTGCTGTCCAGAGAGCTCATGTAGGGTGGAAGATTGCACTACAGGAGCCAAGAGTCTAGAAATTAAGGATAATGATATTATATCAGAGCACAGCTAAGACCTCATCAATGGAGACACCTAAAACATCCCAGAGCCTACCGTGTTTAGTGACATTTGGTTTTGAGGGCAAAGACCAACGATTAGAAGACACTAGAATGGGAGAAAGCACCAAATTCATCCACTGTAAGATAATAAAGATGTTTTAACTATTTTTTTTCCTATCCAGCAGCCCAGGTAGCTAATTAAAACTATTAAAAACCAATTGAAACTCATGTGACATTGGCTTTTCTCCTGCAGTGCCAATGAGGCATTTACCCCAGCCATCTCCATCTTTTCCTACAATGATCATGGAAATCAATTCACACTTTGTACTTCATCAAATCCTCTGTCCTCTGTGAACAATAGGCTTCAATTGCCAAAGCGGTCATTAGCAACCTGACTGGCATTTCCAGTGACTGCAGGGAAAGGCCTTTGGTTCTTTTGCAAAATTTGAATAATTAATTACAGACATTTGTATTAGTAATCACTGCCACAGTACAGACTGCAAGGGGCTGGTTTTGTTCTGATGCATGCGACCTTTGGTCTTTATCATGGGTGGAATCATACCCTTGAACAGAAAGCCTCTCTTACATGTTGTGGGTGAAGGTTAGCCTTTTGAATGTGGGGCAGCCATAGCGCTGCCCTGAGCCCAATATATTGCAGCCCCCACTGTAATCTAGATTCAGTTAAGCATATGCTCAAAAGCATCCCTTTTCAAGTCACTGGAACACGATTGAATGCTGAAAGCGAAGCTGAGCCCAGACCCGAGGAAGGGCATTTTGCATCCCTAACACAAGTTACCTAAGTAACTAAGACCGAAAGACTATCCAGGAAAAAGTCTTCTTGCATCATGTTTTACAAAAGAAAACTAGAATATGTAGCCAGCCAACTTCAAATATAAAGTACTTTTTGGTTGGGTGTTTCTCATACAAGTTTAAGGAATACATGCTAGCACTCTAGAAATATACTTGCAAAAAAAAAAAAACCAGACTGGATTTCCACACCGGAGTGGTAAGTGCTCTGACATAAGTGTCTGCTTTTGAGAACAGGGTTAACAGTCTCATGCCATCTCACCCAGCACCAGAAAAACCACTTGGAAGAGCTGAGAGAACACCATCAGAAACTTGCTAAAGAATATTTTAAGATGTAAAACTCAGCTGTCTTTCTGGGATGGATGCATCACAAAACTCCGGTTTTGGAACGGAATCGAGTCATTCCCAAAAACTAGTGTTTTTGATCCCAATTCTGTCTGGAGCTTGCTCAAGTTTCCATCATTTTGCAATCTAGCAAGGATTAAAAGACTTCCTGATGTCCTTCTCCTCTCCGAAAAGAAAAACTACACAGCTGACGCACTCCTTTGACTTACCCCAACCAATGGAAAGGTCTTGCAGGGGTGCCATTTCTGGGGGACTTCTTGTGTTTTTCCGCAGGAAAGGCCTCACCCACAGTGAAAGAGAATCATAAAAAAATGGGTGAAGCAGAATAACTTTGAATACATTTGGGCAAGGTCATGAGCTGCCTCCCCACCAAATGGTTCCTCAGTTCCCAGGCTTGGTTGTTTGTGCAATTACACAGCATGCCGTCTTTTCCTATGGGGGAAAACAAAACAAAAGAAGAACAGGAAAGAGACATTGAGTCTCGATGCCAGAATACTTTGCTCTCTTTTGGACTTCTAAAAACACTCGGGATACAGAAAGCTGATTTACCAAGGGAGAGATGCACTGGAGCTTTGCTTAGCTCTCTATGGGGTTAGAGAGACTAAAAGCTAAAGTCCATAATAGAGAGAATATATCTGAGTTTCTGCACGAAGACAGTAGCTCTTTATGGACCTGTTGGAGAAGGTGACATGCTAACCTCGGTAATCCTAGATGCTATCTAAGGACCTTGTTGCAGTTTGGTCTCTTCAGGCAGACCCATACCACAAAACCACTGAATGCAGCACTGGGAGATATCCATCTGACATCCATAAGACCCTGCGATGAAGCATCAGTTGATATATGTTCCCAGTTCTCTAGAAGCTGTCTGTATTCCTACGATAGCCACGTCACGCATTGGCCTCTTCAAAGCATTCATCCTCCCAGAGGCACCCTGCGATGTGGAATGGCTCTTGTCCCCATTTTACAGGCACGAGATCAAAGCACGGAAAGTCAAGTAGTATCCATGAAAGATCCCTGATACTGAATGTTGCAGCACCTGAATCATAGGAGGAGAGCGAAGTATCTACGAATAGGGGCCACCTCATCTAATAGGAAATTTGCAGGAGAGGGGCATGTTGTAAGCTCCACCCTTCCTAGGGCTTTAAGTGTCTTACTCGCTCTTATCAGGATCCATGAAGCTAAACATTTCCTGAAGTTGGACATGTATGCTAGATAGACCTTTCTCACCAGTAACAGCTGGCGGTGGGGAAGACCTCACTGTGCAGTAACACAGCGGTGAGGGCACTCAGCCAGGAGGTGGCAGATCCAGATCCAGGGCCTGAAAGGATTTGAACCTGCGTTTCCCACCTTGTCAAGGGAACGCCATAGCCTAGCAGTGGGGAAAGCTACCCCGAGTATGGAGACCTGGGTTCATTGGGACGGGGCTGGAACCCAGCTCTGCTCCTTCCCAGGTGAGTATCCATTGGGCTACAAAGTCATACCTATGTGCAAAACCTCACTCCCTCTGGCACACCCGGTATTTCAGCATGCCTTGCTAAGTGGACCAGCAGCTAGACAGAATCAAGAAGGCCCTAACCTAGAATACATTTAGCCTGCTGGTTAGCATGATACTGTAGAGGGAAAATGAAGGTTCAGATCCTTTCAGTGAAAAGCAGGAATTGAGCTTAGGCTTTGCATGGATGCTCTAACCCTTGAGTTAGTAGGCAAAAGGAATAAGCACCACTTCCACTCATTTTGCATGGAGCTGAGCGAGACAGCTGAGAATCCCCACAGCTGAGACAGGGGACTGCCTCATTTGTAAATCCTGAGGAAACCAAGCTGCTCTCTTATGCAATTCTGGAAAAGCCCAGCAGCACAACTGTAGTCATCGAGGGATTTGACTTTGTTGGCAGACCCTTGGACACTCCAGCATTCATGTAGCAGCTAAACTTCTGCAGGGCTGGTTAAGCAGAACTTAGGTTTTTTTTGTGGATGTGATATTCAACCACTTACCCAAGGTCAAAGAGTGAGTTTTTCAGCAAAGCAGGAGACTGAATGCAGATATCCCTAAATATATAGGTTAATGGCTTATTACCCTTGGACAAGGCTTCCTCTGGTGGAAACAGAGCCAAAGACACCAAATTGACACATAGGCCCTTAGCCTCTGGGTCATTTTTCATCCAGGCATACACAGGCTGACTTCAATGAGCCATCTCATATGAGCCAAGGTTCATCAACATGAATAAGGCCTCCCTTAGAGCCTATTAAATCATTATAGTCTCCCATAAAACACTGGAATTTGCTGTCTTTGTTGCATATTTCCCCTGTTTAGTTACCCCAGATGTGTGCTGGGACTAGTGAACTGCGGTGCTCAGGGACCCTGAGCAGTGAACCCAGCTCTTCAGCTTTGAACTTGTGTATTTACACTCATTGCACCATCTGGAGAAAGCCTAAAGCTGTGAAATGAAACAAATGAGGAATTCAACCTGGGGATAAAGTGTAAATTGAGTGCATTTTTGCTTTTTATTTTCAGCTTGTGCTTGATGAGTAAGAAGCCAACGGCAAATCTGTCAGGAACCCATTGAATAACACGGCATATAATAGGCCATATTACAAGAAGATCTGAATAGAAAGGATGAGCTGTCATGTACAAATCTTGCCTTTGACTCCTACCCCGGGGTGAGGTGGGGGAGTTTACACATAGTATTTAGCCCTATTATTGTCCATCAAATTATAGTCAAGTTCATATAAAGAGACAAATGACTTTTTTTGCTTGGCTATCACACATCAGCAATGGCTTGTGAGTAGCATATATGGGGTGAATGGCAGAAGATAGGCCATTCAGATTCAAGGCCAAAACTATTCCCAACTCACTTATGTTTCAGAATTGCCAACAGACAATAATGGTAGGATAATTAGCTTCTACACTTTACTGCTGAGTATGATTTTCAGAGGAAGAAACTTTCAAGCCCTGGTACTGAACCTTGGGAAGTAAAAGATGTGCTCCACGAAGACCATTTTGTATATAAGTTTTTTATGTGCACCTTCAGTTATCCTTATTCCCAATGCACAGGGAGGATCTGAGTATTGACCCAGGGTGAAGGTGCACAGCATGCTTGGTTCCTTTACATGCCTTTGGGACTTTATTTTGACTTTTCCTATTTACACTGGAGGTCAGAGAGATTTCCAGAGAAGTGAGACAGTGCCCTTTGCAAGCTTCTGACAGCCCGTCGATATACATGAGCAGAAACACAAATCTGTACTTGGTGTTTGCAAAAACGAAGGTGTTAAAAATCTCTGATGCACAGTGATAGAGACTGGTTTGAAGTCGCTTTTGCCGGCGGCGTGCCCAGAAGTGCCAGCGGCTCTTCTTGGGGAGGGCTTCCCCCACACACCTGTTGCCTAAGCCAACAGTGCTCGCTCTCAGGGGGCACCAATGCTCTCAGGAGGTGCACGTGCACCCCCATGCACCCCCTACATGTCGCCTATGGTCACTTTGGTCCAATAAACTACTATCCATCTTTTGAAAGACCGAAGTGCCAATGCCTCTCTGTACAATAAGGAAGTCCCTAGTCTGGTTTTTAGGCAGCCAGTGGGAGATTTAGATGTTTAGCCCTGGCAGGGGAAAGGCTAAGTGCATGAGACACTTTCTGCACTTGTCATCTTGTCCAGGCTGAGCTTGTGTGACTGGTCAAGAATAATGAGATGTCTTTTGCTAACGGCTCAATGTACTGCTCCAATGCATTTATATACAACATGTGGTACTATGATGCACTTTGGGCCAAAATCTGGTCTAAGGTAAGGAACAGACTGGGCTGGAAAAACTGACTGAGAGGCAGAGGTGGGAAGCAGGAGAAGGGAATATAAATACCTCCCCCCCAACACCCCCACCCTCACTTAGGAGCAGGAGTCCAGGACAAGATTTGTACAGTATGTGATGGCTCGGCCTTTTTACAACTCTTGGGGAGCAAGCTGCCCGTTAAATTAACCATGATAGACTGGCATCCAGAAAAGAAAAATGTATATTCTGAAAACAGAGGATAAGGAGCTGAAATGTCTTGGCTCTCCTTGCATGAGTTAGCTCAAACAACATGCCCCAGCCCTACCACGTGTGAAAGCACTTGGGCTTCATCATCACAGAGGCAATGGAAACCTCCAGGTTTCTTCCCTTTCACCAAATCCAAGCCTGTCTCATGACATATTGAAGAGAGCAATCTGTATTTCTTTGGCTCAGTCCTTTTGCAAAGGAAATAAGAAGATATTTCTCAAGCACTCCTGGCTTCCAACAAAGAAAACGTAAGGTCACAATTCATCAGGACCTTTCCTCAATGATAGGAATAAAATCATCATCAGAAGTGGGAAGGAGATAACTTTCCCAAAGGGTAACTCCCTTCCAGGAGCATCTCTGACTGTAAAATGCATATTAGTCTACTATGATGAGTAACAGTAAGGCCAAGGGTTTCTATTAATGCAACTGCAGGCACGAATCCAAGTTTTCATGCCCCTGGGAATGTGGTTGCTGGCATAAGCCTTCAGATTTGTATCTACTCTGTTTTGCAGGAACCAAAGTTAGAGGGGAAACTTGTGCTTACTGTCCAATTGCTTGGCCTCATCTTGGAGTTCACCCTGAAAATTGTTTTTCCTTTTTGGCCACCAAGTAGACAACCTGGAAAGGAAAAAACCTTGCACCTGACAACCTCAGAGCCTCTAGCTGTGGTCCTAGGTAAGCTGCACAACCGCAGGCATCCCTCTCAACTCCGATCAGTTGTTAAAAGCATTTATCTCATGCTGCAAGCTCCTCAGAGCAGGGACTGCCTTTCACATGGCATCTGCGCAACGTCTAACACAAGGCCCAATCCTCACTGGTCCAATGGAAACTGCTGCAAGACATATAAGTCCTTGTCCTCCTCCTCTTTGCTCCTGATGTTTGGACCATAGAGGTATATAAATGAAGAATACCAGCATAGGTATACAACTGGATGCAGGTATGCAGTTGCATTAATCCTTAACAGTGGATTAATGCCCACCCCCCATCTGATGAACGTTAGATCCACTCCATTTCTCGCTGCCACTAAGGAACTATTATAGTTTCCTACACCCAGAGGTGGAAATGGTGGATTATGTCCTTGACATTTATTTTATTTTTTTGTTCTGAAGGTATTAAAACTTACTGTCAGAAGTAACAGATCCTATCATACCTGCAGTAGCTGCTCTCGCAGGATTTCACTCCTCATTAAACAATGCCAGGGTGGAAGGTGTTACTGGAGGAAGAATTGTAACAACCAGGATGATCGGTGCCTCCAGGGCAGCACTGGCCAGAATAACGCCCCCAAAAATGGCCCTGTTTCTGAAATGCCCCAGAGAGTGCTACTTAGCCGCAACTTGGCTGGGTTTCATTTCAGCAGGGTTTTATGCACATTTATGGTTTGCCAAACTGGCTGCTAGCATGCGGAGAATGAAAACTCAACTACATCTCTCTCCTTTCCTTTCACCCTTCCTGAGCTATTGCTGGTGCCCAGGCTGGAAACTAGTCTCTCCTGCCCTGTTTGGGTTTTTTTTACCAAAATGGTTAGAACAATTTTTTGTAACGAGTGGCTCCTTTTTTTCGGGGGGGGGGGGAGGGAGTTAATTAGCCTTACACTCAATCCTCCCTGATTTGTCCTGGATCAGGACTGGCAACAACAACAAAAGAAGCCTGTGGGGCTCAACAACACATCCACACTCGAGATGTCAAAAAGCAATATGACAGCTGGAGTGGCTACAATTTTAAATGCCGGTACCTTATTGTATCCCCTTCCATAACATGTAGTTCCCCCTTGGTTCCAGGAAATACATGCAATGAAATGCTTGGAAGCAAAGTCTTTGATCTAGAAACATATTTCAGTGCAGATGTCATCCTGGATCACTGGCTCCCTGATCTCTATTTGTGTGCACAAACATCAGATGCATTGCGGCGAGTGCGCAGGACTGACTTCAGCTCACATGCTGCAGGTCACAAGCATGCCGAAGGGATCAGTGAAAGGCTGGATGAGATGTGGAAGTACCCACCTGTGCCTAGGGAAGATCTCAGGAAGTAAAATGCACGAGTGCAAATGTGCAGGTAACATTTTGACTCACATTTGAAAATCTGGCCTTTTGACCTGAGATAGAGTCAGGCCATTTGGTAGAGCTCTTAAGACTATTAGCACTGTCAAAAGAGCCGTTGACGTCTCACTTACACACATAATCACCGGGACTACACGTGCAAATCAAGTACTTGCAGTGTAACCAGCCCCAGTTTTATCTTAACATAGGTAATAACACAACTAGAGTGACATGAAACGTGGTTAGCCAGCCTGCCTGGTGGCTCTCCATGGAAGAAAATGCCTCTTTTAACTCAGGACAAAATGCATTGGGACAAATTCATTCCTCATTGTTCCATAAAAGCGTCCATGAAGATTACAGATTTCTCACAACCAAAATGATTTCCTCGATTGCTGCTTTTAGACTGGGAAGAAAACAGAAGATGATCCTTACAGAAAAGTTTCTGTTGCATCCTCCGAAAGCAACAGGCTGTTCACTGTTATCTCCAAAAACAATGCAGACTTCACCATATAGTCATTTCTGCTTTAATATAACGTGCAATTCTCCAATGGATTAATGTAACTCAGAAGACTGTCATTTTTTTACTAGCCTTACTGACCCACTTAGAAGATTTCCATGGATGGAGTACTTTGCCTGTCTTGAAACACAACCCAGGAGCTGGTGACAAAATACTAACAGAAGCTACCACAGCTTAAGAGGCACATCACTTAATTGAAAACATCTGAGGCTAGGGTGTGAAGACACATCTTCCATAAGCAATACATTAAAAAAAAACCCCATTCCTTATTCCATGTCTTCTGAAACTTTCCAAGGAAATAGTTTGTTTCTGTCCTGTTTATGATATAGCAACAATAAAAAAAAGCCACATCTCTTTTCTTGGAAGCTTAATCTTTCCTCCTTCTACTTATTTGAAATAATGGATATTTTTAATACATGGAAGCAAGTTGTATAGCTAGGCCCAGTGCTTTGGTTTCCTTAGTTCTTCTAGCATAATGATACTTAGGAATTTCCAGGTCTTTTCAAGTCCTGGATATGCTAGACAATAATGCCCCAACTCTTTCCTGGGTATCAGGTGGTCTAAGGACATATCTTCACTGACTGCCTTTCTTGCATGCAGACCAGCCTCTGGCTTCTTTACTATCCCTTCCACCCAGGAAGAGCACACGCCAACTGCAGATGCTTCCTCAGCCTGACCAAGGGCATTTGTATCTGAAAGCTTGCAAAGAAGAATTTTTCCAGCTATTTGAGTTGGTCTAATAAAAGAGATCATATTGACCCAAAGAACCTTATCTAACAACTCTTTCAGTTTTTGCAGAGTACTTTAGAAACACTTTCTTTCCTACCACCCAGGAGCTAGCTGCCAATAGGAGATAATAACTGGAAGGTGATTTGGTGGATAGAAACTGTACATATCCTAAACCAAGTCACCATCACTGGTAGGCAAGACTCGTACCAGAATCGTCAATCAACTGGTGTCACATCACTCACACCACACGCCCAGTGCAGCCTAATTGCGTCAAGTCACAACCGACGCGATGTCACAGCATGCATGGTTGAGCTGAGACCTGATTAGTTTAGAGGCTCCAAAAAGAGACCTTACCAGAGGCTGAAAAGGACTTCTGCCCAACCTGCATCACCTTTATTCTTACTAAACTGGGACCCCTGCCAGAGGCATACCTGTGGTCTAACTAGTTAAGCCATAAGGAATTTCCCTTGGTCCATCCAACAGAAATAAGGCAATGCGCTCCTCATCTGGAGTTTCTCAAGAAACATTGTGCTGACAAACAGCATTATTAACTCATGATAAAATCATGTCTGCCCTTTCAAAGTGATAGCCCCCAGGGGAGCATGTGGGATATAGTGCAATCCTGACTTAAAACCAAGGAGCCGTCGTGGTTGTGCATCTGCAACCTCTGCCATCTGGTAGTAGGCCCCTACTTGTCTCCAAGTGAAATCATGCAGTTCTTTCCCTCCTGCGCCAGTGGAGCACAGACCAGTTGCTGACTACCTTGAAACTCTGGCTGAGCTTTGGGCACCTAAATATCACCCCATCAGGAACTAGTGACCAAGGAAGTAGTTTCCAAGAACCTTCCTAAGATAAGGCATTTTTATTAAGTCACTGGAACAAAGCATTATGGGGGGAAGGGAGATTTCAAAAGAGCGAACAGCCTACTTGCATATTGAGTCTCATTTATCTTATGGCTCATACAAGTGACATTACATAGGCGTTCTTAAATTCCCGAGCAAGAACAGACTTATATTTTCTCAGAAAGCTGAAAACTTCCCAGAAGCCTCAGGAGCATCCCAAGCAGCCTCAGCCTCGTCAGACCCATCCTGTTTGATCCGGTTTCAGTGCTGACAGAATTGCATTCAAACCACTCACTCTGCCCTTATCTCATAGCAGCCCGATCTATCTCAGTGAGGCAATTGGTAGCCTTGAGGCTGGATCTTGCCAGGGAGTGATGGGGGTGAAATGACTCACTCTGCTATCCAGTGTTGAAATCCTATGATGCAAGCACAGATCAATAAGCCTGTCTGAGCATGCCAGCATTCACCACAACCCATGCAACAAATTCTCTTTTCAACACAGGTACGAATGATATCAACTGAGTTCAGAGCATTTCTTTCGCAGGATAGTTTCCATCACAACCAAGGGCGCAGATATGCAAGCAAGCTACTGAAGGCAGGGGAGGATGAGCTTTGCCATGCAACAGTGCCCCACGGTGTTTACTTCCTTACCCCTGATTAAATACAAACTCACCTGTAGTAGCTGAGCCCTCGGTGCAAGAGAAGTAAGGCACTTCAGGTTGACCTTCATTTACTGTGAGGTGACAGCGTGCGCATGGGTGGTAACAGGGATGAGATGACCTCTATTTGGCCCCCAATGCCTCATAGAAATGCATTCACATGCCTCTATTCTTAGAGCAAATTGTTCCACCCTCAACAATTGCTTAACCCTGAGCTGGAGACACTGTGTTGGTGGAGAACAATGAGCATTGGCAAAGCACTGCCAATGTGTGCTCTATGATATTAAGAAAGCTTGGTCTGTACAAGAAGAGTAAAACCATGACCATCCCAAGCTGGTACCAATGCAAAAGAAGGGCTGAAAATGCAACTACATCTGCACCAGAGGATTCTCCCAGCCCAGCTGGGAGATCCCTCCCTGTTAGACAGGGATCCACCTGACCACCCAGCCACAACAGTAGAAGCTGGTGGCACAGTATGGGTAAAAAAAGAAGCATTAATTCAAACGCAGGAAAAAGCAACCATGGATGAAAATCTGCTGGAAACAATAAGGTCCCAGCAGCCCACCCTGCTGATACAGCCTTGTGCATGCTTGGGTAAAGAAGGGCTTTCCAAAGCAATGTTAATTTAACACAGATGATTCAACCATAGCCAGTTCCCTTTGGTCTTCTTCCTTTACCCCCATTGAAATCATGGTGCTGAATGGACAGCTCTGTTTTACCTTTTCATTGAAACTCTTCCTCAAGAGTTAAGACCTTTTTTTAAATAAATTAGTCTCTAGTTTTGCACTGGGTCTTAGAAAAGACAAAGGAATGTGCATTTGTTTAGAAGAAAGGGCATTGTTGCATGCATGATGCATCGTCCTTGATTCTCCAGGATTATACAAATGCTTTCTTCCCAGTCCAATCTTGTATCACGGATAGGGAATGAGATTTTCAGCAAACATCTTTAATTACAACTACATGTTCCACGTGGCAAAAAAAAAGTGCCAGTTTAGGGAGCTGAGGCTAGAAATGCTGTACTTCACAGTCAAATATGCATCCTTACAGTGGAGGCCGCTGTAAATCAGTGCACAGCATTAGCAGTAGCTAAACGTGCTTTGATTCTTGCAATATTTCCCTTTCTAAATTAAGGGAACCTCCAAGTGTCAGAGCAGAATAAAATTTCATTTTTAGTGACCCCGCCTTTTACCAGCATGTATACATACAAATGCATATGTTTGTGAACGGGAAACGGGGATGCATTTAAGGAGTTTTGAATTTCTCTTTCTCTGATTATTTTTCTGTAGTTTTAGGGTCATGCAGTTTAACAACTTGGATTCCCAAAAGATCAAGTCTCCATTCCCGCCATGCAACTCTACAAAAATGGAAGATTATGTGACAGACCACCAGGGAACAGATGAAAGTCCCTAAATAACAGCACTGATTCAAACATGGGACAACCCAAAAGTATGCCAAACCCCACTAGGAAAGCCATATTACTCACAGTTCCCAGATCTTTCATTAGACACCAGGATATAATGTGTCATCCTCTTTTTCCCTCTATAGTGACTTATTCTGGCTGCAGATATATAATGTACTGGCATATGTAAAAAATAAAGGAATAAAATACTCTAGCTATTAACTTCTTTTTCAGGCTTCTTCCCAAGGGCCTGTAAGGGGACAGAGAATCACAGAAAATGAGGGTGTGAAGGGACATCTAGTCCAACCCCCTGCTCCAAGCAGCACCAGCCCCACCTACATCATCCCAGCCAAGGCTTTGTCTACCCGGGTCTTAAAACCTCCAAGGATGGAGAGTCCACCACCTCTCTGGGTAACCTGTTCCAGTGCTTTACCTTGTGAGAAAGTTTTCCTAATATCTAATCTAAACTTCCCTTGCTGTAGCTTCGCCCATTGCTCCTTGTCCTGTCATCTGCCCCCACTAAAAACAGCCCAGCTCCATCCTCTTTGGACCTCCCTGCAGGGAGTTGAAGGCTGCTATTAAATCCCCTCTCGGTCTTCTCTTTTCCAGACTAAATAAGCCCAGTTCCCTCAGCGTCTCTTCAGAAGTCCTGTCTGCCAGCCCCCTCACCATTTTCATTGCCCTCCTCTGGACTCTCTCCAGTGTGTCCACATCCTTTCTGTAGTGGGGGCCCAAAACTGGACACAGTACTGCAGTTGTGGCCTCACCCATGCTGAATAGAGGGGAATAGTCACTTCCTCAGTCTGCTGGCAGTGCTCCTACTAATGAAGCCCAGGATGCCATTAGTCTTCTTCACAACAAAGGCACACTGTTGGATCATCTTCAACTTATTGTCCACTGTCACCCCCCAGGTCCTTTTCTGCAGAGCTGCCGCCCAGCCAGTCACCCCCAGCCTGTCCCGGTGCATGGGATTGTTCTGTCCTAAGTGCAGGACTTTGCACTTGTCCTCGTTGAACCTCATGGGATTTCTCTCAGTCCAGTCATTCAATATGTCAAGGTCTCTCTCAATTCTAGCCCTACCCTGCAGTTTATCTACTGCTCCCCCTATTTTGGTGTCATGTGAAGTCTTCTTACACATGGAGCAAAGTCCTAAATGATTAAGGAATCTATTCGTCCTTCCTAGGGCCTGTACAGTGTTCATGAACATCACATGTAAATATGAGTTCAATGGGGAAAAAAACAGGTTTGGGCCTCTTGGTGGTCATCACCAGGTTTTCTTTTAAATAAGGTTATTTCATGCACAATCTTAGATTCCCCACATGTCTAGGGAATGGCAAATGTTTTTGTGATTTCAGGCTTCAGTTAGAATCACTTTCTGGGCAAGGTTGTATTCTCTTTGAATGAGTTGCCATTATTTCTGACTCCAGTTATGTTTATTTGTCATGGCCAAGGGGCAAAAAGTGAATTGAATCACAAATATCAAATCCTAGGAAAGGCTTGAAAAAGGCGCCAAGATGCTGTCTGTGAACTCTTCAAATGTATCATCTGAACAGTTGCCAGACCACCATGAGAGCAGCACTATGAAGCACAAAAAGTTTTCTTATTTTATATATTCAGCCAGCTGGAAGGCACCAAATGCTATGAAAAAGAATCGCATTAAACCTTTGCCACATTAACTATGATGCAAGATGTAGGAATTTCTGCAGATAAAAAAGATAGAAAGCATTCTTTTTAACTCGTGTAGCTACCATGTTTCCTAAAACAGGAGCTCAGAACAATTTTAAATGGCATCCACAGGGAAGTAGATTGAAAATGCCATTGCTTCCATGAATCTTGCCCAGCACAGAAACAATGGCATGGGTAATGCTTTTCTATACATAATGCTATTTCGCAAGATAATACCTACAAGTGTTTTTTTAAATTTCTAACAAAATATTTTTAAAATATAATTTAATTTAAAAGGTCCCACATTTTGGGTCAAATTATCAGTGAGGTGTCTAGAAAGGTGCACAGAATTTCTGAGATTCTTGAACATGAACCAATTTCCATTTGTGCGAGGAAATAGATGCTTGTAGTAGTTAATATATAGTTCTGTGGGCGGGTGTCATTTTGGTCAAGAACCTGAAAGGTTTCTGGCTGTTCCTACACATTTTCCACACTCATTTAGAGGCTCCTCTTTATAGTATTTGAAAAGACTTCTGCTTCAGGAATAACTTGCCAATGGTATAGAGAGAGCACAGGTCAGACAAAGTCAGCATTATACTGCCCTTCACTGATTACCCAGTATCAATAATAAGAATATGTATCCAAATGTGTATTTCCATGGGAACAAAACACCCATCATTCTGATTTCTTCTGGACTGGTATGAATCCAGATTGACTACCTATATTTGTAGTTTTGGCTACATTCTCTGGCCAGAAGCATTTAAAAAAAAGGATATATAAAAAACTAAGAGACAATGGGCAGATCAGATAAAGGGCAGTATGAAGGGCTTATTGGAGAGAGAAGAGCAGGAATAATTTCTGGAACAAATAGATCTTAAGAAAGGATCTGGGCATTTCAAAGAGAGAACATACTAAAAGGTAGATCCAGTTGGAAAATCTTTTACCTGCCACCTGAGAGAAATTTCAACTTTTTTTTCTTAAGACGACGAAAATGAAAAAAAAATTCAGAGAGAATCCTCTTTTTTTTAATTCCTGGCTGAACATTTTTCAGAGGGATGCTGCCCCAAAGTTGGCATTTTCTTCAGTAAAAAGCTATTTCTCCTTTAAAAAAAAAAAATCAGTTATTCAAAAAGTTGAATTTCCAGTGGAAAAAAAAAAATTTTGACTAGAGTTTTGATGGGTCTTACTAGAAGAAATAGAAAAGGTATCCTGCTGCAGTGGGAGGCAGGAGAGGGGAGATAACAAAAAAAGATGTGAGCCGGATTAAGAGGAACATGGGGAAGAAAAAGGAGGGTCAGGAGGAATGAAGAAAAGAGACGGCCTGGTTATTGTGTGGGATCTATTCATTTGAGAACAGCTTTTTGGAAATCCTGTTCCAGTCTTCCAGCACTGAACTGGATAGCAAGACACGTGTATCTGCAGTATACTAGCAATAAATACCATGGTTTCATCTGTACCACTAATCGTCACACCCCATAATTACTATGTGAATCGATACATTTGGAAATATCAACGTGTCCTCTTGAAATGGCTTCCAGGAGCCCTATCCAAACAGAGGGGATCTCTTTCCACTGATTTGACTTTTAAGAATGGGGTCAGTCAATTATTTTGCACTACTGGGCCGACACTTCATGTTGCACAAAAATAATGCTACAAGACTCTCAGATTGTATTCTCTGTTCTGAGTCATGGAGATGGCTTTAAACGTGAAGTAAGAGGCGCTTCCAGGAAGCAACAAATCACCTACAGCCACCCATAAATTTAAGCAAAGAATTAGGGCAGGCTGAAAGATTGGATGTGCACTTTGATTTTCTATAAAAACACTTTTTTTTCCCTACGTACGGTCGTTCCAAAAAGACGGCTGTTTTTCAGGGTGGACCTGGAGTGTTAGATCAATCAAAACTACCCACAGAAGACTGTCGAGCCCCTCAGCATGGCTTTCACGTCGTAAAAACCTGCTGAGGTATGTGACGCATGAGGAATTTGATACATGCTCTGCTTTTATGAGCAGAAAGGCAATGATTTTAAAAATATATCATCAAATGGATTCCTCCCTTAATTCTTCATTGTTTAAAATGAGAAAATGTTCCCTTATTGAAAGGAGGTTTATTTATCACTACTGGCCTTGGGAGTGGAAACATTGAAGAGCTGAATTAAAAGGAAAAAAACCAAAAAAACTCTCTAACCACATTTGTTCAGTCTGGCATGCCCAGATTGGATGTGGTGAAAAGGGAGTTGTTCTCCTCATCTACATCTCATAGATTCATAGATGCTAGGGTCAAAAGGGACCTCAACAGATCATCGAGTCCAACACCCTGCCCTGGGCAGGAAAGAGCGCTGGGGACAGATGACCCCAGCCAGATGCCTATCCAGCCTTCTCTTAAAGACCCCCTGAGGTAGGGGAGAGCACCACCTCCCTTGGAAGCCCATTTCCAAATTTTGGCCACCCTTACCATGAAGAAGTTTCTCCTGATGTTTCATGGCCCCACGCCTGTTCCCGAACCCAACACCACGTGCGCTTCATTCCTAAGTAGAACCCTATGGATCACATTGGGGGTCTTCATGCGTTACTAGAGTCTGCCTACAGAGATGTAGGGCTCCAGGATTAGGACCCATCTGAATTTGTTAAGAGCCAATGGCTATTCGGTGACCCACAGGAAATGAGTTGGTTGCATCAGATGTGGTCCATTTGAGCAGGGATATACTGCAGGCAACCTTCCAAAGGGCTACCTCCTTGAAAATTTCTTCTTGCTCCGAGCCGATTCTCCATTTGGAAGATTAGGAACATCTCTGGAGCAGATTAGACTCTTTCAGGTCCACAAGATATTTTACAGGTACTCTCCAACATTACAAGAATGTCCAATTAAATTAGGGACCAGATAAATACCTCTGACTGGCCGTTCTCAGTAGAGGGCCCAAGGATTACGAAGGTCGTCATGGTGTGAAATATATATTTCATTCTAAGAGGAGGTGCGAAGAGACCTTTTTCCACTGCATGGTGAGAAAGCTTGAAGAGCAATGACCCACTGTGTACAATAAAAACAGGCATCACCTGACATCACATTCGTGCCGCCACAATTTTTATGGTTGGACAAATGCTGAGCAAATAGATGTCGCTACTCTACATCAGTGGCACGATAAAAGGTAACAACAAAGTATGTCGGTGTATTGCAGCTGACTTGTATTTGGTCTGTGGTGGTACAAGGTGGGTGACCCTGAGCTGCCTCACCACCCTGGGCAGATGCTCCAAGGCCTTGAGGGGGGCCCAATTCTGTGCACCCCAGTGGCACATCTCCACACATAGGGAAAGCTCGTGTAGGTCCTGGCATGGAGGCATGGGAGCTGAGCAATCCTGAGCACTTCAAGCCTCCCCACCAGGACCCACATGACCCTATTCTGCCATGCTGGGACCCACGTTGACCTGTGCCTTGTGTCCTGCCACAGCTGATCCATTCTGGTTTGGCGATGGTTGTTTCTACCCAGAAAAAAGGGCTGGATTCCAGATGATTGGCATATTAGAAGATATTCAGTAAACTGAAAACCTCCCCCTGTATTCATTACATTCAGTACTTGTAAGCGCTCACTTAGCCACTGTCTTCTGAAGGAACTCAAAGGAGACAAGACAATTAACCATGATGCCCCAGGAATGGATCAAAAAAACAAATTATAACTTAGAGTCGCCGCTCTTTCTCTAGCTCTCCAGTTCCTCAAAGGTGGGTTGGAGCTGGGTAATTCATCTGCCCATGGGCTACACCAGTAGCAAGGTTATTTTTCCCCAGCCAGCCTGCTCAGATGGCAATATGCTACATTACAATCTCAAACACTGATGTCAGGGTTGCTATAGTGATACACAATATATGACCAGGACCCTCCAAAATGATCTTTCCCAGGCCAAAGCATCATCCAGGACATTTGCGGGAAAGTTTTGAAGCCACAGCATTTATTCAAAGCCTGACACACAGATATTTTTCTTTCCTACAGCTCATGAATTGTGTCAGGTTGTTTTTGGCTATCCAGTTATTTGTAGATAATTTCACATCTGTTAGCTTATAAGGAGGAGCTTTCTTCTTTTTCTCTCCCTAGGTGTGGCTTTTCTGGAATGGATAGACATTGAATTAAAGAGGTCTTTCATCTTGCCGTCCATTCAGTTCAAAGACTAAGATGGTCAACCAAACACTCATTCGAAAATAATGCATGGTTTCAGTATTGGAAATGGGATGGGATACAAGTCCATAGTTATTGTCAAAGTTATTTCACTAGTTCTCACTGAATCGTTCTGCCATCTCAAGTGATGGACACGATATCGTGGTTCTCGGTTAGAAATTGACGAGAGCAAATGTACCTTGACTTGATTCTAACCGGGGGAGTTTTCACAAAAAAGAGAAATTTGCACTTGTTGACATGGAACATGTGGATTCCTTCATTCAGCATTGTGTAAGGGTCATAAATCTGCCTGGAAATGAGGCATAAAATGCATCATAAAAATGTATAATCAAAACCATAACATCAGTTGAAATTTATGGTTAGTTACTTATGGAGAGAATTAAAAGTCTAGACCTTAAATCAAACCCTGTTCAGTTGTATATTTACATAAACTGTTGGTATAAAACTCCTTTCTCCTCTTTTTTTCCTACTTATGTCAGGCCTAAACCTTAAAATATTTTTTTTTTCTATAAATGCGGTATCTATAAAAGCAACTGTAGAAAAAAATGTCATTTGAACATCTGTGGATGAAAAGGTAACATCAGACTCCCCCAGAAAGTGATTTATAGGAGAGGACATCAAGAATCAAATTCCTCCAGTTCATGTTCAGATCAGTAAGATGAATAATAGATGACAAATTCCAGTCTTCTCCGGGACAATTAGTTCAGCACATGAAATACATCCTTAGGTACAGCCACAATAATACCCCTCTCTTATTTCTGCTTCTTTCATTAATTAAAATCTATCTTTTTTGCCATTGGGTCCTCACTGAGCAGCCTGGACATCTTCTGGCTGTTACTCTATTCCTCCAGCTTTATCCCTCCTACGCCACATCTTTAATCTGGTCTTGTGATCCAGTGCTTGGATTTTCCCTGCATGACGAGGCGAGCGACAAATATTAGGATGTTATTAAAAAAAAAATCAAAAGCATCATTCAGTAATGCTCCCAATGTAAATACATTTCTCCTGTCTGCCAACTAGTAAAATATTTGCGCAGTGTGAGGTGGGAAGGAGGGGTAGGATGCTAAATGTCCCTCCAGAAAACTTCCCGAAAGCCAAGCGGAAGTCACAAGTGACAAACCGGGGGATTGTTGCGTGGTCTCCTTGTTATTAGTTCGGCTCAGAGCTGGCACAGTCCTCTCCAGGCAAGTGGAGGCCTCGATGGCAAAGCTATTACGCGTCAGGAAATTCTGAATTGCCCGCGTAAAGTTATGCAAGGAAAACACACAGGCGCCCAACTGTAGGTAGATTAATAGATTATAAAGTCAGAAGGGATCTTTACAGGAACTCCGGTGTAGAGCAGGCTGTAACTCTTCACCCCGTAACCTCCGTGTCAAGCCTACAACTTCTGTCTGATTGCATCCTTCATAGGCTGCTTGCCTGGTGGACCTTTGACCCCAGGGCCACATATCAAGACATCGGAAGACCACCTAAACCTCCTCACTGGAGCCAACAGCAATCTTTCCTTCAGTGACGATGAACCTCAATTTATTAGGCTCCAAGTGAGCGGCAGGCGCAGCGCTGCCCAGTTACTCAGGGCTAGACCAAACCCTCATTTCAGCTGCTTTGCGGCAGGAACAGACAAGTACCTCGCCCTAAGCGATCATGTGTCATCTGCAGCAGCAATGCAACATACTGAAACTGCAGGTATAGAAGCATTACAGAACAAGGGGTTTGCTCACATCCAGAATAGAATAATAATTGCTCATTTATTTTTTTTTAATCATATGCTTCTCCTTTGAGGCTGATATCTTTGCTTTCCGGGCTTCTCAACTCCAGCATTTATTTAACGTATTAAAAGTGTCAAACCCGAACCAGCAAGTTCTGGCACCTGGCAAGCAGAGAGGCAAGAGTGACATTAAAACAGTTCTTGCTTCGTGCAGTTATGCAATAAAGACAGTAGCGGTGATAGGTCTGATGTTTTCTTCCCCCATTGCTTGGCTGAGGGAGGGACTGTTGTGCAAGCGCTCCTATGAAACGATGATTTGTTGCATTTCTGCCAACTCTCCTGGCAAGGTTTTAGCACAGAGGATGTTGGCAAGGACACCAGAGATAGCCTTTGAAAAAAGTGTTGGGGGTCCTCTAACAACTCCTGCTGCCACTAGAGCAAGCTGATAAAATCCTCGATTTTTATGTCCCAAAGCCCAACACTCTCCATTACTTGGTTTGCCTATATCACAGTGGGCAGCGTCACCACGTCTGCTCTTGGCAGACGCACATTCTCTATTTGGCATTGTTTCCACGGTCGATAACAGGAAATCCCCTTGCGTTAGGAGGCACTATGTTTCCCATCCCATCACAACAGCTACCTTCCTCAAACTCGTCTGACATTGGATCATCCTACTAGTCTGGGCCAAACGAGGTGTACGAGAGCATTACCCAGATGGCTTAATAAAAGAGGCATGAACCTCTCTAAGAGTTCACGTTGCCAAGACAGCTGTGTGACCGATAATAAATAATCGGATTCCTATTAAGATCTTATGAGCATGGGAAGCCCAAGGCAATGCCCCCAAAACCCCACAACAGAAGCACAGTCCCAGATCTTCAATAATTTGCAGGGTCCATGCTATCAACGAGCACGGAGGTCCTAAGGAGCATCAACCTGGCATCCCCTTCCAGCGTAGCAGTCCTGGCAGTTGTCTGGATTAAGCAGATATCTAATTAGCATTTCCACACTGTCTGGGCTTCTCAGCTCCAGTGTTCACTTAATTTAAATTGAAGAGCTCAGCAGCAGCTCTGGGGGTGGCATGCAGTGATGCTGATCCAGGAGCAGACAGGGAACCAGACTGTGGTCATATGTGTGGTTCCTCCCTTGCTCTAATGGGGAAGACATGTGTGCTCATTCTCCACTTGGCACTGCCTGCTTTTCCTGCCCCAGATGTGTGGGCTGGTATGTTGGTACAGTTGCAAAGCCTACTCTTCTTCGTGCACTTCCATCCGCATGCGCAGGAAAGGACACTGTAGTTTCCAACAATGGCAGTGGAGAAACCTGCACAAAGGAGAGTTTTACAGTCCTTTATTCCTTCAACTGACAGCACAAGTGAGCCCTGAACTTTAACAGAGCCTGAGAAATGAGAGAAGTGTTTCTCTGTGGCACAGAAAATGTTAGCATAAAAACCCAAACGGAAAGGAGGTAGGAACAGAAAGCAAATGGGGCAAAAGCCAAGCCAGGGAGGGGTAAAGAGCCTCATATTGCCTTTATCATGATCTCACTGTATGTCCTTTGCTGTGTGTGCCTCACTCTATCGTTCATTTTCCACTGGCTGTGTATCACGGATTTTCTCTCTCCCTCTCTGTGACACGGTGGTTTGGCCTTTTGACGTGCAGAGCAGATTCCCATACAGAAGACTGTTCCCTTTGGAGCGATGCCTAATTATAGCAGACGGACAGAATGTGCTGTTGTGCGGTCCAATATGCATATTCAGGGCTCCCTCCTCTGCACTACTTTATCACTGGGATCCTGGCTGCCTCCTGGCCGCTTTTTTATTTCTTTAACTTTCTGTCCTGCTGCTGATTGCTTTTTCCAAAGAATTCATCTAGAAATCTGTTGAAATGAGTAATAAACTGTGCAGCAGAGTCCCCTGGCATCATTACGAGCACAAAACTGCAGTGCATATGCACTGAATGCTCAGAGAGTCACAAAGGTGGACGCTGGTAAAGACTCAGTGAGTGGCAATTCACTTCTAGCAAACAGCCTTCGCATAATGGATGAGACCTTTCATCGGAGCCCCTTCCTGCGCAAGGCTTTGGTGATATGTTCACACACAGATCTGAACAGCAGAAAATTAGCTCTTTGCCTTGCTAGTAAGTAAAGCAGGTGGCTGGGAGACTGGGTCTTTCATGCTCTTCCCAGTCTCACGGTGTCACCTAAGACAAGGTGTTGAACCTTGCCATGTCTCTGTTCACCCACCTCAGGTCTTCGTGTGCTCCCAGAACGAGGTCCAGATTTTCCAAAGAGCTCAGTTCCCTCCCTGGCGTGCTCAGGACCCAGCCGCTGCCAAATGAACACTCAGTGGCCAGATTTTAAAATGTATTCAATAGACTAGGAGTGCCAAACACACAGCTGCTCCCTTTGGGCTACCTGAACTTGGGACTATGGCTACGGTGGGAGCCTGCAAGCAATGGCTGTCCTAGCATAACCCCATCCACTCTGCAGCTGCTTGGCCCCATGCAGCCCCACTGCCACTGGTCCCATCAGCAGACCCACCATCGATGCTGCTGCAGCCCTGTGACCTGGGCTGGATTCGGCCCACAAGGAGCCCTGCAGGTCGTATCTAGGCACAGAGTGAGTTTGACACCCACGTAAAGACAGAGCTTTCTGGGGTACCCAAATGGGAATAAATCTCTTTTTGGAATGCACCAAGCCCTAGTTCTCCCCTTAAAATGAGGTAACCCCATCACTTCCAACAGGCTTCAGTCCTGTTTTTCACTCATGTGAGCGAGTGGGGCATCACCCCATGCAAGTAGACTATTATACCTGCTTGGGGTGGCAAGGTGCTTGAGTGTTACCAATGACTGTGATGTTATTTCATAGGTCTCAAGATATCGGAAAACACTTCTTCAAGCCCCAGCTCCTGGAGACGTGCGGCTACATGAGTCTCTCTGCTTTCCTGCTCACTGTCTTAGGAGATTTGTAGTCCTTTAAGTTGACATGAAAATGTGCAAATGTGTCCCAAGAATGCCTGAGGCACACGGACACCAGAAAGACAGGACTCCAGCTTTGGCTTCATTTTGCATTTAAATCTTTGAAGCCATTCTCACGATTTTCAGGTGCCAGAGTCCTGGGATTTTTTTTAAGGCTGAGGTCAGTGGATCCAAAGAAAAGGTACAAAATAGCTCTGATGCAGGGTCGATTGGAACAGCACTGCAGCGTCTGAATATTTTTGCTCTGTTATTGTCTCGAAACAAAGGGCTGGAGGTAAAGCAGACTGCCAATCCGAGGTGAATCTGATGTCAGCGCGCACAAGAGGAACAAGCCTGCTCAGGTCAAGGAGGAGAAAAGTTTAAGTAAACAGGCAATATTATCTCAATGGGATGCAGTCGTGGGCTTTGCTTTTTGGATAGGGATGCACATTCTGCCCTTGGCTGGGCTGCCCAGCAGGAACGTGCGCCATGCCCCTGTGGATACGCTGGCAGGCAGGAAAGCAAACGGCCGGCAGGTGGGGATGCAATGACTCCAGGAATGTGCTGCCTCTTGGGCAGCTGGAGACAGCTGTATGACCATCACCCCTCCTCCTCCTCCTCCTTTTGCAGAAAGGCCGGGAAGGCTGATCTCTTCCCTCCACTCCCGTCTTCCGCATTCACCATGTTAGCTCCATTTGCATCCAGGTCGCTGGTGATTCACCAGCACCAAATGTGGGAGGCAATGGTATCGTAGGGAAAAATGCCGATTGTTCCCTACACCGATTCTGGACTCCTTTAAAAGACATTTGGACGTTTATCTTGCTGGGATCCTTGACCCCAGCTGACTTCCTGCCCCTGGGCTGGGGGGCTGGACTCGATTTTCCGAGGTCCCTTCCAGCCCGAATGTCAATGAAATCTAGGAAATCCATGCGAGTCCAACAAAGGGAAAATCAAAATGAAAAGCCACCTTTCTCCAAATCTGCTGCCTGCTTGTGAGGGGGAAAGGTAGATCCTACTTTACAGTTTTCATAGACTCATAGAAAATAAGGGTTGAAGGGTTAGATGAGCACCTTGCCGGGGTTATCTGACCCCGGTGCTCTTTCCTGCCAAGGCAGGGGGTCGGACTAGATGATCTACCTAGGTCCCTTCCGACTCTAGCTACTATGAAACTATGAAACTATGACCTCAGGAGGTCACATCTAGTCCAACCCCCTGCTCCAAGCAGGACCAGCCCCAACTACGTCATCCCAGCCACGGCTTTCAAGCAGCCCATCCTATATGAACACAGATACCTATAGGCTCAAGAGTTAAAATTTAGCATAGCTGTGTCCAACACTGTTGTAGGCTTCAAAGCCAGTAACTGTGATTGAAAGTCAACCTGCCACTTGATGGGCAGCTGATGTGAAGAATAAAGGGGAGGCGGGATATAGCAGCTACCACCCGGAGATCACACTGAGTAGATGGAACTTAAGCAGACTCAGTAACATTTTTCCTGAATAGGTGTATAGTTAAGCATGTGTTTAAGCTGCACTGAGTGAGTATTATGCTGAAAAAAGGCAAGATTAAACATGAAGCAAAGCCCTGGATTCAAAAACTTTTCTACAGTAGAACCATTAGAAATCTGAGCTATGAAAGTTTACATTAGCTGAGGTTATGACTGTAATGGCAATGGGTCTGTCGTGTATCATAACCGAACCCTATTGCCTTGGACTAAATGGTTGCACTAACATCTAAAATTCTGTATTTCTGCTTCTGGATTTATTTCTAAGGTCGAGAGATGAATAATAAGCACAAAGGGGAAAATGTCATCTGTAGAACAACTTTACACATATGCCCTCTCCAGGCCATATGCCACTGGGTTTTGCTTGCATAAGTAAATCCATCTCAAGCTGAGCATTTTTGCATGTGCAGATCCTTTCAGTTCTCCAGATTTTCATTTGGAGATTTTTTTGGAGATCTGACAGGGGAAAGATAATCAAGTCCTCCTGTTCCACCAAGAACGTCATTTCTAGCTTTAAGAGAAGCAAAGGGATAACTCTCAGTATGCATGCTTGTTCATGAGGAGCTCAGAGATATTCACATGCAGCAAGCTCAAAACATAGTGATGTTTTTGGTCAAGGGTGAAGCTGAAAATTTCTAGCATACCAGAAACATCTGGCAAAGTTATTTGAAGTCTCATGGCACTTGGGAGAGGTCCCAGAAGACTGGAAGAAGGCCAATGCTGTGCCTATCTTTAAAAAAGGGAGAAAGGAGGACCCAGGGAATTACAGGCCAACCAGTTTGACCTCAAACCCTGGTAATATCCTGGGGAATACTATCAAAGAAGCCTTTACTGACAGGTTAACATAAGGCAGTCTTCTGAAGGATAGCCAACATGGCTTCATTACAGGCGGGTAATGCCAGACCAACCTCATTTCCTTTTATGATCACCCGGATGGGGGAAATGAGGTTGAGGGTCATATACTTGGACTTTAAAAAGGCCTATAACCTGGTTTCTCAAGATGTCCTCATGGTAAAATTGGGAAAATGTGGCCTCGACTACTTTACGGTCCGTCCGATGGTTAAGTAACTCCCTCCAAGGTAGGACCCAGAAAGTATTGTTTGCTGGAACGGAGTCATCTTGGCAGAGGGTGACCTCAGGGATCAGTACTCAGACCGATACTTTTCAACATGTTCATCAATGATTTGGATTTGAGTATTAAGAGTGAGTTGAATTGCTGATAACACCAAACTATGGGGGAGCCTGGTCAAGCTCAAGGACAGGCTGGCAATACAGGCTGACCTGGACAGGCTCGCGAGGTGGGCAGACCTCAACCTGATGTCGCTTAATACGGAGAAATGTAAAGTGCTCCTTCTGGGGAGAAGTAATCCGCAACACACTTACATGTTCGGCAGCGCTCTGCTTGCCAGCACCACAAAGGAACGAGACCTGGGGGTCGTGATAGACCACAAAATGAACACGAGACACCAGGACGATGCCGTAGCTGGCAGAGCTAATCAAACACTGGCATGCAGCTACCGAGGCATCTCGAGCAAGGCAAAGGATGTTATCCTCCCACTCTACTCAGCCCTGGTGAGGCTGCAACTGGAGCACTGCATCCAGCTCTGGGCACCATACTTCAGGAAGGATGTGGAGAAGCTTGAGAGGGTCCAAAGGAGGGCCACATGCATCATTAGAGGTCTGGAGACCAGGACATACGAGGCTGAAAGACTTGAGACTGTTCAGCCTGGAGAAGAGAAGACTCAGAGGGGACTTGGTGGAAGCCTATAAATATATTAGGGGTGTACATCAGGGCCTGGGGGAGCAACTATTCACCAAGGCCCCCAAGGAGAGGACAAGAAACAATGGGCACAAACTGATTGAAGACAACTTCAGGCTAGGCATAAGGAAAAACTCCTTTACAAGCTGTGTGCCGAGGGTCTGGAACAGGCTCCCCCAGAGCTGGCTCAGTCACCCACCCTGGCCATCTTCAAAAAGTGTCTTGATGGCCACCTTGCTAGGGTCTCTGCCCCCAGCAATCCTTCCTGCCCAAGTGCAGGGGGGCTGGACCCGATGGTCTGTAAGGTCCCTTCCAGCCCCTAGCAACGATGAAACTATCTATCACTCTAATATGGAGGAGAGAGGGTAGGGGCAGGAAAGCTGATCTGGAAAATAAAAGGGAAGAGTTGTAGAGGATAAATGAGGATGTGGAGGAGAAGACTGGGTGTTTCAGCAGGAAGGAAAGCAGGTATTGCTCCTCGCTGAGTGGCAAACCTTGGACAAAACAAAAAAGCCAGCTCAGATGGTAGGGGGTCGTATTATCTCAAGGCAGAGAAAGAAAGCAGTACAGAAAGGGAGAGATCCTGCCCGGGGGAGTTCAGAAACACTGGGAAAAGTTACAGTGAGTGTCTGATTTATTGCCATAATGTTCCACACATTGCCTCAAATATTTCTGTGCTGGCGCTTGTCTCTCAATCCTCTTCTGTATTCGGAGAGCAGCATACGTGGTCGACGTCCCTTCCCACCTCACTCCCAAACCCCATCCCCATAGTGTAAGCTCCCAATTCAGCACAGGCAAACATTGATAGAGTCCTAGACCCTGAACTATGACTTATCTCATGCTGGAGCAATGATTTGGTCTTCCAGAATGGGAACGAGCAAGCATAAATCCAGTCCATGGCACACAGGCCAAGGATTAAGTTTTGCAGGCTTCTGCCTGCTTTGTTGCAAGAAGTTAATTCAAGCACAAGGCAACAGCTGCCTGGTGGTACATCTCTTCCGACTGTTGTGTCATGTAACTATGAGGAGAAGGCTGGGAATAACCTTGGCAAGGCCCCAGGCAGGATCCTGGTGGAGACACAAGCAAGAAAATGCTGAGTTATGGCTTTAAAAGCACCTTTTTTGTTTTCTAGATATTGTAACATGCTATGAGCAGCCCAAAGGAAGGCCAAGAGGTTTGTTTAATAAGTCAGTCTGAATCATGTTGGGGGTGGGCTATTCAAAGTAAGGACCAAATCCCAAGTCTATGCTCAGTTTTTTTCTCAGCCGTTGACTTTATTGTAGTCATCAGTCCACAGGAACTCCAGTTAAAGACGTATTCTATAGATGTGGTGGTAAAATAGCACTTAAGATAAAGTAAGTAAGGTTTTTACTCAAGCTTGCAACTCCAATCTCCAGCCTGTAGCTTGGGACTAAAGTTGGTTTCAGTGCAGAAATACCTTGGGTTAAAACTGAGTCAGCTTCTAGATAAGGTCCCAAACCCAAATCAAGCAGCCCGGCGCACCCCAAAGTTGCTGGAAGCTCATGTTCAGATCTGACATTTGCCTTTTGAATCCAAAGGAACCTGAGGAAGACCGCAGTTCAGAAGTACGATGGGGCCCTGCCAAACAACATAGTTATACTGGTCTAAACAAGAATCAGACCCACAATATATAGCTTGACCCCAGTACAGCTTACTAGCATCGGTAGTAGAGTTTACACGGGAAAAAATCTGGGGTAAAATCCCACAAGTCAAAAAGTGATACTGGGATAGATGCCGTATTTGCCTCTATACTGAGGCAGCCCTCTGCTCCGTGCAAGCAGGCTATTACCAGATCTCCCACCACCTATTAGCAAGGCACTATAATAGCCTTTGGCCTGGGAAGGGACATCCATGGACTTGGCCTTATCTGACAGTAGAAAGGGTGAGTGAGTCTGAACACTTATGAAGAGCTAAGTCAGGTAGGACTGGCCCCAGGGGTCTTGGGCAGCCAGCATCTTTCCTTAGCTGCACACACCACACAACTGCAAACACTGATTAAATATTCGTTTTACGCAGGCGAGCAAAGCACTCTGATGGCTGTACACAGAGATTCAACCAAGTTACATAAAAAGAAACAGAACGGTTTGTCAACATCTGAGCTAAACAAACTTTTTTAATATATAAATACAGATGTTTTGGGTTTTTTTAAAGAAGTCTAAATATCTATTAAAGGGTTTCAGGACACGTGAATCATGCTTTCTTTCCAAGCTTGTCCCCAATGCTCAGAACACTGTGTCCTATTGTTATCACAATAAATCACACTTATATAATGAAATATTACTGGGAAGTGAACACAGAATTTGAGAAGAGCTTTGGTTTCACAAAATCTCATCATTTGGGTTTTGGTCTTGCTGTTTAGCCAAGTCCTCAGAGTGCAGGGAGCCAAGGAAATGGGCCCATGCCCAGACCAGCTCTGATTAGCATTCACGTGTGACATGTGGTAGGCATATTGCTTAATGCCTTTCCCAAAGACACTCAGGAAGCAGGACAAATGCAGAGGAGGAATAAGAGCATGGAACAGGAGAGCACATGGCAGGTCATCTAATGGCAATAACAATGGGCCTTCAAAGTGCTGAACTTTGCCATTTCTATTTGCCAAGGGCCTGATCTTTTACCATCTGGGTGGCCAAGCTGCAGCAGGCATGCCACAAGTGGCACGGGCAGCCTCCGTATGTGGCATGCAACAGAGCAGGGAGGGGACACGCAATGCAGTAGCAGGTCCAGCAGGAAGTCGAAAGCAGAGCAGAAAAGCAGGTGCCAAGCACAGGGTGGGGAGCAGAAAGCAGAACAGCAGATCAAGCAGGGGAAGAGGACTGGAGTAATACTCAGGGAGGCTGTGGGGCTAACTTGTGGCACACCTTATCTTTTACCATATTGAATGATAGGTTAGTCAAGATACATAACCCTGTGGTTTTCAGTGGGGGCGCACGGGAGATACTCATGTATAAAAGTGGTAGCACAGAGCCCTTCGTTCATCTTATAGACTCCTAGCACCTTGACTCTTACGGGTTTCAAGTGTTAGCAACCCCTTCATAGGCAATACAGATTGAGGCCTTCACAGGTTAGCCTGGTCTGACAACTCTCAACTTGGAAATTCACAGGGTAGCTATGGAGGGCTGAACTGTCTGAGAGCACCGAGCAATATATTTTACAGAAATGGGCAAAACTCTCCACCAACTTCAAGGTGACCGTTTGAGCCAGTTCAGATGCATCTCCAAATCGACACATTTTTGTTAAAACCTTCCAAAAGAAAGCTATCAATGAGGTTTGCTTTGCCTGGCAAAGATGGGGGAAATGAGTAATTCAGCAGCACAAATTGCTAGCCTTTGACATTATGTGTGCCTCAAGTCTAAAACTTGCAGTGACCTTCGGGCCCTCTTGCCTTGCAAATGCCGTACCACAAAAGCTCCAAGAGCCACGGCTAATAATCCAGTGAATTTAAATCTTCACACGGCTTCCTGTTCTGATCAAGTTTGTACCTCTCTGCCTCTGACTTCTTTTCTTTTCTCTTTTTTGCTCCATTCTCTGGACGAAACACACTACAATTGAAAGCTTTTGGAGCTGATCAAGTAACACCACCCCGCTTCTGCGCTCCCTGGGACTGTGATGAAAGGTGCATGCCTGAGATTAAAAATAGAAAGTTTAGGTTAGGGCCACTGTTATTTTCCAGAGGATGGAGGAAAATACATTCCTTGGCTGTGATTTCATAGACAGTTTACAGCTGGGGAACAGGGAGTGTAAAGTAGGAATTAATTGCTCTGGGGGTTATTATTTGAGTGTTAATCTTACCCGGAGTCTCTCCCATATGACATTCTCATAAGCAAATGAGGGAAATATGATCTAAATGAAACAACCGGGCAGCAGCTATATAACTAGTTGATAAATTGTACTCAGAGAGTAGTTAGCAATGGGAAGACATTTCATTATGGGCCCACAGGGGTCTGCCCTTGGTTCAGTTTTATTACAACATTTTCATTAAGGCCTGCGATGACAGAGTAGAGAATATACTTATACAATTTTTAGATGGCATGAGAGCGGAGGTTTTGCAAGCACTTTGGAGCACAGGATTAGCATTCAAAGTACTCTTGAGAAATGGTCTCAGGTCCATAGGATGGAATAGTGCAGAAACCAGAGGAAAATCCCCCCTAAAAAAGGAGAAATCAAATGCACAAATATGGGGAATAACTGGCTAGGCAGCAGCAAAGAAGCTGTTAGTTGTAGAAGATGACTAACTGGATATAAATCAACAATGTGACACTGGGCGCGTCTCCACGTGCGCTCTAATATGCATTCACCTATTTTAATGCTCATTAAAGTGTCACCAAAAAACGTGCTCTTTCACTAATGCACAAAACAATAGACTAATGCAGATTTTTCTAGCACCTCATAATAGAGGGTGCCTATACACAAGCGCGGCGGCACTGGGCTTTCTGTGCGGCGGAGCAGACTCAATCAGGTCTGCTGGAGTGTGGCGATTGCTGTGCTCCAGCAGCTTACCGGATCTCATGTATCGGCATCTCTGCACTTCAAAACACTGGCAGGGGTGTTTGAACTAAAGCTCATCAAATAAGCTTCAGTTCAAGTGCCCCCACTGCCATTTTTAAGCCTGGAGATGGTGATACAAGAGACGTAGCGGCGCTTTAATTAGAGCTGCTCTTGGAGCGGCTTCCGCCCCCAGAACACATGTAAAAGTGTCCAGAGGGCCGAGATTTAATGCGCATTACCTAGAGTGTATTAATGAATGTGTAGACGCGCCCACTGAGGTAGCAAACGTGAATGCTGTAAAGTAAGAGGCAAAGGATAGACATAAGAATTGTCTTCAAATACATAAAAGGTTGTTATAAAGAGGACAGTCATCCATTGCTCACCATGGTCATTCTGGATAGGACACGAATAATCAGGTAATTGAGGCAAAGGTAATTAAAGGGGCAAGTTTCTCAATAGAGAGAGTTAAGCATGGGAACAGACTGCCTAGAGAGGCTGAGCAATCCCTTTCACTGGAGAGTTCAAGAATAGGTTGGACACCCACCTGCGAGGGATAGCCAGGGTCTATTCGATCCTACCTCAGTGCTGGGGGCAAGGCGGTGGACCCGGTATTCTCTTGAGGTCCCTTCTAGCCCTACCCTGTCCTGATATTTCTATGAAAGTAAACTTGAACAATCATTAGTCTTAGGCAGTCTTAGACAATCATTGGGGTGTCAGAAGCCGAGGTCAATAGGCACAGCCCGGTGAGGGGAACAGAAGCAAGCAGCAAGTCTAAGATACCAGACTGAGGTCAAGGACCGCTAGCAAGGGGGTCCAGCCAAAGGTCCAGGGCAGAGACTGGAAACCAGCAGGCAAGCTGGAGTCAGGATCTGGAGTCAGAAGATAAGGGATAAGCTGAGCTCAGGAAGCTGGGTCAGGAACCGGGGCCCAGAAAACAAGGCCAGGTGCTAGGAACAAGCCTGGAAGAGCTTCCAGACTGGAAACCGGTATGGCATATGGCATAAGGCAAGTGGGGAGGCCCTTTAAATGAGGAGCTGAAGCCAATCAGTTGGCTGTCTTGGGAATTCAGCGAGGCCATTTAGCTCATTAAAATGGGAAGCAGAAATTTAACCCTTACAATTATAATGTTGCCAGGATGCTGAGTCCTCCAAGTCTGTGCCATCTGTACAGGGCCATTGAAACCACTGCCCACAGGGCTTTGGCAGTGCCCTTTAGAGATCTGCTGCATATTTGTAAATTTGCACGTTCTGTTCGTAACGATTTCCATATACCGTTGCACAATCCACCTCAAGCCCAAAAGTTATTTGTGTACAATCAGATGTTTCATTCCAGCTTTCAGACTTAATTTATGGATTAAAAACAAAATCCTGTCACTCTCCTTTCTCCCTTTTCTTAAACCTTTTTTTCCCTTCAGTAATCTTATGAGTTAATAGAGAATTAAATAATCCTAAAAGTGAAACATCACTTACCTATCAACATGGGATAAAAACAACCACTCTCCCTTATCCATCATATGGGGTATTACTTTATTGATAAGCTATATCCTTGCCACACAAATGAGTCTTAAAGGCTGTGAAAGGACATTGCTTATTGATCTCAATCCATCATCTTTACTAGGTTGCCATTTTAGGCACTGTACCTAAAGCTTTCTATAAAACAACCAGTTTTCTTATTGCAGAAATAGCTACTCTGCTTCTCTGGTGAATGACATGACTTTGTATTTGTTCCAAGACATCATTTTGGTCTTGTTTCTGCAGAACAGATGAGATGAAGAAAACAATATACCCTGATATTTTCCTTATTCACTAAGCTGCAACAACATTTAATGGGAGTTATGCTTAAACTATTGTGCAAAAGAGAGTGAAAGTTAGGATGGTGGCTACCTGGTTAATGAGCAGATATAAATGAAACTTGTTAAATAAGAAGCAGGTTTCCAAAAAGCAGACAGAAGCAGAGGGTCATTTGGAGGTGTGCTGGGATGAGAATACTTATTATTGACAGATGCTACATGGCTGTCCTCCAAGGACAGAGGAGCACCAATAGGGTCCCTTTTTGACACCCTGTTCCCTGGGATTATCCCCTCCAGATGTTAGCAATGTGTCAACATTCAATTAAGTACCACTGAAGCAATTAATATGGGCCTGAAGTGGTTCATTAGCCTTGTGTGGCTCCTTTGCCTAGGGGCATTTCATCTTAATAGACTCCTCTGGATTTCCTCACCTCTGCAGGAGCACGTGCTCCCGTGATGCTTCAGCCAGCCCTTGAAGGGCATACCCCAGCTTGGGTTAGCAAAGATGGGATTCATCCCCTACTTAGAAAGGATGTGGACAAGCTGGAGAGAGTCCTGCAGAGGGCAAAGAACATGGTTGAGAGGCTGGGGCCCATGACTTTTGAGGAAAGGCTGAGAGGAACTGAGTTTATTTCGTTTGCAGAAAAGAAGACAGAGGAGGGATTTGATAGCAGCCTTCAACACCCTGCAGGGGGACTCCAAAGAGGATGGAGCTGGACTGGTTTCAGTGGGGGGGCAGATGGCAGAACAAGGAGCAATGGGCTCAAGTTGCAACAAGGGAAGTTTAGATAGGATATTAAGAAAATCTTTCGGACTAGGAGGGTGGTGAAGCACTGGAATGGGTTACCCAGAGAGGTGATGGACTTTCCATCCTTGAAGGACTTTAAGACCCAGATAGACAAAGCCTTGGTTGGGATGATGTGGCTGGGGATGGTCCTGCTCGGAGCAGGGGGTTGGACTAGAAATGACCTCCTGAGGTCCCTCCCAACCCTCATTTTCCATGAGTCTAAGGTTTGATTAGAAAACACAGCTGCCTTGGACAGTGTCACCTGGAGCAGGGTAACACCAGGTCCAAACGGGAGGTGGAGGAAAAGCAGACAGGTGCCACAGCAAGCAAATTAGACAAGAGATTTAGAAGACTGTAGAAAAGACTGGTAAAGCTTTTGACTCCATGTGCAGCTGCAGGGAGGAAGACAAACAGGACGCTGGTTGCACTGATAGAGGAATGTAATGTAATTGAAAAGAGATGGCTGTGATTGCTTGCGGAAATGATAAAATCTTGGCCAGGGTATTGTTTAGAGAAGAAATGATACGGTAAAGAAATGAGATTGGATCTCAAGTCTTCAGGCAAGAGAAATGTCAAAGACAATGAGCTTATTATCATTATTTAAACCCCGGGGTGGATTGACCAGCTAAAATGGAGAAGGATATTGTGCACACGTGTGTGTGTGTGTGTGTGTGTGTGTGTGTGTGCGCGCGCGCCTGTGTGTGTTATTTTCATGCCAGTTACAAAAGGCAATTTCAAACAAACTCCAGACAAGAGGTTCACACCCATTGCTAACATTGTTATCCACCCACCCAGCCGTCTGCATTTACTGAAAACTACAAATCCTGCTCGCAATTCAGCACCAGCGAGACTGCAATCCAAACAACCTTCTATGTGCTACTGGCAAAAGGATCCCATGGAGAGTTTCACGTCCTGCCAAAGCAAACAGAAAAGGAAGATGCTACCCCTTGGAGTAAGGTAACACACCAGTCCAAGGTTTCTTAATGACGAGACCTCCAAATAAGTCTGTTTTAATTTATAAATGTCACAAAGGGGCGTTTATTCCAAAAGGGCTCCAGAAAAGTAAGTTTGGGCCAATTCATCCTGCATCACATTTCATGCTTTGCAAAGTGTAGCACAAATATTTTGCGAGCATATTTCCAATGAACACACTGGAAAAGGGGGCGGGAGGGAAACCCACCCCTGTTATTAATGAAGCAAACAAAGCAGGGTTAGTTAATAAAGCAGGTCAATAACAAACAGTCCTTTTCCTTCAGCAGGGTCTAAAACACAGGGGAATACTTGCTGATATACCTTTAAAAATAAACGTGGCAAAAAAGAACATACTTACATGCTTTCATCAAATTAGTCATCAAATAGGTTTCAGAGCTGTTAGGGCTTCCACAGAAGATGGCAATTGGATTTGCCAATCCAGGCTTTAAAAATGGTAATAAATAAATACATTATTTTAATACATAACCCCCTCTCTCCCCCTCATCCCATCACACACACACCAGTATATACGGCAGGAGTCAGCAATTCCCAGCATGCGTGCCAAAGCATGGCACACAAGGCCGTTTTGCTTGGCATGCCACAGCTGGCCTGGGTCCTGGGCACATGCAGCCACTGCTGGCAATGAGGATTGGGCCCCTTGTGGCTCCCTCGCGGTCTCCCGCTGGCACACCAAGTCGAGGCATGGGTCAGAGTTGGGGTGTTTTGGCGCTCCGGCCAAAACCGCTGCCGACCCCTGATCTATGGCATCGTGCATATATAATGAAAATAGTTAGATGATCTCTTCACTGGGATTTAAGCACTGGAGGTAGAGAACACCCATAATATAGGGACACGCGAGGGTATAATTTCACTCCTGCTATTCAGGAACACATAACTGGAAGAGTCTTCCTAAGCCGTTGAGTTTGGTCCTTGAAGTGCTTGCCTTTTATGAGAGGCAACTATGGTATATAATCCTGCTCATAAACATATAAAGTTTCATCTAAAGAAGTGACTTCTTGCCCCCACTTCTCTGACTGGAAGGTGATTTCCAATGTTCGAAAACACGTAGCCTAAATTTTATTCTTGGCCCATTTGTATCCATTCATTATTGTGCCAACATTTCCCTTAGCTTCAATAGTTCTTCTGCTGCTCTGGTGTTTGCCGCAAGCCAGACACACCGAGCTCTTTAGGGGAGGTTTACACTGACTCTGTGCTGCCCAAAAAGCCAGCCCTGCCCATTCGTGCTCCTGCTCTAAGCCCAAAATGCATACAAATGCCAAGAGCCTCGGCACCAAAACGGAGGGATGCGGATAATTCATATTTACCCGGGTCATTTCTTCTAGCAGCACTTCATAGCGGACATACACTTTTTTTAGAGAACCACACAAATTTGACACAACCAGTTTGGATCTTCAATGTCTACCAAAAACCCCCCAAAAGAATAAAAGGAAACATATTTTTCTGGGATCTTTGAAGACATATTTTGTGCTGCGGTTTTGCAGGATACTGCTGAAAGACGAGACTTCCACCACAGAAAAACACAGTGGTAAAAAGAGAGGACTGAAGGCAACTTGAAAGTAGTGGCACAGAGTGGGAAAACATATTAAGAAATTTTATTTTATTCCATGTTTCCAGGGTGTTTTTTTTTCTTTTTATCTTTCCCTTTGAGCCTTCAGTCTGTTAAGTGGTCTTTATCCGACTAACAACACAAAAGGAAGTCATTTTTTTCTTTAAGCACTATAACTATTCATCTGTTCTGCTTGGTGTGTTGTGACATATTTGACTGGAAAAAAGAAATCTATCAAACTCATACCTTTGGAAGTATTTCTTAATAAAATATGCCTGTTGCATCGTTGTCTTCTGTTGCCAAATGGAGACCATCCATCTCACTTCGGCTCCTTTAATTTGTTTTCTACACAAGGCACAACATTTCCAATGCTGCTTCTGGGAGTCTTATTCTGTCTTCTTGTTTGAGAAAACAAATGGACCAAAATTTAATGGGAGGGTCAGATTCTGATGGGGCAGCACCATTCCTGTATTGATGTCAACGGTGGTGATGTACACCAACACGCGCAGAAAGGAGGGAGGAAGAGCCAGAATTAAATAAACACGTTGCCATTTTGTCTGGAGACTCCTCAGCTCATATTACCTTTATTTTTTGTAATGATTCAAATCCTCCAGGGCCATGAAGAAACAGAGAGAGAGTTATATTTATGAAGCAGTCAAACAAAGTGCTTGTTGAGGCAATATATCTTCACAAAGTGAATCAAATTGTAATCGCTACTGTATTTTAGGACAGGACATTCAAATGCAAACAGCAGCTTCTGATTTTTCTAGATAGCATCTCAAATTATGCCAATTCGCTTTATCTTAAAGCACTCACAGCAAAAAAAGTGCTGTGATGTGATGATGACTCACTAGAAGAAATATTTCTAGTCACTACTATTAATTGTAACCTTCCTGCCACTGAAAACTCTCTATTCCTCCCTTTATCTCAAGAATTGGATTAACCAAAACATGGTGTTTTCAAAACAAATACGACTCTTGCAATTTTGAGAGAAAGCAGGCATTTGTCACATGATAAAACAGCTTTTCACCCAGAAAGATCCTGAAGTGCTTTGCAAACAATAGATACAGCTATCACTGAATGCACCCGAAACGAAAGATGGCAGCTTTACCAATGAACAAAGAGGACACCCATGCTCAAAAACTAAGTGATTAAGGTTCCTGATATCATCAGACATTTAACAAGGATTGGATTAATACTGCAGAACTATCTTAAGGCTTCCAATGTATATATTCATTTTTTCTAGGTAGTTATTTATTGGAGTTTTGCCTTGACAGAAGTTTCTTTCAGTTCTAGCAATGGGTAACATGATGGCCCAGCCTACCCTCAGGCTCAGGCTGCACTTTGTTTTTAATGACATAACTATTTTGAACAGTATGATCTAGTCCTTGCCTATGGAAAACATGTAACTATGGACAAACAGGAATCCTTTCATAAGCAGAAATTGCAATGGTTCCTAGGCTGCCAATGCCAATTGTCTGAGGGCACACAGAAAAAGACTCAAATACCCTGGGTATGGTTCATTTATGTACTTCCCTTGGCCTGGGTTTTTTCCTCTTTCACAGCATTGGAGGAGGGGATAGGCACATTATTCTTCTCTAACAATATGGTTGATATAGCATGCCAGCAATATGGCTTCCACAAATGGAAGAGTCCAGGAGCCCAGAAGCTAGGGAGCAGTGCCCCTAGCAGTAGGCTCCTACATGAACGACTTGTGCCCCGGTGGCTGGGGGGGCACGGCGGCAGTGGGAGTGCGGTGGAGGTGGTGGGAGTGGCGGGAGTGTGGTGGCAGTAAGCGGGGGAGCTCCTGCAGTCGGCGCTGTAGGCAGTGGGGGGGAGAGGGGCGGGGAGGCAAGCACCAACCAAGGGTCAGCAACCACCTGCAGCCGTTGGCAGCGGCGGTGGCGGCCAGTGGGGATGGCAGACTGCGTGCAGATGCCCCTGGCAGTGTCGGCAGTGGGGTGGCAAGCAGTGACCGCCCACAGGCACCGCCAAGAATGTTAGCAGTGCCTTTTTGTAGGGGATGCACTGCCACACTCAGGGGGTGCACTTGCACTCACTCCGTACCCCCTCCGCGTTGCCCCGGGCTCCTAGATCAGTGGCAAATGTCTCGTGATGCACATCGCAGCATAAGCTGTTCCTTTACAACAGTGGTTCTCAATCTGCAGGCTATATGCAGCCCAATCAGCACACTGCTGCAGCCCATGTGACATCCTGGTAAAAAAAAGTAAAGACATTTGACAGTGTAGAAATGAGAGGCATTACAGAATAGGGCTGTGTGAAACTTCCGGTGCTGATTCAATTTGGAGGCAATTCAGTCCAAATCTCCGAATCCAAATTGATTCGGGACAGTGATTTGAATCACCGAATCGAATCACTGTCCCCTGAATTGGCCGAATCTGGATCTGAAGCAAATATTAGTTGCTTCACACAGGCCTATTACAGAATATTGATTTGTATGGCATTATTGTCAGATAAAAAATACAAAGCATTTTTAAATGGCTATATCTACAGGAAGTAAGTTCTGGGGGTGCAGCCCACATAACACATTGAGAGCTGCCAGTGTGACCCACTATGGCAAAGGGGTTGAGAACCACTGTGCGGATCTACAGCTTCCCATCGCCAGAGGGAGCCTATCAAAGGGGAGCAAAGGTCGGAACAACACAGCTGGGTTGAAAGGACATGGATCCTGGGATGTTATATACAGAGGGCTCCACATACACTGCCAAGGTTTCCCTCTTATTCATCTTGCAAAGTTTTCCTGACTTCTAAAGACACATCCCTGGCCAGAAGCACATCCCTTCCAGTCCCTCCCCAGAGAGAGGATCACAGTGCATACCAAGAAATATGCTTTTTTTAAAAAGTAAAACGTCCTCCTCTATGCTTGGAATGTGAACATATGTTCCTGAACACAATCACTGGTAAACACTGATCAAAGGCAGTACAGCTGTGCTGTACTACACACACACACACACATGCATATATATATATGTATTCCTTAGTTTTCTGCTCCACATCCTCATTCCCAGCCTGGACCTTGTAATCAAAGCAGAGGGCTTTCTTGTTAATGCTTCACCAGATACAGTACTTCATAAGAAGAGAAACCCTCATGTGTAGAAAAACATAGTGAAATACTCACCACCTCG
Organism: Crocodylus porosus; assembly: GCF_001723895.1. Taxonomy (NCBI): domain Eukaryota; kingdom Metazoa; phylum Chordata; order Crocodylia; family Crocodylidae; genus Crocodylus; species Crocodylus porosus. Next base: position 35,990,323 of record NW_017728915.1, on the reverse strand, counting down.
TACGTAATGTCAGAACCCTCATGGATTTACTTTTGGGGCATGTTGTAAAGACCCTGTCTCTTTTCTCAGACATTTAAGGCTCAAAAAGCACTACAATTTGATGGTTATTTGTATTCTTTTTAGATCACTACAATTGTGGGTACTAGTAATGTGAAAAAAATGCAAAACTAAGCAGCTTGCTGGGATTCATAAAGTCCTTTGACTCCTGCTGGTTAATATTGTCTAGGAATTTTAGTCTCAGAATGATGGTTTTGAGGGAGGGAATTGGGTAATAAATGAGTGCTCCACTTTTGGCTTAATGGAAGATAGCCCCGGTCAATGGGGAATGAAAATATTTTTGATCTGCAGGTTATGAAAGGCATGTCTACATTATGGTGGCAGCCTTCCTTGGCTGAGACAAACCCAAAATGCCCCAGTTCCCTGCTTCTGCTGATAGGTTCCAAATCTGGAAATATAACGGTGAGGATGTGGTAGGGTTGTCCTTGGTGAGTCACTCCCAAACTCTGGAGACCAAGGTCTTGAGAGCTGCCACACAGTGGTACCATTGGCAGTATACACCTTGTACAAAGCTATAGCAGGTATCCTGGAAAGAAGTGACTGAAAAGGATTGAGGGCTCAGTAGGAGTTCCCCATGCAATGTTATGCTAAAAAAGAGCTAATGAAATCTTCAGATGTATAATAACGTGGGGCACGGTAAGTAGGGCATGCCCTACCCTAAGGCATGTTTGTGAGACCCCAGCCTGTACCAGTGCACGGGGTTGTCCCATCCCAAGTGCAGGACTTTATACTTGTCCTTGTTGAACCCCATCAGATTCCTTTTGGCCCAATCCTCCAATGTGACTGGGTCACTCTCAATCCTAGCCCTACCCTCCAGCGTCTCTACTACTCCCCACAGCTTGGTGTCATCTGCAGACTTGCTGAAGGTGCACTCTCTGCCATCTTCCAAGTCATTGGCATGTGTATGTGAGCTGTCCTATAGACCCTTTGCCTTCTTAGGGATGTCTATATTGCTTCTGGTACCCTTGAGAACACAGCCAGGAAGCATGGTGCTGCCCTGCATGGCTAGTCCTGTTTTGCAAGCACAGAAAACCTTCCCTGAGGAAAACCTACCCCTCCTACCTCTCTCAAGTCTCTTCTCTCTGTCCTGTTTGAGAGTGGCCTCAGGCAACCTACCCCAGGATGGCTTCACCCTTACATTTCTGGGTTTGGGTCATATGCAGTGGAGAGTGAAGATGTACCTCTGAGCTGTGCTCTTCAGGAGTGCTTGGAAAGAGGTATAGACATGCCCTTAAGCTCAAAGTGAGAACAGGTTGAAATCCATCGTTGGTTGGGGCCCAGAGCATTCAGCAACCTGGAAAAATGAGTTGTTTCAGGGTGCGAATAGAAGGAGCAAGGCTGGCATATGGGGATTGCTAGAGATGGAGCAGGTGCAGCTGTTGTTAGCCCAGTGGGTAAAGCAACTGACTGCAGTGCACAGAGAGAAGCTGATTTTATGAGCACTGAGTTTAGTGCATGAATGCCTACTAACTTCTCTGCAAAGGGGCTCAGAGCACCGGATAAGCATCCAAAGGCTTGATGGTTAGGAACAGATTGTAATATGTTCAGTAGCTTTTTAAAAATCTTCATAGTTTTAGCTCTTAGTAGGTTAAATTCTCACTTGTATTCAGATAACTCCATGGGACTTTGTCTCCTCCCTTAAGCTCCATTGCCGTTCCATAGCCCAGACAGGGTGGAGGATGGCTAGCATAGGTAGAGGAGAGGGACTCTAGTATTAGCTCTACCATTCAGTATATAATCCATATATTTTGTGCTATATGCTGGGAAGAGGCTATGATACTTCAGTTTAACCTTGTGCTTGTTCCCATAGACCATTTGCACTGGCCTTATGAAATATTTAATGCGTTATATAATCAAATGTTTACCCAATATTTTTTTCCGGGAAAAAGTCAACTGTTGACATGTTACCACTGAAATAAGCTCCCTTTCTTCCCAGTTCTGTTTCTCAGTCTCCAACCTAATCATTATTCTTAATGCCAGTATTCCCTCAGAGCCTGCTTTATAACAAAGTGGTTTAACCTTGGCACGCCATTTATTGTGACCTTAATGGAAGGGCTTGTTTGAACTTCATCTATAAAGATCTGTTTTGTGTAATCAGCCAATAATTCAGGACCTGAACCAAGCCACGAGCGCTGCCTTGAGATTAGCTTTATCAAATCATAATCAGGCTCTGAAAAGCTACCCACTTCCAGCTCCTTCTTGCATTATGGAATAACATTCTCCAAAGGCATAAGGCAATATAGCACTGCACAGGGCAGCATAATACAGTAGCAGCTAAATATATATTAGAATAGCCAGACTGTGCAAAAACTTACACAAGGAAATAAGTGGGTTGTACGGCTCACCTAGAATGTAGATAGTTTCATCTCCCAGACATCCGGGGCACAATCCATGAGTATTGACCACTGGGAGAATCCCCCCTATAGGACAACAGAAGTGAGAGGGTAACCAGCTGAATCACTAGTGAACACAAGCTCTTGGCAATGCAGAAATTCATCCCATAATGGGAATTTCTGAGCACGTGAGTTAAAGCAATTTCACATCCTCCCTGTGCCCTGGAACAGCAAAAATAGACCCTGATTGACCAACACCACTCAGAAAAGTGTTGTGTGCAAGATAATCTAAAATCTTGGTCTCCAACTACAAAATAGGCCTTTTCTGTTGAGCCAGCGGGAGAGAACTGCCGTAGCTCCCGTCCAGGAAAGAAGCCCACCCTTTGTACTTGTAGATATTAGGATTTTTTTTAAGCGGTGGACATCTCTTCTTAAAAACTCACTATAGATGAGTGACACATGCTCAGGCCTCGATCTACAAAGAGGTGCAAGTAACCTGGCACAGCACATCACACAACCTAACCACTAGGTCCCAGCCCTGAGTTGCACCCTTGATTTCCTGTACACTGTATGAAGAGAATCAGGTACCAGAGAAGGTGATTCACAAGAGCCATCATGCTCAGCAGGTAGCCAGCAAGCCAATAAGAAAGGCTGAGGACAAGGGTCCATCTTAAACCTCACGCCTCCCCAGTGATTCATCTCGAGATAGCAGTAAACGTTGACTTTCACGTTGGCTTGTCCATCCAGGATCCTCATGTCAAAGCAGAGGCCTATGCCCCCTTTCTTTCCAAAACCAATCAGGGGAGCACTAATTTCTTTGAACTAGGAAGATGTGGGGCTGGCGCCATACCCTTTCCACATAACAGCTCAGTGGTTAGAGCACTCACCCAGTTGTGAGAGACCTTGGCTCAGCTTTTCTCCTTAAGGGATGTCTACACTAGTCAGTGTGGCTAGTTCAGAGCTCGGTTGGGTACTAGAAGCAGGGCAACTGCTTAATCTGAGAAAAGGTGTGTATTACCTGAGCGGGGCTCCATAGTAATCCAGCTGTTCCCGAAACTTGTTCCAAGCTAACCTGGATGTGTCAACACACCGCTGTATTGCGCCATGTAGTCATCCCCTGAAGAGCTAGAGCCACAAAAGAGCTTAGGCACCTCAGTCCCAACAGCTCCCATCCCCGCGCCCCATGGCAAGGTGCCATACTCCTACGGCATTGAAAAGGCAGCTTCTGGCATCCTGAAAGGTCAACCCGTTACTTTCTCTACCTGCCAAACTTGAAGGTCACAGAGATCGCTGACTGAAATGTGTCGTGATTGGGCTCAAATATCTTTGAGCTGCTGATAAAAGGTGTTGCTCGTCAAAAATACATTGGGACCCCAGAATATGAGACTTACTGGACAAAGAAAGCTGTCAGTTGGTAATCGTGCATGATTTATATTCCAACAGAAAAACTGAGAATATTATGGAGGGTGTAGTAAGCCAGTGGGAGGATGTTCCTATAAACAAACTAATGCAAAACATATTATCAGCTTGCTGTTCTTGGGAGATTCAATCTCTTGAACTGTTTTTGTTGTCTTGTAAAGATTTCAGAAGACAGAGGGGAGTTTGGAGTGTGTACCACTAAGTTTTGCAATCAAAAAAAAAAAGGATGATGAATCAGAGCTGTTGCAGGATTCCTTAGCTCTTCACATGTGAAAGCAATGTGACATGACGCAGGTATCAATTTTCCATCAGCAACAGCTGAATAGAGCCCAGCATAAGAATTACATCTATCCCCTGAGGCGTGGAAGAAACTGGAAGGTCAGAGAAAAGATGAGCAAAGAAATATTGCTCATCTTTGAACCTGCTTTGACAATTATTTCTCCATGGAAATTCATCTCCAAATATGTGTTATTAAACATCAATTAATAACTCATTGGTGAAGCAATTTTAATAATGCTAGTACTTCCAGTTAACTTCTGGTATCCTCATTCTCTTTCCTTTCATCATACCTATGAATAATCTCAGCCTCTGTTTGCTGAGTGCAGAATAATCCCCAAGAGAAAACAGTGGGGCTGATTCACAACTGCTTTTTTCCTCCCCAGTTTTACTAAAATGTATAAGAAAGTGGCAAATCAGCTTTGACTTCTTTGTTTTCCTAAGTTTCTTTCCTGGGTTTGAACTCCAGCACTTCACTAACTTCACTTAGGACTGAGATAAACTGTGTGCGTTGTGCTCTAAATGGTCTGCTTTTGCTTAATCCAAGATGGAAATGAGCCCAGAAAAAACAATCGAAGGACTGTTTATCTTTGAATATAAGATGTTTAAGGCAAAGATCGGGCTTATCAGTGACTTGCATACCCACGTGACCTAGCCTCCACCCCCTTCCTTTCTTTTTCCTCTCTCTCTTTTCTCCCTTTTTCCCCCCTGCTTTTGTCTTCTCTCCTTCCCTGTTTCCTTCCAATTTCTTTTCTCTTCCCCCCGCCCGCCACTTTGATTCCCACCCTCTGCAAAAAGGCACTGCCAGTGGCGTCTGCGAGCAGTTCATGATCATCCCTGGCCACCGCTGCCAATGGCACGTAGGGGTGGCCACCAACCCCTGGTCTGTGCTCCCCATCCCCCACTGCCGACAGCACCAGCAGCGTCTGCGGGGTGGGTGGGCTAGCCTTGGCCCAAGCTGTCTGCTCCAGCTCATCAGGGAGGTGTGCTCTAGGATGTCCCAGCTTCTAGCCTGGGCCACCGCAGGCGTGTGACTACATTTCCAGACTCAAACTTGAATGTCTGTTCACTTACTTATTGGTTCAGTCTACGCAGCTTAGATTAACCCGTGAAGATTGAATTGATACAGCCTTAGGCTTTCTGACGGTCTGTACTCAGCCTAGGAGCTGCCTGAAGAGATATAACAATGAAAACAGGGACATGGAAAAACCCATGCTTTTTTTATAGGTGGAAAACTTCCTTTTCCAAGATGGTCCATTCAAACCCTTTCACAATCACTAAGTTAATTGAAAGAGATATGCTTTTTTATCAACCATAAGCTTGATGCAAGAACTAACGGATAGCATTCTCTGGCTTCTTCTATGCAGCGGACAGACTAGAAGTTCCCAAATGCTGTTCTCCCCATCCACTTCTGGGTTTTAAACTGATAAACGTAAAACATCCCAAATGCAAATCTCAGCATTCCTCTCCCTTCTATTTCCATCAACAGAAGCCTGATGCTTTTATCCTTAAAGTAATGATAGTCCTCAAGAACGGCTGTATTAAAGAAAGGAAGAAAGCAGCTTATTTGTTTTAAAAATACCCAGAAACAAATTGATTTTTATCACAGTAACATCTGTACAACAGCTGGCCCTATCCTGCATTTCCTCCAACCATTATATCTTTTTGCTGGAGTTCCTGTTCTTTGTAGCATGCACCAAAACCAAATGCAAGAAACACTTAGAAATAGTGTAAACCTAGGCAGGGAAAGATGTCCTCTGGACATTAGTTTTTCAATAGACTTTGGTCTCCAGGGGAACAAACAGGCAATCAGAAGAAGCCGTTAAAGGTACCATCTGAAAGATATTTCTGTTTCCATCCCTATAAGATTCCACGCTGCCATGTGATGCTGGTTGCTTCCTACTGGATTTTCCAAATAAAACAGAAAAACATCCATCACCACCAACAGAGCTCATGGGCAGCACTTCTAAGTTTCTCCATGTCATGTACTGGACTCTGCATCAAGATGAGCTAGCTCTTATTCTAGCCCCTCTTGGAGACAGGGTTTGATGCCTGTGCATGACATGATCCTGCTTATTTTGTTACTGCCTGCAATGCATATTTTTCAGGCGCTTGTGCCAGAGTCCAAAAACATAGAGCCAGATCTCCAGCTGAGATAAATGGATGTGGATCCATTAACTTCAATAATGCTATGCCAAGTTACACCAGCTGAGCATCTGGTCCAATGTATTTTGGAAACAGACTATCCAGCTGAGATGGAGGAAAGTACATTTGTGTGTTCAATCTTCCGGGTAATTCACAGGAAAAACTGCATCCTGTGGAATTTATTCAGGTGTTCCATGAACTATCAAACACAATTGTCGAAACACAACAATATTGTTCCTTTGCTAAAAAAATGGTCCCTCTTCAATGCGGGACTGCAATCCTTTTGTGGTTCTTACTTAGCAGACATGTGAGGTTTGTTCAGATAGCAAAACAAGACCAGAAGGTTTACATCCTGCCTTGGGAAGCCACACATAATTGCTACACATGTTTTCCTAGTGTTAGCACAAAGACTATAAAAGCTCAAATACGACCATTTTCAGAGCATCAAGGAATCCCTGCCTCTTCTCTGAAATTACACATAAACCAGTATAAGTGATCAGAAACTGGTTCAAATCTGTGACACAACAGAAGTTCAGTACACGTAAACTGTTTTCAAAATGTCCAAAACCAGTTCAAGATAAACCTGGATGGACGTCATATCGGACTTAACTGATTTAATTTGAATTGGTTTATTGAACTTCTGTCCCAGATCCCTTTGAGATTCAAGTTGACACACGGTCCCCCAGCATCCCAGAATACTTTGCACCTCCCTCACAAGCTTCCCCTCACAGGGTGGGTGGGCTAGCCTTGGCCCAAGCTGTCTGCTCCAGCTGAGCAGAGGGGCGTGCTCCAGCACTTTCCAGATTGTGGCCTGGGCCACTGCAGGCAGGTGGCTGCATTTCTGGAATCAAAAGTGAATGTCTGTTCACTTGCCTGTTGGTTCAATCTACACAACTTAGACTAACCTGCAAAGATTTAATCGATTCAGCCTCAGGCTTTTTGACTGTCTGTACTTGGCCTGAGACTTTAACCTCAGTGAGAAAAATTAAAATGCAACTGCCATTGTTTCTCATGGAGAAACTGAGATAAAGGACAAAGTAACAGGCAAAAGGGAAAGGAGAAGTAGAAAAAGGTTGAAGCAACTGTTCCAGAAGCACATTATGGAAAAAGAAAGAATAACCAAAACATAATAGGGAGAAAAATAGTATGTAAATCGGTTAAAGAAAAATACCCAATATAGAAGCATATTTATTTGTAGGATTCAATATCCACCTGCAGAATCTTGCCATTGATTTAGTTCTGAAATGGTGGAAAGTTTCGGTCAAAAGAAAAGGAAGTAATTTAAATAAGAGTTTCAGAGTCAGACAGTGGTTTGCTTTAAATGACCCTCCATAGGTTTACTAAGAATTCAACTTAATTTTCACTCCGTAAAACCCTGCGAGTCGGGCTCAGATTTCACCGACCCATCTAGCTTTGGGTGTAAGTTAAGAGTGAGTAAGAAGACTCTACCAGGATCCAAGGTTGGACTGTCTTTTTCCCTGTCTTGGCACTCACCTTTAAGGAAATTTTAGTGTCTTTCTTTGATAAGAACTGAACATCACTTTTTCTGGACCAAACATACATCTGACAAGCTCTGACTTTTTATTGCCAGAAAGCCCCCAAATCCTAAATCGTGGAATAGAAAACATTCAAGAACATTTTTTCACAACATGTTACACTTCCTTCAGCTTTCTTTCTTCTTTATTCTGGATCATTGTAGCATCACTGCAAACTTGCACAGTCACTTAAGATATGAAGAACTTTTGCCCCTCCACCCTCAGATTAAGAGGGCTAGAATAAGAGATGCCATTTGCTCTTCCTGCTTTGCAGGAAGCTGCTTCACAGAGCCAGCATAATACTGGATAACACTCGCAGGTGGTGCAAAAAAGTAGTTTTCAGGGCAGCGGAAGACCCTGTGCTTATTTCCCATAACCTTTCATGAATGTCTTTTCTCTTGAAAGGATGGAAATGTTACCTACAGTTATGAGTTTCTCTATAAACTGTATTTATTGCCGTGGCACATGATTTTCACCTTTACCACCCAGGAAGATGCCAGAAAAACATTTACTGCCAATATAAAGATGAAAAGTGCTAATCCATTTAATTATTCTTACAAGAATGGTATTGTTTCCTACAGCCCTCAGCATACATGTAATAACGAGTCAATTATGCAAACTCCATTCATCTAAGCCATTGAGCTATCTAAGTGCTGGGTATGCTGCCAACTTGCATGGCATGGTCTGGAAGTGAGAGCCATGGTGACTGAAAGAAAAGGAACTGTCCTAACAGTTGAGAAAAATAGTGTGTGTATATCCACATGCACACACACATGCACACCATTTAGCACGTGTTTCATTAACCAAATGATTAGATTTTATGAATAGATTTGGGCCCCAATTAGTTCATATAATTGATGATCTATGGTTGTTATATTGGTTAGCTCATCTACAACCTCCAAGTTGCAGTGGCAAAGGATGAACATACAAGATGGTGCCGATGAGGTGAGTGGCAGGTCTCACACCTTATACCAAGCAGTTAAATTGAATATGGAGGATCATCGTTCTACCATTTACTCTGAATCACTGCCATGTCCTCATTCCAGACTCCAAGTAACAAACACGCGGCCACATTTGCAGGCAAGGATCCGGGCATGTCTCTGCTATGAAACAGGCTCCAACACAGGAGGGTTATTCTTGGTATACCTCTATTGGGTAATGGAATTTCTGCTTGTATCCTGAAGCAGTCCCATCATCCCACTTGACTCAGTTCCCTGAGATCAGCTTTCTCACCAAGTCACCGTAGTGATGCTTATTCGGTTTAATTGAGGGTTGCTACAAACTAAAACAGGAACTGCTGTGCCCCATACGAGACAGAGACTCCAGTCAAGCCTCTTCACATGCACCACATTGAGCAGGGCCAGAGCAGCCCCAGCCCAACATGCTATTGTGGGGCCAGCTGGGGCATGAGGGTGCTTTAACACAGCACCCGCACTGAATCACCCTTGTGCCCCAGCATCTACACATGCATCGCTGCAGAGTTTTTTATCCTGCAGCAGTATAGTACTTGCATCCACATGTCACCCTATGGTGACACAGCAACACGTTATGTCATCATATGGCGCGCTATGGCAACATAGTGATCATGCGGCTCTAAGCGCGACATCCAGCTACGTCACTGCAGTGGCATGCTTCCCCGATATAGCGGCGTAGCAGCGACGCAACAGCGAAATCTAACCGTGCACAGTGTGCACAGCACAGTAACCGCCCGTACTGCACCACGCTTTAGTGCTTCCTTTTGGAGCTGTAGCAATGTCATCACACAGCAACATGTAGACTCGCCCGTATTTTACTGCGGAGTAAATTATTTTACTCCAGCTTAATGGGGTGCACATGTAGATGCCGAGAAGTTTACTGCACAGCTAATTAGTCCACTGTGCAGTAACATCTCATGTACATGCACCCGGAGCGTGCCAGGAGCGGTGCCAACTATGTCAATCACGTAGCAAAGAGGCTGGACAGGCTAAACAAAGGGTTGTTTGCCTATACTGATACAGAAAGTCTGAATGGGTTGGCTCATTTCACTCCAGGGTGTTTAAAGGGTATTTAGAGATTTTGTTTTTAAATTGCATTTCAAGCAATTCCAAAAAAAAAAAAAAGCAGGAGCCAGGAACAAGCAAGGAAGAAGCTATTATTTCATTTGGTTTTGATCACTTTTTTATGATGTTTTTTTTTCCCCTGCTGGGTGAGGGGCAGCATTTTGGTCTTCAGGGAAAACAGTTGGAGGAACACTGTTTAGAAAAGTAACCATTGCCTACAAGAGCCGTGCCGTCAGTGTGTGCTCTTATTGGCAAATGGACAGGGACAATCTGAGCTTTTGGAAAAAAAAATCATTACTGGCAAAACCAGCTTCTTGCTGGCTGCTCATATATCTAGGATGTAAATCATTTGCAATTCTTCCATCAGAAGTTTGGAGGACAAACCTCATTTTCCCCAAAGGCTGCATTTAAAATTTCAGCCATGCTGTTCACTCCTGTTTCGGTGGAGGAAGCTCTCTTTGCTGTTTTGTTGGCTCCATGCTGCGACCTATTGCACCGCAGGAGGGACCAGTCCTAGAGCCTTGGGAGAAGTTTCCCAAGATATTGCTCCAAAGGCCTGATTTGCACCCAAGCAATCAGCTTTGTCATTATTACCATTAGCAGCCCAGTCCTAGCAACCCCATTTGTCCCTTGGTTGCTGGTCGGGGCTCAGGGCACCTCTTTCCCTCTGGGCTCTGGTTCATTCCTGCCTCTGATGATGCAGCAGTCACGTACAGACAAGCGTCCCCATGGGCCTGCTCTCAGACCTAGCCTGTGCCCCCTCTGACAGCCTGTGCATTCCCCTCTCCTTATGTCAATCCCATCCTCCAAGGATAAAGAAAAGCTGGCAGCAAAAAATAGGGGCAGGGTTTCATGCCAGCTCCCTAGCAAGCCAAGGCTCTGAGACCACCTTCCTCGGCCAAGCAGTGCTGCAGGGATTATATTAGTCTTCACACCGCTGCTGGTGATCTTGGTCCACCGGGCACTCCATTTATAGGGGTGATCTGGAAGCCAACACCAGCCTTACAGTCAGCATGGTGTTATCTCTCAGAGTGACTTTTCTCCCCGGCACCCCTGCTCCTCGGGAATGAGAGTAAGAGAAGGTGCCAGTTTTAGAAGCGCCTTTGGCAGAAGGAGAGAAAAGAACAGATGAGCCCTGCAGCGTGGTGCATTCTTGGGCAATGAATTAGACTCGGATAGGATGGGGTCCCATATGCCAAGGGAATGAGCTTTAAACCTAAAAGAGCTGGAGGTGGCACACATAAGCCTGAGGAAAAGTTAGCTTGACTTATTTCACCAAAAGTTTGCCGGCGGATCTGTTCCACCCAGGGGTTTCACCGCAGAGGCCACAAATGAGAAGCAGCATTTCTGATGAACAGCGAGGCAGTTCAAGAAATGGCTATTGCATTAAAAAAAAAAAATGTCAAGAGTTCACACTAATGCATCTGTGTCCTATATAGGACTCCACAGATGGACTTCTTATAAGCTGCCCGCAACTGGGATGAAAGGAAAGTGTGGACAGCAAGCTGAGCTCTTCCTGGTAGCTTCTGCATCCACAGTAACGTGGAGGGAAGACAAAACCCATTTGCACCATTTATCAGGCTGGTTGCCTTCCTTTCTGACTTAATGAAGTGTATGTCAGATGGAGCAGCAGCCTGCCAACACTCAGCAGAGCGGGCAGAGAAATGCCAAGCTCAGTGGGAGCTGAGCTTTCCCTAAGCCGTGCTTCAGGTCGCTGTCAGGGATGCTTTTCCAAAGCACTGCTCTGTTGAAAATCCTAAGAGGACCACGGTCACACAGGGGCAAGGATGCTGCTGGGGGGTCTTGGAGTCCGGTTGCAATGGAAACACTGGAGCGGTAGTCAAGAGGCCAGCACAGAAAATTTGCTTCCTGGGGATTGCAGTATGTAAGGCCCAAGAGACCCAATCCACCATGGCAGCGTAGCTAAAATCAAGCAAGGATGTCCAGAACAAGCACTGCCTGAAGTAAACTCCTGTTGCTTCTTATGAAACCCAGATGCAGCTTAAAGTTTCCTTTCCGGGAAAATATCCACGGAGAGCACAGGGAGGATGCTGCCTGCTCTCACTTGGGGGAGCGGATGAACCCCTGCAGGGGCGCAGCCCTTTGCCTGGTGAAGGCTTCATGACACTTGATTCAGCCCTGTTAAAGCAATGTAGTCCCACAGCATTATGGCACGCTCAGAAGCAAAAGGTGGCAAATTTGCAGACTTCAGTTCTGCAAACCTGACACTTGGGTTGTGCATGTGCAGATGTACTTGGAGGTGAAAACCTGGTGGTCAGGCGCCAGGACCACGTATGCAACGACTGAGCGCCCAAGGCCAAGGTACAAGTTGAAAGTCCTGCCTGAAAAAAAAAATTCTTGTGACACCTTAGCTGTTGATCCAAGGCTTGTGATCCAAACAAAACGTCTGTGGAAACCGGTAGTGATCTCCAGTGCAAAGAAGAGGAAAACCCATGAGGTTTTGTTTCTCTCTGCTACTGCTTCCCCAGCCCTCTGGGTCATGCTCCCATACATTTCGCGCATAGCCTCCTACCTGTGCATTGCCTGAGCACAGTCGAGATCAACACACACAGACACGGCAGCAGCTTTTGCTTAGCTTTCAGCGTCCTTCGAATGGACAGGAAAGTTAACAAACATAGCTGAGCTCTGCAATCTGGTATTCGGGATACTGGATGCATCTGTTTGAGAGAGAGCGCAAGAGAAAAAGAAGGAAAGAAAGGCAGGCAGGCAGACACACTCGCTCCCCCGCAGGTAAAACTAAAATTAAAGGAGCAAACCCAAGCACTGATTGTCTCCTCCCTCTACCTCCATGGAAATACATCTCTTAAGAATAATGCCAGAAAGCAGATGGGGGCAGCTCCTTTAAACACAGATGCTTTAATTTTTGACTCCCGTAGATCAACGGAGCATTGCAAGCATGACATGCCCTGGGGGACCCTCCGGGCCTATTGGCAACCAAGTCCATTAATTTGTGGGGACTGGCTAATCACCACCCTGCCCACTGAACCCTAGACCCACTTATTACAGCTTGCTGGGCGGAGGATCTGAAGCAGGAAACGCCAGAAGTTGCAAGGTTCCCACAGTTGTTTCTAATTAAAGGAAAGATGACAAAAGGCTGAACGAGAGTCTGGTAATAATAAGAAGGGAAGGGAGATCCTTGGCCCAAGGTGCTTGAAGCACCCTCGGGGAGGCTTTGCTGGACACTCGGCATCTGGTTCAACTGCGGTGCCTGGAGGAGCAATAAACAGTAGTTGTCCTTCTCCCATGCGAGCCGCCACCACCGCCCCCGCCGCAGGACTTGCTGCCATCTGTTTCTTTCTGTGAGCTGTTGATACCAGAGCCTTTGGGCTGTTGCTTTTTGAGGCCTCTCCCTTTTCATGTAGCTTATAAAACCATCCCTATCTGAACACATTTTTTTCCCTGCTGTGAAATAAACTATTGAAATGGAAATGTCAGCCGAAGCGCGGAGGCATGCTTTTCCATGCCTCGCAGCACCCGAGCTCCAGTTAGCTACCTGTCCATGTAACAGGGAAGATTGCCCTGACTTCAGCGGGGACCGGCTGTGGCTCTTAGCTAATGACAAAAGGACAATCATTCTCACTGTCCTCTCCCACGGGGAAGTGCCTTTGCACTCATTTTATACTTGTGCTGCAGCCAAGGCTGGGGAGGAGTGCCCATGCTCCTGCTTGGACCTTAACCCAGAGGCTCCTGGCTGGAGGGTCTGGCTCCTCCACTCAGGGTCAGACCAACTACATTTGGGGTCAGGGAGAAATTTTACCCCATGGTCAGATTGGTGTGGACTGGTTGGTAAGTTGGACCATGGTTTTTCCCCATGGTCAGATTGGTGTGGACTGGTTGGTAAATTGGACCATGGTTTCACCCCATAGCCAGATTGATAATGTGGTTTGGCTTCCTCTGTAGTGGGAGGCATGGCCCTCTCCCTGGGATCTCTTGAGCGTATTTTTACAACCTTCTCAGCAATGCGATGTTGGCTACCACGTGGCGGATTAGGGTGCTTGGTCTTGTCTTGTGTCGAGGTTGACTGTGTAATAGGCTAGACCAGCGGTCCCCAAACTGTGACAGATTGCACACCAATTTAAAACGATACAACCTTAAGTACCACCAGCACCAAACATCAGCATCACTTGTGCTCCTGCATGTCATGTAAGGAAATTATACTCAATCTGTTAATGCACACCACCGATGGGCTGTCTGCGTACCACTGGTGGTACCCAGACTGGGGGCCTCTGGGCTAGACAGTGGATTTGTATGGGATGGTTTGGATAGGGATGATCCTGCTTCAGGCAGAGGTTGGACTAGATGAGGTCCCTTCTAGCCTGTCTCCTGTATGATCCTATGAGCAGAGGGATTTCAGAGCCTGATATTATATAGCATATCGTGCTCAGGGTGCAAGGCACAGCTGATACTAGCTCCTTTTTCTCATCAGAGGAGAAAATTCAAGCACACCCTGGAGATACGCAGCCAAGTCTACCAACAGCGTGCCTGCAAGAACCACGCGGTGCATGAGGCAGCCTTCACCTCCTCCATCCTGGAGATGCCCAGGTTGCGTGACTTCCACGCGTGCTTGCCAGCTCCTCGATGCCAACCCTGCTCCCAGCTCTGACGTTTGTCTTCGAGCTCACAGTGCATCTTCTCTCTGCAGGCTGGAAAGGACCCAGCCTGAGGAAGCAGCAAACTGTCCAGGTGAGCATCAATCCCCGGCTCCTGGAACTAGCCCTTCGCCTGTCCTGCTTTTCAGCATCGACAACGTCCAACCGAACCGTTCGGGCTGACGACGAATTCATCGGCTGCTCTGATCTTCGTGTATCCGGCGCTCTCCCAAACACTTGGGCTTGGCTGAACAGAGGAGGAGGGAGCTGGGTAACAAGGAACAAGAAGTAATTTAGGACCACCTAAGCGGCAGCTGAGTCCTGCTGACGGCCTGCTTCCTGCACCATTAGACACTCAGCCAGCTTTAGAGTAAGGGGAGTCGCTATGACACCAGTAGAAAAGGGAGGATTAAAATAGCCACCAATGATGAGACTTACTAGAAGAATAACACACTCTTTTCTTTGGAAGCATTAAAAAAAAAGGAGGGGGGGACACAAAACATAATGAGCTCCCTGCCCTTGTCTCCAAACCACACAATTCAGGGAGTAATTTCCCATCCGTGTGAGTGTCCAGTTCAAAACTATCTCCATTGTTTCCAAAAACTTCCTTGGACTTCCTCCAACCTCTTCAATGTGTTGTATCTTCTTGTTGTCACTCTTTCTGCTTGGCTGACGCCAGCGCTCATCACAAGGCTTGTCCTGTCAGGAAGGAAGTCCTTTCCAACCTCGTCTCCAAACGGCCTTCTTTCCTTGCCTCTCCTAACTCCCCCCTGCCATTCGTCAGGATTTAAGCCTGACACTGGTCAAAAAAACTCCGTCGCTTCTCAAAGGACGTTTTAAACGTTCAATGGCAAGAGCAACCTGAAACAATTACAGGTTTGTTGAAAACTGGCGTGCATTAAAAAAACCACAAATTGATTTCTAGTAAAAGCCAACCTGAAAATCTTGAACAAAATGAAATACAGCTATTCACTGCAGTCCAATAGCCTTTGTTTTCATCTAAAAAGAAAATAAAAGGGGGGGGGGGGCTCATTTAAAAAGGAAAAAAAAGCCTGATGAAAATATACACGCCGGCTCTGATGTGTTCTAATTAGAAAGCATCAGAGCAGATGCGAGTATCTGGAGCAGATTAATTCATCAATTAAAATTGAGTCTGCAGGAGCACTCTTATTAAGACACTCCTGCAGCCTCGCCATCACGTGTATTCGGTGTCCCCGTGTTTCAAAACAGCAGCAGGGATGCTTTAGCTACAGCTCATCGAACGAGCTTTAGTTAAAGCGCCCCGCCACCATTTTGACGTGCAGAATGCTGCATACATGCGATGCTGCGGGCGTTTTAGGTAAGGCGGCTCCCGAGAGCTGCTCTAATTAAAACACCCCCGCCTCCAGCCCAGAGCATGTGTACACACACCCCTTATTAAGACCAGCTCTTCCACTTCAGCACCTAATTTGATAGTTTGCATACATTTGGCATAAAAGGATTATAAAAATAAAGTTGTTAAAAAAAAAGACAGGTAAATAAAATAGATCCATCGCCACAGCAGCTGGAGGAGAGCCAACCAAACACTCCTGCTAGCCAAAAAGTGCCCCACCACTGGCCTCAAACTGGCCAGGCAGGTTGGTCTTCAGCCTTTGCTTCCTCTGTGCAATGCTTTCCCTCTTCACTGTGCCAAGGAGGGCTGGATCTCCACCGTTTTTTTCCGCCACTGCTGTCCTGCAGGGGTTCAAACAAACCTATGAGCTTATTTGACCTGAAATATTGGTCCGCCTCCAAGCCTAGACCTCAGCCCTGAAAGATTGCCCCACACAAGACAAAGAAAAGAGGGAACACGTGTGATCCCCTGAACTATCAGCCATAAAAAGCCTGGCCTTATAGATCCTGCTAATATTTATAGTCCTGATTCATGAATTACTAATATTTAGCTTTCAAAATCCTGAATCTGTGACTCGCTAATATTTATTTGGGGACCAATTGGTGTCAAGTTTGACTCCTCTCTTCAGTGGAGGAGCTCACGGAGACTCCTGCTGTCAAAAGCCAGGGAACCCTCCCTGAGCAAACTTTTCTGGTTACTGTTTAAACTGGGCTGCGAGGTTCTTTTATGGCCCCACAGTTGTAGCAGTGCGGCTCGGACACTGGCAGGGGTCGCTCCGCATGGCCTTGCTGAGACGGGGCTAATTTTACTTTTGGAGCTCACAGCGGAGGAAAAACCTCTCTTTTACTGGCAAACCTATTACAGCTGAATGCTGCGTTCGGGCTCCGGGAATAGGCTGCAATGGAACACACGCAATCCTTTTCTGCAGGGCAGGGGTTGGCATTAATTTCATCTGAAGTCATGTATTATATAACAGGGCTGTGTGTATATGTGTGCATGTGTCAGCACATGTACGTATATACACAACCATAGTAGACTGCACATTTTTCTGGCCACCCATGCCTGTCATGCTTGCAGCTTCTTTCCTATAACTATCTAAGGATGCGTATAGATGAAACAGGAGCCCTAAATTGAAGTGGTGGGTTTTTTCCAGGCAGCACCCACCTGCAGGCCCTTGGCTCAGGCAGTCCCAGGGGGCTCCGCAGCCACGGAGGGAGGTACCGTGCCCTCGCACAGCTCGGGCAGGCGGGCTCCGGGGGGGAAAAAAAAGATCAGGCTCAATGCTTTTTTTTCCTTTCTTGGGTGGAGCCTGCCTTCCCAGGCTGCTGCCAGGCTGCCCGCATGGGCTTCCTGCAGAGTCGTGAAGCTGCACGGAGGGCAGTGCTTCGCTCCGCACCTGTAGGGCAGCAAACTAAAACTCCTCGGAGGAGCTTTGGTTTGCTGCACCCCAAGTCATTTAAGGCGAATTTGCTACAGCGGCTGGAATTAATGCACAATACATTGCCAACACATGCAAACACCAATACCCTTAAAGTGGTGCAAAAGCATTTAACCCACTTTAGTGTTGTGCATGCATGCCCCTCGGCTCATCTACACATGGCCTAAGTAAAGAGAGAGCCCCTCTGTGTAGAGGCCTTTGGCCATTATGGCTCCACAGAACAAATCCAAACTAAGCAGAGGGGTTATTAAAACCCAATTCCTCCTTCCCTAAGCACTGCCTGAGGGAACAGGGTAGCATCCTGAGCCAGCTCCGGAGGGGCAGGCTGCAAGGTGGCAGAATCTGGCCCTGTTCAGCCTCGAGAGCTGTAGCACCAGTGAGGTTGCGAGGGGGGGGAAGTTTTTTTGTGGCCACAGATTTTGCCCTTTGCGCTTCTCCGTGCTAAAAGCTATCACAACTACCCCCAAAATGGTCTGTTGCAAGTCCCCTGAAGGCACAGACTACACAAGCCTGGGCTCCCCAAGTCCCTTCTCATAGCTGGTTCAGCTTCTTTCAGGGTCCTGATGTTCAAGTGAGCCAGAAGGCAGTGGTGACCTTAGGGAAGTTGGGGCGCTGGGCAAGAGAGTCATTTGGGGTCCCTTAGAAGCTTAAATTTTGATGAGCCACTTCCTTGCAAAAACTTCATCCGCCCCAAAAAATGTGGGTCCCCTAAAGTGTGGGGCCCAGGCAGTCACCTGGTTTGCCCTTCCCTAAGGCCATTACTGCAGAAGCTCTGCCATGAGCCTAGGGTGGCCATCATAGAGGACATTTCGGTTTTCTGCTACTCTGTCCTCTATTGATACAGCCCAATGCCTTTATGTCCTCTATTTTTCTCCTGAAAAATGAGAACTTCCCATTTTGTGAGAACTTGGCTGTGGCACTTCTTCTCTCGAAGAGAAAAATAGAGGACATAAGAGGCATCAGGTTTTGAATCAATAGAGGACAGAGGACGCCCGGACTGTGCTCTATAATGGCCACCCTACATGAACCTGGTGAAGGAGTAGAAAGGGGAAGGGATTTCCACCAAAAGAAGGGGCTCCCGTTCACATACGCAGGCTCATCCTGCCTTCTCCTATAGGCCAAAAATGCTCTGTCCTCATCCACGAGGCCACCGCATATCCTTCCTCCAATATCTCTTCTGCCATGATGTATATAAATAAATCCCAACCAGCCAGGATTCGGCAGCTTTCTCCCCCTGGGACACAGTCTCTGAAGGGATATCCAGTCTCCAAACTATTCTCTGTGAGCATAAGTGGGTGCTGAGCCCTCCTGACAGTCTTCTTGGTGGAGCCCAGTGCTGGGCTGAAAGAAAAACCACACAGAAGCACCCTTTGTTTCTTCCTTGAGGGGGAGGAAAAGGCTGCTGAAATAAGAACTAGCATGTTAGAAAGTGTGTGCCTTCACTTTCACTTCTCAAAACAATATATTTGGGTTTTTCGCCAAAGTTTTCTCTGGGCCTGCCTGATTTTCCACAGCTGTTAACAAGAGCAGTCCTGTGTCAGGGATGGACAGTGCTTTCCTGGCATTTGCCAAGGATCCCTCAGGACTTGGCTTGCATAACCAGCTTGGACTTCCAGCACCTTGAGCTCTTTGCTCAAACTATAATATCCCATCTGAGCCTCCTGTTCCCTGACTTTTAGCCCACTATAAATCGTCTCATATTCAAGTGTGTCACTTAATAGCACTAGGATGTACTTGGCTCCGAGGCAGATGAGGACAGAAACTGCCTGCAACCTTTGAAGGCATACACAGTGCTGTCAGCAATGAGCAAACATTGCAGAGAGGGGCTTGCATAAGGGATACCTTGTCTCTTGGTATAACTCAGTAACCCTATTTTACCCACTGTCAGCAAGATCTAGGGGTGGCATCTCTTTACACTGAGGCATCCTCGACACTGTACCAGCTTTGCCCTAAAGGGGCATAAATGTCATTTAAGTGCCTTAGGAGTAGGCCTTTTGGGGAAATGAGAGTCAAGCCTATAATTTGCAAAACAATTTTGAAAATATTGTCCAGATTACATCCTGCAAAGTCAATGCAAGGCTCAGAAAGAATATGTATCTGTATAGCATGCCTATTGCTGCGTAAAGATGAGACCATTTAACCACATCATTAGAAACAACGAAAGCGAGAAACAGGACGGTTTGGGAGGCAGAAAAGTGGCACGAACGCAAGTGGAATTTAGCTCACAATCTTACTGGAGCTGAATTGATGAACAGGCCATGCGCCTATCTTGCCAAAGGACCGTAGGAAAGCCTGCTCTTCCAAAACGGGTGTGATGTAGCTGTCTTAGTATGATTGCTCTGATAAGCTCAGTCTCTTGTGCGATTGTTGGCTCACACCCAGCGCTGTGCTAACGCAGGGCCGTTACATCTTTTTCTAGGTGTAGCAGGTGCTTCGCTGTGGCACTTACCCTCTAGAGCAGTGATTCTCAACCAGGATGCATCACTGCCCCAGGGTCAGCATGGCACAGCACGCTGCCTATGCTGAGAGGAGGAAACAATGAAGGAGATTCTCAAATGTGCCCATTGCTGTAGCCGTGCTGAGGTCAACGGAGCTAAAATAAGTGACTGCAGAAGATCTTGCCCAGGTAGGACTTCATAAAACCTTGATCAAGACACTCTATCCCCTACGGGAAGCTGGACCTAAATTTCACAGGATGGTCCCTTAGGATGTTCCAGCAGCCTGGCAGCGCATCCTGGAATTTCTGTAGAAGTATCAATCAAATACAGAAATAGGAGGGGGTTGACTGAATTAAAAAGAAAAGTAAATTGTACAACAGCATCAAGCCCTGCGCTTATTTATTTTCATCTTACATACAATTTGTATACTCTTCTCCCAAATGTTAATGGGGGCTGTGGACTTTGACATCCAATGTAGCAGACCTTTGTAACTTAAAAGCCATTTGGAATTGTGGAAAAGGATCATTAACTGCAAGGTTTGGTTGTTTTTAGCCTCTGAAATGCTTAGCAATGAAATAGTTAATGCCGTCAATGTTTATAAGGGTATCCTTACATTTTAGAGTTAACTGCCCATAAACCGGGTTTGAAAGCTTGCCTGTCTCAGGACCACTCTTATCAGGCTGGCTGCAGACAAACACCAATATTTGTTTGCTCTTGAAGACTTCCGAGGTTTTCTATGCCATCGAGGATCTCACAGCTAAGATGATACTTCGCAGCTCATATTTCCTGGCACTTAATTCAGGGAGCTAAATTTCATAACCCCTATTTGCTTGAATTTCGAACCTGGATGGTGCTGCAATATATTATTATTTGATTTATTTTGCTGTTAAGTGCCTTTGGCTTGTCAAAAAAAGTTTAGAGAAGAAGCTGAAAATCTGCCACTCACTCTTCCCCCTCACCTCCCCCCTGCTTTCCTGCTGGAAAATAATAGCCTATTTAATAACAGCACCCTTGCTAACAGCACAGTAGTAGCACTATTGCATCAGGAACTTCCAGAACTTGTATACTTTCTCTATTTAGGCCCTGATTTTATGAGGACAATCATAGACTTTCTTATCCATATAGTAGCTAGCACCGTCAACTGCACAGGGCATGACAGCTCATGAAAGCAGTATTCAGTAATTCTGTACAAGCTCAGAATTGTCTATTGTAAGCTCTTTGGGACACCAGTTATCTTTAATAATTTGTCTGTGTAGCCATCTCTGTGCATGTGTGTGCGCGATACGGAGCCCCCAGCTGCACCTCATTCACAGAAGATATGCAATACTTATAGCTTCCAGCTAGGCCTGTGCAAAGCGGCAAGTATTCGCTTCAGATTTGGATTTGGCCATTTCGGAGGACAGTGATTCAATCTGGAGATTCGAATCACTGCCCCAATTCTATTCGGCCAAATCGGATCTGGCGCCACTTTGGAGATTTGGCTGTAGACCAAGCAGGCAGCTGACACAGATGCCTCCAACTGGTTAAGTCTGTTGGGGTTGGGGAAGGGAAGGACTGAGACTGGGATAAGCTGCCCAGCCAGGGCGGGAGGTAATGGGGTGCATTACTCGGGGGCGGGGGAGGATGTGGCCAAGGCGCTCTCCAGGCAGGAGGAGGCAAGCGGTGGCAGGGCAGAGCCCTCACGCCCAGCACTGCCGCACCCGCACCAGCACTGGGAGCTGCCGCTTGCCCAGCTGGCACAGGAGAGCATGGGATGCAGGCCAAGCTGGGGGGGAGGGGGTGTGGAGCAGGAGCAGGCGCTGTTGCCACTTGCCAGCCAGCACAGGAGAGCGTGGGATGCAGGCGCTGCAGTGCTGCGAGCAGGGGCTATGCCCTGCTACCACTTGCCCCCACAACCTCCATCTCCCCCATCCCCCCTCCCCAAGTCCCACGCCTCCTGCCCCAGCTGGGCAGCTTGTCCCAGTCCCTGCCCCAAACCCTCCCCTCGCTCCTCCCCTGACCCCAACAGACTTACCAGCTAGAGGCAGCTGTGTCAGCTGCCTGCTTCGTCTATGGCCAAATCTTTTCCAAATCAATTCAGATGGTTCAAATCAATTCAGAGCTTTTAATTAGTCTCCTGATTCGATTCAGATTCGGCAAAATCTCCTCCACATCGAATCGGCTACCAAAGCTTCACACAGCCCTACTTCCAGCTACACAGCTTTTTTGCTTAGCTCAAGCTGAAAAGAATCAAGCTTTTCATTCTGGATATCCCTGTTTCAGTTCATGGTGAGCAACCATCCCATTTGCAAGGCACTCAGTGTGACCTAAACTCAGTTAGTGCCTCCTTAACCCAAATAGGAGCCCAGGATCATCCTTCTCAATAAAACCAAAAAAAATTTTAAAAGAGGATTAAATGTTATATCCATGACTTTTTATTCCTTAAAAGTTTTATTTCACATGTAATTCAGAAACAACCAAAAAGCTATTTTACAGTTCTGCATTTAGAAAAATTAAGAGTTTTACAAACAAAAACATGGCCCTTTTAAAGATCATGCAAAAAAAAAAAAAAAATTACAATAAACTTTTGCACAAAAGAAGTAGTAAAATACATCGTTTTTCATAGAAAAAAGCAAATATATAAACTGGCCCTAAATATATAGAAGGCACAACCAAACAAACCTAAAGCACTGGAGACTTTCACTCGGGTGTCGGCTGAAACACTACAGACTCCCTCAATGGACACCAGTGAAGAGGCATCCTACCACACACCTGCTGGTGGAGAGACACTGAAATAAAAACGGCCTCTGCTCAGAGAACCGATTTCAGTTCTCTGGAAAAGCAGCCTGGCTAATGGACGCCTTTTTACCGACAGTTGTGTGACCTGACGCCCCTTGTTACCATCACCTGCGTTGACCTGGCACTGGTTAGCCAGACTTGAAAAGGCTTTTGAGGCATTGATTCGGCAAGGTGTTTAACCGCATGGGCACCCTGTTTGATTTCCATGGGATTACCCATGTGCTAAAAGTTAGGCACTTGCTTTACTACTAGGTTGAACTGGATTTCAACGGGATGTATTTGGTGACAAATAAAAAAGGACACACTGGACCTTTAAGCTGCGTTGAAGTGTATTCGACTAGGAAATGCTTTGGTCAGACAGAGGTAAAAGAAAATCTGTAAATATTTGGTTAAAAATAAGGCAAATCCCACCAAAACATGGGTAATCTGGCATATATAGTTGAATCTTTAAGTGAAGTTATGCCATTCGCACCCTACAGGAAGTGAACTCTCCTACATACTGTAGAGGCATTATTTAAATTAGTAGCACCCAGGATGTCAAAGAATGATTATGTATCAAAAACCACAATTTATCTGCTGTACAACAACATATACAATTAAAGACACACGGATTTAAATTAATACCAGTTTCTGAGATTCCAAACCAGTTGGCTGAAGAGAATTCAAGAATAGCAATATCATTTACTGCTTGTATAAAAAACATTCAGAATAGAAAGTGTTAGGCTTTCCCTTTCTTTGCTTTGAAAGAAAGCTATATTCCAAGTTATTTCGATTTTCACAAGTGCTTCCTTGCAATTCTTCAGTTCTCTTTCCCTCCCCGTCTCAGATTTCATTCATCATTTTGCAAAATAAGTGATTACCGGGGACAGGATAACGACGTGCCGACACTCCACATCCATTGTGATGTACCACTTTGCTGAATATGAAGCAATCCGATAATGATCAAGTCAACACAAAGCCTCCCAATGGGCATTTAACTGAACCTATTCAGCTTTCCAGTTCTGCCCTCAGTAACAGAAATTGTTATTCCCCTTTGACCTGTGGGGGCCAAAGAGTCATGCTATGGTATTTCGTGGGCTTGAACTAGAAAGCCTGTAGCCATATTATTTATAGTGGACAGATACAAGGAAGCCCGACTTCTCTCACTGCCATGATGTCAAACACTTCCAACTAAGCACTTTTCTCAGATGCATTGCAGCTGTTTTTAACATCAGTTCACACAGACCAATTAATTGGCTCTCCTTACTATCTGAAGCAAATACTGCACACCTTAGAAGACCACATTAAATAAATAAAGAAAACATATTAAATTAATTCTCCGTGGCCATCCCAAAGGTGGGCTTGCCGTGTGTAACTGCTAGAGACGACAGGTTTGAAATATGACGGAAGGACTTTTTCTCAATTCAAATTTTGCAGTGAAAGACAACCTCAATTATGAGGCAAACAGGTTGATGAACTTAATTTTTCTTGGTGCATTTGTGAGGTTTAAGCATTAAATGAGTGTTCAGTCTACAATGGAATTAGAATAGGTCGAGTGAAATATTTCCCGTATGCTTCATACTCCAAATGAGTAACTGAGCAAAGGGGATTATATGTTCATAGCGACCAAAGAGCTAAAGGTTCTGCAACCTTCTCCATGTTAATGTGGGTATGCGTATCAAGGGAAGAAGGTATCCAGGTTGCAGCCAGATTGGTCTAGAGGAAAATGCAAATCAGGACTCGTAGTAGAGGTGATATCTTTTATTAGACCAACATGATTTTTGCCAAAAAAAGGTCTTTAGCTGGAAGCTTTCGGGCACAAACACCCTTCATCAGGCATTGGATAAAAGATTGGAAAAGTTCTTCTGGGTAGAAAGGAAAGTTCATATTTCACAGGATTTCTTCGAGGGAAGAATAGATTTGTGGTTAGATCAATGCTACTGGTCTGGGAGTGTGGGAGCAACTAGTTTCAGCTATAAATCAATGATTTCTATATGATCTTAAAGAGCACATTATAACGGGCTACCTTTGGGGCTTATTTTCTATGCAAAATATTTAAACACCTGTTGGGCACATCCAGATGTGCTCTGGCATGCAGCAAATTGACCTGGGTGGGGTAGGGCTCATGGGGGCCAGCACATGTGCTGGTGCCAGCAGCCTTACCTAGGGTCCTGGGAGCCCCCCAGGGCAGCAGCAGTGCCAAGCCTGCTGTTCGGAGCCTCACTGCCACGCAGAGCATGGCTCTGGCCAGCTAGGCTCTGTTTCTGGTGATGTACGCTGCTGCTACATGCACCATGCTGCTTTTTTTAGTAGTGGGGGGGGGGGGGGGGGGGGTTTGACACTAGGATCTTCCAGTGTCAAAAAAAAATGCCATGCCGCTAATTAGTAGCATGGCAAATGGGCTCACATGCACTCGAACGAGTTTGTGGCACTGCAAACCACACACGTACGCTTGTCAGGATGCACCTATTGGGAGGAAAATCTGAAATCACAAAGAAATGAAATTTAAAACTTTAAAAAACAAAACAAAACAACACCTTGAATGCTCACAGATATAATCATCATGTTGGAAATCACACCAACTGTATGCAAGGTCATGATCCAGCCCCCTTACATTCCATATATTTAAAGCCTCAGAACTGTACAAAATATCTCCATTAGGGTTAAAGTGAAGACGCTTTACATGGATGCACCCATGTCTAACAAAAATAAGATTAACTTTTTCTCCTTGCTAAATTACTACATATAAAACCAGCACTGCTGTATAGAACAATAAATTGCATTTAACTGTAAATAAAAAATGGTGCGCAGTATAACTTGGAGATGTGCCAGGACAGGAGCACTAATTCCTCAACTTGTTATGGGTCACCCAATGCGCTAAGCACTTGCAAATGTTTGACCAGCAAACACCAAACCCACAGTTTGGTTTTTCTGGGGTCCTCACCTTCTGGGCAGGGGGATCTTTGCCCCCTTTACATGCTTTTATACCATTTTCCAATGAATTTCAACTCCAGGAATCTTTCAGCCCTCTGCGGATGTCCTACCGCATGTGACATCATCAAGTTACTTGACCTAACGCAACACATCACCAATCTAACTCAACATTTCTTGTGCACATGCTACCCTGACTAGGAAGACAAAAATGGGTTGTTCTTAAAAAAAAATTTTACATCAAACTAACTAAACATGCTTCCAAAGAAACCATGCTCCCCACCTCCAAAAGAGCCGTGACTTTAAAACAATGTATTTCAAAGGGCCCACCCCTTGTACAATATTTCACTTCCGATTCTGCTTGCCGAGACGTACCGTCGCTGCCACATGAGCAGGTACTTTGAAAGCTGAAATACTAGATGGGGGCCCGTAGAAGATTCCTATGCTGATTGAAAGTTAACCCATGCTTGCTGTGTTTATCACGCCTCTTTTAAAATGGAAAGATACACCAGTCTATTATTGCTGAATGCCCCAGGATTTAAAAAAAAAAAAAGACAACAAAACAAAATAATAATAACAATAATTATAAAACAACAACACTGAACTGATGCCATTGAGATGTGGACAGTTAAGTCAGAACTTCTTGGCGGCTTGTTCTTTTCTTCCCTGAAAGAGATTGGCCGGGAGGGTATACATGCCAGAGCAGATGCCATCAGCTGAGCGCTCCTGTGTGTCGAGATCAGCGGATCACTCTTGGAAAGGTACTCGGCAACGTCCTTGGGAATTTACTGCTTAACAGCAAAAATCCGGAAAGCCTTCCCCTCTCTAGGACTCTTCAAGCTGAAAGAGAAACAGGCCTCGTGAACCAAAGGTGGTGGTAGCAGCTGCCCAGGCCAGAAAGGAAAGTGGTGGTGCCAACTTATTATTTAACTGGAACAGCATCTTTGCACAGCTTTGTCCTGAGCTGCTGAAGCACCTGGGCTCCTACGACTCCCGAGGTGGGAGGCTGTTAGACTTAAACTTCCTCACCCTCGTGCAATGCTCTGATTCAGCTCATAGCTGATTTTCCAGGCTACTTTCTGCTTTTGGTCCTCCCGTGGCTGTGATCTGCTTGCATAAATGTTTTATTCCCCAGTGCACTGAGGGAGTACATAGTAGGATAAAGAGAGAGAAAAGCTGAGAGGCAGAAATGCACTGACTCGTGCTAACGTCATGCTTTGTAACTAGCTCTTCGGGGCTCGGGTCACCTAACAAAGGGATTTGGGTCCTAACACAAGGGTGCATGGTGAACAATAAGCGGGTGTTATTGGGTGGTTCATACATAAAGGGGAACACATTTTCCAAAGAATGATTCCCCTTGCCCATTGCTGAGAAAGCTTGATATATCCTTTCAGCCCTGGTGGGGCTGAATGTCCGGATGAGGGCGATAGGAGAATTGAATCTGCCTGGATAAAAAAAGAATGGAAATAAAGCTTCATATATAACCTGAACTCAGGGTTCAAAGAGGCCTCCAAGAGCTTTGACTTGTTTATTTCCAATCTGCACTTCCTGATTCCAGCTGGGATTGGAAATGAAAACCCAGAAGAAAGACAAAATTTATGCTTTGTTTTTTGGGGGGGTTTTTTTCTGTTTTTCCTGCAGTTTGGTTGCCAATCAGGAAGTACAGTTAATCTTATGAGAAACTCTGTTCTCTACATCTTTCCAGAATATTTCGACTTCCTTGGATAGGCTAGCTTTAATTAACAAAGAGAAAAACTTTCATAGTGCTCCCTGATAAGCTAATTAATCCTCATTGTTAAGTGTCCTTGTTAGTCAGCCTAAATTTTCCTTTCCAAATCATTGCACCATTTCCTGATATGATAAAACTTCTCCAGGGCCCAGCCACCCCTGGGTCAGCACCTGATACTTGAGTCAAATTGCACCACAGTGCCCTTTTATCTAGGCCAACATTTGTCATACAGCTAGTAAAGTTATGCTATGAGTATAATGGAGACATGAATTGAGCTTAATCCAAAAGCTTATTTTATCCCTGCATTAGTTAGAGCAAGTTAACTGTCGCCAAAAGAAACGCGGTGCTCCTTGAGACCCCGAGAGGTGTGGGACACTACTCCAAGCCTTTAAGCAAACAAACTCTGTTAAATTAAACAGACCTTGTTGTGTTCTCCTAGCTCGAGGAACATTGACCCCGATAGAATTAGGCTGCTGCATAAATAACATCTACCATTTCTTCCCATTGCTCCTTCTGGAACGCTTTGTTGCATGCTAAGACATGAATTTATTAGAGTAAAAATAGCATGGTTTTGGAATATTTCATAAGAAAAATTATGCAACAGAGATGAAAGGAATTGGGATAATGTAGCATACAATCTTTTTTTTTCCTCATCTTTGATTCCTATCCCAAAATAACCCAGGCCAGTAGGGGCCAACAT
>NW_017728915.1:35952247-35961804 GCF_001723895.1 Crocodylus porosus | reverse complement strand
ACTGCAAAAAAAAAGTTTAAAAAAAAACCCCGTGCTCTTTCAAAAATTAGTGACAGTATTTACTTGAATATTTTAATACGTATCATCCGCATCGCCTACTGACATCAGCATGAAACTGGTCATAAAAACTCCAAAGGAAAATGAGCCTACCTCTCAGACTTGATTCCATTCTTCAAAGAGCCATTGTAATATTTCTTCTTATCCACAGGCATCACATCCACGTAACCACCCTCCCCATTGGTAATGATCCCTGCATGCACGGCAGTTTTGCAGATACTGGAATTCTGAAGGATAAGAAACATTTCATTTACACTGGGCTCGGAGGCCTTTTTTTTTTTTTTAATTGACAGCTACAAAAACAGGAAAGAAGGAGGAGAGACTTTTATGAAACAAAAGTACAGGATCATGGTTTGTCTCAGGCTGAGCGGTGAGGGAGGATGCTCGGTTACTAAAGGACAACATTCAGCAAGGCCGGCCCAGAGAGATGCAAGTCACAGGGAAGATCCACCTGCTCTCAATGGAGGACAAGCGTTTCTGTTGCTTCCCTACACGGATCTACGATCAGCAGTGGGTTCATTGGGAGGTTATCCAGAGGCTGGCTGAATCAATGGTATTTCCAGTCACCACAGCCCTATTTTACATCCAATGCATCGTCTCTTAGAGTTGTGATAACCCATGTTGACCATACCAACCTTGGCCTTGTCCATATAAGAGACAACCACTTAGCATTGCTAGCAAGTAGGCCCTTAGCCAAGGCTTTGCAATATTTTGCTGGTATGAACAGCAGAGTCTTTTAATGTATTTCAGCTAAGAGGGATAAATTATCATCACTGACTTGTGACGGCTGGCATCGCTTGTTCCAAAAAAGCTAAGATGAGCTTTCCTCACCACAGTTCTGATTTCTGAAGGTGCTGATAACTTGGACCTTTCCCTGGCTGTACCAAGCACTGTAGATAAACGAGTCCCTCTGAAACTCATACTCACTATGCCCCCATTGCCTTCTGTTTTCCCTTGGTTATTTTATTGTTATTTTGTCGTATGTGCAATGTCAGGCTTGCTGAAGGAACACAAACTACTAGCAAATGATGACTCAGTTCCAGAAACATCCAGGAAATAGAGTAATAGAAGAGAACACTAAGGCTCAATATAAACTTGGATGTCAACTTTGCAGAGGATTTATAGGCAGCTAGTTTGAGCAACAACAACAAAAAATTCAGCTGTGCAACAGAGGATTGAAACAGGTGAAAATCCACATACTTCTTTACCCCTAAAAAAAAAAATCAAACTTCTACTGCAAGATCTCCAATGTCACTACAACTGCCAAAGCTGTACGTTCAAGTAGAATATATAGGCTATTGATCATGCCAACTTTTTCCAAGGCCATAAAAAGCAGGTTTTTTCCTTGTCCCCTATATATTTGGATTGCCTATCTCTTGGCAGGCTTCATGGTTTTGATTGCCAATATGGTTTTGCTTCTATATATGGTCAGGACAGCAAGGGAACACTCTGTTTGGAAGACATGCTTTGAATTTGCTCTAGTATGCAACAGGAAAGCTATAAATCTAAAATTGGCTCATAAAATTAGACTGATCTGAATCAACTGAGCAAGACCTTTTTGTGATGCTCTCCACTGGGAAACATCCTTAATAGCGCTCTTTCCAATGCATTTCTGTTTTTCTGGGACTGGTTGTTCTGCTCCCTGCTCACCTCTGACTGTTGTCCTTACATACCTTTTCCTCTAGCACCCTATTGGGTTGCTGTCCTCTGCCAAGCCAAGGTGGTGTTTTATTTTAATGAGCTGTTTATAAAACGCTTTGAAGATGAGAAGCACTCAGAGGATGAGGGAGTCGTCTTCCAAAATGCAGGACGTTATTGCTTCAGAGATCTTGCAGAAGTCAACCTGGTCACTGGCTCTTTGTCTCTGCTGGGTCTTGCTCCCCTGAACAAAATGCCAGGCTCTGGGAGCACCTCCCTTCCCGCAGAACTGGGGTCTCTGGGGCTTCCCTTATCCTGTCTCCGTTTTGCAAAGAACAGTTAGCAAACTATTGTGACTACCACAGACCTCACCCAGCATTTCACCGTCGAGTATGATGAGTCTAAAACGAAGGCCATCTCCCGCTGGAGGCCCGCCGACATGGTGCGGTCCCACTAGTGACAAAAACCAACTCTTCTCACATAAGCTTCCTCCTTCAGGAAATCTCCCCCTGCTTGACAAATGGGATTTCTAGGGAATACTCCTTTTATCTCACAAGAGAGAGCCATTCTCTCTTTCTCATCCCCTGAACACAAATCGGACAAAGGCTTCCCTTTCAAGAGAAAGCCCTACCGTGATTGGAATAAGCAAGTTCCTCTCATTTATTTAAACACTTCCAAATGTTCCAGCATTGCAAGCTTCGCACAATTTCTCACACCATTTTGAGAAGACCCCCGCTTTTTGCAGAGCTTGCACAGAGCCTCAGAAATACTCTTCTCACCATCAGTAGCCATCAGGGTTATTATCGGTGCACCCACAAACGTATGCAGGGAAGCCCTCCAACTAAGCTACACATTTACTGGCATAAAGTGTGGGGGATGCAAAGGCTTGGAAACAGACCCGCGTTGAGCAACGCCTCTCTTACTGAAAAGACTCAATGCAGACTCTTCAAATTTCCACATCAGGAAACGAATGATTAAAAATTAACACAAAGGCCATCAACGTGTATCTACTTCTGCTTTAGCACACCATCTATGTGAGGTACACAGCCACATATTAACAGGCATCAGCAAATAGGCCCAAGAAACCATATTATGTACGAAGAAGGTGCCGGACACGTGTCGGTGGTCTATTTTTATGCATCGCTGCTCATGTCCTGCCATTGCCAAGATCCCAGAACATCTTTTTTCTACTCTGAAAATAACTTTTAGCAGAATGGCAGCACATCTGGATTTGATGACCCGGGTTTGCCTACTGTTTTCTTCCACAGTTTACCATACACCTTTTTAAGACTCAAGCAATTGCCTTCAGCAGTGCTTTTGTGGTCTTATTATTTTGCCATTGATCATGAGTACGTTGGCTGCATTGCCTCTTTGGTTCATTTCCCCAAACAAAACTGACCTCATTTCTTATAAACATACCTTTCCCAAGCCCTTGACATCAAGCGATCTAAAATAACATTTTTATTTCTATGAGAAGAAACAGAAACGCTGTTAAAGTTGCTAATTCCCATGACGCAGAGTTTGTTGCTCCTGGGTCTTTATGAACAAGCCTAAACAGAACCCAGTTCAGTTGAACCTCTTTTGCTCATGTCACAGCTCTGTTCCTTTGATAAATGGGCTTTCACAAGCATCCTGGGATTATGCAAATATGAAAGCTCTCCAAGGTAGAAAAGAAGATTGGAAGTTCATGGAACAGGATCTGACACCCAAGCGGGAGTGACTCAATGCCACGGACAACTACAGGCTGCTTCTGTGATTAATCCCATTGCTATCAAACCATTTTGGAAGACGGCTCTTTGAACACGCTGCTAACATCATCTAAGAGCTTGCAGGCATTTAAAAAAAAATGCATGCTTTCCTGGAAGCAGCGGTGCATTACTTTCACCCGGCTCTGCAGCATCTGCATAGATCGGATGCTTCAGAGGGACTTTGTGGTGCTTTTAGCTAAAGCTGATTCAATCAGCTTTTAGACAAAAGCACCCAAAAAGCCCCACTAAAGCACTGGATTTATATAGACACCGGGAAGTCAGGCTCAGCTAAGGCGCTGCCTCTTTTGGGCACACGTGGGGATGGCACAGGAACACACCGAATTTAAAGTAAAGCACCAGGTCTTTTTTTTTTTTGCAAATGTCTTGAGATCTCTAAAGCCAAGTACAATCGCATAGGGAAAATGTGGTTTGTCTTTTACTTGACCTCTTGACAAGATGGCAGCCTGTGACGTATCTGCCTGAGAACCAGAAAGTGCCTCCATAATGCGAACCCACCAGAAGATTAGCACGTATCTACTTCAGTTTACTGCGCACTCTGATTCTGGCTGATGTTAACTCATTGTGTCCCTTCTTGTAGGGCATATGCCTGTGGGAAAAGAAGGTTGCCTAAATTCACACTGCACTGAGTGTTTATTTTATAAGACTTCCGGGCTTTGGGGTTACCATTAATGCAAAAAGTATTTCTACTTCAACACTCATTATTCTTGCAGTATTCTCCCTTCCCCCACTGCCAACCCTTTCTCTGTCTTTTGCTTCTCTTCTCTGAGTCATAATCACATCCCTTGACCCTTGCTATCTCTGATGACATTATCATGCCAACATAAAGGAAGTCTAAAAGGCCTTGAGCCACTGCTGATTGACTATCAGCACCAAGGAGCTTCCAACTTCTTCTCAGCCATAGATAGCTTCAACATACCTCTACCTCTACATATAATCCTGAGAGCAGACCTCCTATATATACATCCTATATACATATATAGGATCTTGAGAGGTCTGCTTTACACAGCAGCAGCATTATTACATCATGATAGTCAGGGTTCTCCAGGGAGTTGGGATGATTCACTGAAAAACATTAATTCAACCGAGTCAGGATTGATCAAACCGCATTGCACAAGATGATATATGATGCTCCTGAACTAACCCCTCTGCTAGGGACCGTTGGCCTCCTTGAGTTGCAGCCTGTCAAGATTTTGTTGCCTTTTGATTTTTAAAGTTATCCCAATGCAGTTCATGAGTGCTTCTGGTCCAGGTCACCATCTCTTCACTCACCCTGAAGTTCCTGCTGGTTATCATGCTGGGCATGCATCGTGTTGCTCCAAGAACATGATGCTATTCCCCCACTTGGGGTGGCTCTATTTCAGTGATGCATGAAATGTTCCCCAGGTATATACTTTAGAAAGTCTTGCAGAACTTTTGAGATGAAAGGAACTCCAGGAAGGTTATAGCTGATGAGTCCAATCACTCACTAGTTTTTACGGTATATTTAAATGGGCAATGAAAATATTGCCCTAATATTTGAACAAAGTAAATGGAAAAGGGGCAAGCAATTTTAACTAGAGTTTGTTCATATGCATAAACAGCTTCCAGGACAGCCATTTCATCGGAAGAACTGAAGAACCTAGAACGATCTTACTTGACCACGAGTCAATTTTAGGTGAAGCCACAACTGACACAATTCAAGTTCCTGCCTGTAACCATAAAGGTAAAAGGGAAAACAAGTCTACTAACCAACATCAAGACCACAACAGGCAATTCCCCACCAAAATGATTCTCTCCCAAACAACTTAGCAATTCCCATGTGGCACCATCATCAATCTGGGTATAGTCCATATAAATGAAACCTAGCTTGAAAAGACATTTTAAAACTCTCCCTCAACAGGAAAAATTTAAGAAGAGATGGTATACCCAGATGCTGATGCGTAAAAGCAATATCAGTGACAGGACTTATCAGCCTTAGGAAGCATGCGATTGCTCTGATTGATCCTGCTACACACAAAATGATTTTCTGAAAATGAACTAATGGGAAGAAAGGCACTTGCTTTGAGTAAAGTCTCTCTGGATGACCTTCAGCAAACTGCCAACAACCAGGTGGGGGCCAGTGTATTTCTCAAGGTTTTGAAATCCTCTTTGCCTCTATCTCCACTCTGCAAAACTATACCGCACCTATTTTGCCAGTGGGCTTCAGATGCACAAAATCTCCAAGAAAAAGCAAAGTTGATCCCTTTGCTGTTCATCAATATATTTTTTGTGCTATTTAACCTTTGTTCCTTCACATCAGCTGTACAGCTGTTCACAACGCTAAAAAAAAGCCCAACAAACATCTGCTATTTTCACTAACACTGTACTGTCTCCCAGGTGTTTCAAAAATAATATTGTACTTGCAAAAGAAAGGGGGGCGAGTAGGATCTACTTTTGCCAATTATGGTGAGTAGCAAGATAGGCCATAATAAAACCTTAGCTTTTCATCTGTAGACCTCAGAAGGACAGATATTATCACTATTTTACAAACCAACACCCAAAAGCACAGAGTAGTTGAATTACACACCAAAGGAAGCAGAGCAAGTTAGAGTCAGAAATGCAAATGACATCCAAGCCTCTCATCTCCCAGCTTGTGGTCCTCTTCCCTACACAATATGGCCACCACTTAAGTACAACACAATGTTTAATGAATGGGGCCACCTAATGCAAGGGCTGCTGTAAAACATCTGACGGAGCATTTAAAGGGATATAATTCCTAGTTCAAGGGATACAAGTCTCAGTGACACGTGACCAAGCTCTTTCAATATAGACATATTTTTATGAAGTGATATAAAGGCAAAGAGAATACTCACATCTGCATAAATATTCGTGCCATACACTGGTGCCCAGTACGAAGGCTCATCTTTACAGTAGGCTGGACAGTACACCCTAGGAGACAATGTATTTGCATTTATTCTCTACATCAGGAAGCAAGAGCATGCAATTTGCATTGCTGGTTTAAAACTTCTGGTGCTCACATCTGGTTTGCAGGTGGCAACAGCTGTGGCTAATATTTCCCCCCACTAATACTTACTGAAATGCAGATGAGACCAATAAAACAGGAGTTGGGCCTTTGGAGCTGCATTTTCCAAGCAGAGTTTCTCTATTCATGCATCACGTTGCCCACACACTTGTTCGCACAGAATTATATTTCTCCAGCATGAGTTATGTAGGCAAAAGAAGGAGCTGAGAGCTCTGAATGCCAAGTCCATTAGCAGACTAGGATCCAGGTTTGGGTGTGTGAGAACTTGAGAATTTGGATGAGAAAGAGTGCCCCAAAACTGCGCGTGGCAGGGAGCATCTGCAAAGCTGCACATCGATGCATATCAATTGATCTATTTCTTCAGTCTGACCCTTTGATACCAAGGAGAATTCAGTAATAAGCCTATAAAAATACAGCCTTTACATTATGTAAACACTAATCTGCACCTCCAAAGTGTGCATATGCTCAGGTGAAAACCCTGGCCGTTGAGGGAAAATGCTTTATTCATGTCACATATTGCCTATGGATATGAAATGAAGCTACCTTATCAAGCCTCCACTCCAGTTCATCTCCCACAATGAGCATCTTCACTTCCAAACCCTCTAGCTCACTATCTGCAGTCTCTCTGAAGCTCATTTGCCCCTTTACCAGTACAAGTTTAGGTTCAAAGTCTGCTTAGAGATGCATCTTACCTAGGGCAATGAGCCGCTGGCTTTTTGAACTGACACAGTTCAGCTACAGTGGTATAACAATCCAGTGTCTGCACTGTGGAGAGAAATATGGAGAGACAAATTACAACCTGGAGCTTCCAGCAGAGAAGACAAGCCAAGGTCACGTGTTGCACTGGATAGGACTCATGTCCAACTAATGGCGTATTCGCAGCCAGAAGAATAACTGCATTTTGCTTGTTCCACACAGTTTGCATTAAAAAGAAACATGTATTAGGCTTTCTGGCAATGATCCATTATACTGCTAGAAAACTGTTGTTAAAGGGGTAGAAAACAATATCTAAGGATGGAGCAGCATTTCTTTCTTACAGACATTTGAAGCGGCAGAATAAATTCAGGCGTTAGACTAAATTCTGAGCTTACAGTGCATAACACAGTATTTCTCAACCCTGCGTTTGCAAATGCTGAAGGCTTCTTCTGAGCAGCACAGGATAAAAAGTCAAAACAGACTGTATTTAGTCGGAGGCATTATTCAAACTGACCAAAAAACGTGGAAAAATAGTTGAACGAAAAAAGAGGGGGGAAGGGGGAGTTAAAAATGTTGGTTCTCATTTTTCCCCGTCCAGCTCAAGTCGTAAAAAATCCATATTTATGTAAAAGCTTGGGAGCCAGCTGTGAGGAAATGATTTCAGTTTGGAATAAACTGCAAAACTACAGTCAGAACCAAACAAAGAGAAAATTAAAAGTTTCATGTTTTGTTGCATACCATTAATTGCCTGTACAGTCTAACTACAAAAAGGGTGGGAAGCCCCTTCTTTGGGTCATTAAATATTAGACCACAAGACCCTGGAAAAACACACTGTAGAAATCATTCCAGTAAGAGCACAAAGCACAAATCTTCCTGACATGTGTGGGCACTTGCCTTCAACTAAAGGTGCCCAAACCTACAGGCTTTTGCTTGTGCCACTTCAGTCTTATCCATACTGATTGTAAACCAGCTATCATTAATCCAGGTCATGACCACTGCCACATGCTGGTAAAGACGGGAAATAGCAATATCTGGTTTAAGCGAGAAAGAGTTGTCAATCTAAAAGCCATCAGTAGATTCAAATGCTCTGGCCCATCTCGGTTTATATTGCATTTTAGTTAAAAGCAACATGAACACCTTGCTGTCGTAAAGCCATCAGGAAGAATGAGCAAGGGATCATCATAAACCTCCAAAATAAATGAGTGGTCCCACCTTGAGAAAGACCCCCTTACCGCCCTTTCAACATTATCCAGAGCCCCAAAGGCTTCCCAGGAATATAATATCAGGATGGTTATCTGACTTCTGTCCGTCATCCTGACATCGTCAGCACGGGAGGCCAAAGCGCTCCCTATGCCAGGCAGGGTCTGTCTAGACACAAGAGGAAATTGGACAGCATTGTAATTGGCCTCTTCTCATTTTCTGAAGGAGTCTTTCCCAATAGGAGAAAAGACTTAATGACCTTTGCTGCTGCTAAGTGACGGTTTCTTCCCTAAGGACTGGACCAGAGTTTGGCAACAAAATCATTTGACATGGCTACTGAAGCTAAAAGAGAAAATGGCGTGGCATGATCGTGTCAAAGCTTCATGTAAAACTTCAGCACCATTGCCTTCTTCTCAATTTTATAATGACGTAAATGGCATTTAAACTCACCTGTTACTTGGGAAACCATGAATGCATTTGAGGGTTTATTTTTACTGTAAAACACAAAAATGAAATATATATTTAATATACTTTTTAAAATACAGAGGCATAGCAAAACGTTTTAAATCAATTATCTATACATTTTGTATATAAACAGCAGAGAAAATACAACACCAATTTATAACAAAGGCAAAGCTAGGTGCATCAGGGTATATTTTCTCAAGGGACAATACCTTAATGTTTCAACACCATGTCTTGTAGACTTCACAAAAGACGGTGTTCTCCCTTTCCTAGTGATGTCAACCAGGCCTCCTCTGTTATCAATAACACCAAAATGAAGAGCAGCGCGGCAAATACTGGAAGACTAGAAAGACCATAAAAAACAGCATTTTAAAATGAATAAAGCCTGAAATAAATGGCGGTAAAGTAACATTAAAACACACATGTAATAGAAATCTGTAAATGTCAAGTGGGCCGGACCTTTACTGACCAAATTTCACATAGGCTCAGATTGCATACTTCATATTGCTAGAACGTACATGCCGATGCTTTTTTTTAATTTTAAGCCCTATCCATTCTAAGGGTGAACATCCTATCTAGACCTAGATATCAACATCCTATACGTTGATCCCTTAAGTCTATTAAAACGTTTTATTTATATATATATATATTTATATGTGTGTGTGTGTGCATGTACATATATAGAGAAATATTTGAAAGTAAAGTTATGGTTATAAGTTTTATGTCATCCTGTT
>NW_017728915.1:35944308-35952147 GCF_001723895.1 Crocodylus porosus | reverse complement strand
TAAACACACACACACACACACACACACACACACACACCATTAAAATATAATTCTTAAGGAGAGCTGGGAGAAAACAATTACTTTTTTCCAATGGAAAATTTTGAGTTTTCACCCCCCAAAAATTCCAAATCTAATTTTTTTTTAAATGCTTGGTTAGGGAAAGGGTTATATCTTACTTGATGCATCACCCTAAGTCATCTTGTGCACTGGAGGTCAGATCCTAAAAGATGCTTTGCCCCCCTGCTCTCAACTTCCAATGTATTTGCTGGCCATTGAAAGGACTTATTTTGCAAGATCAGCTCTTGAATGAACTCTACCTTTTAGGACTGTTTTTTATCATTTTGACAGGATAACACAGGTAACCTGCATTATACAACTTCACAAGACCATGCCAGACCAACACAGGAGGGAAGAAAAGTTGGGCTGCAGTTGGATTGCCAGCGCTTACAGTTTCTTGCATTTCCCCTACCACCCCATAAAGATTTCCCCTCTGAGTCCACAAACCTCCATGAGGCTTAACAAAGTACTTACACTCTCGTACTGGAACGTCCCAAAGACTTTGGCTTTGCTGTTCATGCAGCCAGCAGGACACAGATACCTGGGAATGACAGAGATCTCTCTCAATGATAGGGAGGGAACAATGAGGGGAAAAAAGAGCCTCTTGCTACTTTTCATAATCACTTCATTAAACTACTCCATTGAAAACCAGTATTGCAAAATAGCTACATTTAAAAGACGCTTTTCCCCATGAGACCAATGTTTAGATTCTGTGGGTTTGGTCTTTTTCCAAGCGATAAACTGTACTGTACTTGCCTGAAACCTTAACTGGAGTTCTTGACCATCGAGGTGGGTACAAGCCATGAATTAATGGGCTGGGCTGGCCAGGAGTACAGTATAACATATGAGGAGAGAACAAAATAGCTGTGCCAAGGTTTACTAAGCGGCACTGGCCATCTAGGGGCTGTGGGTTATCATGCCCATTCATCACTTCGAGCATGAAATAAACTAAGTCACTTTACTGCTAAACTTGGCTGGATAACTTGTATTTAAGGGGAATGAAAGGCTTGTTCATAGGGATTTACAGAGCAATTGGATGCTAGTCACAAAAAATAGAACATAGCCCAACCCATGTTTGCAAATCCCAGCCCAGCTTTCGGGACACTGTTTCACTGACCGCTGTCAATCAAATGCTACCTGTTGCACGTTGACCCTTTGCAGCTGTCCCTCATTTTGGTGTCACACTTAATGACTTGAGCTAGAAAACAAAGCAAAATGAGAGATGTAAGAGAAGGGAATTCAAGGGAGAAAGCTCCACCCAAATCACAAGCAGCGTTCACTCGGGTGTGTTAAATGTACGGCAACTTGCAGCACTGTGAGAGTGAATGCTGCTCACAGGATAACTCAGCAATAGGAGACTTCCAGCTGACAGCAATAACCCTGAAGCACTGCTACATCAGCCCTGCAGCTACAAAAGGCATTTACTGACATGTTAACTATTCCTTTCATCAAAAAAGTGTCTTTTGTCAGTATGGACATGAAGCCAACTTGACAGTAGAGGATTTCAATGACCAGACCCAGGGTTCCCACCATTCTGGTTAATTAGAGGCTCTCAACATCCCATCAGATAGACTTGAGAAGGGTGCGCTTGTTCACCCCAGCACAGAAGCAACACATCACTTCAAATGACAGTGATTAGAAACCCTTTAAAGCAGATACAATCGACTGCACGACTCTTTCTAAAGACCTGCACCAGGACCCCTTCCTTCCCTCCACCCCTCTCTTTAGGCAATGAACAAAGTTGAAAAAGACTGAGATGGAGAGCATGGAGTGCAGAATAGTTAAAGGAGGCAATAGTGGGTAAAAGTCAAGTGCTTGCTGATGTATCCAATGAGCACAGCCAAGATTTTCCACAGGGATTAGGGATTTTGACTGCCTGAGTTCTTGGGTATCCAGCTTGAGAGGCGCTACGGGGCACTGCCGGAAAAATGAGGTCTGAAATCAGATGCTCAAAAAGCACTAGTCGCTTCTGAAATTCTTGATTCCACCCCTTCTAGGCCAATTTTATCATTAACAGCAAATCTTTGCACCAATCCCTCCCCCCTGACCCCCCAAATCCACTCACTTCTTCTTTAACTGACCCCCCACATGGGTGCCCACACCCTTCCCTGGAGAAGTCAGAAAGCTCGTAGGTTTTAGATGACAAAGCAGCTCTCTTACTCATGTAGTGGTCTGCAGCGGTTGTTTTCTTGGGCTTGGTTGCTCTGGGTTTATTCACCGGCTCATGTGCCCACACATACTTTTCCTCTATATTTGGCGGAGTCTCCACTTCGTTAGTCTCATCCGTCTCAGGCTTTTGGGCATAATGGTTATCTTATTAGAGAGGGGAAGAAAAAAAGATCACTTTGGCATTAACAGTGGAGTTTGACGAGCTACGGGAGCACCAAGATTTTTTGAGGGAGATGGTTCAATTTACAAGATCCATGTCTACATAGCTGGCAATCCAATGACACGCGGTTATAGTCAGAAAGGGCTACTCCCAGAGAAGGCATAACGCCAGGGAAGGAGACCTGGCTTCCTCCTAGTCGCTCGTTTTGCACCCAGAGCAGCGATCCAGGGATTTAACCACACTGGTCTGACGTGATCTGCCATTACGTGGTGGAAGACAGATGAGCACGAGCTGATGCTCCCACTATTATTTACACCCTCCCCCCTTAGCAATGCAGATTCTGCTCCACCGAGGAAGAGCCAGCTCCTCTCAGACCACAAACAGACATTGCATTTATCCCAAAAGAAACCATTTCATCTCAGGACAAGGTGCAATCATGCAGGCATCCGTGTCCATTGTCCCAGGATAAATCCTGAAAATGTTCACGGGATAAGAAGGACTAACAGTTTATCCTGGGATATCACAACACATTGCTGAATGGTTATGCTGGGATTGCCTCACTGAATCGCTGGCCGGATAGTGGCAGTGCACTCAGCTGCTCACTAAACCCTGATAAGAAGGATGACGTGTGCACATGCCAATGCTGGGATATTTCCATTCCAGGACAAACACCAGCACAACTTGTCCCGGGACAGATGCAACATCTGCTCCTAACCTCGGGCAGACAAATTCCCTGGAAACCTGCCAAAGACTTCTACGCTGAGGTTAGCTTGCTCAAAATGATGTCACCATAGCTTTGCTCTATCTGCTCTAAAAATAAAGATCTTACTTCATTGATGTTCATCCTTGTTAGGCCAAGAGACCCAGCATGCATTACATAGATCTTTCTCTTTGCTGGCAGAATTAATGTCATCGTGTGCACAGACACCTGGCCTAGGAAAAGTGGGACCTGGAAGTGGCACTTTAGTGATAAAATTCAGCCCATCTTCTCTCATCTTCAGTAACGATACTCCCTCATGATCTCTATCTGTCCTCCAGCTGCACACCCGATACTTTCAGTGTACTCTGCTGTGTCTAGACAACAGACCGGCACTCTTTCAGCTTCCTTATGACTCAGATTATTAACATTAAAGAAAAAAAGTGATTTTGGCCCAAGATCCTTCCCTGCTTTGAACACATCTCCAGTGGGTTTGCTGACATCTATGAGCAAAGGCTTATTTCCTCGGAGAGAAAATGGCTTGCACAAGTGAAATAAAAGGATCCTATCAACACAGTCTTCAATGATCAGTGAAGTAAGCAACTGCCTTGAGGGTTTCAGGGTTACTATTTCCCACTCATCAGGCACAGCAGCATTTAGTCCAAAAGATCCCCAGATTGTCCAAAACCTTTCATTATGTCGCTTAATATGCAGTTCAAACTAGCTGCCTATAAATCCTCTAGGTAGGAATTACTCTAGTCCTTTATAGCTGGGGAAACTGAGGCCCAGAAGCACATGCAAGAACACATAAGGAACTCGCCGTACGCCGCCCGCCAGCCCGCCCACCCACGGTGACTTTTGTAAACAGGCCCTTCTCAAACAAACCAGATGAGGATGGGCTTGCTCATCCCCACAGCATCCACAAACCACAACCCCACAGACCAGTTGTAAGCCAATGCTGTCCTGCTCTTTGGCCCATGAGAACTGGTGGAAATCCAGAGGAACGCTTTTAAACCAGTCGAGTCCAGCTGGATTACACCACTGAAAAGCAGCAGAATTTGCTCTCGAGATTCTGGGCGTTTCACCGGGTTCCAGCTCCAGACACATTCATTCAGGGGCTGCTTTACCTTATTCCTCCTGCTTAAACGTCCAGGCTGGCTAACTGAAAACTTAAAACCTCTTATATGTACGTCCAAAGTTTTGTACCTGTAAACTTAAGACCAAACTTAACATGGCAACCTGCTTTCGGTCGAAAGTTTCCAGGCAAAACTTTTTCGTACCTTCCCATATCACGCATTCCCCCCACAATGCACTAAGCAGGGATCGACACCGCCTGGTCACGTACCTTTGTAACAGAGATTGTCCTTGCAGCTGCCCCCGTAACTGGGTGGGCATTCAGAGCAGGGCCTGCCATTTTTATAAGGGGCTTCTCCAATCCAGTTCCCCCTGGAAGCATACAAGACATGTGTTTCTGCATGGTCTCTATGCTAAATGTGTATGCACACACACACACAGTCAGGCTGTGTGCCTGCATCCTATGCCTCTGAGGCCTCCAGGCACTAAGGGCTCGTGGAAAATGAATGTCTCCTCTGTGCCTCCATGCTGATAGATTGCTGTAAATACTGGGAAAGGCTGCCAGACTCTGCTCCTTCCACGAACTTACAGTCTGCAGCTCTCTAGCGATAAACTCAGCAAACTAAATAAATGAAGGGCAGCACAGGCATCTGGCTTTTATTTTACAATTGCCTAGTCAGTGACTAGGATTTGCCTTTGGCTTCTTTGTGTGTGTTCTTCAGAGCCCATTAGAGCCACAAGCCCTACCACCGTTTCTTTGCTCTCGAAACCAGTCAGGCAGCTACACACGCCAGCCAGGAAAGCAACACTTTTCCATTTAAAACCTGTTCCATCTTTCCACCTGGAGCTGGTCCCAAGCAGGAAAAAACCCACACAGAGCTCACCCTGATGGATCCGAAAGACGAGTCACAACGAGTGCTTTAGGCAACAGGCTGATGCCAAGTGCCTGGACCAGTACACCGCATTTTCTAATTGCTCACGTTGGCCATTGGGTAAAACTCCCCAATTTTACTGGGGCGATCTTCTCCCCAGTTACTGTGCAAAGCCCAAAGCAGCTGCCAAACACAAAATCTGGGAGACTCATGCTTTAGATATCATTTGGTTTCTCAAAGAGCTACTACTGGAGATGGGTTTCCCTACCTAAGCTCACACACATATAAAATACTACTTTTAAACTGAAATCCTATGGAAGTGCCATGTTCAAACACTATGACTTGATTCTCTTAGGAAATTATTGGCTTTGCAGAAACCAAAGCTCTCCTTTGACCTTCTGTTACTGCACACTTGAAAGCCCTGGATTTCAAGGAGGCTGAGCTGTGATCCTCATGCCTGCGGCTACTGCACATAGCATTGTCATGCATAGAAAGCTAGGTAAAGGCCAAAATAGACTGAAGGCAGAAAGAGGATACAATCCTTCAAGGGAACCAGTGTCATCCAACCCCACTGAATTTCACAGGTAGAGGCTTATTGCTAGACTAGAAATATCAACAGGACACAGGAGTGGCTAAATTGTGAATGCCGGAGTTACCCAACTTTCAAAGGTCCTTGGGGCAGAGGCTATGACTTCTTTTATATTTGTCCAGCTCCAAGTTCAATGAGACCATGGGCTTGGTTGGTCTCCACCTGCTACTGCCCTTTAAGTATTTAAAAAGCAGCAGCCAGGTCTGAGTGAGCTCTTTGCATGAAACCCTGCATTAGTTAAGCGACTTGCCAGCTTGGCGGTGGCAACGTATCTTAGCTGCCGTACTTAGGAGAGTAGTTGCAGACCAGGTAAACGGCATTCTCCCAGACTTCGCCCCACACGTTCATCTTCTTGCAGACGTTGACAGCACAGCCCACCTTGGTGGTCATGGCCCAGACGATCTGAAAGTGCAACACAAGCGTATGGAAGAACATTTTTAAAAAACAAACCATTTATTCACTTTCTTCCAGGGATGCTTTCATAACGTCTAGTGTCTCCCAGGGGATGAGATCAAGCCGTAAGTGCGGACTTAGGCCTCTGTGCTCCTTACCTGGGTATAGTGAGTGCACATAGCTCCTGAGCACCTCTCTGGACACCAGGGATTACATTCATGTGGATACGGGTAAGTATAATCCTTAACTTCATCATACCAAGACTGGACATGGAAGGCTGGGGAGCGATACCTAAAAGACCAAAGAGATGTTGTGACTTAGATCACTAATTTTCTATTGTAAGTTTTCAACCTAGATCAATGAACCTGGGTTGGTCATTTTTATTACCAAAATAAGGTTCTTGGAAATTCACTATAAGAAGTTTGTGAAGCACTAGGGCCATTTTGCAGTGCAACATGGTCCCAGCTCAGCAAGTCCTTGTGACTTTTACAAATGGGAAACAACAGAAAAACCCAACATCATGTTTTCACCACTGAAAAAAAGTCTCACGGGGAAGTGTTAGGGACAATTTCTTCTCTAAAACCCATGACCCAAGCTGACTTAGGGTATTATTTATAGGTTTAACTTTCTCTTGCGATGCCGTTAACCTGAAATGTCCTCTTGGCTTTTCCACTCAATTACAAAAGACTTCTAGTTTGGCAGAAGGCTGTGTTTTGAGAGTAAACATTGGTCAGGGGCTGCCAAGCATATTAAACTGGAAGCCATCATGTACCTATTTTACCTCTTGGCAATCTGCTAAATCTGGAAGCGCACTAGAGTCCACAGCTGCAATACTGCAGGGCTTTGAAACTGGAGCTAGCTGCTTCACTTCTCCGACACACTGACAGCACGCGCCCAAGGCATTAGCATGCAGTAGCTAGTTATACATCCAGGCTTATTACACAGCAACTCCCTTGCACAGACACTCCAGGACACATTTACAACCCGTTTCATACTTGCAAGTGAACCAGTAAATGCTATCTGCCGCACATTTCTGCATTTCTGGCAGGAATATGAACGTTGTTGCGACTATTTAGAGACACGCATGCACACGGCATATGGTATATGCTGGAGGCTGATTTCTATCGGCAAAGTTATATCAGCCGCGATGACTAACCTCATGTGGGCTATCGAGGGAGAATATAATGATCGTAAACTTTGAATGATGATCTCAGTGGGTTTTAAACGGCCATTCAGCAACGATGGCTCTAAGTCAACAGCATCATGAATTAGGCGCTATTTGCCTCATTTTACAGATAAGTAAACTGAGGCAGAGTTCCAACCCTGCCTGGATTGAAAGCCACATGAGTGTTTTTCATCGATTCCACTGGGAGCAAGATTGGCAACTACAGCAAGCGAATGACCTGGGGTGACCATCTTGATCTCCTGAAATCCTATATGAACCAAAAG
The DNA here is from genome assembly GCF_001723895.1 of Crocodylus porosus. Taxonomy (NCBI): domain Eukaryota; kingdom Metazoa; phylum Chordata; order Crocodylia; family Crocodylidae; genus Crocodylus; species Crocodylus porosus. The sequence continues at coordinate 35,944,687 of NW_017728915.1, read as the reverse complement.
TCCACATTTGTTCCTCTCTTGCTTCACATGGTCAAAAAGTATTGAGCCCCATTCTGATACCACACTACTTTTATGGTAGAGGAGGTTCTCCACAAAGCTACCCAGGATTTACAGTGGGTCTGCTCCCAGTCACGTCCCAAAAGATGGGAAAACAGTTGCTTAACACCATGCACCTCATTTGTGTTTGGACCCTGCTTTGTAAGCATGAAGAAGATGTTCACAGGAGAATTTTCACCCTGTAGCAGGGCACTAGGTTGCCTGCTACTGAATAGTAGTAAATTTTCACAGATTTCATAGACTTTAGGGCTGGAAGGGACCTCGGGAGATCATCGAGTCCAGCCCCCTGCCCAAAGGGCAGGAAGTCAGCTGGGGTCATAGG
>NW_017728915.1:35860974-35943958 GCF_001723895.1 Crocodylus porosus | reverse complement strand
AGGCCGAGTACAAGGGGAGAATGACGTCCCGGGATTTGCTCGAGAAGCATCTATGGATGCACGCCAGCGTTTTGGTCGCTTTACTAGCTGCAGCATTAAAATGGGTTTAGCTGCCATTCATTAGGGCAGCAGGTGCCAGTTGCTATGGCAACTAATTGGGTCAGCTGACCGCCGGAGGCAGGGCCTGGCCTTTATAAACAGAGAAGGCTAAGGCCAGAGCCAGTTCCCCTCTGGCAGCCGGAGGAGCAGCAACTCTGCTGCGGAGCAGAGCACGGCACAGCCGTCTGACTGACTGAGAGTCTACATGATGAGCCGGGGGGGAGAACCCTGACAGCAGTGTATGTTATAGCCAGGGGGGCTTAGTTTTGTGTTGCAGCTGGTTGGCTTACAGCTTTGGGTTTTCTGTTTGGTTGTTTGTGTAAGACCGGAGGACGGGGCGAGGCTGTAGGGGTGGAGGAGGCCTCAAGGGAGCTCCCCAGTGGAAAGGGGTGTTCCTAGCGCGGCAGGAGGCGCTGCGTTTGGGGTGTCCCGACCCCGGCCCAGTGTGGGCCGCTTCAGGAAGAGTTTAGTGTTGTGCGTAGGCAGAAGCCCCAGTGGGGTGTAGGCCCGAGAAGGCGGGTCTGGCGCCAGGTAAGGCTAAGGCCACCTGAGCCCCAATTCTGGGAAGCCCAAGTTGGGCATAGAAGGCCCCAGTGCGGGCGAGCGCGGGGAGCATGAGCGAGGCCCCGGTGCGGGCGAGCGCGAGCAAGGCCCCGGTGAGGGCAAGGAGCGCGTGAGCACGGGAAGCGTGAGTGAAGCCCCAGTGAGGGCAGGACCGTGAGAAGCGCGGGAGACAAGGCCCAAGTGTGCATGAGACCACGGGAAGCGCGAGGCACAGGCCTGAGTGTGGGTGACCGCGGGGCGTACAGGAGGCAGGCCCGAGTCAGGCACCGCCTGTAACTGAGAAGCCCTGAGAGGGGAGCAAGCCCATTGAGGCACAGAGACCGCGGAAAGCATGAGGCACAGGCCTGAATGCGGGTGACCGTGGGATGTACGGGAGGCAGGCCCGGGTCGGGCACTGCCTGTAACTGAGGAGCCCGAGAGGGGGGTAAGCCCACTGAGAAGCCTGGGGAGGGCAAAAGGGCGCAGTCTGAGAGAGGCCCCAGGGGCAGGCCTGGGAGAGGGGGCGAGCATATCGAGTAGGCCCCAAGAGAGGACCAGCACAGGGAATAGAACAGAATCACAGTATAGCGAGACCGGCCCCGTGCCAAGGAGGGCAGGAAGGCAGCCTCTCATTAATAATAATAAGATCAAAGACACAAGATAGAGGGTGCATTCAAGACCCAGGTTGGCACGGTAGGCAAGGGCGCTAGGGGAGGTCACGGCACCCCTAGGGACCGTCCTGCCACACCCCCCCCGTGTTAAAAATGTCCAGATTTAGCCATTGTCTAGATCTCGCATCGCCTTAGCATCCAAGTGCTTTGCCAACAGCAATCAGGACAAGGATGACAAAGAAAAATCTCGCCATGCACTGCATGCTTTCAGTTGAAAGCACCACTGGGCTCTTCTCATCGGGAGGTGGCAAAGGAAAACCATTTGGGTTTAATTTAAGCATCATTTCTACCTGGTTGACAACTCTCAGTTAACACGCTTCCTAGGAGCGTGAAGCAAACTTTGCTAACCCGGATTCGTGCCATCATCATGGAGCAAATGCAAAGAGAAATCAGGAGGCAAGGCCAGCAGTGAAAGGTAATGTGATGCGAATTGTTTGAAGGAGTCATCACAGTGAGTGCTGGACCTAGTGGCAGTGGCCAAAAATGGATCCTGAGAAACTTCAGCCCTCTGCTGATTCACGGACGGAGCAAGGGACGTGGGAATCAGGACCCTGGGTTTTCTTGCCAACTCTGTCAGCGCGACACCGGACAGGCCGCTTGACCTCTCCGTTTCTCTGGGATAATACTGCCACGCAGACATGTAGTGAGACTTCGCTTGCATATTTCTAAAACATCTTGGGAAGAGCTAGCTGCAAGGCACGACAGATGTCATTCCCACTCCTGCCCCAGAAAAGCAACTGCTCCTCCCGGCCTTTGCTCCCATTAGTCAAGATGTCTTGTTAAATATCAACAAGGCAAACCTCTGAAACGTCCATTCACCAGGGGGGGACCTACGAGGCCACCGCTAGCATTTGCTTCCAGCTTTCCAGCTCTTACCTGCCCCAATGAACTGCCAAGTTCTGACCAATGGATGGGAGGAGGTTGGCAGGTCCATGGTCCCAGATGCATTCATGAGCCCAAGCCTCAGCAGATCTCTCCAGCTCATCATCCCACATCTAGGGAAGAGAAGAAGGGAGGAAGAACCAGTCAATTTGCCAATCCTTTCAGGCCTCTCCCAAATTATCTTGCAAGCTCCCTAAGACCAGGAATCACTCAAAAGAACCGAAGGAGCTCTGACAATGAAGTCAAGCCCCTGGCCTATTATTTCTGTAGTGCTCTAATCTAGCAGTATATTTCCCATAATGCCCTCCCACCCCACTGCATAAAATGGAAACCCATGCATCAGTCAAAAAATATGCAGCACAGAATAGGCCTGTTTTTCAGGGTTGGCCGCTGTACCGGGGAGATGCTGCACCACTTCTAGGCCTGAGTTGCTAACATGGTCCTGAGTGCAATGACATGAAATAGTATGCACATTGTTTAAGCATCGACAGCCCTGCTGTTTCATAAACATCCTGGGGGGATGTTTTTACTGGGATTGCTGTGTATGTCTATAAATAAAGTGAATCATACCATCCAAGATGGAAAGACCTACTAGTTCCTACCCAGTCCATCTGGAGCCAACGTGCGATTGCTCCCTATTGGAAATTCACACTGTCTAAGCTCTGAAAGACAAACATTTTCCCCTAAAATTGCTAACTAACCTACCAGCAGAGCTTTCCACCATCTTCCCCAGAAGACAAGCAGTCTCTTCAACTATCTAGCTGAAGACAGGCAGCCTTCTTCAACCATCTAGTTCCACCGGCCAGTGACAAAGATGACATAAAAACCGTGACCCTTATCTTCCCTGCCCCTTCGACAGCTTCCCCCTGCTGTGCTCAGAGCAAGGACTGCATCTACAGCTCTCACAGGCAGACGTCCCAAGTCTCCTAATTTAATGCAGACACCTTATGAGCAACAAACAAGTAAATGGAAGTTGACATGAACATACGCGCTACATCCTCCGCGGACGCCTATGGATGAAGCCAATAAACACAGACCAAAGCCACTTAGCGAATGAATGGAAAGCGCTTTTTTCTTTGTTTTTCTTTTTTTGTCTTTAATTGGAAAAGCGGCTGGTTTCTGCAGGCATCAGATTACAAAGCCATGCCGTTTAAATTAGAACTGTTGTTTGCTTCTTGCCTCTCGTGCCGACTTTTATGTGGTCAGGGGACTGGAAACACTTCAGATGCAATAAATATACGGACAAAATAGATTTCAAGCTCTCTTCGTGGCTTTCTCGTGAACTCTTATAATGCAACCTCTCAGCACTGTATTAAAATGGGAACTATATTAAGCATCTACACTCTGCTTATTTCAATTCACTCCTTGGCCATCTCGCAGAGTCTGAGTTAAGCAATTTGGAAGACAAGAGGCAGGGCACATTAATTGGCTCTAATCAGTATCATGAGTTTTCTTGTTTTGTTCTTCTATTTTCCCCCCACATCCAGATGTTCTGTAATCAAAACACCATAGCAGCAGATAGGTTTGACATAAGCACATATCTTGTGTCAGCATACTAGTCATCCGTGTGATGATACTCTATAGTAGACAGTATGGAAGGTGGTAATCAGTGTGATAAAGGGATTTAACACCATCTCTTTTGTGTTACTTCTTAGTATTTGAGGTCATTTTTGAAGGAAGTGCAGCGCACACAAAACATAAATGTAATTTATGTAACCCGCATTGCAATTTACAGGTACAAATGCAATAGGAACATGAATAATTAGGCATAGATGTATTAACTTTCTTAAAGCTAGCCCTAAAGCTAGAAAGCTGTTTAGATCACACACAAGTAATAACACTTCTGTTACTCCCACCCTATCCCACTTCTTGCATATGCTATGACACAGATTCACAAAAGTTTAGGGCTGGAAGGGACCTCGTGAGAGCACTGGGGTCCAGCCCCTCTGCTCTGGGCAGGAAAGACTGCGGGGGTCAAATAACCCCAGCGAGGTGTGTCCAGTCTCCTTTGGGAGATCTCCAGAGTAGGTTCCTGCACCGCCCCTGCTGGGAGGCTATTCCAGAGTCCAGTCACATGAACCATCAAGAAATTTTTCCTTATATCCCATCTGAAACCTTCTTCTAGGAGTTTATGACCATTGCTCCTGGTTTTCCCCTGGGACGCTTTGGTGAATAGTTGCTCACCTATCCCCTGATGCTCTCCCCCGATATATTTGCAAGCTGCCACCAAATCCCGCCCCCCAAAGTCTTCTCTTTTCTAGGCTGAACAGTCACATATCTGTCAACCTTTCCTCCTATGGCTTACTCTTCAGGCCTCTAATTATACAAGTGGCTCTTCTCTGGACTCTTTCGAGCTTCTCCACACCCTTCTTGAAGTAAACTGGATGCAGGACCCCAGCTGACACACTTGACCCTGGCATCATGATTTCACAGACCGCGTGGAACTGGCATAGGAGAAGTCAGGAATGAAGCCTATGGGCCGAGGCTTGGACAGTTTCCCAACTGTAGGGCTAGCTTATTGGACCTACTTAGTTATAACAGTTCCTGCATTTTGACCATCTTGCACTGAAATCTCTTAGAGCAGCGGTTCCCAAATGCATGTTGCAGACCACACATCATGCAGAAGGCCATGCTAAGTGGTCTGTGAATCAATATTGGGCCCTGGCCTCCTTCCTTTTCAATGAAAAATTTGGTGATGAGGCATGGTAGGAAGTCCACAAGAAATCTGGAGGTTGACAGTGATTCCTTAGCCCCCCCCAAGTTTGAAAGCCACCGTGTTTGAAGAAAGATGGGCTAACTCCACAGATACTTTTCCTCTAGGAACCTGTGTTTTGTGATGCATTCATCCTTTGGTAATTTCCATTGAAGACAGACAAACTTCAATGCCTTCAGCAACATATGCCTTCAAGATCCTCCAAGGCAGGTATTTTCATTGCTGCCAACTGGGCCAACTGCAGGGTGCCTGGTTTCTTAGGAACCGGGGCTTATTTTTCATTCTAAATTCATTCTTGACATGGGATTTGTTTTGTTTTGGCCTCGGTCCATCGCCATTGCTACTGTTCTGTAATGAAAACACACAATGGACGTGCCCGTAATAAACCCGTGGAGGTGGTTATGGCAATTTTATATTTGGCCAGCTTTGTCTTGAGGAATGTGCACACCATTCACATCTGGCCTATAACAACGTCTCCAGGAGAGGGCTTTTTCCATTAGCACTAAACACCACTGCTAGCCTTGAACTCCATTACCCTAACATAGCCAAGCAAACAACTTCCATACACTAGAAGCCTTCTTCATTAAATGTCTCTTTTTTTCTCCAACTAACCCTCCTCATAATTTTTACATTAATTATTCTTTTAATTCAAATATATGTGCGTAGATATAGGGTGTGCATAAATTATAAGCTGTCTATTAATGCATGTTGCTATCTAACGACGCTCAACATGCATACAGCTGCGTCACAAAACTTGGTATACATGTTTAACCAAGTTGGCATAAACTTGGTACGCTATTATTTCTTACATAGCTCATGATACAGTAGATTGATCTCTCCATTTCCTGAAAAAAACATTAGTTCCGCTCTGCAAATTTAAGTCATGTGAATACATCAGCAATGGACGTGGGGTAATAGGCTTTCACAGCCAGCGCTTGAAGACTGCTAGCCAAGAGCGCACATTGTGCTTATGTATCCGCGTTAACATCAGATCTTCTCCCAGGAACTGTTTGCTACCCAAAACCGTTTTCCCCTCCGTTTCTCTAGAGTGCTAAAAAACAGCCTATCCTCTTAATATTCAGGCTGATAAGTGTCCTCTTTTAAAACAAAAGATTCAAGCGAAATTCATGTGTGCAAACATTTCCAAGTAATACATGAAAGACTGATTATGGCCCTTCCAAACAGGACCATGTTATACTCAACTTTGCTTTCACAGAATACAAGGCTCTTTCATTTGCCCTAAATCTCCCATAAAACCACTAGAAAAGCAAAGACAAACATGAAACAGCACAAGTCAATAGAAGCCGGGCAGAAAACACTCCACAACTGCAGCTCTCTTAGATCCTTAAAGCCAACGAAAACACATTGGGCTTTCTTGCACCGCTTTGTGTTTACTTTCTTGGAATTAATCAAGCCACTTCTTCCCTTGCAGTACGTTACGGGCAGCCGCCTGCAAGGACAGGATCACAGCCTACTAAATAATACAGGTACAAAATAACAATTCTTAGAAAGGAATATCATTCCCTCGCACTGACAAATTTAGGATGACTTATAGCTAGAGCCTGGCTCCCTGAATACCGACTGCACTGAAGAGCTGGTACAATATATCCTTCCTCATTGCTCTCTTTATCCTTAGCCTTTTTTCCCCTTTGTATTATAAAATACAGATCTTCCTATTTGTGGCGCTCGGTTCAGCAGGAAAAGTGATATTCATAAAAAGAGCCGTGGATATTACTTGGCTTGCACAACCGATCGGTAGGAAACAGCTTGTCAAACAACATTCAAATGGAAGATACTGTGCATAAAAAAGGTTCTCCAACATTGTTTCCCAATTGCACAATATTTTGAAGAGACACTAAAAATAACTTCAGGTAAGGTCTATAGCACTGTGTGAAAGCTCAATGGTCAGCATATATTTGTTTTAATTACTGCTAACAATATACTTAATATATGAACTTCTCAGGGTCCGTCTCTGAAGCGGGAATCCACATCGTCCGGTTCCTTGAAGTCAGAAGAGCAAACCCCACTTACTACTTCATGTCTACAAAATGGGTCTAGCCCATTAGTCGTTGCAGCCCTGAAGCTCCAAGAGGCCGAAAGCCTCGCCGCGGGGCAGCGAGAAAGGAGAGGGGACAGCACATAGCCAGAGGTACCGGGTGGTAATTCATGCAAGCCAAAGAAGTCCAGTAAAGGATGGATTATGCTAGGTAAACTCAGCAAACACTTGTGAGATCACTCATATGGTCACTTTGTCCAGACCATGGTATTCCACAATGCTGGTCATAATGGACAGGGAGAAAGTAGGCTAAATATTAGGGAAAATTGGATACTTTGATGACATTTAGGTAATGGAACAACTTGCCAGAGGAATAACCATGGAATAACCATGTGGAATAACCATCGCTGGAGATATTCAGGGCTAGAGTACACAGTCTTAGGGATGTTTTATGAATAATGAAATCAGTCCTGAAACTATGCAGTGGCATGGGCTAGTTGCCCCATTAAGCGGCCTTTCCAACCAAAACAATTCAATAGCCGAAAGCATCATTCATAGATTCATAGATGTTAGGGCTGGAAGGGACCTCAGTTGATCATTGAGTCTGACCCCCTGCCTAGGCAGGAAAGAGCACTGGGACAGATGACCCCAACCAGGTGCATGCCCAGCCTCCTCTTATAGACCCCCAAGGTAGGGGAGAGCACAACCTCCCTTGGGAGCCAATTCCAAATTTTGGCCACCCTTACCATGAAGACGTTTTTCCTGATATCTACCCGAAAAAAATTCTTCAGAAGCCCACACACAGCCTTGAACTCTCAACCTTTTTGCCATGAGCTTAGCATGCAAACCCCCAAAGCCAGATGGCAGCAGAAAGCCACTTAATAAAAAATTAAAAATTTAAAAAAAGAAAGAAAGAATTAAAAAAAAAAAAAAAAAAAGCTTATTATGTGGAATTTGACCAAAAGAAAAACTGAAAAAGTCAACCTTTGGCACCTGCAGCGGGACTCACCATGTACTCCATATTGGAGGCTGAAGGGTAGACCTGGCCCCTCAGTTTGTTGTGGAGCAACAAAATCTCCTCTCTGTCTGACCACGGGATGCTCCTCTTGGCTCTGGAGCGAGGCTCCTCATCCCGGTACCTGCTCAGGAGGCTCTCCAGGTGAGTAGCATTGGGCAAGATGAAACAATGAGCTTCGTGCATCAGAATCAGCAAGCATCCCAAAGGAACGGTCCAAGGTCGGGCAGGACTCACAGCCATTCTCTACTCAATGGAAATCAAGATGAAGATGATGCCGTCTGATTTTCTTGAAGGCCCTGTTGCACTACACGGATCTATAATTCAAGAAGGAAACAGGCAGTCAGTCAAAATAATGCTAGGTTTATGTATTCCATAATCTCCAGGCCCGCACGGAGGCTTGCATTCAGATCCGTGCACGGCAAAGAAGCGATAGCAATCTGAAGGTGAAAACCAGTTATTTATCCTCCTACCTATGGAGAAACTGACACATCAGAAGGAACCAACGAACCTCAATATTTATCACATCGTGGGAACGAGATGCTATGCCCTACCCACCACGCAGCTTGTGAAGTAAGTGTTGCGGACATCTCTCATGTGCCAGGGAAAGTGCAATCCGAGTGGCTGCAGGAGCTCGTTAGACGTGCCCTTGCATATGAAGTTTATATGATCGACCTCTTCTGCCTAGGTGTGCACCTCGCTTCCCTCCTAGACGTGCAACATGAATGGTCCTTTGGTTGCAAACATCCCCTTTTTCCAAGGGGATAAGACCTACTTTAAAAGTGAAGCCACTCCGTGGGGCGGGCAGGGAAAGCCACCGGCATCAGTGTCCCTCTTGTGACCCCCTTTGCCAGCCCCTTGCACATGAGCGTCTGGAGAGAATTTCACACGTGAACAGCACTGTCTTAAGAAGGAGAACAGCCAGGGCAGCCACAAACTGCTCCTAGAAAACAATACTGAATACCGGTGCAAATACTCAATTCCCCCTTTGGGCTTTCTCCACCGACACTGGAAGTCACAATTGCCATCCTTTATTGTCCAGGGCTCTTCAAATATCCTGACTCCAAGCTGTGCTCTCTCATAAATGCAGCAGGAAAAATGATCCTTTGCCTCTCCTGTCATTACAGGAGAAGGGATATTAATAAAAGGGAAAAAGCAAGCTTCCTGCTGAGCCAACTCAGAGGTCAGACGCAAGCTACGTTATTGCAGAGACCCTGGCCCGCCAATAGATGCCGGCAGAGACGGCTGCCAGCTCCCAGAATTTGTGGCTGTTTATATAAAATGTCATCGTAAGAACAGAGCAATCGAGATTCCCGTCGACAGTGACGCACTGGGGTGTTCTCACTGACGCGGTCGCACCGCCGAGCTGGGAGAGAAGGGCAGCCAGCTGCATGAGTTATTGCAGATCAAGAGACGAGCAGAGTGGATTTCCTCTCCTCGGCTACGATCTGAACCACTGCAGCACATGCTCAGTCTGCCTTTCATGGGATGGGTAAACCAGGGCTGGGCGGCAGTCCTGAGTTTAGATGTACTTTTTGCTAGACGCCATGGCCTCGCCTGAAAAGCACAGTCGTTTCCGAGCAATTCCACCCCCTTCTCCAGCGATCACCATTAATAATCCGTGAGTGACCCCTGAATGCCTTTGGCTGGTCTTATACAGCTGAAACTCTGCAGGGCAGGGCCTGTCTCTTCCCACTTGTTTCTGCAGTATTTCGCACAACGTGGCTCTGATCCCAAATAGCAAGCCTATGTGCCAGGGTTTCCATATTCACGCTGCAGAACAAAGCTGATAGCACTATCGTATTCCCAAGGCCATGCTTGCAATCAAAGGACATTTCATGTTACATGTCTGGGAGGAGGAGGAAAGCAAAATGAACTCCCGTATGGAGAACAGCAAGTGACCTGCAACCTGGGATCACAGCTGCTCTTCAACCAGAGGTTTTCAGCATGCTCACTCCAGGGGACATCTCTCCTTCAGTGCCCTTTAGCCTGAACTTTTAAGCCTCCTCTTGCACAGTAGCTGTATGGACCCGAACAAGCCCTCTGAGTTTGCTTTGAATGACGCATTTCGGGAGATTTTGCTATTTTAAATCAAAGACTCTCTGACAAGCCCCGTGCTAGCTATGCTATTGTAGCCTCCAGGTCTTAAAGCATGGGAGCTTCGAGCATCTAAGGTGCTGTCAAACATATTTGCAACAGAGGATTTCTGCCTTCTGCCATGTTACGCCTACAAAATGTCCATAGGCGACAGCAGAATTGCTTTGGGGGTAGGGAAAACATGAAGCGTGCTATACATTTGTAACCAGAAGGTCTGTTTCTTTTCCAGTACAAATGCAAACGGAGCTCAGCAAGACAGTCGCCATGCAGGCAGCTGATAAGGAGGGATGAAATCATGCTAATAAGGCCAGATCGTGATGCCAATAATTAGATCCAGAGGCGCTTAGCATGCCCGACACCAGTCAAAGTCAGCAAGAACTCCTGAGAATCGAGCCTGGCGGTCCGTGCTGTCCTTGCCCCCGTGTGCAGCGCCTAGCACATTGCCTAGATCCCTGATGGAGGCATCTCAGTGCTACTGGAAATATAAATGCATAACCGGCAGCCCAACTTCCAAGGCTAAGCACTTGGCCTGCATTTCGATGAAGCTAGGAAGGAATTTCATTTAATAAGCTCATAAAAAGGAAGTGCCTTTGAATGACTTCACTGAGTGCATAGCCTTGCTTTAAAGGGCAACTGTACCACACAAGCATCTTCCCTATTCAGTGCCTTAGTGGCCAGATAGCTGATGCCGGGTAACAGCAAAGCATGCCCTTGCTAGTCTCAAAGGCATGGCTCGCAGCTGCTGGGGGGACAAATGTTGTCTTAACCTCCTCCTTTTCTCAGCATTGTTTGCTAGCAAGTCCCTCCAGAAAGCAAGAGCCTAAAACGGACTTCACTGGCTACGGGAGGGTGAGAGGGGAGGTGAAAAGAAGGCTGAGCTGTTACTTTTGTAGACTGTCTGACCCAATTCAGGGAAAAATTCATACTTTCAGACACTTCTCCAAGCATTTATAAATAGAGGCAGTGCCACGGGCATTGACAAGGCCACCATTTATTATGAGCACTTTTAAAGGCTGCCCACTCCTTAGGTATGGTGGGCAGACACAGACAGCTAACATATGCTGCAGCTGGAATCGCTCCCTTCTCTAAATAGGGGCCCAGTCTACCGCACGCTGGAAACAAACAGTGAAGTTACAGAAGGAGCAGAGCCTAAAAATCAGCTGTAACATTTGTCAGCGGAGAGACATACCCAGCGTGTTACTATGCAATGGAGTCAACATGTCAAGCCTTCAGCAGGCTTGGCTACTTCACTCCAGGCTTTTTTCAGCAGCTTGTCCCTACCGGGTAACAGATGGCTCATTATTTCTGACAACGTCCTCTCCTGCATCTTGCTTATGAATTGAGAGCATTATCCCTTTCCCCGGTCGAACCTCTGTGAAATAGTCTTGCCTTTAAAGTCGGTGGATGGGGTATTCGCTTCTACTCCCTGCTCCGCTCCTTCCCTTACAGAGGTTGGGGGGTCTTGATAAATACTACCCATTGCATCCTTCGTGAATGCCCATCCGCAGGAGCATTCATCTCATTTAAAAAAGGGGTGAGTCTTGGCACTAGTTGCAACGGGACTCCTCTCTGGCCCACCCTACTTTCTTCTGTAAAGGAAAGAAGTGAATGTCCCACCTATCCACCCACCTAAGGCAGGCTCACTCTGATGAGCGGAAACAGAGGATGCACACATGCTGAGCGCTGCTGCTGCCATTTTATAAATGCGGTGACCAAAAACAAGGAGCTAGGGGACCGTACATCCCCCAAATTGCCTGATTTAGGATGCCTTGGGTTCTGGTTTGTTTGCATCGCCAAAATATCAGGCCTCCATTGTCTTCAGCTGGATACCCAAAAATGCAAGGTGCACACAGTCAATGGCCCGTTTTGACAATGCAGGCCCCTGGCTTATGGTGAGGTACTTGGAGACTTCTGGCCCTGAGCTTTTGCCCAGCTGACCACACCTCTCTGTATGGCATGAAATAATGGAAGGCCAGTAGGCTTGAAATAATAGGCATGAAAACCGGCATGAAATAATAGGAGAAGCAGCTAAGATTTCAACTGAACTCCCCTGCGGCTCACACTGCTACCCACGATACTTCGAGACTTCATGCTCCCAGATGTCACCTGAACTCGAATAGGACAGAGCAGTGACTGTCCAAAAGAGGCATCCTTCTACTGTGAACAGCCTGGGAAGTACTTCATGCCTTACAATTCCCCGCAGATGGAAGTTGTTTTAGATCTGGTACAAGCTACTTGCAAACATGGAGCTTTGGGCTAGGCCAATATGATTCAACTCGTCTCATTTCTGGTCACCAACAGTGGCTGGATTATGGCCAAATAAGCCATAATCTGGCACATCCAGAAATCGTATTGATGCCAGTAAGGAACAGAGTGGGCAAAGAGTGGAGAACCAAGCTTGCAGTTGGGCTTTAACTTCCCCCAAATGAAGCTCCTCTTCACAAAGCCCCCGCTCAGCTAAGCACCAAGACCCCGTGCATATGATCTCGCCAGCCTCAGTGCCCTGCAGAACTGGAGCTCCAGATGTTCTCCAGGCTGCACACGGTGCCAGCTCCCCCATTGTGAAACCCTTTATAACGAAGACTGCTTTGAAAGGACCTCGACACTTCTGCAAGACGCTCCCACTGGATAGGCAGCTGAATACACTTTGCTTTTGTTTGAGGGGGCTCAGGGAAGCGTTCCTGGGGCCTTGTTTGAAATGCATCAAGGCTAATGGTATCAATGCCATGTTCACATCTGGAACAGATCAGAAAGCAGTGAGTCGGCAGAAACTGACTCCTGAATGTCCAGACATGAAGGCTTCTCATGCAAAATATATTATAACTGGAGACAAAGGAAAGTCATTATTTTTCCTGAGATCTGAGGAAGTCAAATTCAAATGGGCTTTCAAAAGCTTATTTATAGAAAGCTATTTCCTCCACTAATGCAAGTCTTCTGATTTCACCGAGAGCTGAAAACCCACCACTCAAGGCACAGCCTTTCTGGGTGGAATAGATGCCGTCTCCAGGGCATAATACTTGATGTCTATTGACCACAAGTGCATGAGTTAAATTACCAGGTTAGGACGGGTTGCTTATCCATGATGATATACATCCACGTTACATTAACATGTGTTGCTATATTGTGCAAAGCAGGCAGTGAAGTAATTGAAATTCAAGCCTTCACCTAGCACAACTTCAAAACCAGCCTACCAGAGCTGTTAATCCTCACGGATGAATTCCAGCATTGCACTTGCTGCATATTCTGGGTATATAGCTTTGGCTGTCACTTTTAACCAACACAGGCATATTTACGGCTTAGAAAGGTGCGGAGGTTTCCCTTTCCAAAAAGGAAAATACCAAGTGAAATTACAAATCCTGCAACTCAGAGCATCTGTACAACCCAACACGAAACCTCCCCACCTGCAAATTCCTGGAGTAAACATCTGGATATATCATCATCATCACTGTGCATTATTCTATACTGATATGATGACAGAACAAGAAGTAATGGTTTCAAGTTGCAGCAAAGGAAGTTGAGGTTAAATATTAAGAAACACTCTCTCACTAGGAGGGTAGTAAAACACTGAGACAGGTTACCCAGAGAAGTTGTGGAGTCTCTGTCCTTCTAGGTTTTGAACACCTACCTAGACAAAGCCTTGGGATTATCTCCTTGGGGGTGGTGCTGCCTTGCGCAGGGGGCGGGACTAGATCAGCATTTCTCAACCCATGGGTTACAAGAATATATGACAGGGTTGCAAACACACTTTTAAAATGGATCAACAAAACTTGAAAAAATGGTTTCTCCTTTAAAGGAGACAAATGTGGGAAACAGTGGCTTTTCCCTTACAGGAGGGCAGAGCTCCAGCCTGCAAGGGGCTGCCTGGGGCCACCCCGTGCCCCACACACCCACCCCCTTCCCCGCACACTGCAGGGCTGGGTCAGGACTGACCATCAAAGTTTACAAATGGGTCCCGGTACAAAAAAAGGGTGACAACCACTGGACCAGATGTGAGCTTCTGAAGTCCCTTCCGACCCTCATCCTCTTTGATTCTACGTTAATGTAGTATAGTATAGCACGGTAAAGTATAGTACCCACTCCAGTGCAATACTGGAAAAGTTAGCTACCTCAAACCATGCTAAGAAACACCTCCTAACTATGCCAGGACCCCAAGGTGCTGCCGAATTCATCCAGTTGGCTACCTGTATATTAAAAAAAGTGTAAAAGGATGACTACATGATTGGTTAGATGCTTCAGCAAATGACCAATCAACAGCGAGTGATTGCTACAGCCTCCAGTAGACGCTAAGAGGTGGACAACTTGCTGGTGGGTTTCTAGCCCTCTATTATACCACCCAGATCCATGGCAGGGTTAGGGCAGCTCCTAATCCTGCAGGAGCTATTTATATCACTAGTGTGAGCCACAGAGAGGTTATTCAGTGATGTCTGAGCAACACAACACTGAGCTGGGGCGGGGGCACACGCTGCCAACCACACACACAACCCTCCACTTACCTCTGTGAGTCCCCGAGAAGTTGTGGCTCCTGCCTGGGGAGCAGATGGGGGGAAGATCTCTCAAAGCTGGAGAGAGGATCAGCAAAGGACCCAGTGGAGGCAATGAATGCTGTGGTCTCAGCAGCTGCTACTGATCCCCGTGGAGCTCCCCCCAGGGTATTTATACCCTTCAGCCAAGCAAGGCAGAGAGCTCTTGGCAGCCGCTGCTTCTTTGCTGATGAAACGAGAAGGAAAGGAAAAAAAAAATTAATCTTGAGCAGCAGCGAGAGAGGCAGCGCTCCCGGGCTGTGGGCAAGAGGCACTGTGGATCCAGGGCTGCTCCACGCTGTAATATAATATCCCAAAGGGGGGAGGGTGCAAGGGGAGGGGGCTGAGGGAGGGGAGGGAATAATTGCAACCAAATGATCAGGCACCAAGTCCTCCGCACAGCCTAAGGTGCTGGGAGGCTGCAGGAGGAGTGCACAAAGCCCCTTGTGCCAGCTGCCAAGGGAGTTTGGGTGCCAGCCTGTAGCTGAAGCATCCGAGCCTGCAAGCAGCTCCCGGGAGAGGAGGGTCAAAGGCAAAGCTTGGGCTGAGATGCAAGGGGGACCAGACTGGGGATGCAGGGGAAGCCTTGCCAGGAAGGGAGGCAGCTCGTTTACCACCCCCCCACACACACTCATCTGGGGCACAGGATTTTTGCAGGGCCCTATGCCACCCCCACCCACTGCAGGTTGCTCTGCAAACCCCCCAGGGCTAGGAGGACTCGGGGGTGGGTGGAGATCAGCAGGGGCACAGCTGCCCTCCCCTGGGACAGGCTGGGGATGGGGCTCGAGCTGGCAGAGCACAGCTCCTTCCACCACCCAGGCACAAAGCGGGGAGCTGGGGCATTTGCAGACAGCCCAGTTTGCAGCTTTTGCCCTTACAGACCAACTCTGCAGGACCCCTTGCTTCACACCCATGTCCTTCCCAGCCTGCCGCCCCAACCCCCTCTCCCCTCCACCAGCCACCCCCTCCTCTCCGAGCCCAGTCACTGTCAACCTCTTAGAGGCAGGGAAAATACAGCCTTGGCCTCCCCTCCTTTCTTGACTCCAAACTATAACAGCAGTTCATCTGTTGCAAAACTCAGGGTGGGATGTTTTAACACCTGGGATTCCCATTTGAAGCCTCCGGGTTTATCACGCGAATCAGGTTTGCACCCTGAGCCGTGCTAGCAAGAGCCCGGCACCCTTGATAGGATCTCCAGGCAGCGCAGGGTGCTGTAGCACCCTTGTTGAGGATCACTAAGCCACATTTCCCTCTTTCAGAGCTTGGCTGGTGAAGACATCACAGTATTGCGTTTGCAGCCACTTTTGGTCGCCGGCAGCTCTTCACGAATTGTTGAAGCAAGGTAAAAAGAAGTGGCTGGGGCAGAAGAGAACCTGAAAGACTTTTTTTAAAAAAAATTTTTCCTTAAATAAAAGCCAGTGTTAAGAAGAGTGAATCTAATGCACCACAATTCACTGGTTGAATGGAGCTCCTTAGGTAGTTAGCTCCTTCGTTATGAAAGGGCATTCATGATCAAAGGCGAGGGGAGCGAGGTTTTGTGCACACCAGTACAACCACAAATCCACCCAAAGGAGAGGCAGCTCAAGCCTTGGCAAACAGGCTGTGCATTTTCCTACGCCAAGTCCTTGGAAGAGCATGAAGTCATTCTTTTAAGCTGCAAGATGATGAGATGCTTATTCCTTCGAGCAGGAGAGAATCCAGTCTTTGCTGCTTACAAGAACGAAACGCACTCGGTGTAACGGGGCATGCAAATGGGTTCAAATCAGCACCACACTTCTCTTGTCTTGTGGCGTTGTAGAAATGCCATCAGCATAAATAATGAATAAGGTCTTTGCTTTTACCCAGTTTTACCTTATAGCTTCCCAGGGTCAAACAACTACATGCCTGTCAAATAGTGATCCGAACCGATATCTCTGATTATCCAGTCTTTCTTTTTCACCATTTCCTCGTGTTAATTTTTTTTTTTTTTGGAAGAATGCCTCGAAAAACGTGTGCACTCTCTGTTCAGAGCTGGACATCTGTGGCTCTTCGTCATAGGCATTACAGAAATCCTTGGGCATGGTTTCCAAACTGCACAGTTTTTTTAAATAAATCAAATTAACCATGTTCTTTGGGACAAGCTTGCCATAAAACACTCCATCTTCTAAGGAAGATCTAAGCCGCAGGTCGTGGTACGTCTGCCATCTCTTCCATCATGTCAGGCTGATCCTGCCGCCTGTATTTGCATTACATGTCTATTAGTTGCAACAAGACTTGCACATGAAAATAGATAGCACATGGTATGCTCAGGCAGGGCCAACAGCTCTAGATTGCTTATCAATATTCAGTGGGGCTGAAAGACCCAAGTCCCTTCAATACCTTTGAAAATCCCAGCCTGGTTGAAAATACTCAGGTGCTAGCATGGGTAAGGGCCATATAAAAACCATATAAAACCTACAGTGGCACACAAGTGACCAGTCACTTTGAGTTCATAGGTCTGCATCTTTCCCAAATTATTTTTCGTGCTCTATCAGTTCTTTCAGGACTGCTGCATTAGTTATGCCTGCAGAATAGTCCTTTCATCAGCTCAACGGCACCAGGCCTACTGACCGCTTTAATGTCTCCCCTAGAGCGACAGTCACTGTGAATCATCCAAATCCTGACACACAACCGTCCCAAAATGTTACCATCGCTGAATACCAGTCTCATAAGTGGTGCAAACCGCACACAGCTCGGGTGCACTGAGTCATGTCTCGAAAAACGTGCGCTCTATGGGTATTACGAGAAGGTTGTATTAGTTCATTCAAACACCACGAACTGCATTCAAATGATTTCCAGACCCAGGGGGAACCTGATCTTTTGCAGTTCTCACACATTCCTGCTTGAAATGATCCCTTTAAGGTGATTCAGGCCAACTCCCTCGACATTGCTGATGCCTTAAGGGATCATTTCTACACCACTAATGGCATTGGACAAATCCAGATGCTAGATTCAGGTAGAGGCCACTGAAATCATGGCTTGTGTCCTCTGGGCCAGCTTCAGTCCCAGATAGATCACTGTATCACCTAAATCCTTGTAAAACTATTGCGCTATAGGGGGAAGGTTGGATGGATACAGATTCAGCAGATTAAATGCATCCTTGGTGAAAGCTCATTGAAGTCAATGGTGGAAGAGCCCTGAAGTCCATGTACTCATACACACACACGCACACGTCTCATCCACTTTGCCTTTTGACACAGGGTCAGTGAGAGGGATCAGAGAAAGGTGGCGACTTACTGGACTTCAGTAAGTTTCATGAGTGTGATTCTTCCCAAGAGTTTGAATTACTCGAAGCACTTCCTTTGCTCTTGTTAAACGTGACAGGTCTGTGGCTAAAAAAAAAAAGGGGGGGGGGGCAGAAATACAGTCAGTCATTTTACTTAATATTTTGCTTTTCATATTTTACTTAATACTCCTCGAACCTGGAATTCTGCATTACAATACATCCCTTCCGCTGCGCCGTTACTCACTCCAGGGTAAGAGCGATTGTGTTGGGTGTTGGTGAATAAAAGTGACTCGCTTAATTTTGTCTTGATTCAGCTGTACCAGGTCCTACATTCAGCCCATGCCAAAACAATCAGAAATTTCTTTTAACCAGTTCACCTCATAGTTATTACCAACTTGATTATAACTTCTCGAGTTCATATGTGGTGAAAGCCACATGAAGCGACTGAATATGCCAACATAGATTATAAGAGAAACCTTTTTTATGTAGCAAGCAGCGAACAGAGCTAAAGACGGGTTTCAGCATTTTAATTCAATGTGCAGACAGCACGTCTTGATTTTAGACACTAATAGAATTGCCCTCCATCTGATTCAAATATTAGCTGGCACAGCAGGCTCACGTGGGTAGGGCAAGGAGATGGATTATCAGTTCAAACCAGGGGTAACCACTCTGTCTTATTTCCATTATAATAACTAGGGAGTCCCAGAAACAACTCAGGATTCCCAGTGCTAAGAACCATACAAATAACCAACAAAGGCAGTATATCTTCACTAGGCAGCTTGTATCATTTTGCGGGGTTGGACTGGATGATCTCTGGAGGTCCCTTTCAGCCCTACTTCTCCATGATGCTACACTTGATCCGAGTCTTCAATACACGTTAACCCTTCCCAAATATTAAGCATAGGCCCCCTAGGTTATTATATTAAGCATATATCTATTTGCTTTTTTAAATATATGCTTAATATATAGTATATATACAGATAGATAAAGTGTATATATATAGTGTGTGTGTATGGATATATACACACATGCACACACACTATATATAGATATCTATATATACTATAATATATAGTATACACACACACACACTATATATAGATACACACACACACTATATATAGATATCTATATATAGTGTGCGCACACACGCACTATATAGATATCTTTATATATAGTATATATAGATATCTATACATAGTGCGTGCACACGCGCGCACACGCACACGCACACACAGAGCTTGTGATTTTCTGCCCCTAGATTCATCTGCCCATTGAGGTTGTAGCAGATGAGCTGGTGGCCAGGCTGTGCCCCGTACATCAGGGCTAAGTGTCATGCCGCAGCATGCAGGGATGCGCAGGACGTGCACCCACGTGTTTCTGTGGCACTCTCCCTGCTGCACCCTCTGGTTACGTCTCTTCTTGGGCCATTAAGGAAGGAACGATGCGGTGGATCAGAACATCCACAAGCTGCATTTCTGCCTGCCCTGTGGAAGACGTGTCCACCCTTCCTCACCACCCTCTCAAACTCAACCATGCAGCCCAACAGCTTCATCCAACATAGGATACTGCTGTACTGAAGACTAAACTCTTGGCTGAGATCCATGAGTACCAGTCGGTATCTCTGGCCAAAACTAAACCTAACGTTTGGCTACGTGAAGCCTCTCGTTCGTTCCCTCTCACTCCTGGTCAAGTAAAAAGAGGGCACTGGAGACATAACCTGGAATCAGATCACACTGCACTCCTTTGGCTGAGTCCATAACCCAGATTCGAAGGTGTTAGGAAGTAAAATTGAAGTATCCACATCCCTTCTGCATCCAACAAGGTTCTTCGGTCGCAGGCGCGGGCAGAATTTTACCCCGCTTCACTATGCCTAAATACTGGAACTAAGGATGGGATTTGGACCTACAGTTACGAATTCTGCTTAGAGGTCTAGAAACCCATTGTGATCGTATAGTCGGAGCCATGCATCACGCAGCCTAGCGGGGTTCCCTGACTCTATTCGTGTCAGGTCCAACTGCTCTGGTTCAACGAGAGCACGTCTTAGAATAATTATTTGGTCTGGTTTCCACAACAGCAGGCTGCATCCAACCTGCTGGAAGTTGTTCCTACAACTGATTACACTCACTGCTGAAAATTGCTGCTTGCTTTCTACTTTAATTTGTCCCATTTCAGCTTTCAGCCTTATCTTGTTATACCCCTGTCTGCTAGAACTAAGACTTACCATCAAATTCCTATTGCCTGCTTCGGTGCTTATAGACTGCAACCACATTACCCCTTAACTTTCTCTTGGCTAAAAAAAAAGAATGACCACTTTTAGCTTTTCCGCATACAGCATATTTTCCAATCGGTTAACACGTTGAAGACCCTAGAGTCCTACCAACTCTGTAGTACTAAAAGAAGCCAAATTTGGGGTTTGTAAAAGTAGCAGTAGAATGGTTTTATAGTTGCTTCTGATCATAAATATACTTCAAAAGGTCTCATTTGAATAACTTCAGAAACCTCAGTTAATTCTTGCAAGTCTTCACCCCTCCTGATGCAGCTAGAATCAGAAGGGGGGAAACGCTTTGAGACAGCCTATTTTTGTGCAACCTCCAGCACCATTTTGCAGACAAAAGAGGTGAAGAGGTGTGACCACCCCTGTTGCACCCGAGTCTTCCCCAGAAAAGAAAGGGAACCATTCAGTCAAAATGCTGCAACGCCTAGTTGGGTCACATAGCACCCACCACAAGTTCCTTCTGAAGTTGCCTACACCATAAAAGGTAACACAAAATAAATTGCACTGTTACCCATAAGCTTCTCTGGGTTACATAATGAACTTCACTTTACAAAAAAAATACAGGTTTGAGTTCTGCTAAGCAAACTAAATGCAGTGAGTTTAAGGCAAGCATTTTGTTTAGCCATTGTTTCCCAATAGGAAACTGTTAGGAAATTTCTGCAGTACTTTTAGGGCTAAAAGTACAATTATTTGGTGCGTGAGTCATTACTGCCCTCTACCGGAGAGACTCAGAACTACTTGGTAGTACCCTTTAGGCCCTTTCCAACCAAGGGTTTGGACCAAGGGGCTGTGCATCCTATTCTTACCGTCACCATAAAGGTCCATAGTGGCAACGGGGTGCAAAGGCCGAGGTGGCAAGAATTTAAAAACCAGGAAACAGTTACCATCTAAATCAAATAGATGCTCCAGATGTTTGGCAGCTGGAATATGAGAACCAACCTGCTCGTAACATCAGAGCCTTGCTCTTGAGAAAAGCACCAGGAAATTTGCAATGATCAGAAATGGTTAGGCCATCGTGTTTTCTTTCCCAGAGCAACCATCATGGCTCTAGTGACATGTTAATCGTTATTATCCCATTGAAACATTGAGGGAATATTGACTCACTTGGAAGCACCATCACCACTCTTTCAGCACTCTGGATTTCCCAGGAAGGCCTCAGGAGGATAAAGGGCAGACTCAGACAAACCGTGCTCACCATCCGCCCCAAGGAAATGGAAGAGGCTGCGATGCCGTGTTATGAACTCTGAAGAGAAGGTTTAAGTCTATTTTGACCCCCCTCCCCCTGCCTCAACAAATACAAATCATTATGCATTTTTGCTTTCAATAATTTCCTGGCAGAGCCTTGAAACATTTTGCACGGATGAATTCACAACTGATAAATTGCAAATTTGACAGCAGACCTTGGCAACCAGCAGAAGATCCTCAGTGGATTAGCTGAGACGGGGCGGAAATACCCTTCCCACCACAATGCTGCAATGAAATGCAGAATCAGCATTACCAAAATGCATGCTCCCAGCATGGCATTTGACCTGGAATGTTTCTTCAGTGCTTTCATGGTACAGTTTTTTCACTGACTAGAGAAAGCAGTGAATTTTCAAAAATGGTTTGAGATTTTCTTTAAAAAAAGCCATTTTAGGTTCCCAAAAACACTTGCGTTCTTGAAAACTCACTCATTAGAATAGCTACTCCAATAGGACCCTTTGGCCTGCACTGATCAACTTCCACCAAAAATTTGCAAATATGGTTTTTAGCTGCCTTAATATGGAGTTTTTGTTTTTGAAAATCTGGGCCTTAAATGTGCGTTCGAGCCTCTCTCTCACATCTACGATGAAAACCTGATTGACGACCAGTCAACGATTACAACACTTCAGTCTGACGCATTGGACAATCTGCTGCAGAGAGAAAGCAAGCTCCCAAAAGTCGTGTGCAGCCATTGTGTTCAGAAACAAAGCCAGCGAGTTCATGGAGAAAATTAAACCTGTGGTTATGTGCTAATATCAGAACGTTGCCACATGCCTTTTGCTAACTTCCTTGAGTAACACCTTGCAATGATTGAGGGCTTTCAGCAATAACTGCATGTGTAATATCCTTAGTGAAAAATTAATTGTAATAAAGTTAAATCCCAGCTGAACTTGGATCTCACAGGAGTGATTGCAACACTTGTTTGGGTTGGGTTTTTTTGTCTGAGATTAATCACTATCAGCACTCAAAAGAAAAAAAAGAAAAGAACATTAACACTTGATTACAGACAATGCCTCCTCTCCCATCTCAAAACAAGGGGGAGCTTTATAAGAGGGCCAAGAGTTCAGGACCCAACGAAAAATAAAAGGTTAACGGGCAGAGGCACAGTGACTCTGACTTGCAAACACCGCTTTGCAAAAATGAAACCATTTCCTCTTTGGCAATGCTACATCGCACACTCTTTTCACTTGAGACAAAGTCACATACACTGCTCAAACAATACCAAATTCTTATTTTACTGCTTTTTTAACAACTGAGTTAAAATTTTTTTTTTTTTGATTGGGCCAAGGGGAGACGAGGAACTTCCGCCCACTGTGCACACATTTCAAAAGAAAAAGCAAGCCGGTTCAAGGGTGGGCTTAACCTTTCAACCTCGCCCAGCACTGTATTAAGGACAGCTACATTACATCCTTCAGGGTGTAGGGTACACGGAGCAGACATACCACACACCACTGCAGTCCTCTCCAGCACAATTGGGATGCAGGGTAGATGTGACCTTCCTTTCTTGCACTAACACCCAGAGTCCTTCAGTGTGGAGGACCCAAACAATTTATACCAGCGTGCACTGGTGTCCAAAGTGGACAGCTGACCAGCTCTCCCGAGGAGCTGCCACCAGTGATTGCTATTAAGGTGACCCACAACCTGCAAGTCTCCCTAGATCCCTATTAAAAGAACTGCCCAGGGTTTGGTAAGTCAAAATATTAGCTCACCAGTTTTGTTTTAAATCATCTTGACTTGTTAGCAAACAGCATGGAAGCACCAAAGTGAAGGTAACATTTGCTTCACACATCTATGCCTGCAGTTTAGGGATAGATACAAGTTTATTTAAAACCATGGATTTTCAATTAACTGCACCTGTGCAGACTGTAAAGGTGAAATTTTCAGCGTGTTTGAAAAGAGAAGATCCATAGGGGAGATGAAACCAGATTGGGCATTGCACCATGCTCCTTTGGAGATTATGTCAACACTTACAGTTGTTTGCTCCCACGGGAAACTGTTTTATCGCACCTTTGCATCAAGTAGCCCATCTGGGGTGTCAAGACCTGGACAAGCCAATCCTAATATCTGTTACATGCAGGACAAGGTTGACAAGCAGCTTCCATTTAAGAAAGACCCATGCTATTGGCTCTTGTTAACTGTATATTAGCCAAGGGGCATGGCTTCCATCCCACCAGGCCCTCACTCAGAAGTGCATTGGCTGTAATGCATCGACTGCTTCCCAAAAAGATCTTAAGCAACGCTGTTCAGTTTCTACCGATGAACAAACACTGACATCCAAATCACAGCACTTTACAGTTAACTCGTTAAGAAGCAGCATGCAGAGAGCTGGCCATTTGCTGATTTACCACACAGACTTGGAAACCCATGATTGGCAATAAGTCCTCTGTTTTTTAACCCATTAGAAAGCATAGTTGTGATTGCATTTTTTTTTTCAAAAAGAGAAAAAGAAATGTTATAGGTGAAGCCACAAATGTCATTTACCTTGTCAGCCACACTGACTGAGAAATGCAGGTCACAAAACCAGGTAATAAATAGCCCTGAATAAAAGCAACCAAGTGTTTGGGGAGTTTTTTTTCAAAGCTGATTGCTCTGAAGTTTGGGTTCTCCAAGTTCAACTAAGTGCAGCTTACCAGGAATGCTATTGCATAACTCAATGTAGATATGGAGTGAATACCAGAAACACATATTTAATGCTTATTCATTTAAAAACAATTCTGCTGTTATTGAAGCACTGTGCACTTCAATAACTAGGCATTTCTCCAAAAACAAGGCTTTTCCCAAAGCACCTTAGGCGATGAAGTACAATAGCCCAAAATATATAAAATATATATCCGTAAGTCTGCGGGCTAGATGGATTACACCCGAGAGTTTTAAAAGAGCTGGCGGACATCATAGCATGCCCTATGGCCAAGATATTTGAAGGCTCGTGGCACTTGCGTGATGTACCCGAGGACTGGAAAAGAGCCAACATTGTCCCAATCTTCAAGAAAGGGAAGATAGAAGATCCAGGGAATTACAAACCTATCAGTCTGATGTCCATCCCTGGAAAGATCTTGGAGGAAATCATCAAGGGATCCATCTGCAACATGCTAATGGAAGGCAACCTACTGAATGCCAGCCAACATGGTTTTATTACTGGAAGGTCTTGCCTGATCAACTTCATCTCCTTCTATGACCAGGTGACACATTGCCTGGACAAGGGAGACAAGGTTGATGTCATTTATCTGGACTTCAAGAAGGCCTCTGACTTGGTCTCCCGTGATGTCCTCACAAGCAAGCTGGGGAACTGTGGGCTCGACCATCCCATGGTCCAATCGCTGGGGAACTGGCTCTGGGGCTGGACCTAAAGGGTACTAGCTGATGGGAACAAATAGATGGGGCCACACGCAAGGTTACCAGTGGAGTCCCCCAAGGCTTAGTGCTTGGGCCAGTACTCTTCAATATCTTCATTAATGACCTGGATTTGGGTGTCAGGTGCAGACTAGTCAAGTTCACGGATGACACGAAACTAGGGGGAAGGCAGTCACGCTGGAGACAGGCTGGGGATACAGGCCAACCTGGACACATTTGCAAAGTGGGTGGACCTAAACCTGATGGCCTTCAGGGTAGAGAAATGCAGGGTACTTCAATTTGGGAGAAAAAAACCCCAGCATCATACTTATATATAGGCTTGGTGGTGCTACGTTTGCTAGCACTGTGACCAAAAGGGACTTGGGGGTCTTGACTGACCACAAGATGAACATGAGCCCCCAGTGCGATGCCATGGACAGCAGAGCAAACCAAACTCTGGTGTGAATCCACTGATGCATCTCGAGCAAAACCAGGGACATCATCCTGCTGCTTTACTCGGCCTTAGTGAGGCTGCAGCTGGAGGACTGAGTCCAGTTTTGGGTCCCCCACTTCAGGAGGGATGTGGATAAGCTTGAGAGAGTCTACACAAGAGCCACTTGCATGATCAAAGGCCCAAGAGAGAAAGCCTTACAAGGAGAGGCTGAGGGACATGGGACTCTTGAGCCTGGCGAAGAGAAGGCTCAGGGGGTCTTGGTAGCTGCCCATAAGTATATAAGGGGGTGCATCAGGATCTGGGAGAACAGCTGATCACCAGCGCTCCCCAAGGGATAACTAGGCCTAACGGGCACAAATTTCTACTCGATACAAGGAATTCAGTATCGATACAAGGAAAAACTTCTTTATAGTCCAAGTGTCCAAGGTCTGGAACAGAGTCCCCCCAGGGGTGGTGCAAGCACCTACTCTGGACTCATTCAGAAGGCATTTGGATGTTTTTATCTTGCTGGGATCATCTGATCCCTGCACACTTCCTGCCTCTGGTAGAAGGGCTGGACTCGATCTCACAAAGTTCCTTCCAGCCCCTAATGTCAATGAAATGTATAAATTTAAAGAGCATTTTACAAAGTAGATACACACAAGTTCTGTTTTATAAAGCACAACAAATGAAAACTGATTAGGCCGTATTTATATTGATGTTGTGCTACTTTCTCTAAATTTGAGGTCAGAGGGTGATGGAACGGTGGAAAGTGGTTACAAAGCCTATGACTTATTTTCAAAACAAAGTGATTAGGGCATTGGCTCTAGAAACGAATGAAGTCATAAGAATGCTGACAATTTACAAGGACACACATGGCAACATTTTTTTTCTTTTATAGCCAACATGTTTTTATAACTCAAAGATGCATATAAAATGGAACGGCTGCATGGAATCTCAGGACTTGCGGCTGAGACCAGATGTTCAGAAGTGTTTGACAGTTACCACTGTTTTCCTCCATAGCTATGAACATGGAGGTGATCTAATTCTGGCTGTAGCCATGCCACAAACATGCAAGGCCAAGACTTCTAGAATAGCTGGTGCACCGCTGTACATAAGTTGCTCATGTTTCCCTGCTCTGGCCTATTCCATTAACAATTAAAAGCATAAAACCATTTGTTTGCCTGCAGCTAGAACAAAACATGCAAATCTCAGTAATGGTTTCTGGAGTGTTTGGTAGTTTGGATAACTGGAGCTGTTCAATATTAGACATTTTTGCAAGCCTTGCAGGTGGCTAAATGGGAGGTCACTGTGTACAACTGCGTCACTAAAAGAGCCATGGCTACCTAGATAAGACCACTACTTGTGGCTGTTAGGAGCAGACATTAAATACTTTAGTCTCTTGCCCCTCGTTGTAATATTCTTTTGCACAATCAACTCTACCAGTGTGAAAATGTATTACTGTCTGAGAAACCTAGATGTTAGTTGTAATAAATTGGGACTTTAATAATAAGCATTACAGCAAGGTAGAGGGTATTATTTGATGTCACAGAGAGGTTGCAAGATTTGGCTTCACTCTGATTTGCAGCAATTACTACTGAATTCTAAAAATTTAAACAATTGCTATCCTTTGCCCAGCTCTTGTCACTACAGCTCCAGAAGTCTACCTGATGGCAAACTGAAGCAGCAAACTCATCAGCAGGCTATCCAATAACTCTAAGCTCTGTGGCAATCTATCTAGCAAGGAGGCAGGAGCCTGGGCACTCCAGCAATAACACAAGCTGTTCAGGGAGGAAAAAAATGCAAGTTTTTGATAGAAAATGACTGTTTCTGGTGGAATGTCTATGAAAACAAACTGTCTTCACCACACGTTTCAATTTTGACAAACCTTTGCTGGAATTTAGGGATGAACTCAAATGAATATCCATGTTAACTTGCATCCAAAGCAGTCATCATGCACATGGTGCATATGAAGATCAGAAGATACACCCCCGTTTCTGGCTTCAGGAGATACCCACTACCAAAGAAACAACACACAGCAATAGCTGACAGCTCAAGATGCAAAGTGCAGACCAGCCAAATGCAAACCTTCAAGTAGGGCGAACATATTGGCTCACATCCCTACTATTGTGGAAAATGTTATAGGATAGACATTACTTGCTTTTATATAATCTAAAATAAGATTCTCTTCTAATGACACTGAATCATTTGACTAACAAGTGATTTGTAAAACACCTATAGCTAATGGATGAAACATTTAGTATTGCTGGAGATCCATGGGACTGAATTCTTTTCAACCTCCTCTCCGACTCAAGATCAATTCTCTCAGTTGGAATCTCAAATCACAGCTTTATCAACTCAGCAACTAACAGTTCGTAAAGCTGAAATTGGAAATTTAGTGCCCACATAGATCTCACAGCCTGATAGCTATCAGTGAAAAAATTATTCACTCCTTTGGATTGGGCCCTAGGAGATATTCTGAATGATGCAACTGTAATTAACTACTCCTACGCTGCCTCTGAAGCAGATGCTGAAGGCATCCCTCAAAGTCAAGCTGCCATTTAATTATTGCTCTTTTATTGAGAAAACTCATAAGTTACCACACAAAAACACCAGATCTCATGTTAAGGACTAAGCTCTCAACACGTAAACAGATTAAAGGGGAAGAGAATCTTCTTGCATGTTCACGTAGAGAGATCTTTCCAAAGACAGCAGGCAGCACAGAAAATGGGATTGAGACCAGCAGCCCTACCTATCCCAGAGAAAGTAAAAAGAGTGTCCTGGGAATTTGTTGGAATTTAAGTGTCTAAGGTTTATAAATAAAATGCAGTTACTTCCTTTTCAAAAACAAGGGAGGAAAAAAAATAAAAGATTTTCTTTCTTCCTTTTTTTTTTTTTTTTTTAAATGATTTGACAGAATTGGTCTGATGCCACCTTAAAAAATTTTTAAAAAAAAAATCAATGCTTCCAACTGGATTTTAAATGTGCTTCTGTCACCATCATGTCACTGTGTATCATAACCCCAAGGAGGAAAGAGGCAGCACTGAAGTCTCAAAATAGGGCTTACAAGTGTCAGGGCCAGTTAGGATCTTTTCCTTCTCCCCCTCCATTTTGTTGACAAAGTTTAATAGAAATTTTCTGGCCAAAAATCAGAGAAAGATGCATCTGGAAACCAAAAATGCATCTGCTCTGGAACCAAGTTGAAGCATTCACCAGGCATATGGAAGAACTAGGTTTGAGTTTCTAAGATACCTGAATAACACCAGGGACTTGAAGGCAGATCTACCATACCCAAGGCCAGTGATCTATCACAGGACTCCACAACCAACTTCTTTTTGAAGAAGTGAATATTTACACAGAATGGAACATCTGAAACCAAGGGATCCAGTCCCTGCTGTCACTCCTGCAGAACAGGAGCTGGACCTGGGTCTGCCAGATTCTGGAGAACTGCTCTTAACCACAAGGTTACTGGCTGTTTTGGGGTAAAAAGGATTTCTCCACAAAAACCTGATAGAAGTCCATTTCATCTCCATGTGGAACAGGAAAAACGTTTGAATCATCAACATTTTGCAGGACAGAAAAACAATTACGCGCAACTATACTCTGCAAAGTGCTAAATGTCACAGTGTGTGAGTGCTGCATAGCATTTTCCAAATCACCATGTATAATTTTAGACTGGAGTTCCCAAAGTTGAAATTTATCCTCATGATCAAGGAAACATGCACACAACTTTAAACCAACTTTGTGACTTTTATTGATGGGCGACAACTTTATACTCCTAGATATCACTAAACTGTGTACAATTAGGAACTCAACATTATAGGAGAGCAGACAGCAAAATTAAACAAAGCAGACTTAAAGAAATATCTTCATTATTTTGCCCATTTTTTTTAAATCTCATGTACACAGAAGCATAAATGCAGTTTGAAATCTCTTAATAGCAATAAAGTTACAATCACCCATCTATATAGACTAACATCTTAACTCCAAATATTTGATCTGCAATGTGTACTTAAGCAGTTTCATCGCACAATTATTAAAATGTGTTTTCCTATTAGGAACCAGCAACTCTGCATTTGGTACTTTTATACATTGTTTTGAAGCACACAGGACCATTTCCTCCTGATACTCCCTGGCTCATATCAAAAACTATTGGGGAAGCAAAGGGTGCTTTAAGTAAAGATAAAACTTATTTTCACAGAAATCTACAAGTTTTGTTGCTGGTGCAGGGTTTTCTTCTACTACGCAATTAGAAGGTGGGAATCGAATTCAAATCCCCTTTTTTATCTTAGGATTCAGCCTTAATTCAATTATTTTGTGTGATTCACGAGACTGAGTCTTTCAACCAAATGACTTCATTCTATAAAGTCAAACGTCAACACACAAGCTATGTTGTGCACAAACCTCAAGGTAGTTTCCTTTTTCACTTTATCCCATAGTTGCAAGGGGAAAAAAAAGGATTCACTCAAAAGAGCATTTACAGGAGGAAAAAAGTTAGTGATAGTTGGCGTTCTACAAAGCAGGTATCTTGCACACGCAGCATAGAGAGGGAAGTTTCACAGCAGGTCAACTCGGCGATAGTACAGGAGGTAGGCTGTGCGTTCAGCAGACGGCTTCACCACCTGGTACTGATTTATCACTTTAACAGCCTGGTCATCAATGCGTAACCAGCCATTAAGACCAATTTGGAAGACGTCCGTAGTGTAATGGCCACCAGTTGCGCTGTTTCCATGATGATACACAACTGTAAAACAAAGAATGCAGGATTTAACTTCCCACTAGAAAATCCATGTCTGAATGCAAGCATTGACTGACACAGAAACTTTGAGTCACTGAACAGCTCAATACCAAATACTAAGTCAACATTCCTCCGTATCTTATCATAAAACCTCCAGTCTTTTCATACAAAAAGAGGACATCATGCAACACTGCAAAGCCAGAACACTCTGTTCAAAATATTTCTCTCTTATAAACATAATAACGACACTATGAAAAGAAACCGTTTTTGGTTTTGCTTTAAGTCCAGTTCTAACCTGAAGACTATTCCTATAAAAAGAGCTCTGTGGAAGTTTCACATTTCAGTTCTCAATAGTTTCCTTATCAAATGTGCTCAGTGCACAGCTCTGTTCTGTCAACTGC
This sequence comes from Crocodylus porosus, assembly GCF_001723895.1. Taxonomy (NCBI): domain Eukaryota; kingdom Metazoa; phylum Chordata; order Crocodylia; family Crocodylidae; genus Crocodylus; species Crocodylus porosus. Next base: position 35,913,756 of record NW_017728915.1, on the reverse strand, counting down.
CACTCCAGCAATTTCAACACGGTGCCACTGAGCGTTCTGAGAAGCAGGTCAAGTTCTCTGTGCACAAACTATAGCAAGCGATTTTGTTCTCACAAAGCACTGGTGCCCTTGATTCTTTACTGAAGACACACAGATGCAAGTGTCTAAATATTAGCATGCAATTAAAATAATGTTCAAAAGGAAACAGAACTCTGCTCATTCTGTAAACTCTGACGGGCTCTGTAGTGTTAAAATAAATAAAGTAAAAATGTATGTCCTTTGTGTCATTAAAGCATATTCCTAAATAGAGAGAGCCATTTTTATAGTCAACTGTTTCAGAAGAAAACTGCACGTTAAGTAGCGATTTGGTTTGCACTCCTATGAGGGCAAATATATGTTAGTATACTTTAAGTGAGGCAAACCAGCTAGGCTTTGCCTGCTGCGTTTAAACATGGATGTATTTCAAAAGTTCTTAAAATGGATACTATCACAAATTTTCCTGAGATACAAGGGTAAATATTATTATCCTTCAGCAGAAAAATCTCTGGTGATAATTTTATAAAGAAATGATTTAATTCTGAACCATCAAATTTTAATAGGTAAAAATTCATCTCATTAGTTAACATTGTTCATATGAAAAGTGCTGGAAAGGCAACACTGCCGACTGAAATTCATAGACATTAGGGCTAGAAGGGACCTTGAAGATCATCAAGTCCAGCCCCCTGCCCCAGGGGCCGGGAGTCAGCTAGGGTCAAAGGATCCCAGCAAGATAAACATCCAACCATTTCTTGAAAGAGTCCAGAATAGGTGCCTGCACCACTTCTGGAGGCAGTCCATTCCAGGCCTTACGGGCTCAGACAGTAAAAGACATTTTTCCTTATGTCCAGCCTAAAATGGTCACAGAGGAGTTTATGACCCAACAGTTTTGCCTTGGGGTGCTCTGGTGAACAGATGCTACCCCAGATCCTGATGCACACACCTTACATACTTATAAGGTGCCACCAGTTCCCTCCTGAGCCTGCACTTTTCCAAGCTGAAGAGCCCCAAGGCTCTCAGCCTGTGATCATAAGGCCTGTTCTCTTGCCCTCTGATCATGCGCGTGGTTCTCCTCTACACTCTCTGAAGCTTCTCCACATCCTTCTTGAATTGTGGAGCCCAGCACTGGATGCAGTACTCCAGCTGCGCCCTCACCAAGGCTGAGTATAGCGGGAAGATGACATCCTGGGATTTACCTGAGAAGCATCTATGGATGCAAGCCAGAGTTTTGTCTGCTTTACCAGAAATGTTGCACACCCTTTTACAGCAATGAAAAGTACAGTTAATTAAACCAATTCAACTCATGCTCTGCACCCTAGAGGTGACAGATTTGTTTTGCTGAAGTATTTCTTGCTTTGTGCTGTGAGAGTTACAATGCCCACCATCCCCCATAACCCAATTAGTCCCAGAACTAGGTCCAAATCCTAAAATTACACAAGGCCGCTAGAAATGGAACAGAACAGGTGACTTAGTGAGAAGCTCCAGCCCCCAGCCACCCGTCTAACACCAATAGAAATAGGCAGGTTCAAATCTTGTTTAACATTAAAATGCTCCTTCTGAATATTTAAAACTTTTTCCAATCCTTACTACTGAAGAAATTTACAATTAAATAGCGTGGGGTTTTTTGTTTTTTTTGTAAGTAATAAGCATTTAACAGCACAAGCAGAAAAGAACATCCTTATTGTGCTTGTTTATGAATACAACTTTTCCCAGAACTCACAATATAGTCAAAAAATAAAAACACCACACTATACACTGAATTTATACTTTGATATAGGAGCATTCAAAATAATGCAACGGAATCAACATCAAAGCCACATTTTATAAGACTTTTCAGAAGCTGCCCTGTATGTATGAAATATGCTATGCACAGCTTTGTTCAAATTGTAGATATGCTTTTGGCCACGTAAGATTTATTTACTAGTGAAGCTGCATGTTACCAGTGACAATTAGTCAACAGTTATATCTTACAATCTGCATCACTCTATTGCTTAAACAACAAAAAACAGACCACAAATACATACAGAAGCACTGATATTTAAACTAATAAAAATGAGAGAAAACTGAATAGGACCGTTACTAAAACAGAGTAGTCAGTTATCTATATACATCTTAATCTCAGGTTTTCTGTCTGGATTCTTTTATTATAACAAATGCCTAAGCAAATAGTCTACAGGGCAGATCTTCTACAGAAGTCCAATTATATATCACTTTAGACAGAAGTTTAAACAGCGTGTCAAGTGATCACACAACAGAAAAATTTAGCAATCTATATATGGCACTCTATGCTGGAATTTACTGTCCACATAAGATATAATCCAATTCAGAAGACAGTCCCAAGTTTATACAACCTGAATTCCTATTTGTAATGCAATATTTTGGGGATGACAAGACAAACGGCTTAATACCTGCAAAGAGCCGGTAGGTTCTTTGGCCTTTAAAAATCTTACTTTTCACACCTGGAGATAATAGCTCTGTAGAAAAAAAAAAAAATAATAATTATAATAAAAGCAGTACTTAGTAAGCTAAAATGGTTAGTGTCTACATAGGTCTAAAGCATTTATTTCTAAAACAGGCTAGAACAGTTTCGCCATTAAAGCTTCTCAAATCAGCTGCAAAGAATGGCTGAAACCTCCCTCTGCTGGCACAGGCACAGGAGACATTTCTGTGGCTACAGGCCTTCACATTTGTGGAGCTTTGCGAGAGTAATACTGAAAGACAGTGGGGAAAAATTGGGAGAAACAGGGGAAGTGAGAAAGTTGTCTCGCAGTCATGTTGACAGTGGGTAAGACGGTGAGCCTATGAATTTCAAACCCTGCCTGGGATATAATAGTTACTTGTTTTCCATGACCAGTGCAGCCCAGAGTAGGGGTTGCCAGCCTGCGGCATGAGTACTGGAAATGACACAGGAAGGGAGGAGGCAGCATGGTGGCAGGGCAAGGAGCAGAGATCACAGCGGCAGATCAGGCAAGGGGGAGGGATTAGAGTGGAGCCAATTTGTGGCCAGCTTGCCAAAAAGGATGGCCCTGATGAACCAGAGCTTTCAGGCTGTAAATGTTAATCCCGGTAATATGTTTTAGCAATTAACAAAAACCAGTCTGCTGAAGTAAATGCATCAGATGATTAGAACATTACAGGGAGATAATACTACAGCACAATATGAACTGATTAACAGAATAGCGTGAATAGCTTTTTGGACAAAAAATAAGAAATAAAGTACACATACGCACTCTCTTATATACATGTACTTTGTGAAGCCAAAGCATCTTAAGATACGAGTACAAATGAAGACGCTTCATAATGTTTTTCCCCAACTAATAAATAGACCAATGCAAGTGTAGAAACCAGCATGAAGAGAAAAATCAAGTCTCATAGGAAGCTTGGAGAAAGCCATTACCAACCCTTGGAAACCATTAAATTCCCTTTCCCTCAAAAGCAAAGTTCTACTGAAAAAATGTCACCTTTACTAATTTCCAGGTCAACAGGGTACTCAATATTCTTAATAAGCTTCTGGCATCCACCAGTTTTCTCGTACACAAATCGTTTGAGGTGCAAAACAAGAACGGGAGGGAGCTCTTCTAAAGTCACTCTTCGACTGATCTCCACCTAACAAAACAAAACAAAACAAAACAAAACAAAACACAAAAAAAAACATATAAAGATGTCCTCACCTCCTTTTAATGTTAAAGTTAGAAGATAACCCTTCAAAAATTACAGTCAAGGAACATTGAGGATCTCTGGAACAGGAACCTTACCTAAAGTAGGGTCCTTGTAAGTTTGTATCGTGTTAAATGTGCAAATACAGAAATGACTTAAGCAACATTTCTTTATGAATGTGCTATGTTCCTGCAAGCCAACTGTCAACCTCTTCAGTATTACTAATAAAGTCAAAAACTATAGGTAATAGTAATACCAATTCAAACTGACATATTCTACTTGCAAGCAGGTTTTTACAAACAATAGACAAAGTTTCAGAGCAAAGTCTTTCAGCTCCATCATGAATACAGCTAGAATACTTGAAAGCTTTACAACAACTGACCTTAGAAGTGTGTTCAGGTTGATTTTTAATCTTAGCTCTGAACACGTTTTACAGATTGTATTTCATGGTTTAAAAAAATCACACCGTTATTATATGGCCATGACAACTTACATTTTTTGATTTTTAATACTTTATACTTTTCCTCTTCCATGAAGTTCATCCATGACTTACAGTGCAGTCAATGGACCCATTTATGTTTGATTTTTCTCCATAATTTTTCCTTCATAAAGGCATAAGTTTACTACACCTTCAAATGCTGAGACTTAATGAAGTGACATTATAATTCTGTATACATTTCAATACCTAGGACTTAACAAGTTCTTTTAAACTAAGACAGACTATTTGCCATGGAAAGAGCTGAAAAAGCAATTTAACACTTCAAATCCTGCAACGTCTTACTGTGAAAAGAAAAATTCTATGTGAATAAAGACAGAATTCTACAATACATTAGTGTAAACACCCATCTCTACACTTATTTTAAGTATAATGTTCTGTGCTCCCAATTATGGCTACTGTGAACATTTTACTGAAGTTCCTGAACATAACTCACTATCTTCCATTGAAATGCTAGCTCCAACAGCTGAACTATGTCTTCAAATCACAACAGGAATCCTTCAGTCTTAAAGACCATCATCAGCACACTGATGTACTTACTATATTCCCCTTTTCTCATAAAAAATTACAAAACGCTTCTGCTTTATTGAGGATCCTAAACCCCCTTCCTACACTGAAACTGCACTTAAAGACCTAAAAAATGAAGGGTAGTGATAATTAGTTAAGCTATTTTGATTAATGGATTAGTCTAATGTATTATTGTACTAATGCAAGCGAATCGCTGTACAATACTTGGAATATTTAAAAGACCATCTTAGGGGCTCCTACTAGAAACAGGTGAGCTCTCAGTCTATTCTAGGTTACCTAAAAACAGACCATGTTCATGACTGTTAGTCACAGATGCTTTCAAACCAACAGTAAGATTTTTGTGAAAAAAAACGCTCTTTGGAGTTTAAGAACTTAATTAAAAAAAATGAAACTAGATGGATTTAGGTAAGTATTTATACATACATCCAAGTAATTAAAAACATTAAAACAACCATACTTTATTAATTTGATATCTTCATTTGTTTACAAATTCTCCAAATTTAACTGAGAACAAACATTTAACACGCTTTTCACAGTGCATCATCATTGTATCTGGGCAAATTTTGCTAGCAGAAAATTTGGTCCACCTTAGAAAAATGCTTGCTGGTTCTCACTAATATGAAGATAGTACGTTTACAGAAAAAAAGTAGTACCTTTACTAATGTTGACTGCAAACAATTTCTTAAAATGGAGTTGCAGCAAGCATCTCTTTTAGGAAACTGATTCTTTATCCCATGGTGGGTCTGGGCGGGCTCAGCTGTGCTTGAAACATAAATGGTCCATACTGGCATGCAGAGTATAATTATTTTATTGTGCCAAATTTTAAGTAATTCTTAAGGTTCTCCAAAACTGGTTTGGACAAGAATTTCTTGGATACAAAAACTGATATCCTCCCACAAGCAAAAGAGGAGATTTTCCCTCCCTTCCTCCACATGAGCAAATAGATTTGGCATAAACAGGTGTTCACTGATAAAGCACTTCCTGTTGCCAAGGATAAAGCAGAAGCAACTTGCCAAACTTCTAGAATCTTTTAAAATATGTAAGAAGCACCAGTGTGTATCTTTATATATACCACCTTTCCTAAAAATCATCATACACTTAAGTAATAGGCAGCTTTATCCACCTAGATACAAGAGATTAGAGCTATAACAGAGGATCCAAGCCAACATGTCTTCAAAATCTTAATACAGAAAACAGTAAGTGCTTTTAAACTGCAACTAAGAATGCATTTTAACAAGTTAACACAATTTAATTTGTGAAACCAGAAGCAATAAGCTGCAAATCATCTAGTTCTTTTGCCACAAGATCCAACAAATTACACTCATAACAGACATACAGCAGCAAACCACTATTCCGCTGCAGAGCTCTAGTTCCACTTCATTTTATTTAATTTATTTATTTTTAAATACCATCTTCTGGGCAGAAATTTACATAAACAGCCTAAGTTTTTTAAATGATGAGCATTTAAGAGGACCAGCAGAAAAGAACATCCTAATTTTGCTAACACAGCTTTTTCCAAAACTCACAGCATCATTAAAAACAACAACAACAAATCCCAACAAAACAAAAACTAAAACAATAGGCCAAGTGTTGGCAACAGTTTTGGGCAGAATACCAAAAACAGCCACAACCTCAATCTGTAAGATGTTGATGCGTCAGGGGCGGCTGGTAGGGGAACCTTGAAGGCCTGATCCTTGTTGCGGCAGTGCAGCCCCGGCTCCTTCCCTGCCATCTGCTCCAAGCTGCACGTACCAATCAAAATGCCTTTGTGCACCATGCTCTGGCACCTGTGCTAGAGGTTGCCTACCCCTGCACTAGGCACTGAATTTATACATCAAAAGTATAATTTATGTGAAGAGTATGAGGGGAAACAAGGATTTTAAGTGGCCTGTTTCTTGCAAACTACATTTATGTCACTCTGATACAAAATACAGGAAGAAAAGCAGATCAGATGCAGGAAAATTTGAAGCTTTTATTTAAAGGTATTATGAAGCTTGAACAAAAGTCAATGAAGCAGTCAGTAGTAGAAAAGGGTAAGAGAGCTGTGAGGAAAACTAAAACCAAAATAATTCAGCCTATAATTCTGCACCAAAAGTGCCCAAACTGCAGCAAGCAGAGGTCAGGCCTTAACATGAACAATTATTCTAGATTTCATAAGGATTTTGTGTTACTGTGAAAAGTATGGTAAGTGGTTTGGTAGTCACACATGGAAATGGATTTAACAATGCATTTTCTGTAAATTTAAGTACTGTCTACACTGCAAAAAGGTCTGAAAACCTCTTCTGGCCATACACCATGGTAATTCCTTCCAAACTGACTGGAGAAAGCAAACACAGAGCAATCACTGTTCTGATTCACAAGGCTCTTATATTATAAAATGCTTTCTTCAAAAGCCAGGAAATACTCATTCAATATTATGAAGAATTATTTCTACCTTGCTTTGAGTGTCTGGCAACCCAGGAATTATCACTAGTGCTTTGAATTATTTGAAAGTGGTTTTCTCCATAACAGAACATATTATTAGTCATTTCATATAGTAATTTAATTTCCATTTTTACCCAAAAGAAATCTCTAACCAATTATTAGACCAATCCAAGAAATATACCAATTTACAGTCAATCATTTTATTCAATGGAATGAGCACGTCATCTGGTCTGAGTGACCCTGACTATGCTTATTAAACATGAACAAGTCACCCTTGCAGCATATTTTGAAAGGTCTTTTAAGGATTAGTGTTCAGGCAACAGATGGAAAAGCCCTTAAAATTCACGTGTAAGAAAGTTCAGCAGACCAAAAACAGAACGCACCTCTTGTTTGGTTTTTGTGGTGTAACCCTGGACAGACTCTCTTGCTACCAAGCTTTCCAAGGCATCCTGAACTGTGCGTATCTTGTCAGACTGGATATCCAGCTGCAGAGTGAAAAAAGGCTGCAGAGTAGCAGACTCCTTAGAACTTTGCTGGTAAACAACAGATCTATGGAAAGGAAAAAGGTCAAAAACGATATATCACCATTTTTAATATCAGAGAAGTACATATAAGAAACAAACCTATGCACCTGCTCGTACATTCTTTAATCACTTGGGGGGGAAAAAGACCACATAGACATAAAGAAATAAGCTTCAGTTTCAAGAACTAGGCTGTGCTATAATACATTTGAAAATCATTTGATTTTAATATTTGTTAACAACGTGCATAATTATATCTTTGTATATATGCAAGAATTAAGGCAATTTATGGAAGAATTGAGAACAGTATTTGGCAAAACTCTAAGAGCGCATGATAGCTGAATCTGTTTAATAATTTCTTTTAAAGAATTTCACCTGGGTATTGCTGCCCAAAAACTGGCAGCGATACCCAAGTCACCTGAAAACACTTGCATTCAACTTAACAAAGGGAAAAATAAGTCTCTGACAACTACAGAAAAGGAACTGTTTAAGTACTGTGTTTACAAATAAAGCATTATGCTTAAATCCACCCAACTACTGTCAGCTTTGGGACTTCAGACGATTTTAAAATCTTTGTCAGTGAAGTTTTCAGGTATAACTAGTCTACCTGTTCTTAACATCAGAAACAGATTGATTTGATAAAAAAACAAAAACAAAAACAAAAAAAGCCCAGAGTGGGGAGTAGCTATGTGAAAAGTGAATGAAATTTATCTGAAAGATACAGACATTATCATGGCCTGCTGTTTATTTCCCAGTCCTATTTCCCAAGCTGTCTGTAATCAGATGTTAAAAATAAAACTGCATGATCTACTGGCATGCATAAATTGGCAATGGTCTCGAATCTGCTATGTTCTTAACTGTGACAATGACTACAGTTTTGTGGAATATGCATAGCACCAAGACAAACGGCTGAAAGTTACTCCAGAGGATATTTGGTGTTTACAAAACAGCTCATAATAGAGAATGTCATTTTAATTTCTAGTGATCATGTGTGGGTTTTGAAAAGTGTAAATATTATCATAATGGATACTTTAATATCTTAGAACAGATGCTTAACAGGCAGACATGAATGCTCATCTATTAGTTTTATGATGTTGTTCTGATAAATTTAACTGGATCCAGATATTTCATTTTTACAGTCCATCTTACAGAGAGCGCACCAGTGAAGTTATGCAATGTTTTAATGCAAATTTTCTTATTGCATGCTCTTTAACAATATAAAATAAGACTGCTTTAAGGCTTGCTTTTTCTTTATCTTCCATAGAAATTTTGCAGCCACATTTGCTAGTTTGTCTTGAATATAAATTGAAGACTAAGAGCTTTTGGCATTTTTGCCTTGCAGTATTAGAACAGACTTCCTATTAATATCTGGGAAGCTAAAACAGTTTCAGACCCAATATGAAATAAACAGCTTGAAAGTAGTTTAATTATTTGTGAGGTGAGATACTGCATTATTTGGCAAAGACTGTACAATTTGAATTTTTATTGATCTTCATATTATTTGAAGCTATATCTAATCACAGAGATCTTAACTTCTTTTATTTGGAAGATGGTCCTTTCTGATATTAAAAACCCACATGGAATACAAGTGTGGTTTTCTACAGTCAGATACCACCCAATTTGATATAGTCCTTCAGAAAAATAAGAGACTTGAAATAACCATAATTTAGGTCATTATGTTGAACTCCCTCATGAGCACCGATAGAATATTAACATGGGAGCTTAAAACTCAGAAAAATAGCTCCTTTGATTCAGACCCAACCTTGAAATAATCCTTCTTTATACTGGCTAATGCACATTCTTTAGAAGGAAAGGAGTCTACTAAAGACAGTGGCATCTTTATTTCAGGTTAGCATTGCCTCCTTGGCTATATTTAAGGACAAAACCTTTAACGTGGCAAGGTTGATGTTTCAAAAAACAAATTCTCTACTGTCTAAGAGTTTTGCTACTTTTCAGGCACACCTTCCTCTACCCACTCTAACTGGCAAACTATTTAACAGAACAAACTACTGCAAAGTAGCTGTTTTTAACTCAACAAACAGAAAATCAGATGCAGCTAAAAATGCAGCTAGTATTCCAGTATGTTAATTTCCAATGTAAATGTTTTTTCAAACGGAATTAGAAATACAAGTATAGCTTTTCTGCAAAAGTGCACAGAATACTGCATTACATAGCAATAAATTTGGTAGACTTTAGCTGTACCAATAGTTCTTTTATATTATAGCAAAATACTGCATCTCACCTCTTTAAATAAAGCTGGCCAAAGAATGTTTATATGCAACAATTTCTGGGAAGATCAGAACAACAATTCTGGGGGCACCCAAATTTAGTAATTTAAGTGAATTTCTTATGAAAAGGCATTCTTTTCATCACTATCCTGTGAATGCAGTAGCACTAATAGCATTTAAGAGGATTCAGCTAATGAATAAAAATCAATTCTTAAAATTTCCTTAAGCATATTCCCCACTTCAAACTTCCACCCATGCCAACGGTGAACACAGACCAGTATTTTTATATCACAGGGCATCTGCGAGAAAAGTTAGCGTGCACAGGCAAATCTGCACAAGCAATAGACATCAAAGAATTCCAATCTGTGCATAAAATTACAAGCCTCATGAAAATGTCAATCCCATACTTTACATGTAAGTAATTAAAACTGCTCCTCACTACAAAATTTCTTGCTGGAGTGACACCCAATTAAGAGTTCAACAAACCAACCTAAAAAAGAAGCTAAAGTCCCTCTAAAGAGAAAGGTGCCAATTCAACCTTGTTTTCTTAGCTGTTTTCCATTTAATTTTTCTACTCCCGATGCTTTTATTTGGTGGACTACTACTGAAGATTTTGCATTCAAAGGCTTCCTAATTCCACCTTCAACCTCAGAGGAGGAAGTTTTCCAAAATCTCAACATGGGATACTGCTTCTGCGGTCTACTGTGTGACCTAGTTAGCAGGCTAAATAAGATGGGTGTGGTGACTGAGACAACAGATGTGGGAATGGACCTTGTGGCTCTGCTGCTCGGTACAAAAGTACCTTCTTCATTAATCCCTCAATTTTATCTCATTTCTCTATAGGTTCTTGCAGTGCTCCCCAAATACCCTGACATTTAACTAAAATAAAAAACAATCATACAGAGATCCAAACAAACCTGGCCATGACAAATATAAAATTTCCAGTATATACAAAAGTATTTGACAATACTTTGGGTATGTGGACATGCCAATTAATAGGAAAGTATGCCAATATGTACAGACATCTGTCTGCCAACTTCTATGAAAAATGTCTTTTTATTTGCCAGCTGTCTGACTGAAAACCCCGAGGAATAATTTTAGTGCGTTTCACATGTGGAAGGCACCAACCAACCGCTCGTCTGAATATCTGACAACACAAGGATTGATATAGCAATCAAACTGTCTGCGCTCAGATTTTTTTAAAATCTCTTCAAACTCTTAACACTTAGTATTTGGGAATTTATTTTCTCCAAGTATTTATGCTGATTTTATCTTTTATTTTTAAATAACATTTTTTCAAATAAGTAATACTCTTTTTTTTTTTTTTGGTATCCATTTCTGATTTCCTGTACACATTATCACATGTGCGTGTTACTAACTCAGCACATTGCCTTCACTCCTGCAATAAATTTGGAAAGTTTTAAATGTTTAGAACACACAGTATCTTTTGTCTTTAACTTCCTATTTATATTTTAAAAGCAAGTCTCTTCTGTTTTTAAGACTTAGGAATTCTATTGCCTTTTCTCTCGCTGACTGGACATGCAACTCTGGGCAAAACCAATGGTGCTCCAGCTTACCAATGTACAAGATTCCTGTAAACATTAACTATTAATTATGTATAAAGTGCTTTAGAGTCTGTGGATGAAAGGAACTGTAAATAAGCAAAGCATGCATCTTCTTTTAACTTCATCTTCCCTGAACAACTAGTGATACCCATTCGTCAAACGAACTCTTAACTCTGACTAATTCTTTACAAATTCAACTACACAAAGACATATTTTGAAAAATCTCTCCTGTAAAACTTTTTTTTTTTTTTTTAATTATAGTGTTAAGATCTCTGGCCTTTGTGAATTGTACATTTTTAACCCCCACTAAAAGTCTGGTAATGAAATAAAGCCACAGTTACTAGTGGATATTCATCTTCTCTCTAAAGTTTATGGGTGGCTCTCAGTGTTCCAAAATAAAATAAAGTAGTGCACTAAGTAAAAAAAACCAGAACTATACCTTATATGACCACCAAAAATATCAGTAATTGGAGTCTGAACAAAGTCAGCCTGTCGAGTGACCGAGGACTTGTTGCGGGGGCCCACTTGTTCCCACTCATCCTCACTACCTTCTCCTTGTTCTTCCAGATCTTCCTCTTCATTTACAGTTTGTGTTTCAGGACCATTGGAAACAGAGAGTTCTTAAGAAAAAAAGAAAATGTAGATACTGATTTTTACAAATAAAATGATCCTATTCTTTACAAAGAAAGATTAAAACTTTTAAATAGATTTCCTTTTTCAATTAACACCAGGTCACAGATGCAACTTGAATTTTCATGAGAAGTAGAACTTTAAACATACAGTGGGCACATCTATATGTGCAATTAATGTGCCTGAATTTTCTGTGCAGAACTTGACTGGGTTTCAGGTTCCTTATCCCTGCTATAAGGATAATGAGGCTCTTCTATCTTAACTATCAAAACACTTATGAAAAGGTATTTTGAAACAATACAACTGCATTCCTGATCCTTCTGCCATTGGGAACTCACATGTTTAATGGAATGAAGCTTGCCTATGAGTCTGCAAAATGCAGAGACAGAACTAGTTAGTGCCCTATACCCTATTTTTTCACAAATGCCATGCACCTCTATCTCTGAAATCAGCCTCCTAAAATTGGGGTGCACATCTTAAGCAGGGAAAGTGTTTTCTTCATTGGAACAGCGGCACGCCTAGAGGCACTGTACGTGCCATGCAGCTGCCAAGATGGCTGCCACTTGCATCTGGCTCAACAAGCTGAAGGGGTAGAGTCCTGGTGTTAATGCGTTCTCAGCCACTCTGAGTGGGTTAGTACTGTGGTTTGTGCCTGAAGAAGCAAGTGAGCTGCTGGCGGTATCTTTATGAAGCTTGTGATGAAGAAACACAACTTTATTTACAGGAACTTATGTAAAGAACTAGGTGAGTAACAGGTCTTGCTACCACCCTTCCAACGCCTACAGCCTAACCTTGTGCAACAGGTTACTCGATGACACAGTGGTTGCATCTACACAAGTGGCAGACCAAGCAGCTGTTACTGCGCATAACCAAGTACTAAATGACTGCGCAGCAACTGGCATTACTGCACAGTAGCATCCCTGCATGGTTTTTTTCTGACACTTCTGCACAGTAGGACAAGCCTATGCAGCTTGCCTACGAGTCTGTAAAATGCAAAGACAGAACTAGTTAGTACCCTATATACCCTATTTTCTCACAAGCACCATCATCTCCGAAATCAGTACAGCTTGTTACTACTGCACAGTAGCGTTGCGTCACAGTTAGTACCCCCCAATGCTGCTGCACAGTAGCATCTCGTACAGATGTGGCTAGTAAGTCCTTCTGGGAACAGAGTGTCCAGGAATGTGGCATCCCAAGACAAAGAAGTGGGGAGCTTCCTGATGCTAACTGCCTCGTCTCCTGAGAAAACACACTTCCTGGACACTCTGTGTTTTCAGGACTTACTCTGTCAGAGATCTGGCCAGGGCTCAAAAAATCTTTTTTTCTGCCCTACAAGATGCCTTCAAAAAACAAGGTGCACCATTTGTTTGGGGATGTTTTGTATGTGAGAATACAGTATTTTCTGATAATGAACCTTTTCGGTAGAACTGCAGAAAGTCAAATGTTATTCTAGAAGAGTTAGACCTATCTCTTAGTAAAACCGGACTCCTTTTTTACACAGATATTTTACAATATACTTAAGGTTCAGCAAATATATTCCTTTACAGGTGCCAGACTCAAAGTTCTGTATTTTATTATACAGCTACACTCAATACATGACTGATAGCTTTATGCTAGAGAGAACTTACAGAGATAGACAGTTTTTTATTTCTTTTTAAAGAAAAAAGAAAACAGGATGATAAAACGGGCTACTGTATTTTTGTTCGTTTCTAAATTGAGCACCCAAACATAAAAATAAAAGTTAACATAAACTATAATTCTGTTGTTTCTAGGCTGCCTGGAAACCTTGCCAGTTGTTCAAAATAAACTGAAAATTTTGTGGATTTTTATCTTGTCAGCAAGATATTATTAAAACCAATTAATATGCCCCATTATAAATAAATACAAAACTATTAGAGCTTGTTTGCCCAAATTTCTGGTACAGAAAATAACAGCTTAACCAACACCTGTTCAGAAGTCACGGATCAATTATATTCTTTTACTACGGTGCCATCTTGAAAAAGGTCAAAAACGCCAGACAAATCACAATTAAGACATTCTGAGTAGTAGGAAACCACAGCTATATTTACTTTTAAATAAAGTTTGCGTACCAAGTACTACTGAGTTACTTGCAATCATTTTTTTCAGTTGAAATCTCTTCATGCCTTCAATAACAAGCTACTTTACTGTTATCAAACCAAGTCCTCATAGCCAGTAGAAGTGTTAGGTGTGAGTGAGATGCTTCCCCCTATAACTATTTTGACATAATACTTTTATGCTTTTCCAACAGATACTCTCCAGTAATAAACTTTGCAAATACAATCCCATTTTATCCTAGCTGCAGATTCTGAAAAGTCAAAAAAAAAAGTTTAAAGTTATACACTTGTGTTACGTAAGCTCCCTCTAGAGTTGTGCCACGTGGAATTCTACCATCAGCTTAACACATGGTCAAATCCCTCCCCTTAATGAGAATGCATCTCCCTCACCTTCATCTACTCAAAAATATGAAGACTTTACATGTTAAGTATTTGAAAAAATAAAGGTAAGCTTGCTACGAAAACTAACTTTCATTCTGCGGAGACAGAAGTTTCTTTAGGATGAGCATTTCCTCATGTAGTCCATTTAAGATGAATCCCAGGTATTCTTCAGCATCTTCTTGTCTGCCCTGAATAAAAGATTAAGCTATTAATACACTACTTTTGAGTGTCCACAGACTTAACGGTAGATATAAGACAAGACACTATCCTTTCCATTTTCAGGAAATTTCAAAAACGAAAAGAAATGTATCTGATTTCAGTTGTTATAACACAACTCGGAGCCTAAGGCTGAAAGCTAGTCTTAATGTCAACTATAGCTTCTTATAAGACTTCATCATGTGACCAATGTTATGGTTTTTATTTTATTTAGAAAAATTATCTTAAGAGCACCCACTGCTTTCAAATATAATCTGTTGTATATACACTGCAAAATAAGCAGCTTACATTTAAAACAGTACCTTTTCTGACAGACTAGACTTGATAACTGTCAACAGTCTATAAATGTACGTAGGTTCAAAAGCAGCTCCTGGCCGAATGTCTCTCATAATTTTATCACCTAAAGCTGCAAAGCAAACAGAAATGACATAGTATGAAGATAAGCCGTATGGAGGGTATTGTGAAGTGGAAAGTTTAAGGGGAAAGCATCTTTAGATTATAGATGAATCATGTTCTTCTATAACCAAGCTGTTAAAATTAACAAATTAAAAAAATCTATAATTTGTCTGACCTGAGAAAAATCAGTGTATTAAGATTTTTTTTTAAATCAGGTACTTTTCCTGTGAAATAAGAGTATATTTTTACAAATCTACTTTACTAGCTACCATAATTAACATAGGGCACCCTACAGTTCCACTTCAGATATTTTACTTACCAGTGTTTGGAACTGCATCTTACATGGATTTTTAATACATATTTGCTAAAGAACCTTGTATATCAGCAGCTTTTTAGGGTCTCAAACTTATCTTATTATTAAATGTAAAAAACTGAAGTGAGCTTTTCTTAAAATCAAGCCTAGGCTCCCTAAGTGACAGCTCCCTATCCCCGCAACTTCTCAAGAATCATGTATATCCATTCTAATGAGGAAGTCATCTAATACCTGAAAACACCAAACAGTATTTTAAAACATGTCAGTAGTCTCTCTGCTCTTCCAAGTAATGTTGACCAAAAAATGTGAAAGTACACACGGAAAAAAAAAAACCCAAAAAACCCAAGGACAAATTCACAATCTGAGATCTACTTTCTCTATTTTCTGTGTCGACTGCGTACTCGGAGAGCCCAGGAGTAAACCTCCCTGCTTATGCTTCTACACCTAAGAGGCCACTCATTACATTATATTCGCTAGGAAAAAAGCAATACTTATTGACACTGAATGCTCAAACTGATACAGAGCTCTGGCCTCAAAAATTATGTTGACATTACCAGAATACAGTTAGTAACCAAAAAAATTAACCAATTGCAAAAGACACTTGTTTTCCAGCTTGAAATTTTAAGACAAACCACAAAAAATGTCTAACCTATTTGGAAACCATTAGAACAGCTGACTTTTCCATCATGCTTCCTTACAGTATGAAAAATACACCATATTTAATCCAGGATTATACTGAAATACATGTGCATAAATTACTCAAGTAAAAATATCTTCTTTCTTTTTAAGAAAAAAATCAGACTAAAATGAATTTAGAGATAAAATGAAACTGAAAAAGATATTGTAATTAAGGTAGGGAAGATCTTACTTCTTCCCCCTTCATGTATTCACGACAGATTTTTAAATTTTTAAACAGAAATCACACATTTGTAAAGTTTTTATATTATGTAAAGTAAGGGAAAAAACTAAAGCACAACTCAGGAATGATTGCTTTAGGACTGTATTGTTACACCTGGATGCAAAGTTTAGGCCCTTAATTAAAAAAAACAAAGGCAGACAACTACCTTAAAAACACTAAGATAAATTCTTGGGGTCTATAAGGGAGGATGATGATAACAGAAAAGATACAATAGGAACCAGGGCGGTTGAGCAGAATCAAAGATTGTAAATAAATTGAAATCAAAAGGTTTGCCTACATAGGGCAAAACACCAAGCAGAAATATTTCAACTAGCTCCCTGTGCAGTAGCTCTCTAAGTAGAAACAGAATAGCCAGATCAGTGCACAGCACTGCATCAGAATAAATTTGGTCTACTTCTTAACAGGATTTTTTAAACCTAGTAAATATGCCATGCTGAAGCACCTAGCCTGCTTCCTCCTAGTGTGTGTAGTTAACTTAGGTTATCTGCAGGGTACTGTTTTATAGGGCTATGTGAAGCTTCGGTCCCTGATTTGATTCAGTGGAGATACGGCCTGTTTCGGTGGCTGAATCTCAAAATCTGAATCCAATTAGAGGACCCTTTAATCTCTCCGAATCGAGTTGGAACCCCTCCGAATCAATTCAGACAGATTCAGATGTAGATACATCTTTAAATGTTTTTTCTACACATCGCTAGGTAGCAAGAGCTCTGAACACTGTGGTGCTGGGGCAGATGCAGCATCCCACAGAAGCACGGGGGGCTCCCCAGCGTGTTTGGCAGCAGACCTAGAAGTGGACCAGAAGCACTTCTGGTCCGCTTTCTGGTCTGCTGGCAAGCGCGCAGGGTGGCCCCTCACGCCCCTCCGGCTCTGCCACTGGTGCCTCTTGGGGCTGGGGGGAACCTGGGGTCCCCTGCAGCCAATCATTGAGCCAGGCACAGGGAGGCCCTCAGCGCACTCCTCGGCAGACACGGAAGTACTTCCAGTCCACATCCGGGTTTGCTGCTGAGAAGGCTGGAGAGCCCCCCATGCTCCTGTGGTATGCTCCATGCGCCCCAGCACCACAGTAATCACAAGCTGCATCTGCTACCTCAAGGTAAGTAAAAAAAACCTTTTAAACTGTGCCTGTGTCCGAATGGCTGATTCGTCAAATCAGCATCAAATCTTCAGATTTGGATTTGGCCGAATCAAAATCAGGGACAGTGATCCAAATCAATCGATTGAATCACTGTCCCTGATTCAGGCCGAATCGGAATCCGAATTGAATAGGGCCCGTTTCACACAGCCCTACTGCTTTATTCTGTTAGAGGCATATCCCACGACTTCAGCAGATTGTCCAAGTTAAGACAGAAAAGCAATGCTTGCAGTGCATGCCCTTTTAATCAAGCAAGAAGTAATTGTGGCAACTGGGAAAGGCCAAAGTTCATAAATGTTACTTCTCTAATGGGAGAAATATTCCTTTGACAGAGAGCAGTAGAATTAGTCCAAGAGCAGCTAAGAAACTCAAGGATTCATAGAGCCTGAAAGGAAGGAGGAGGAGAACAAATACTAATGAGCTCCCAACCATATTATGTCAGGAACTATACAAGCAACAACAAAGAGATGATTCTCTCTGTTATGGTCCAAAATGGGAAGAAAGCGCTGAACAGAAAAAAGAGGCAAGAAAAGGATATAACAGGGCTATATACCAGGGAAGAGGGTCAACCAAAGAGACGATACACAGACACAGAAGACTATTCCATATAAAGAGCGGCTAGACTAACAACAGATTGAACCAAAGGGAGAGCACTCGCCCATCATGTTGCTAACCCTCTTGACAAAGATGGCACTTGGTTGACTGATGCAAGCACGTAATACAGAAATGATCCCTGCACCATGAGCTTACTGTAGGGTATCAAACTCTTCTGGCTTATGGGCTGGATGATGGTCACTGGGCTAGTCTGCAACCCAGACCAGGACTGATCCCCCACGTAGAGCTCATGGTGCTCAATCTGGGTCCAGTCAACGCACAGCACATAGTACACATTGCCCTGGGGCTTGCTATGCCCACACCATGTGGGGCCACCATGGGATGTGTACTGGCTGAAGCCAGTGCTGCAGGCTGTACAGGGGGTCAAGTCCATGCAGCACCTCACTGAACCAACCCTGCATGCTGGCTCCAGGACCAGTCCAGATTGGGCTGCACCACAATCCATGTGCAGGGGTGCGGTGGTGGGGCTCTGCATATAGCCCATGTGCCAGACCCCTATTCCAAATGCAGGACAAGCCCCAGGGCCACTGCATGCAGTGTGCAGGACTGGAATGGCCATACATGCCATATGCAGCACAGGTGGGGCAGTATAGGATGCACTCTGCCTGCAGTGCCTCACCAGACTGGCCCTGGGTGCTGGTTCTGGCACAGCCCAATCCGGACCAGCCTCAGAGTCAATACGCAGGGTTGCTCCAGTGGCACAGTGTATGCAGCACATGGCGCCGGGATTGGCAAATGGGGTGGATCCAGCAACCCATAGGGTGGATCCAGCCAAGGGATCGTAAGTTTGACACCCTTGGCTTTTAATATTTAACGTAGAAATCTATGTTGAAGAAGGTGTTTACTCCCAACTCACCTTGTTTTGCTTTAGGAGGTACCGGCATATTAGTGAACTCATTCATCAAGCGAATGCTGAAATGAGACAGAAAGAACATCTAGGCATCATCAACATATTACATAAAAAGTATTTGTGCAGGATAAGTTATCAGATAAAACAATCAGAATATTAGATCACAATAGTCCCTGACAAGTCCAAAAAAAACCCCAAGTCCACATTAGTAAGATTTAAAAAAAACATGCACAAAATAACATGGTCATCCTTTGTCTCCCAAAGAAAAAAAATGATTAAATGGGTTTTTGAGCTTTACTACACAGCCATGTTGCAGATTCAGTCCCCTTCAGCTTATTCAAAACAATCTTTCTGAGCTAAGCTGATCCACAGGAAATAAAACAGTGGAAAATATTCTCCCTCCTTGACTGCCTGTAAGTAATATCAGAAGTTGGCTATAAAATTAAAATGCCATTTGAAAGCTAAACTAAAATATCCCCAGTAATTTATGGGTCTTAAATGTTACTGTGTCAGTTTTCTTCAACTGCAGTAATACAGTGGTTTGCTAAAACACTGGGTTGAGTTCATGTACTTAAGCAAACTGAGACACTGAGAATTTGTAACCGGTTTACTTACAAGCTGTCTATCATTGGTGTTGAGGTGCATGGCCGTTGTGATTTTGAATACATTGGAATGGACTTCATTAAATGATACATTGGAGGGCAAGCAACCAAGGCCTGCAATGTCTGTATAATAGTATTAAGGAAACAGTCACAAAAGCAAGATTAGATATTTAATCTCCAGTAATTTTAAAGCTTAATATTAATCTGAAACATAGACAATCCAATCGTTACAATTAACGAACACACATTATGTAAGCTTGTTAAACAACTGACTCATAGAAATCACATTAAAAAAAACCTAACAGCATAACATGACTTAGCTTCAATCTATTCATCTCTTTCACACACTTCAAATCTTTCATCTCAAGGAAAACATACAATACAGGTAAAAACTAACTATAAAAATGTCTTTAAAAAAAAAAGAGAGAGGGAGTTTATAAATGGTAAGACCTTCTAGGTTTCCTGAAGAGCTATTAGGAAGAAGACAAAGTGAATACAGAACGTAAGACAGCTTTTCACCCTCAAAAAGTCCCAAAAATCAAATGTCTTGACCATTACTAGCAAAGCCAAAAATGAATGGAGGCATATCAATTGGAAATAAGGACAAAAAAGATCTAGGACTATAAGTCATTTACAAAATGACCATAATTGTGCAGTTGTGATAAGGTCTTGAAAAAAGCAAACTAGAAGCTGGAACATATGAGAAAATGCATTCCTGCAGACTGAAGGTAGAATTAACACCTTTCAACAAGGCAGCAAAAGAGACCTCATCTGAAATACTGTATACAATTCTGCCTATGTTCATGAAAGACTCCCAAACTGAAGCAGGACTAATCAGAATGATCATGAGAATGCACAAGTTACCTTTCAAGAGTGCTTACAAAGCACATGAAGGCAGGGAGGGGATATGACTGCTCTCTCTACATAGATGGACAAATAACCAAGGAAGATCAGCAACTTAAAATACCGGGCCAACGTTGGCACAAGAACAGACAGACATAAATCTGTCCTTGAATAAATGTACGCTAGAAATCAGAGAATTTATAACCAGGGGATTAAAATTTCTGTAACAGCCCTCCAATTGAAGTACTGGGGGACAAACAAGCTAGCCAGATTTAAGATTAAGCCTGGCAATTTAGGAACAGCGTCATATGACAATTGGTCTACAAGGGAACTGGATTCCATGATTAAGCAGGTCCCTTCCAGTCCTATGTTCCCAATGTACCTATTTAACTTATTTTGATTCAGTTTCTTTGATTCTGTGTTGTCAACACAAAAAGCAGAAACATCTGCAAGGAAGGGATATGGAAAACAAAAGATAACATTTTCTGTAGGTGCTTTCTTAGAAAAAATAAAAACAAACTGACCCTCACCAGAATACCCCCGTTCCTATTATTATGTAAATATAAAGGTTTTTTTTTAATGCATGCATCATAGCTGAAGTGCATTTTTATTTTTATTTTTTTAAAGAAAAATACTAGTGAGCAGGCAACCAGGAATTACTTTGTTAATCTAATGTGAATTGTTTATTGTACAAACAGAACAAACTTAACTTGACAACTGCCATAATATACAAACATAAGCTTAAATTAAATTCATTCTCCAAGATAAGGATACAGCATTGATGTAGCACCAGTTTCCTTTATTGATCAGCCCTCGTGGTTGCAAAGATACTGGTTTATGTATTAATTTTACATTCTCCAGTAATTCTGTAGAATGAAAAAATAAATTTAGCAGAAGAGAGAGTTAAATTAGTTTAAAGATTTCATCATAGTAAAAATTATCCATCAAGATTCTTAAAATCATTAGATTGTAATACCTCAGAGTCCTCTTAAGAGCAATAGGAGATTGATATCAAATATACATTCTCTTTTCTATGGAAAATCATCTCGACTTTAGGTAGGAGTGAAGGCTGCTATATCAAAAGCTTTTCTAACTCTAATGATCTTCTAAAACCATTACAGGATTTGGGTACGGTTATTATTACTTTTTTATAACAACATGTATATTGGTTTTTTCTTTGGGGAAAGGGGAGGTTAATATACATAACTCTTATCAATTTAATACTCTGACACTAATCTTCTAGAATGTGTGGCAAGCTTCTCCCCGGTCTGAATGCAATTCAACTGAGATAGTCATTTTAGTTTAGAAGTTTCAACTTAACCCTGATTTATGCCAAAACTATCTTTGTGCAACAACAGGGATTAATGTTAACACAGCTCTGGGAAGTTTGTGTTAGCTGCTGGCTGGTTTACAGTCACAGAGGAAGTATAAAACATTGACCTATATAAAACATTGCCCATTGTTTTTTTTTCTTTCAAATGTCTCAGCAGTGGCGTAACTTTTAAGAACTTGAGTCAAATCCTGAAAATTGTTCAGGATCCACAACTGGGGCGCTTAAAAAAAAAAAAAAGGAAAAAAAGTGGCCAAATTTGCAACAGCGAGCACAACCGGGATTGAGCACTTTCGAAAGTCTTGTCCCTTACTCAGGAACCTGTAATAGGAAACTAGGCAGGAAGTTGTTTCCAAAATCTGAGCTGTTTAGAACTTGAACGATGGCAACAAATGTTTAAATGAAATGTGGAACTTAAGCAAATACACCTCCAAAATAAGAGAAAATTACTGTTATTTTTATTACAGTAGCATTTAGCTCCAAACTAAACCAGGACCACACAGTGCTAGGCACTGTAAAAATGTATCAAACACTACGGGTATTTCTATACCTCTTATTTCGGGCAACTCTAGGATTGCCCGCAACTGTGCTGAACCACACAAGCTGCTCCTCCCCCAATATTTTTTTGCTGTTATATATGTGAAACACAGGAGAGAGAAGTGGCAGGCAGACTAATTCCTAGTAAGGCCCACTGAAAAGCAACTGGAAACCCAAGCAGTGCCCTTTGAGGACTCATGCTGCCCCGCCGCATTTCCTTCTGTACTATGCTCAGATCACATCAGCGGACACAGGAAATAGGTGCAAAAAGGTCACAAGCAGAATCTCAGTATTTCAACCCTGCTTAGGTTAGGTAGACTGGGAACACACTTAAGACAAGGCGTAGGCTAAGGAGGAAAACTGGCTGGACGTATGCCAGGAAATATGAACCAGACATTGCCTGATGTTTCATTTGTGCCCCCATAAAAATTTTTATGGCAGCACAGATGCTGAACAGATGCCAATTCCCTCTGCCACACCACATGAAAGGAAAAACCAGTGGCAGAGCAAAAGGTGCTAACAGATTTTGCTGGTTTATTGAGGCAGGCATCTGTTACCTCTGCAGCACTTTCCTGGCTCAGCCAGACCCGTGCCCTGGGTATGGTTGGGCAAGGAAAGCTGGGAGATCACATTACCCCTTGTCCTATACCAAGGGGCAATGTGTTTCACCCTGTGAAGCAGATCAGCTGCGCCACAGCACAGTGATCCACTTCATTTGGCAACATCTAGTTTTAACCTTCCAGCCATAAGCCTGTGAGTTTGTAATGTGGGCGACTGGCAGACAAGGGTCAGAGCACGGTGGGCCTGGGAGCAACCCTAACTAACAATGTAGGCATTCCATTAAAATCTTCACAGCAGGGATTAAATAGGTCAAATGCATCCAAAAGAATAAAAAGGTGTTACTGGAGAACTAGAGGCATTAAGTAGCGAAGCAACTTGCTCAAGATTACACAGCAGGTAAACAAAACTGTGAACAAAAGCCAAGTCCTTTTTCACACAGTATGCTCTACTAGATCATTTTTCTTCATTAACACGGATTACTCTGCAATGCTAATTTAGTGATTTTGTGACAAGTTCACTCTTATCAAAAGGAAACAGAATGGAAATCTCAGAACATTTAAATCCTTCACCAATCTAATTAATAACTATTTCTGGCATCAGGAAAGTAAAACCATCTAAAATGTATAAAGGCCCTCTCTACATGTTACATCTACTGCACATTTACCTGGTAAAACTTTGCAATGAATTCAGACTGGCTACATGTGCAAACTAACTATGGTGCCTTAAAAAGGTCCAGCAAACTATAGTTATTGTTGGAAAACATGTAATAACTTGGTAGCTGGTTTCTATCCAGCTTTAATTTGCATGTGTAGCCTACGCCCCTGAAGCTGGAAGACTGCAGGTGCTGAAATCTGTCATTTGCCAGGGTGCCGCATGCACCCCTCCACAGTTGGGACACAGCAACTGCTGTGGTCTCCCAGCTGCAGGGGTGGTTGGAGCACTCCTGCAGCTGGGAACCCTATCAGCTCAGAAAGCTCCAAACTGCGGGAACTTGCTTCCTGCCAGTGCAGCGGGGGCCCAAGGTCAGGCCTATGCTGTATCAGCAGTAAGACGTGATGGGATCTGATTAGTGATCCCACAATCACACTTTCTACCATGCACGTGGCATGGCAGGAGGTGCAATTACATGGGTTGCACATTAGATCCTATGGCACCTTTACCTGCATGTACAGACTGGCCCTAAATGGAAAGACTACAGCTTTTCCACACTGACACACACATTTGTGATAAAATATTGTTTAAAGAGGTTCTGTATACTAATTTTACCTAACTGATTAATGCTGAAATGTTTCAGAAGCTGTAGCTAATGATTTAGTCTTAGAATATTTGCCCCACAAATTTTCCTTTAAAGGTAGGAATGCTTACAGGCTTATTTCTTGGAATTTCTACCAGAGATGTCCATTATAACACTGGGTATTTTATACCTCCAGTAACTGCTGTGTTAAAACCCAATTATCATGCTAAATCTAGCATCTTGCTTCCAAACCTAATGAACAGGGGAAAAAAAAAATCAAAAGTATAAACAGAAGCTGAAGTTTCATAAACACATAAACATACTTCCCTGTATTCTTTGCAGTTCTAGTTCTTAGGGTAAGCTGTACTGTTCCCTTTTAATGGTAACTACTACTTTAGTTAGAAATCTGGAAAAAACTTGTTTATTCCATTCCCCCCCACCCAGTATCTTCTTAAAACATCACTCATATCTCATTTTCTCAAACTTTTTAGCAGCATTTTATTAACACTAATTTGATAATCATACTATCATAACTTATTCCTTGTAGTTACATACACTCATTTAAATTCCAATTTCAGTCAATCAAGAAAGGAGGCAGAAATTACTCAACCCAAAATGACTGACTGCCAAGCCGATTTCTATCATGGTTTCAAAACAAAAATGAATCTATTTGGGAGCATGGATTCTTGCTCTGAGGGAGTAACAGGAAGAAAAAGGATTACACATGTTTCCCCCTTTCTGAGTAAAATAAGAGGGAAATACTGACCCCATGTCGTAAAATGTGGTCAAGCACTGGAAAGAGTTGTCAGTCACTCATTTAAAGCAATATTTTCATAGAAGTAAACTATTTACAAACATGTAAATTTAAGAATCTTATGATTGTGACACAATCCTTAAAAATCTTTTCAGCAAGAAATGTCCTCCTAACAATGTAAGCTAAATCCTTGGTGGAAAACCCAGTTTCTTTTGGCTCTCTCCATAATAATGCTAGACGGCAATTAATAACTGCCTTCTTTATACGTTCTACAGACCTAACTGTGATTTCCCATCTTTCAATCTGCCCTTCTAGAGCAATTAGTTTTTCCATCCATTTGTCATAGGTAATGTTCTACATTTTTATTCATTTCTCTCTTCCAGACTATCAAATTTGTCCACATTTGAAAGTATGGTGCCTAAAAACTGGACATGGTATGCCAGATAATACCTTCCTAGGACCAAACAGAACAATTACTTTCTGAGTCCTAACAAAGGCACTATTAGTTTATCCAGAGTGGCATTTGTCCTTTTTACAATAGCACCACAAATGATTAATATTTCATTTTATGATCCAATATGACACCCACGTATTCAACGGCACCTTCTTAAGTATGATGCTGCATCTGGCCATTTCAAATCATTTATCCATTTTATCAAGATCATTTTGAATTTTAATCCTGTCCCCTGAACTGCCTTCAACATCTTTCTTTTAGTGTCACTAATTTATAAGTGTACTTTTTACTTCATCAGCCAGGTCATTAATAAAGACACAATCAGACTCAGTGCAGACCTCTGCAGAGTGTCTTAACTTGAAATTCCTTCCAGCTCAACAGTAAGCCACATAAGGAACCACGAATATGAATTTACAACTGGTGTGAAGAAGTTAGCCATTAGTCTGAAGTCAGGCAGAAGGCAGGGTAGAGATGTACCTTATAGACTAAGGTACGCATATGCATACACACTAAATATGTATATGTGTATCTTAGTCTATAAGGTGCATCTCTACCCTGCCTTTTACAACCAGCATGCTAACCTCATCATGAATTCATCTACGCCAGATTTTTTTTTTGCTTATAAGAAATCCATATGAGTATTAAAAATCCCTTTGAAGTCAACTTATTTCAGATCGACTCTCTCTTATTTACTAGTCAGTTATCCTGTCAAAGCAGTAAAATTAGGCTGAATTTAAAACAATTTATTTTTTTTTAAATCTGCATTTATCACTTTACTATAGTTTAGATGCTTATAAATAGTACATTTAATTTGTTGAACATATCACCTTATTTTTACCTTCTTCAGTGATTCCTCCCTCACCCTGAAATCCTATTCCTACATTTAAAAAAAACTTGTTGCGTTTCTGATTACTATTAACCCTTTTTTTGTGAAAAATAGTAGAAATTATATTTATGTTTCCACCTGTACAATACTTCAGTTCCAATATTAATTTCAGCTCTATTCTGGCAGTTTCTAAGGCAAATGCCTCATTTCATTTAACAGCAAATCCATCAGTTGCATGAACAAACTGTTTTAGGTCCGTCCCTGGCCCCAGACAAGGCATATTGTGAAATGTGTTTTCATATTTTACATGTATATATAAAGTATACACCCCCCCAAACTTGCTTAATGTATCTGCTGTCCAAAACAGATTCAAAATGTTTTCCAATATTTAACAGCCAATATACATCATTATCTTTCTCTAAATATGAGCAATGTGACAGTGGAAGAGAGTTTTAATAGAGTGGTTTAGATCTTATGTTGATTGTCCTTTATAATTATAGCTCAAAGTTAGAGCTGTAACAGCATCACAAGTAAGTAATTTCTAATTAACTGCTGTCTCCTTTTCGAAAATGAACTATATTGCAGATGTCTCCTGTGTCAAAGTAGCATTATCAAGAAGCCAAATTGCAAAAGAAATGGAAGAAAAACCATGTTATGTTAGCATATTACAAACCAAAAAGTCTCTGCTCCCACCTGGTGGCAAAAAAACAGTAGTACAGGATTTATTAAAAATCCTGCTTTTTTAAACAAAAAAATGGCAAGGCCTAATTTAAGACTCAAAGATGTTAGTCTAACGTGTATTCCTAGACTTGAACAGTCCTTTCCAGTTATCATCAGCATACTTGAAACTCCATTTTAAAGGCAGACTGCATGCTAAGTCAATGCACCTTGACTTTTTTTAATCCCCCCTTCCAAAATTAGTGGTAAAAAAAGTCTGCTGGAAAAAGTGAGTCATGCTTAGCAGTCTTCAGTTTCTTGAAGCACGAGAACATGTGGCAAGATAAATGTGCTGCAGATAGAAGTGCATGTGAAAAAGATCAGTATGAAAAGGTACCATTATCTAACATGCCTGTTGCAACTACAGGATAAGAAAGTAGGGCTGGAAAGGACCTCCCCTAGGTCACCTAGTCCAGACCCTTGCTCAAAGCAAGATTATTGCTGACTATACCATCCTTCCTTCAGTTCATTACCTTCTAATTTTTTTTTAAAGACCTTAATTTTTATGGGTCCTATGTTAGATATTAAATAAATGGCACACGTGGACATTATATAAGTTCACATAAATACACAAAAGGGGCAGGGTAGAAATTCTAATCACCTGCAAATTTAGCTGTGAGGCACTGCTCTTTGTGAAGCCATCGGAAAATGAATAAGCACCAGTTGCACGCAACTTCAGCTACCGTCATCTCCACTTAATACCACAGACTTTTGCTGGTTCCATACATGTAGTATTATGAGGGGTTGGGTGTATTCAAGTATGATTTAGTTCATTCCTTTTCCCCTTCAGACAAACACATTTTGCTCATGCAAGCGAAAAGCTCAAGTGACTAGAGAAAGGCAATATGATGCCTGTAATCTCAGGCTGCTGCTTCTAGTTTAATATTTAACATAAAGTGATTTAATAGCCAAAGTTCACTACCTAGGGCATTATAGGCATGATAGGCACTTTGTAGTTTTAGTACATACATGTGAACCCATAGGATCAAGATCATTTGTACATAATAATCTGTTTTCAACTAAAGCCATCATTACAGAAAACATTTTAATCTTTCAGAAGTTACTGTATCAGTTTGATAAAAAATTCAATTGAAGAATCATTTTCAAGTTGACAGTGACCTTTAAACAGCCATTTCTTTGAAGGATTGACTATATTTGATCTCATTTGGTTTAAAAGCTAAGGAAGGCTGGGCTTGATGCCTGTCTTACATGGGTTGTTTTGTTTAGGTATGAATTAAGCAAGGTCCAAGCCCTCTTCTAGGAAGAGGAAGGAAGAAATCTATGGAACATATATTTTATCAGTAATTGAGAGTACCGTTCAAAGCCTTAAAGAAAACCACTCTGATAAAAAAAAAAAACACCTGACTATTCTAAGCTCCTTAGGTAGTCCATTTTTTAGGGAACTGTTTTGACATGAATGTTCCAGAGTAATGCTCACAATCTTTCACCTGAAAGTCTTTTCACTTCTGCCCAGTTTACTTATAAAGTTAATTTACCTCATATCAGCAGGACTCGTGCACATTTTTACACCAATATTGCAGATTCATGTGATAATATTGTATTATAAACAGTATTATAAACATCCATCACAGAGTGACAAAGAATTACTAAATCAGATTCCTTTACATATTCTTTAAATATTTTGAGCTATTATGTAACGGCACCTTTGATCAAAACGCATATTTTTCTGTGCTTCATTATCTCCTCTGAAAAGTATCATTTGGACTGAGGTTTCTTATTCTCAGATCAGTCACAACAGTTTTAACACAAAATGCTTATTTTGGGTTTATCATGTTGAAGACTCGGTCTCCAGATTTTGGGAATGAAACATTCACACAAATGCAGATAGATTTTCACAGCTTCCTGAAACAATGTTTTTCATTTTTATTCAAAAATCACGAACTATGTTTATCCAATTTTATGGTCAAGATAATATTGTTATTAATTGAATTCCTTACCCTTATCGTAAGGTGTCTGAACTTTCTTCGTTTGAATACATGCATAACAAATCACAATCACTAGGAACAAGACACCATCTAAAATATACAAATAAAACCTCTCTCCTCTACAGCAATCCTACAAACTGTTTAAAATCTGTACTGTTATATTTAAATCACTGCTCACTTTAGTTAAATGCTTCATATAAGCGACTGGTATTACCATACTTCTGTTAAATAATACATTATTGCATTGCATGCTCCAAATGTTAAAATAACCATCTGACTTTTTTTTTTTTTTTTTTAATTTGTGCAGTTAACATCATCAAATTTAATATTGTAGCAGTGTAGGTTTTTTCTTCTATCAACACTGTGCACTCTTTTTAAAGACAGAAATGTGTTATCCTTCTACTGCAACATCCGCTCTAGCGTGTTAACTATACCTGCAATCTTTATGGCTACAGGATCCTCTGCAACTGGAACAGGCCCCTCTTTGACTTCAACCTGTTTTTCAGGGACCACAGGAGAAGTGGCAGGAGGGGTATATTTAGTCTCAACATAGGCCACAGATGTGGAAGCAGAGGGCTTGGAATTGTGGAAAAGACTAGCCCACGATTTTGTAGGCTGATTAACAGGGGCAGATCCTGCAACCGGGGCTGGTGCCTCAGTAGTAGGTGAAGCATCCTCAGGCTTAGCTTGGTCTGAGTCAGTGCTTTCCACAGTGTGCAATTCTACACCATTGGCAGCTGTACCCTCACCAGAGGATTCAAGTGTTTGTCCATTAGTAACACCAAGACTCTCAGTAGTATCAGTACCAGCAAAAGGCTGTACAACAGCTGTCCTTAAAGGGCTATCCCTGCCAGTCTCTGAGGGGATGCAAAACTGTTCAGAATTAGTAACACTGTATACCTCAGGCTGCCCTGCAGTCCTGGTATTATCTAGTGCACTAGAAACAGAATCATCAGACACAGCTTCACTAATGAAGTCCACAGAATTTTCTGGGCTGTTACAAGTCCTTGGCGTGACCGATGATGCTATGTCTCCTGTAAGTTCTGTATCCTCTGTGCTTATATTATTCAGTCCTGAAGAATTTGCATGGCCGTTGACAAGAGCCTCTGTGGGAACCATGCCATCACTGGCATCTTCCAAGTAACTGTAGTATCCAGGGGGTCTTTTCTTCTTTTTTTTACGCTCCCTTTGGCCAAGGCCCCCTGATAAGCCATCGTTTTCAGCATTGGAACTGCTATCCAAAGCAAGGGCAGGATCACTAAACTGGCAGTCAATGGAGTTGTAGTTAGTTTCATCAAGGATGTCATCGGAAGTTTTTTGGGTAGGCGCACAACCAAGAATAAATTCTGGAGCCTGAGGATTCAGAGTGCTTGAAATACTGTAGTCGGTGTTATTCAGCACAGATGACTCTGTCTTAATAACTTCATTAACACCAAATTCAATTCTCTGATAGTCTTCCCCTGGCCAAAAGAAATCAGACCTTTGTTAGTGAAAATACACAAAGCTTACAAAACTAAGAGAATCTGGTTTTTCTACATGTTAAGTAGCATAACCCAATTTCCTTAAACTGAAGTTATTCTCAAAGTCTATGTAAAACTTGGGGGGGGGAATGATGGATTTAAAGCTTCTTAAATTGTAATGAGTAAATTAATAAATTGTAATCAAGCATTACAGAGATCTTCTGGATCACACAGAACGAACACATCAGTTTTACAAAGCCAGGGACTCCAAACCCTCAAGTAGCAGAAACACATCCTTCCAGTAATTTGGAACTCAATGGGCACATCTAAACCTGTGCTTTAATGCACAGTAGCCTATTTTTAATACTAAATTTAATGTAAATTAGGAAAAGCACCTTAAGGCATATGTACCCAATGAGTATAATAGTCTACATATATTTAACTAAAAGATGGGGCCTACAGAGTATGGTAAAATATCAAACTACTATTCCCAGTCAAAGACGCCACACTATTAAAATAATTTTTATGGTTATAATAAAAGAATAGAATTTTTAAACAGACTCAGGTGGCAATTATTCCAGGAGGGAGGAGGAAGGGGGAAAGGAAGAGGCAGTGAACAGTTACAACCTTAAGGCATCAACCACAAATGACAAAGTATTTTAAAATTTAACTAGACAGAATTTTTACAATTTCAAGTTTGAGACATATAAACAGTTTTATAATGAAAAGATACTGCATCTATTTCATGTGTTTTAAGAAATACAACTGAATTAAAGCCAGCCACAATCTTACACTTAAAATGCTATTGGTGACCAATATATGAACATGAAGATTCTTAATTTATTTTTATAATATGATATATATAGCAAATACGATGTGCACTAAGAAATGTTATCATAATAGACTAAAATTCACAATATGCTGTCAGGCATTTTTAAACAGAACATCTTAACACCGCTATAAAATGATATCAAAGTATGTTGCAAATATATGGAATTTGGTAAAATTGCAGCATGTGTATTTTAGCGATACTTTATAAAATAAGTAATACTGCATGCCTTAGGCTACCCTGATATTTCAAATGCACAGCTACTCCTCACTTAACGTCACAGTTATGTTCTTGAAAAATGCGACTAAGCAAAACCATGTTAAGGGAATCCAATTACGTCACAGTAGTTACTTACTGGCAGGCAGCAGCTAAACATTAGAACCAAACATTGCCAAACAAGTATGTCCTTTAATAGATCAGCAACATAGTAACAAAATAACATTAACCAGGACAACATTAAGTGACTGTGTGCCTGTATAACCATTACAGTAATTTTCATTAAAACTAAATAGAAATAATATAATTAAGCATATACGATTAATAAAATCCTAAACTTAAGTAGTTTCCAGAATGAATTCATATTTTAATATTTAAATTAGAAAACAGTTTAATATAAACGTCTGTGATGCATACGTTACTGTTTCAATAATCTTGAAATTGCTAGCTTTGTGTTGCCATAATATGTTTTAGATGAGTAAGAATTCTACAGGGAAAAGATCAAACAACAATGAACGCTATTTCAAAAGGAATACACATATGATAGGTTATAGAAAACAGTAACTTTTAAACATTTTTAAAAGGGGAGGAAGGGCTGACACTCAGAAGCATGGATCAGCTGTTACAGTCTAACTGGTCTACATGCTCCTGAAGCACTACAAGTTTAGTTAAATTGCTAGATCATTAACCTCGAAAGAATAAAGGTTAAAAGGAGTGATGATTCTGCTACACTTGTACTGGTACAGGAGCATGCAGACAGAAGCTGCACCTTATACTGGTATAATTTGATATCATATGGCTGTTATGCATTGGATAGGCAGATGTGTACAACCTGTGGTCTGTGGATCCCTGGGGGTCCTCAGACTATGTCTAAGGGGTTTGAAAAAGATGACTATGATCAACCAAAAGTACGTGAATGCCCACACTTACAATTCAAAAGGGTCCGTCCACACCTCCCTTTGAAATTTCCAAAAGGGTCTGGCATCTACACTCAAAATGTTTTAGGGGTCCACAAATAAAAAAAGGTTGAAAACGACTAGTACAGTAACGTATACTTATTTTCCAGATGATTATGTAAAAAGAAAAACAGGCTATCAAAAGTGTTTAGTTTTAAAAGGGCACACATTCCTTTCTGGGAGCAGAGAAGTCACAGAAATGTACATTTATTCATCTTTTGTGACAAAAAAATATTTGTAAAACATTCAGAAGCTGCTCCCACAACAGGCAAGAACAGTAATGATTAGTCAGTTCAATTCATGGCTGAGCTCAACCCACTACCTAAACACAGCTAGATAATCATGTTGCATGCGATCACACAACTTCTTGAAGCCCTATTCCACACCAAATACAATGAAGTACATTACAGGGAGTTGCACTGATTTTGAATTATTTTTATCATATTTTTTAGTTTAAGCAAGAGTCTGGATTATTAGCAGTAGCTTTTGTGCCCATTATATTATAGGACTAAAATGCAGCACTGATTACTGAAGGCAAAGTCCTTCAGATCTAACATTAGTGAACCAGTGGTCAATATTACATGCTTAGGGAAAAAACCTGAGCTCCTTATCTTAAAAACTACTGAAATCTATTTTCTTCCCATAGCTAAGATCCACTAATAGAAAAATTAAAAACCAACTGAGCAGTATATTTTTCCTCCTAAATCCTGATTAGAAAAATCTGGTTTTAGACTAAGATTTGGCTTGCTAAATTCTATGTGGGAATACAATTGTGCATTTGAGAGTAAAATGAAACAAGAGATTTTAAAAGGAAGTTCCTACATCAGATACTCAGGGGTAAAAATAAAAGAGTACTCATGTTATAGTAATTTTGAGGTGGAGAAAACCAAAAAGTAATTCAGACTTTTTCCAAAAATTAAATCCATACAGGATCTCTGGTTAACAGGAATTGTAGAGGATTACAGCATCATTTCCAGAATCATTTATTTCTGAGACTAATTTTAATACATTTACTTGCTTTTTAAAAGAAAAATATGAAAGAGCCACCCTTTTTTTGTATCCTTCACTATGCTTCCAGACAGTTTTGTTTCATTTCATCCTAGTGTTTTGAGGATCTAATTCCGTGTCGACTGCAACACATGCACCTGAAGAATAATGTACTGTGCCAAGATGCCTCTTGCAGATGTTACACTGCATTATGTCAATGTGTCAGAGTGAAAATTGCAAACCCGTATCAATTAGCATGCACCAGGTGTCACACAGTTCTAGTCAGAAGGTGATTATTCCTAACACATGTCAAAACTTCTGTCATTCACTGCTAAACAGAACCATCAGCATAGCAACATTTTGTTATTATGGAGTGGTTACATGGTTAATATGTCATGTCAGTGTTATTACACTAACTCCACCTGAGCGTTTCATTCCATTTTAGCTTATATGCTCTTACATAGAAGGTCCTATTTGTGTGTGAAATAGGAAACCCAGCAGGTTCCTTTAATAGTTTATGTGGGGTTGGGGGGGAAGAAAGGTGTATTCAAAGAGAGAAGTATCATGACCAGTAAGGCTTTAAAATAGAGCTCTGGAATACATTTTATATCAAGTCATACTTTCGTTTTCCAGAAAAACAGCTAAACCAGGCAGAAACAGAAGGTAACGAAGACAACCAAGCAAAAACCTGAAAAGGTATCTTAGTACTGCAGCTGCCAAAATATACTAGTGTTAAAACTTCTACACCAGGGGCAGGTGAAAGTGCAACTCTTTGCATAAGTGCACCATAAGTGTGTGGTGACAAAGCAGTTAAGACACCATATGAGTTTAAGACCTGGTTCTAGAACCAAAGCAAAAGCTGCCTCTAGCTGACTCAAGCTATAAATGGGTATTTGGTCTTTCAGGATAGGGAATCAAAAAGGTGGCCAGATATCACACTGACCAAATCACTCCCTTGGATACTATTGGCTAAGACATTAATACACCTTAACCCAGGGGCAAGCAAAATATAGCCTGCAGGCCAGATCCATCCTGCCAGGCCATCCTATCTGGCCTGCAGGGCCCCCCCCAAATTAATAATTAATTTTCTAATCTGCCCCTGGCTGCCTGTCAAAGATGACAAGGCACCAACGGCAGAAGGCCCCAAGAGGAGCCAGCGGCAAGATCCAGGGGCAGCAGGACCCAGCAGCAAGGCCCACCCTTGCCAAATGTATT
The DNA here is from genome assembly GCF_001723895.1 of Crocodylus porosus. Classification (NCBI taxonomy): domain Eukaryota; kingdom Metazoa; phylum Chordata; order Crocodylia; family Crocodylidae; genus Crocodylus; species Crocodylus porosus. The sequence goes on along the minus strand of NW_017728915.1, from coordinate 35,879,328 downwards.
TACATGTACATACAAATCAAGCTGAACTAGTCATTTAAAGACAACCTCTGGCATAAAAACACTCTTGAGAAAAGCCAACAACCTGAAAATGAAATAAAGAGAAAAAAATGTTTTCATTACCGTCATGAAGCTCACTTGCAGATTTAATACCACATGAAACTGTTTCATTATATGGAGGAAGCTGCATGGAAAAAAAACAATGACATTTACCAAAAGGCAAAGCAAAATATTTGTACCATTTTATATCAGTTTCATAGCTGGATCTTTAGAAATAGCTCACTGATATTCGTTGTTAATATCCAGTTTTCCAAAGGACTAACTTGGATTTATACTTGCATACACATTCATTCTCAAACTGTAATTTCATGTTTTGCACCAATTAATTCATCACAATTAGAAATGGATAAGGACAATCACAGTCACTAACCTGTCAAGCCGCTCACTTTAGAAATGCCCCCCACCCCAGACAGCAAAGTATACCACAAATTAAGAGGGTGGAGGGTAGTGCCTACTTTTTTTAATGAGAAGTGAGATGATCTCTTTTCATGTAACTTGCTTAAAGTCCAAACAGAAGTCTGTGACAGAACCATAAAAGAAGCTTGTCATTTGGATTCCCAGTTCTGCTTCAGCCTGATATCGTTGTCTTTGAAGAGTTTTAAAAAACTCAAATCAAGTACAATAAAACTATTCTCAATTCTATCTTGCTCGCATTACCTCACTAGACCTCTGACCTACCACCATAATACTCTATGCTGGGATAACAGAACCCACCTGTCCCTGGGCAACTTATGTGAATCCAGCAAGTATGCATTTACATCCAGGTTTCTAAGCCATGAAAGTTTGACAGTGTCTACTCACAACTTGCGTCATACCTTCTTTTTGCTGCTCTATCCTTTTTCTCTCCCCTCCCCATCTTTTGCTGATGTTTTTCAACCTATTTTTATTCTTCTAGTAACCCTCTCTCACTACTTTCAGGAACAAAAGCAACATACAAGAGGGATTTTTTTTTTTGCTGCAAAGAACTTGAAACTAATTACAGTGGAATTTTAGTAAGCCACATTAAGAAGATAGATAGTAGCTACTAGTTACTAAAAACTGCATTTTGAGCAATAGCATTTCCCCACATCTCCATATATGGATCAAGTTGAGGGAGTTTTTGGTGTTTGGATATTTGGGGGCTTCCTTAGGATAGCAGAAGCTCTTCACTTAGCTAGAAGAGCAACACAGGTTTCTGCTGCCACCCAGAGCTTTCTGCCAGCTACTGCAGTCTCTTAACAGATGGTACCTCCCAGAGGGCAATGCCTGACAAGCATGGATGCTGTAATGGAGCCATATCGCTGCTCATGCTGTACAAAAACACAAGCTATATAGGTGATGGCACACAGGCAACTTCCTTGTGGTGGCTGTCATCTGCTGGCAAAAAGCCTGTTCTGCAGACAAGACCTTGGCAGAGTGCCTTGTAGATTAGTGCATTTGTGAGAGACGGCTATGCCAGTCTTTGTAGGGAAAGAGCCATTCTCCTGCCAAAGTTCAAGAGATCCAAGATTATGCCTAGATCCAGGAATGGCCCTGAGAGTTGCTATTCCATCTCTGAAAAGTCAATCAAGGCAGAACTACTGGTTTCATTTAGCTGATCCCTCATTCCCAGCTCCCTCATGTGAGCAGAATACTCTGTCAGCTCTTTTCTTGGTAAGTCAAATGACTCCTACATATTGTGTTAAAAACAGAGCCTGAATTGCCAAGGTTCGGTATACGAATAATAAAAAATCTGGTGAAAGGACTTCAAATCAACAAATGTAGTAATCAGGAGAAAAATAAATAATTACAACTAGTTGTGCTATCGCTGTCAAACACAGAACACCACATCTTGCTACTACCAACTTGCTCTTTAATTTCAACATTTACTTTCACAGCGTCTGACAAACTAAGTGTCAGATGACAAAATCTTAAATCAAATTTTCAGACCCATGGGGAGCCCCACAGGCCAGACTACACAGCTCCACAGGCTTGGAGTTGAGCTTCCCTGGTCTACATCAGTGGTTCTCAACTTTCTGGAGCTCAAGACATCCCTCAGTAAATGTTGTTAATAAAGTGGCATCCGATTTCAAAAACAGATTTACAGATTATAATGCTTACTTCCTTGCAGAGGGCCCTGGCAGTAGGGGTAGGGGATCTTCAGGCAAGAACAATCCTAAACCTGCATTTATCTGCTTAATTTATCTGATAACCTCCTCATACCACCCTTAAAAAAAATCTGGTAGTACCCTGGTTGAGAATTACCAATCTGTAAGGTGCAAATCTACCCGGTCTTCTACTCAACTTAAAACTTACATGGCTAACTATGTCTCTCTAGATTCTATATCTATGTGTATATATTGAGGGAGAGGGAGAAACTGCTATCAGTTTTCTTGTAAAAAATTTAAACTGAAAATGATAAATAAAATTTCTTTATAGGACATTTTGCTGAAACATGCATTGTACTTTAGATAAAAGGTCTTACCTCAACAGAGCATCGAGGAGTCACAAAGAACTGATTAAACTCATCAGGGCTGAACTCCCCAAAAATATACTAAAGAGAGAAAAGAAAAAGGTATGTTACATAAAAGTTTACACTTGGTACACTAATGGGATGGGGGGAGGGGTTCATAAAAAAAGTACAATATAACCTCATAAACCCAGGTATCAAAAACCTGGAATTACTGAAAATCCAGTACTTTTTAAAATGGCACTCCTAAGGGGAGTAGCGGCAGCCAGTCCCAGAGCAGCAGAGGGGGAACTCTGCACACAGGAGCTGCCACTGTCATCCACCACCCCACACCACCATTCCGCATGTGGCCGCTGCTCCAGGACCAGCTGCTACCCTTCCCACGCTCACCCGCTGCTCCAGGACTGGCCGCCACTCCAGTTTCAAAAATCTTGAGTTTTCACACTTTCGGCAGGTGCTTGGGTCCATGCTGTATTCATGAAGTTATACTGTATTTTTAAAGTTCTGAGTGACAACTGAAGTCAGCAAATCTTAAATTTTGCATTTCAGCTCACTCAATTTTTTTTGCTTTGCCTTGGGAAATTTACATAATTTCTACAGCTTTATCTACATGGCAGTATTTCCTTACAATCCTATTAACTATAATTACAGAATGAACTCCAGTGTGCACAAAGGACCAGAGACAACTCTAAATCAATTTGGTTAAACTTAAGCAACTTATTTATACAGAACCGACAACCTGTTTGCCCCCATAAAAAAAAAGAATGAAACTAACACACCCAACCTGCTCACCTTTCAGAACAAAGATTAATTTTCTTCCAAATTTACTAAGCAGTCTGATACTAAAGCAGTAACACTCAGTATATTTATCTAAATAATAGTCATCCAAGTACCAAAATCTGCAATACTTCAACATATAAATAGCCCCACTGAATGCAAACAGCGCATTTATCATAAAGAAATACTGCTTTATTAAGGAAGTCAAGAGAAGGAAAAAGTTGCCAATTTTAGAGTTTCTTTACAGTTTTTCTTATGTTTAGATTTGCTTAAATTGCAGAAAAACTCCTCTTAAGGGAAAAGTTCCTGTATTCTTCCACAGTTCAGCTACAGCCACAACATCAGTATGTGAAGCAACCATATTAACAGATTCCACATCTTTCGGTAACACATACCAAATAACCTTCGACTTAAGTGGAACCATTCACATTAATATAATTAGTAACAAGCCAAAAGCTTTGCAAGACCAGCCCCATTACATTCCAAAACAAAGTGTGAAATTCAAATACTTTCGGAAACAAATTATCACCTATGCTTCCATTTTCTTTCCCTTTCTTTACTGAAATATGAAAAACCACACTGGACTGTTTAGCAAATAGTAAATGTCAAAGTTTAAATCCTTGTAAAACTTGAAAAGACATAGTTGCTGCAATGGTTTATAGAAGTCCACACCTTAGAACTCTTTAGCTCCATGGCAAAATGTAAAATGTTTGTGCTGGGGCTACTGACAACTGAGGGTACCATTAAATATGCAACACTTACATCTGAGTTTGTAAAACAGCATATATATGTGCAATGTCACAAGAAATGCATAATCTGAATAAACAAAAAAACTGACCAAACTTGACACCCTCCCTGGAAACAACCAAAATTTTCCTACTGGCTGTAGTATGTTTATAAATTCTAAAGATACATTTAAGAAACTACTATATACAAAATTATAAAAAAGTGTAACATAATAGAAGGAATTTTCTGCTTTGAGGAAAGTAATTGGATTTTATAAGTCGTATTACTAACAGTTTTGCAGCAGTAACATCACTACAAGCTTTTATATTAAAAGAAAGAAAAACTGACAGAATATTAATGTAGGTAATGGTAATAATTCCTCATGAGGATACCCAGATTTGGTTTCACACAGCTTGATGCTGTCTCTTAGAACGATAGGAGGTCAGACTAGCTGAATATTGTCCAATATACAGATGATAAAAAGACAGTAAGGTACCTGGCATAATGGAGGACATAATAAAATTGTCAAAGGTTTTATGTAAGTGGTTTGAAGAGATGGACAGATGCCTAGAAGATACTGTAAAGTCAGTAAATAAGGTTATAATGCAGCAGACTCACTAGTTTGGACTTCAGTTTGGAAGTTAGTTCTTATGCTCTATCAGTACGGAGAGGGTAGCTTAACTGGAGTACAGTACACCATACACTCAATTCAAAGAGCGATAAAAACCAGACTAACATTACTTGTGTCATAAATGTAATGCCTGCCAGAGCCTACAGAGACGCAACTCAGCTCCGGGTTTAGATAGGCATGTAAAAAGTTATCAGTGTTAAAACTAATCAATACGCACGTAAAATCCTTACAACAAAAATATCAACATTTGAAAGTGGCAAAAAGAGTTAATCTTTTAAAGAACCAATACATAATACTGCTAGGCATAAAGCACCCAAAAGCTGCATTTAATCTCTCAAAAATATATACCCTAAATAATTTCAATGTTCTGAACTGAAATACTTAAATCAAGGAAGTAAAGCTGGGCTTATTCTTTCAAATATAACTAAATAATGTGTATTTATAAGAATTACAGTTAACATGTAACACCTCACAAAAATATTTCTAACATAAACATTTCCTGAATCACAACTAATTTCTGTTTTTATGAGACATTTTAGATGCAGTCATGCAAAAAGCAAAACAAAAAAAAACCCCAACTAGTTTTAAAAGCTGTTATACAAACCACACTCATTCCCACATACATTCTTTTCTCCCTCCATACCAAAGCTCTACACCAATACATAACAGGTCTGACACTGTTCTTTCAGCTAAAAAATAAAAGCAAATCTTCCACTGAGTCCAACAGAAAACAATTCTTACAGTGCCATTTTAGTATTAGGAGAGGTCAAAACTAAACTAAAATGGTAGTAATATCACATACAAACCTTCTAATTACTGTTTTCATATATAAACATTAACGTGAGACAGACTTTTCCCCAATGGCTTGAAATGGGACATGAACAATTTACCAACCCCTATCAATCTATGGACTAAACCTACTCAAGGAAAAATAAGCTAAACTAACTAATACACCCAATTCTATTTGGCTTCCTACTGGGCAGGTCCTGCTGGTCACTTCAGCATGAAGAAACCTAAGCTTTCAAGTAATACTTTTCTACTACTACAAATGCAAAACAGTTAATGCTTTCTGATACCATACCTGCAACAAGTTTCCCATCTTTCGAAGTGAACAATCTGTCCAAATATATTAAAGAGGGTTGAGAAGCAGTTTTATCTCAGGGATCTCAAAATAGTAGTAACCCCCCTGCCTGCCAGCTATGATACTACAGAAACACTGGCATCAGAGAGGCTGGTATTACTCAACTTTGTGATCTTGATGTAAAAGATGCCTTAGGATGCCAACACTTTATACTTTGTTCACATCTGGAAGGGCTGAGCATGTAACTGTTTTAAACAACAGAGCACTAGGATTCTGGGAAAGCTGAAGGCATTCATCCAGGAAAGAATCTCATTAGTTGTTCTACAAAGGGATTCACCAAAGCCTTAATTTGCAGTAGAGCATGTATAATCTAAATTACCTAAAATAACACTTTCTTCATCCATTTACCTTGCACTCAAGTTAAATACATTTTAGAAATGCAAACAGAGAGTATTAGCTTATAAGAAATGGATCTGAAAAGCAGATGAATATTCAATTTCAATAACTGTGGCTTAAACATGCTCTATGAGATCTTATAGTTTAAAATAAAAACCATTGTTAAAAACTGATTTGCAATCAGCCAGAGATAAATAACAAGTTTTGCACAAGAAAAAAAAAAAGCAAAGAAGCTAGAGCTGCATTAAATTAGACTCAATTGGTTTTATCCCACTTTTCTGAAATGGATTTAATGGTCTAGGTCATTAATTTATATTACAGAACCTTGAAGCCCTAGATATAGGCCAGGGCTTCGTGCTACACCATATGTAAAAACTGATTATAAAAATATACCTTTTACTTCAGACAACTTACAAACTACATAAGAATGTTCTGACAGAAACAAATAGTTAATCACAGGGACACAATACTGGTCCTTATGACAGGCAGAGAGATCTCAGCACAGAAGCAGCTTAACTTTATTTATAAGCATGACACCAAGAGTCTTTAGGAGATATCTAGAGAACAATAAAGATAATTATGGGAAGTTGCTCCTACGGGTAAAGGGAAGCATGGAAGGAAGCAAAGAGGTGCTTGGTAGAAAATTTAGCATCTGGGATAGAGAGCTTAACATCAGCAAGCAAGAGCAAATCAAAGAGGGGGACTGATTTCCTGATACCTGTAGTAATCGGAGCAACTTAAGGGCAAGTCATCCCTGACCAACCTGGTTGCCTTCTATGACAAGAAGATTGGTAGGGCGTGTGACATTTCGGCAGCTGTTTCGGCACCCAAAATACCAAATCTGAAATGAATTGGAAGTGGTTCAGGGGTTGAGGCACATGACTTGTGAGGAGTGGCTGAAGGAACTGGGCTTATTAAGGCTGGAGAAGAGAAGACAGAGGGGATTTAACAGCAGCTTTCAACTACCTGAAGGGGGGCTGAAAGAGGATGGAGATGGACTGCTCTCAGTGATGGCAGATGACAGAATGAGGTCTGGCAGCAATGGTCTCAAGGTGCAGCAATGAAAAGTTTAAGTTACATATTAGGAAAAACTCTCTCACAAGGAAGGTAGTAAAGCACTGGAACAGGTTACCCAGAGAGGTTTTGGAGTCTCTATCCTTGGAGGTCTTTTAAATCCCAGCTTGGCAAAGCCTCAGATGGGATAGTCTTGTTGAGTATGGTCCTGCTTTGAGCAGGGGGGCTGATCTAGATATGGCCTCCTGAGCTCCCTTCCAATCCTAATTTTCTGATTCTATGTTTCTACGTAAATTCAGCTCAATACAAAACTGAAGCAATCATTAGACTTATGGTACTCACAAAACTACGTGGAGAGAGGTTCTGGGTACAGCCTTTTGTTGTTAATATCTTTGTGACCAAAGTAGTAATGGAATTCAGATGCCACGGCTAGAATGTGCTGCTGATTCCCTGAGCTGCGTCAGGCCAGATCCAGTCTTGATGGACTGGATCTGGTCTGCAGGCCATAGGTTGATGACTCCTGATATAGCACTTTGTCATGATACTGGCCAACAAAAAATTTTTAAAACATTTTTTTAAATGTTATTTTATACCGTTTTGTTCAATTAGAAGATGGAACAAAGTGGTTTGGCTCTAAGTTTGCTTCTATTAAATAAACTCCAACTTCTATGCAAACCCAAATTTTGTTTAACAGATTTATGCAAATTAGGGTGATCTGGTAACATAAGATCCTATTTCAGGCAAACCAACACACAATTACAGTTTGCAAGTGGCTTATATCCAGTATACCCTTTAAAGCAATCTACAGCCAGAAAGCTTGTAAATACTTTGGCCCTGCTAAACTTTGTTAACAGTTGAATCCAAAATGAGAAGATGAGTCATCAACAAACTGGTTTTGGCATGGATTAGAACAGGGGTGGCTACACGTGGCACAGGCAGCTTGTGTGTCACGTGCAAACAGCAGACCGGGAAAGGGACAGGAAGCACAGAAACAGACAGGACAGGGAACAGAAAGCAAGAGCAGATCAGGCAGGGAGCCAAATAAAAATAAAAAAGCAGCCAATTGGGTGGAAAGGGGATTAGAAGGGCACCCAGGGGCTAGGGACAGAAGTTGCACATAAACTGGTTTAAGTGATCAGAAACTGGTTTAAGATAAACCTGGCTGAAAGTAGCATCAGACTTGACTGTTTTGGGTCAAACCAGTTTATGCAACTCCTGCCCCAGACCCCTTCCTAGTTTAAGTTAAACCAGAGTCCTCCAGCATCCCAGCCCTAGGCTGGGCTGGGCTTTCTATTCCAGACAGCACTGGAACGGCCTGGAGATGGCAGAGGCAGCAGCAGGGAGGAACCACAAGGCAGCCCCAGTGCAGGCTCCAGGCAGCCACAGCCACCAGAAGGGCTCTAGAAGCAGCGAGTACACCCACTGCCAGGTCCCGCTTTTGCCTGGTGCCCAGCACCGGCCCCTGCCACTCACCAGGGGCAGGGTCATTTCTGTCGCTTTCTTCCCCACCCTCTTCTCTCACCCCTCCAACAACAGTCCTGCACCTATAGCATGGCCCCACGGCTTACACCAGCTCCCAGCCCACGCACCAGAAGCAGCACTGTGCAGGTGCCAGCAACAGCTATGGACGCAGATGGCAGCTTTCCCCCTGGGGACTGGGGCATCCTCCCGGGTCTGCAGGTGATGCTGCTGCATCAGCGTGTCAACTGTGGTCCCAGGCAGTTGCCCTGATCCCTGGTGGAAACCTGAAGGCAAAGCCCAAAGTTGATGCCAGTGTGTACCTGACGCTGCTTTGGGCACATGGGGCAGCAGCTGCTGTAAGCTGTGGATGGGGCCAGGATGTGCCTGCCAGCCCAACACAATGCTGCAGCCAGAACCACTGGCTGTCTACAGCCAGCCTATGACTTTGTGGCCACTGACCTGCAAGCCAGATACAGTCAGTTAGCAGGCTGCATTTTGCCCACCCCTGTACTGGGAAGACCACATTTTTCCTGCTGTTATGTTACAGGGCCTAGTATTAAGCTTCTCAAACACTCCCCAATGCAAAACTCAGGAAGCTCAACAATTAGGAGTGAAATTTTTCACATTGACTATCCAGCTTGGACTGAATTTAAGATAACTTCAGGTACAAATCAAGCCATTTCTGAGAGCACAGTCGGGGAAAATTTCACTGGATGACAGTTACAAGAATTAAGGCAGACTACCCCTGTAATGGCTTCTGATAGGAACGCTGACACCAAGGCCACCTTCTGATTCGACTGTAAAAGGGGACAAAAACTAAATTGCAGTAGAGACAGTAGATTAGTACAACATGTCTGACAATATTGGGACCAAAGAGGACAAGGAGCCGTTAAAAGGAGAGAAACTGGGATTGCAAGGCATCTCAGAATGTCTCTGAAAAGGGAAGATTTGGAGAACAAGCCTAGTAGCAGGGACTGACTGCCGAGTAAGAAGCACATAAGGAACCAAGTGAAATGGAACAGGCAGGCTGGAGAGAACAGCAGAGGGGGACAAATTCTGGGTGGACAGAGAGCAGAAGAGTCTGCATTAGTTAAAACCCTCTCCCTTCGCCCCTCTGGAAGAGAAACCAAGATTCTGAAATTATGACATTACTTCACCATCAGCTAGCTATCTGTGAAATCCATTAGCCAAGTAAATGTCTTAACTATTTTTTTTAAAGGGCTAGTCAACAACTTACTAGAGTTATCAATAGCAACCTACCACAACTGTGTTTTCATGGATTTTGCCAAATCCGGGCAATGCTCGCAAAATCTGCAGGGGGCAAAAAAAAGCCATGGAAAATAAAATGCTGGCTCAGTAGTCCTCATGGTGGATACTGGAAAGAGGGAGGGGGCAGAAAAAGCAGGGAGTTGCCTACCTGAATGCTAACCAGCAAGATGACTACCACTGGGGCAGGAAAGGCAGGGGGCTGCCTACTCAAATACCTACCAGCAAGATGGCTGCCACCCCTGCCCCTGACTGACTGTGAGGGCTGTCTGTCATGTGGCCTCACCCCTCTCCACCAATTGGTGGCAAGGGGTGGGACTCCATGGCAGACAGGCCTCAGCCAATCAGCAGCAAGGGATGGGGCCACCAGGACCCACCACGCTCTGCCCATGAAATGGCTGCCAGGCCCTGTGTTCTGCCCATGAAATTGGCAGGCAGTTGCTGCAAATTAGGTAGGTCCCTAGTTATCAATTACCACTGTAACTAAAATAGCAAAGGTCTGAGCTACACATCTTAAATTTCCAACCTTGTGGATGCCAATGTGAATATACCCAATGAAATTTACTATCTTAAATTTATCTTTAAAAACAAAACAAAACAAAAAATGAAGAAATTACACCAAAAAACTTAAGGGACATGTCATGTCAAGTTTGGATGTGCTGAAATTAAGGTTACGTGTACAATCTAAATTTGAGCCTCTTCTGCACGCACACCATGATACCTTCTTTAATTAGACGATGAAAAGTTTCATTCAAAGCAAGATGGACATGCTTTGGGAATGAATTTGCAATTAACTCTAAACAGGGAGAACTAAAATTTCCATGTGCCTGTGCCAATGTCCCCATGGGATGTTCACAAGTCACTGAACCTGAGCTTCTCAAAGAAATATTAAACATACATGCCTCTTTGTTGTGTTGTCCAGCTAGAACGCAATTTGCAGAAGCACTAAATGTTCAGAACTGTAATGCAAGCGAATAGGAGGAGCTAAAGTCTGAAAACACCTGAGCACTACAAAATGCTAATGCTATTGTGTTGACCAATATAAAAAAGCTAGATGTTAGTAACTGCCTTTAGAGCAGAGTTTGAATTGTGGGCAATAAATAAAGTACTGGACCACACATTAAACAATAAAAAAATATGAATAAAGCTTAATGTATACCATTGTACCTTGCACGCTGAATAAGCCAGTGGTCCTGTGAAAAAAAAAAATGCTCAAGCAATAAAATTATGTATCATGAGGTGTATACAAAAAGGGACTACATCAAAATTTCACAAATAACCTTATTTCTGCCATTTCTTTCCTTTTGGTACTTAAGTAGCAACTTGAGTGGCATTCTTCTAATGAACTCTTCATAATTCTACATGGGTTCTTAATCCATCACAATACCCGCAGCATCTGAGCACCTTTCAGAATTTTAGTGAAATGCTATGACTTAACATGTCACACTCTCTTTGGACTCTTCCACAGAAGACCTGTACATGCAGTTGGTGCCTTGTTTAAATGCACATGCTGATACTGGTCTGTGGATAGATGCAATGCTTGCTCTGTCGCTAATCCTAAATGTATGATGAAATATCTACATTAGAAAACTTTACTAGTACAGCGCTTGATTAATCAACTTAAAAGTGGCTTACAATGACCTAGGATCTTCTCTTGTCTATGCAGTATCATTATCTAGTACTAAGACTTTGCCTAGTTTTAAAAATCCAAATAATGAGAGTTATTCATTCCCCTTAAGAGAAAATTTCAACTGTCTAATAGATTTGGGATTCATTCTACTTGTAACATGTAAATTCCTATATATTAAATATGCATTGCATGAGAACAGTTTGAAAATCATTGAAACAAAACATAAGGATACTAAAACTTACTCAGAGTTTTTATACTGAAAAACGTAGAAATCTGTTTAAACATAAATGCGTACAAGTATGGAGACAGTTTTTTATTACTTTCTACAACCTACCTTTTTTTTTTCTTTTTTTTTTTACACTGTGAGCTCCAAGTTCAAATTTGTTATCATCTTACTATATACAAAAACTATGCTTGTTTTACTACCTATTATACTGTCCTTTACTATTCTTACATTGGTTTTTCTCCTGTGGTCCTTTATGTTCCTTTTGCACATATCAACAAGCAGAATATAGGAAATACTGAACTCCTCACTTTATTAAGATAACAAGCTAACATATCTTCCCTTCTTCCAAATTTTGAAATGAAATTAACTTAGTAAAACATTAAAACTGTAAAATACTCTTTTAAACCCACAGAATAAGATTTCTATAGATTGTGACCTGTCATTTGTAAAGCCAGGATATTCCTCACTTTGAAATTGTACACCTTTAATCAGCACATTAAAAAAGAAAGCTTCTAAGCAGACAGTGTTGTCATCTTTGGTTTCACATCCACTTTGGAAGTGTGTCTTATTAAGCCATACAGACATCAAATAGCACCAGAGTCATTCCTATCTTATTTACTTACACATCAATCAGTTCAAAATGTGGAAGGATACTAATAACAAGACTTCGGTGAACAAGAATATCATTTTCCCTGACTTCACGCATACTCGGTGTTATAACTTTTGATTATTCCAAAAGCATATGGAATGTGTTGGAACCTTACATTTGAAATGATTATGGAAGAGTTATCCTCTGGCCTTTGGCCGTAGTCCCTCTGTGGTTGGATGAAGTAAAAACTAACAATTTAAACACAATGATTATCATGCAAGAAGTCGTTCTGAAGCACATTCAAGTAACACACAAAGCATGATATGATGTATTACTCGAAAACTTGGGGTTTAGCCAAGCACCACACTGGTGTTGAACGCCATGCAGCAAGCTGATTACACTGACATCTTAATCCATTCAAAAATGCAGACGCTGTTGTCCACAGAGCACCTGTTAGTGGTCCCCAGAACACAGGGGATGCGTGTTGCTGGCTCTTACATATTTCAACTGCTAAATTTCCTTAATAGCAGCAAACACCATAATGTCATAATGTTAATAAGAAGCCGAGAGACTACAAGGAATACACTTTCCCTGTCTTTGCCCCCCCTCCACAAGCTTACGTATAAAATGGCTGAGAAAATAATTAACATTGTCTGCAAACACAAGATTTAAGACCTTTTTGGAGGTTTCTTTGTTGAGCAGCTACTCAAACTGATTTTTTGTTGAGGCTGAGAATAAAATATAGGTGGTGACTAACCAAATTTTATAATTTCATCTTTTCTGCCTTGCAACTCACGCTCCCAGTTTTATTACATAGCTCCTGCTTTGTTGTTTGTAATCTACAGATAATGTAATCAATAAAGCTAATTCTCCCCTACTAAAACTCAAATTTATGTTTAGAGACCTACATTTTAATCATTCTCCCAAAACACTTCATAATTACTTTTGATTTTCAACACACCACATCTTAGGCTTTATACCAATGAATTGTAGAACACGAGCTAGGAATTCAAAGAGCTGGGCTTTATATTTTTATGAAGACAAGGGGAAAAAGAGAGAGAGGATTTTCACCCTGCAGTGGCATTATTTCTGATTTTGGTTACCAATGCCTCAGTTGAAGCAGCATGGTTTAATTGTTAGAGCACTAGCCTGAGATTCAAGACACCTGGTTCCTATTTCCAACTCTAGCTACCTGTTATGTCAAACATGTCTGTACTTCTGTGCCCCTCTACCCTCCCATCCCTCTGTCTCATGCTTTTAGGATGAAGCATGTCTTTTACTATGCACCCTCAAAGTACACATTGGTAATGCAATACAAACATAATTAGACAGGCAGCTGAATCAAACTGAGTCTCCACCTTCAGAGCAACCATTCCCTTTTTACTTTCTTTTAACTCTACCTAACATCCAGCCTGGAATAAAACAGTATTCGTGGTACCCCCGCACACCATGATGCAACTCACCGATATCTTCCTTCCCTTCTCTTCTAGATCTGCACCCATTACCTCTGGGCTTGCAGGGGAAGCTGCTTCTGAATTTGTAACTTTTCCACCACTACAGCAGACCAGATCAGCCAAACAAACTTCTAAGGCACACCAGAAGTCAAGTCTGTAGCACAATATCTAGTGCCTTGGAGGTCTAAAGAAGCATGGTTTCTTGCATACATGGAGCCTCAAAGTCTGCATTAGTGTTTTTCTACACTAAAAAAAAAAAAGGTCTATGCACATGGTAAGTAACATGCTGTATATGGTAAAAGAGTTGACTACCCTTGAAAACAGTCACTACTTTCAAGACAGAAGTACTATGAAGGGTAAGCACATCACTGATATCAGCAAAGGAGTTAAGCTTACAGTTTCACCACAAATACGTTCTCTCTGTGAGAAAAATGTGCAGCAGCTTTACTTTTAATAAGGCTGATAAAATCATTGCAAATCTGTAGCTTTCACAGGGAAAAGAATAAGAGGAAATACCCTGACTTCCTAAAATTACTGCAGTAAGTTGTAAATGATGCATGAAAAGAAAAATCCTATCCATTGCACTGAAAAAATACAGACCACTACTGTTGTGCTGTCCTTTTAGCTAGTATGTTATGTCCTGTTCTGAGGGAGGAAGGAGATGTGAGACATCTACTACATAAAATCACTGGAAGAAAATCTACTTTTTTTTTTTAAGACTGCTTTTAGATGTTTTGCTCACATTACTTTTATGGTATGCCTGTACAGCAGAGTTTTTGGTACAGAGAGTATTTCCTCTTCTCCATTTCAACACCTTCCAAATCCTCCTTCATTAAGAAAACTTAAGCATTAAATAAAAATGTTTCTCCTTCCCCATCATTAACCAAAGTGATATTTCCTTAACTACAGCTCATACCAAACAGTAATCAGTTCAACCTATTCAAATGTGACAGCATGCAGAAGTGCACAAGGCAGAAAATATACTTCCAACCACACAGATTGGTAACCCATGTAAAGTCCATGACTGCAAAGCCAAAGCCATGTCAATCCCCCAACTACTTTTCAAAGACAGCTACAGAATATTGAACTTTTAATGATTTCCAAATAGTGCTGTTACAACAGCACAGCAAGAGTGCTTCCACCACCACTCCTTCCTTAAGATATAAACTCTCTGAGGATGTGTTTTGCTAAACATGAAGCCCATGTAAATGTAAATTTAGAAACTATAACTTGCATCACACCCACAAAATAGTAATGATCATTTATTTACATTTCAGTATGCTACAAGAAAGAGCACCCATTACAATTTGTTTTCAAAAACCCACATGATACATAAGTATGAGTGCAACTAGTTTTTAATACATTCTTTGGATCTGCCTACAGCACCACTCAGACTTAACTATCATCAAAAAACAAGGAAAAAAAACAGACTAGCCTTGCATCATTGCCTAAATATTAAATACAAGTTATTTCAGACCAAGGGGGAGGGGAAATGTAAATACTATATTGATATTAAGAATACATGCAAATAAGCTAGATACTCTCAATATTTTGTGTACAAGTCAGAAAACTAGCGTGCTTCCTTATCACTTTAAAACACAAAAAAATAGGGCTAGATGGAGCCTTGATGTTATCTAGTCCAACCCTCCCACTCAGTGTAGGATCATCCCCATTTAAATCATTCCATATCACAAAAAACTGTTTGAACCAATGTGAACAGACAAGCTTAAAGAGTTAAACTTTGAACACATTAATATTAACTTTCAGATAGGATTATATTTTAAATTACTTAGAAGAATTATCCATTACACTGTAGGACAAACCCGGTAAAATAAAAGATCCCAACCCCACCCATTCCCCATTACTGGTAATACCATCCCAAATCAGCAGTCTTTATAGTCCTGTTTCGTAAAAGAACCACCTTATGGCTACACAACAGAGTACTGGTTTGTAATCCCAATTTTAAATGCATCAAAATATCCCATGAGGCTTTTCTGCTCTGAAGCATCTTTGTTCCATACAATGTTCCTAAATCCTGAGTTGTATGTTAAATGATCACAAAGAAAGCATTTCCACCAAAAGAAAAACTGCAGTTCTAGCATGTGTAATTCTTTGGAGATGAACATCTATCTACACTGCTGAAATGGCATTAAAGTGACAAATGACTATAATCCACTGGATCAAGGCCAGCAAGCTCTATTACAACAGATTTGTCTGTTTTGTATGACACAGCATGTTGCACATGTATCACACCAAAAAAAGAAACTGAACAGCTTCAGTTCATCTATATGAGAAATCAATTTTTCCCCTTCAGCTTTAGAACTAGTAAAATAACCGAATAGAAGAAGCAGCAGCATGCTTAGACAACAGACACACTCTAATTAGACAGTGTGGAAACTGGATTCATTAAAGACATACATTATCAACAATAAAAAGTCCTTTTAAAAAGTGCTGCGATCTAGAATTGATGAAGTCCCCACAGCAAACTGGTTCATAAGTTTTCAGTTTAGTCATGTTACAGTCAGTATGACACAAAATTTATCTACTACCAGACTAAATTGTTTCTGCTTATTTTGTTCTCTGAGCATTCTCCCTTTATATCTCTCTCCCCATTTGTCTTCACAAGTTCCATATACAAAGCCAGGAACTGTTCACAGGACTCATGACTATCATTGCAGCCATTTTCCTGTAAAGAAATTTCTACACTTCCATTGAAGTTTCATTTTTATTTTAAAAGGGAGATTTTTTGGGAAGTTTCCCTACTGAAATATAATTTCAAGCATTTATAATATTAAAAAATGGCCTAATCTCTTCTACAACTGGTTTACTTTGAGATCTACCTTTGAAAAGAAAGCAGCCAACCCAGAACCAAAAATCACTGTATAGATTTGAAATAGGTTCAGAACACACCCATAACAACGTGACAACTATTCTTAAGTGTTTAACTAAGATGATTACAAAATAGCTTCTTAGAATAATAATTTTAAAAAGCACAAGCAGCCAGTGCAGTTGAACTGTGCTGGGATATTCTCAAATTCATTTTGTACAGATCATCAAAACTAATTTTAAACTGAGCTTTTCAACGAGTCAGACACTCTCCTTTCAACAGACATAAAAGCACTACATGTGTAATGAAAACCTATGTTTAGTCTCCCCCATCCTGCTAAAAATCTCTTGGTATGAGAACACTGGTTGTGCAAATTAGGCTGCATGGTTCAGATTTCTCAAAACAGTCTTCCCGAGCTGCAAATTATGATTTTTCCTTTGTGACAAACTATTTTTAGCAATCAAACTCAAATATACCTATCATGGGGGAAGACAAATACTCTTAGCTGCTTGCCTGTCTCCATGATACCATGTGCAATATTACAAGGCTAATAAAACAATGTGATTTAGAGTTCCAATTTTGAAACATTTTGTTCATATTAAGCTTTTTTTCCCTCAGTCTTTACACCAATACATTTTAATGAAGTTAAAAAACAGTAACACAGCTGCATCAAAAACTTCACCTTCACTCATATAAGGAACTTTTCTTCTTCACCTCAGCCTTCCATAAACTCTATTGAGGATGCCCTCAGAAGTCATTTTCCTGCCAAGTTACACTCAACTCTCTACTTCAAACACTTAAAGCAATACCTTTCTATAGAAAGAAATACAGATGAGTAAAATCCAGTGATAAAAATAAATTTACCAAGACCATTGGCAAAACTGTTCTAGCAACTTATTTGTTAAAGATATGCACAAATGGCCCTAAATCTTGACTTTGATATACTGATTTTTACCTCAAAAACAGTCTCACTGACAACAGGAATACTCAAGAGTATGTAAAATTAAACTAAATTCTTTTGGATCAGGGCCTTAATGATTTTCATTACAAAAAAACACAATGCTGAAGGCATGTTACACTTAACTAGTTTATTTTTAAGCATTGTGCAGTTCTACTAATTGATCAGCTCTGTTTCTCAAAAAGAAACATCAGGACATGAACCAAGATCTGCGGTACATCATGAAAACCCGCCTTTCAGTTTTCACATGACACTCGAATAAAAATACCTGTATACAATGCCTGTTATTCTCAACTCTAGGGACTGAGAGCAGGGTGGATGGAGAAGAAAACAAAAATGCTTGCAAGCTGAACCTTGCAATTTCTGTTTTCAAAGGTTGCAAGTTGTAGTCTGCTCGCTAATTACCATGTATTGGTCAAGCTCTTGCAAAGTTATGGAGCATAAAACTTTATAATCACCATGCTATGTACTAATACATTAAGTACAAATGAACAAGGTGCAGAAACTTTAATTACAATGACAAGGCAAAGAAACCAAGCACTAAGTGCCCCCCCCAAAAAAAGCTTACAAAATCAGATCTGACAAAAATGCAACTAGAGTAGTTTCATCAAGTATAAATTTTGCTTTAAAAAAAATGCTATAATTAATAGTAAGTTTTCTTAGAGATGTATCTTTTAGTCAATAACTTTCAGAAAGAAAACAGAACAAAACCTAGTACATGACCATTCTGGTTTAACACATTTTTTTTTTTTTTTTTTATGAAATGTCATTTTCCCCCAACCCCAGGAAACAATGGGCAGCAGGCATCCAAGTTCACGAAAACTTTGGCGTGC
>NW_017728915.1:35844232-35859745 GCF_001723895.1 Crocodylus porosus | reverse complement strand
TTTAAATTGAACAGGTCTGAGCCTGTGCTTAATTCAGTCCTATATAATTCGGCATCGAGCTCTCACAGAGGTGATCAGCTGAACTCACTACCTGAGTGAGAGAGATTTTAAGAAAGTTTTCAGAGCACCAAGAAACCAGGGCCTGGCCCTAGCAGAGACAGAGAAAGCTGCACCCCCATTAGGCTTGCAACACAACCTCTGCCCACATATGCACACACCCCCCTCTCAGGTCTCAAAAAACAGCAGAGCTTGAACTAAATAAAGGACAGTACCCCAAAAAAATATTCTTGCCCCTTGCACATTTCCTAGACCATTGAGGCTATAATGTCACTCCAAAGATACTCTGTAGTTCTCATCTGTCCTGGTTCTGTGCAAGCTCAGGGTGATTCTTCTTCTTGCAAAGCTGCTAATAGCATGTGTAAAGGTCCTAAATTGTTCTATGCACCTCAGTGCCACAGTCTGGTCCCCCCACCTTCACCACGCTGTATCCCACACGTAAAGGAGTTGTCTGCTCCATTTGACAAATTAAGTGAGCATTCCCATTCACTGCGTTATGGCAAAGTAGACGAGCTACCGTATGCAGTTGGTGAGCAGGCAGGATAACGTGTAGTATATCTGCAGTGTATTAATAAAACCCCCGATTAAGAACACATACATGCAGTTACAAGCTGCCTCCAGAAACGTAGAGCGCACACCACAGCGTCCCAGGATACGCTGGAATGCAACCAAAGTTTTGATCTTTGCCTTCACCACTGAAACAAATCCTAAATGAACCTTGGGAAAAAATGATGCGTGAAAACAAATAGAAAGGAAAATACAGGTAATGACATACCGGGCTTTTCCTTTCCCTTCAAAAATCTCCCGACTGATTTATTTTTTAAATCTAATCTTCACTTTTTTGCCCAAACGAAAATATTGTCCCTGGCTGTTACCAACAATTTCAAGTGAAACTATGAAATAAAGCATTAGAAGAACTGAAATACCCATCCTCTGCTGAGCTTGCAATTAGGGTTGAAGTGAACATTTGATTATTCTAGGAGTAACATTTTCCTCCATAAAAGCACCAGAAAGGGAAAGTTTTTAGCCACCTTGCTTTGATAAGAGGCCTTACCCACTGCGTAATTCAGGTGAAGCTGCACTAAGTGTGCATATACCAAAGCATGAGCAACTTGATGGAATCAGGACTTAGGTTTCTCAGCAAGTTATTTTTTTCTATATTTGCTTTTGTACCTTTTCTCTGCCACACCCCATCCCTGCCACTCCCTCTCTTCTGTTTCTGACAAGTGTTGCTGTTTTAATCGAGGCTGGGAAGAAACTAGAAGTAAAAAACATTGCATGTTACTGAGGAAAAATGACCAGCTTTAATAGTTTTTAAGACTAGGCTGAAAAACAGTCTAGGTGTTTCTTCTGCAAGGAAAATAGTGGGTACAAACTCTTGGGAAGTTTACCTTCTTGAGGGCAAGACACATTTCAGGCTAGAAAACTTGTTCAAGTAAAAGCAAGCAGTTGACAATGAAGGATGTAATTATAAATGGCTGATTTTATAGATGAGAATGCTGCAGCATCACACCACCCACCCGTTTTTTAGTTAATTAATAATTATTCTAAGCAATAGCTGATGGGGAGAAGGTGTGTGGTTAGAACAGTGATGCAAGCCATAAAAGAGTACCTCTAGCTGAGATTAGGGAACCAAGTTCTAGTCTTTAAAACTTTGTAAGAGAATGCTTGCCTTCTGAAAAAAGTGGGCTGGACATAAAATAATGTTTGTAAATACAGATATTGTTGGTAAATTATTGGATATTAAGTCCAACCATTCATTAACATAGAATATGTTATGCAGTATGCATAGGATAATCAGTTGCAAAGCACAATAAAACAATCCTCAGTATACCTGTTAGTTGTTATAATTATATAATGTATCCATACTGTATGGATATCTAAGTATGGAAAGACCATTTATGGATATGTCTTCAGCACCATGTGAGTCTGACTAGGTGCGCAATACATATCAGTACTATTGCATGAAGTACACAACATATGTTTCACAGTATTACTCAATTAAATTTCTTGTTATAGCCCCAGATGAGTAATTCAGCTAAACTTCAACCTCTGATTCACGATAGAGTTAAAAACCTTTTCAAAGCTTTTAGATTAGTAAGAGAAAAGATGAAAAATTTCCAAACCTCTTTTAAGGGCACAGAGAAATAAAGGTATCCTATTTTTTAGCAACTTAAAATGTTACCTAGCCTGTGAGATTCTTTTATGTTACTCTCTTCAGAAAACCAAGACACTGTTGAACCGTTTTCATATTGTTACAAAGGGATGACAAATTACTACTAAGCTTAAAAGCCTATATGATAGTACCTTCTGAAAGAACTGAATATTGATTAAGGTATCATATGAAAACGAACAAATTCTCCGTTTCACCAGGAGTTATCATACAGAGCTTGTCATTTTTAATATTTTTATCTTTGTGTAACACCAGGGGGACAATGTGGCATCTTATTTTTCAAGAGTATTACATAAAAAATATCTTATAGTTCAGGCAACCATAACAACAGACTTTCACTTGTTGTGAAGTCTCTTTGAGCTCAGGTTTTGCCAATTCTGTCATCTGTTTGAAATAGTTAATGCAAAAATCCATTGCCCTGTGTCTGTTAAGCTCATCAACATCCAGTGCGAAGGCTTGCAAATAGCATCTTGGATCCATTTAATCTGTAAGAAATAACTTCGGCCATTAGAAAACCGTGAAGAAACCTGTTTTTTTTTCCCCCTACCACCGGCCCTAAAATAAAAGGCAGTTGAAGATAATTGCCTCCTTAGCTGTTGTACTGCTCAATGTTTCTTTTCTTTTCTTGCAACTTGTGGGTTGTGTGTACTTGCATTAAGTAATCCACAGCAGTGGCTACAAGTACAGTTCACATGCATTGCATTGTCACGCTATAATCAAGGCACTTTCACCTTGTATCATTCTGATAGTTCAGATTATGAGCTCAGACTTGTACTCAGACATTTCATACTGGATTGCCTCACCCTTGCATCGAGTGGGAGAACCTAGGCGGTGTGCGAGACCTGTTGCAGGATGGAGACTGCATTGCCATGTACCTTTGAATGGGTAAACTCCATCCACCTCTTGGTAAACCCGCTTCTAAAGTGTGTTTAAGCCTGTCTGCTGAAACACCAGATGAATTGCAACAACAGAAAAAAATGCTTATAGACGCCAGGCACTTTAATGTGAAATAATTCAAGTTAACAAACAAATCAATTTCAACTAATGACAAGTCAATTCTATCTGCTAAGGAAGCTGGTGTCACTTTTATTCTACATTTTAATTCTCTATTAACTAATTATTTTAGTTTGGCAGAAGTAAGATCATTGGAAAGTAGGGCTACAGTGGGTCCTTATGAGTCATGTAATCCAGCCCCCTGGCTCAAGGCAGGATCATCCCTGACTAAACCATCCCAGGCAAGTGTCCATCTAACCTGTTCTTGAAATGTTTTAATTCCTCCTCTTCCCTTAGGTTTAGTTCAGTCTCTGCCACGTGCAAGAGTAGCATATTGTTAAGACTGTCAGCCCCTCAAAGACCCTTTTGGCCTCTGCCACACCTCTGAGTTCCTTTCATTATTTTGTTGCTTGGCATTGAGCCCAAGGCTCTCCTGGCATCACTCACTAATCCACTGATGTTATTTCCATGAATCTTCAGTACATCAGTAAAAACGGTCTGACCCATCTATGTACTTCTTTACAACCTAGACAGACCCAGCTTCAAACAGAAAGGCTTCCTTTTCCTTCACTCCTTTCTCCTCCTTTCAAAACAAACAGTAGTTCACACAGTTGCTTAATTTTTCCTCGGGGTGTTTCAAGGCATATTTATTAGCACTATAAAAGCTACCAACATGTTAACACCAGGGTGTGTATGGGAGGGAATGAGACAGTTTTTGATAGTGTATTTGCATAATACAATACTTGAATTTGGGATCTAATTTTGAATTAGATCCCTTTTCAAAAGAAGAGAGGGACGGTTTCACTACCCCCATTTCTGGAAGTCAGGGAACAAACTAACACAAAGAGAAATAGGATCTTCTTAGCATACAGTAACTATCCTGGGGTTGCAGTGACAGGGCATCTGCAGTGCCATCATCTCCCCTGCTTTTACCCATGGGTGGAAGCATCCTATTGGTGTTTTGGAGATTGCTTCTTGTGGCTAAGTACAGGCAATCAAAAAGCCCGAGGGTGAATTGATTCAATCTTCTCAGGTTAGCCTAAACTGCGTAGATTGAACCAATACGCAAGTGACCAGACATCCACTTTTGATTCCAGAATGCAGTGGCCCGGGGGGAGGAGGGGGGGTGCTAGAGCATGCCTCCCTGCTCACTGGGCTAGGGACAGAAGTTACACATAAACCAGTTTAAGTGATCAGACACTAGTTTAAACCTGTAACTTAACAGAAGTTTAGTGCACATAAACCAGTTTCAAAATGGCTGAAACTGGTTTAAGATGAACCTGGTTGTCCTCCGCACATGCCGCGTTTCCCGCCGCTACACCAAGCTGATGCGCTGCCTCATGGTGTCCGACACCATCCGCTGGTCCCGCGACATCTACGTGGAGCACATCACGGGCCACCACCAGTACATCGACCCCTCCAGACGAGCCGCCGCCGGACCGGACCTGGAGGACACCGCTGCCTGAACCACCCCCCGCCCCGCTTCGCTTCGCGTCGAGAGGACTTCGCTGCCACGGACAACCCCGCCCCACCCGAAGAGAACCCCCACGATCGGACTTTATGGACTGAGACGCTCTCTCCGAGCCACTTCCTCCAACATTGCAGACCACTGTAACAGGTATGCGTGTATCTATCTCCTTTCCCTCTCAGTGTCGCAACCCCCCACTCCCCTTCCTCCTTTCACATCCCCCCATCCCCAGGCTTAGTTGGCTAACATTGTATGGTATGTAACCTAGTCGCGTTCCCCTCCTTTCCCCCATCCCTCGATTGTTAGTCCCTCACTCGGGCGCTTTGTATTTCCATCTCAACTGTGTCATCTTTTTCCTGGATTCCCCATCCAAAACATCTACTAATAAAAATCAGCTTTAACTGATTTAGGTCAAACCAGATTATGAAACTTCTGTCCCAGGCTCCTTCCTGGTTCAAGTTAAATCACAGTCCACCAGCATCCCAGGATGCTTTGCAGCCCTGGGCTGAGCTATTTGAGCAGAGCAGAGTTTACCCTGCCTCTCTGCTCCGTAGCTGGAGCAGTGGCTGGCTGACAAGGGGGTGGTGGCAGGAAACCCGGCTGGGTTTCTGCCCGGGGGTGGTGGCAACTCCTGCCAGACTTTTCCTGCTGGAGCAGAGGGGTGGGGGTGTGGGCAGACAGGCTCAGGCAGAGGGGAGGAAGAGGGATTTAAACCCCCTCTCCCACCTGAATGGGACCCCAGCCAGGGTCTGCTTGGGAGGGGGCCAGCAGACCAGCAGGGTCCACCCCTTCCCACCTCTGGCAGAGACTGGAGTAAGCAGCTGATAAGGGGTGGGGGCATAATTCCCCTCAGTGCCCCCAGGCCATGGGGGAGGTGGAAGAGGCTGGGGAACCAGAGCTGGAAGGACTGGTCCCCTGCCAGCTGGGAGCACAGGGCCAACCCTACAGGACCAGACTGAGAGGTATTGGCAAAGACCTGGCACAATCTTCACGTGTATGTGCTGGAGCCAGAGCTAAGGGAACAGGAGAGAGTCCCAGACTACTTGGGCTAGTGTGACTAAAGAAAGTAGAGAACTACATTTACACTATAAAGCAGAACCTGTAAAAGGTGGGAGACTGGAATACCGAAGCAGAGACAAAGCACATCGAATTCAATGCCACTACCTTTTTCCCCACCCACCCCTTCCTCAGCCTGGCAGGGGCAGCAGAAGCCTGGCAGGCATTGCCACGCTACCCAGGCAGACTCAGGCTGGGGTCCTATGTGGGATTTAAACCTCCTCCCACCAGTGTGCTAGCCCCAGGCTGGGGGCCTGGCCGTGCCCCCTTCACTCCAGCAGGGAGGGGGAAAAAGCCTTGGAGCTCCAGTCCCTCCCTTTGGCAGTGGCTGGCAGGCATGCTCTAGCACCCCCTAGCTTCTGGCCTGGGCTATTGCAGGCATGTGGCTGCATTTCCCAAATCAAAAGTGAATGTCTGTTCACTTGCTTCTCAGTTTAATCTCTACATTTTAGACTAACCTGCAAACACTGAATAGATTCAGCCCCAGGCTTTTTGACTCTCTGTACTTTGCCTTGTAGCAGACAGCTTGGGCCAAGGTTAGCCCACCCATCTTGCAAGGGGAGGTTTCTGGGGCAGGGTTGGGGGTTGCAAAGCATCCTGGGAGACTGCAAGTTAACTTGAGTCTGAAGGTGATCTGGGCCAGAAGTTCAATAAACTAATTTAACCTAACTCAGTTAAGTCTTATGCAACATCCACTCAGATTTATCTTAAACTGGTTTCAGCCACATTTTGAAAGCAGTGTATGTAGACTGAATGTCTGTTGTGTGACAGATTTGAACTGGTTTCTAATCCCTTATGCCAGTTTGTGTGTAATTTCTGTCCCTAGCTTGTGCCTGTGAATAAGGGCTAGAAGTGATAATTTGGCAAGAAGTATTCATTGACAGCCACCACATGCAAAAATGCCTGGAAGATCATTTATGCAAAGTTCCCAGGACATTAGTCTTAAAACCAAAATATTTCAGTAGGGAGAAGCCGTGCTTGCAGTTCACTTTGAAGTTAGTAGTAATCCTGCTAATACAGAGTGAAAGATTAAATCAGACCATTTCAATAAGTAGCTGCCCTGGTACATTAATGCATCAGCATAATAACGTGCCAACAATTACCCTGGTAACCTGGCATCCAGTGCAAAGCAGATCTGATTCTCATTTATGCTCTATTGCGGCAGTAGTAGTAGTTGGATGTAAATTATTTTGGGCAATAATTCATAAGATATCACAAAATGCTGTATAATAAAACCAGCTTGCCCATATCCTAGTGAATGACAGCAGCCTTTAACTACCCTAAGGGGCGTTCCTAAGAGGATGGAGCTGGACTGTTCGCAGTGGTGACAGATGGCAGAACAAGGAGCAATGGGCTTAAGTTGCAGCAAGGGAAGTTGAGGTTGGATATTAGGCAAAACTTTCTCACTAAGAGGGTAGTGAAGCACTGGAACAGGTTACCCAGACAGGTGGTGGAATCTCCATCCTTGGAGGTTTTTAAGGCCTGGCTCAACCAAGCCCTGGCTGGGATGGTGTGGTTGGGGCTGGTCCTGCTTTGAGCAGGGGGTGGACTAGATGTGACCTCTGGAGGTCCCTCCCAACCCTAATTTGCTATGATTCTGGTGACCCTTCACTCTAGTTAGTGAAGGTAAACACCTTCAATCAGGTGAGATTTTAGTACTATGAACCCACAAAAGACTTGATCCAACTCCCCCCCCAAATATTTTGGAATCCACTATAAACTGGATTTTGCTTTTTGTCTCAATTATCAAATATTTGCCGAAATGGTGAGCTACCAGTAGGGTTTTTTTTGGATATATTAGCTACAGAGTGCATGGATGAGCCAAACAGAAATGTGTGCTTTGCTTCTATTAACGTGGAATACACTGAACCACAGGAGAACTGTCTGCCACCACTATCTTCAGGTTTAAAGTTAAAAAAAATTGCACGCACACATGCACCTCTAAAACAGCTACAAAGAGGTACTCTTTTTCTTTTTATAGTAATCTGAAAAATCAACTAAAGGAGGAACTAACCACACAAGGAGGAATACAATCTGGATTCTTTTTTTTTCAAGTTTTAAACGCATCAAGAACATAACATATGAGCACGTTTGAGTAAAACCGGCAAAAATACAAGTAACAAGCAGACAATAAGAGAGACAAAGAAGAGTCTTAGGATTTTTGTGGTGTATTTACACATGAAACTTTGCCAAAAAAGGGGAAAAGAGGAGTTAACACAAGCAAGATGTCAGATACGTAAACCTGCTACTCACTCTGTTTGTTATCCGTTAAATATTCTAGCGTTTTTCTTAGGAGCAATGAAAAAACCCCAAATATTACTTCATGCAATGTACCAATATTTGTCAAAACAGAATTCCAGCCATCATTACTGCACATGAAGAACTTTAACTCATTCAATTTAGTAATTATTTTTTAAACAAAAAGACACTCAAAATATCCCAAGGAGTTTTTAAGATGCATGACTTGAAAGAGTTTTCTTTAACCCTTTCATGCCATTAGGCATTACGTTTCTTTTTTGCATGCTGGCTACTCACAAGATCGACCTTTTTAGGCAAAGGAGCTCTTCATATATCTTAAAGAGATCTCTAAATTGTTCCAAGTGATGTGGAAAATGAATCGTTTTTAAAGTGCAAAAAAAGTCAGAAGAGTTTTCCCATGAATAAGCTGAATATATGGGAGTAGGGTGAAGCAGACAGGGCATCAGTTGTACGTGGGACAGCAGGAAAAAGGCAGATCCGAAATACATGATTATGTTGCACAAAGAGGAGGACTGGAAAGCAACTGAAGGGTGGGGAATGCATGAATAGCACCCAGCAGAACTTTAAACCAAGGCTCTTGAAACCACCAATAATGACAATAAAGAACATTTATTACCACATCTGACTAGCTGAACTGCCAGTGAAGAGGCCTCACAATAGTCCCAGTTATAGCCCTGGCTGCCGGACAGGACTGAGAATGCAAATGCCGCTTGACCAGCTGCATCGCACCCCAACTTACTACACAAAACCTGAAAGAGCCACCAAAACATGAGTCCCTGACAATAACGACAGAGCTGCAACTTCAAAAGAGTAAATAACATCATATGGCAAACTAGCGACTAGGTATTAGCAAAATGTGTTATAAAAAAGTACAAAAGGTTCCAAAAATTTCTAAAAATCATTGTGTTTGGAGTAGAAATTGTAACCCGTGGCATGGCATAATTATAGCAATCACAAGGGCTGGATCCAATTGCTGGTGTTGAACTTCTTGCAAACCTGTCATAAACACAAGGTAGGTTTTAACCTGCTTTAGGGTGAACAGTCACAAGCTGGCCAGACAGCTGGTGAACCTGAAGCCTCCAGCAGACATTTCGTGTATCCTCCAGAAACAATGCCATTTCAATCAAAATCTCTTTACTTTGGCGGGCATAAAGGTCACTTCTTCCAATGCCATTCTAAAATGCATTTCTTCCTCCACTTGCATCTTGTATGTCCCAGATGAAGTCCTGGCTTGGACTCTTCTTAGGGCACAAGAAGCGTGACCCAAATTTAACTTTAAAAGGGTTAAAACAGCAGAAAAACAAGGCAATTTGAGCATGAGTAAAAACCCAAGCTGTGTTGTCTTTACTACTGTTTTAACCAAAGTCTGCTCACTTGGAGTTGCCAGTCACATTAAAAACACATCTGGGTGAGAGAGAGAGATGACAATATAGCCATACTGCATGTGATCCCTTATTAGCGGTCAGCAAAAACCACGCTGAACGCAACAGTTTCCACCCCTTGCAAACTTGTCTCTTCAGGCCATTGCCCTTGGTGAGACAGGGTTGTGGAGAGATTTACACTTTGTCTCAAGTTCACAACAAAGCCCCAAAGCCCATGGTGAAGTTTTTCCATTCCAACTGCTTTGAAACAAGCACCAAATTATGTAGCTTCTCCCCAAACTCAGGTTCAAAGAAAGATTTAAAGACACAACCAAGAAGTGGATGAAACCAAGAAAACCAAAAGATATTATTGGCTTTTGTTGCACAAGGTTTGTGAATTCCAACAGTGAGTTTAGGGTTACATTGCATCTCCTGGACCATACAGATCACTGCACCAGGGAAAAGACCAGTGGAGCAAAAAACCTGAACCCGTCACCTGTACAGCCATGTCTGCTACATCACTGATCAAACCATCCACTCTTTGGTCATTTAATTATAGTCGCTCAAATTTAAGGGTACGGTAGAGTTATACTCATCAAGTTGCCTTGGTATTTACCTTCTACCTTCACTAGTAAACTTCATGCCAGAAATCTCATACTAATAATTTAGAACATACTGCAAATGATATTTCATGAAGAAAAATATATAAATAAATCACGATTTACACCAAACTTCAAGATCTGGATCAGTTTTCAGTAGCAATCCTTTCTATACTTCTCCGTACTGCTTTGTAATGTCAAAGAGAATAACTTAGTCCTCTTTTCCTCTCCACCACTTAATTTTCTCGGCCAATTTTTGTACAGCCTTTTTACTTTTAATATTAGATGTGTGGAAATGCCAAGAACCACAAAAGTTAACAAACTACATCTAAATATACAGTGGGGTAGCAGAACTTCCTTTGCTACCCCACTCCCATAGGTAGTTTTGTCCTTCAAATGAACCTTAACCAAAATGTCCATCTGCATATTTTCCAAGGTTTCAGCAGTTTTTCTTTCTTCCTTAAAAAATAAAATCAAAATTAGAAAGCGATGATTAAATACAAAGTTCCTCTGGAATCTGCCCGCAGAGGGGGGTTATCCACAGGTAGTCATCTCCCTCGATCTGCATACTTCTTTGTTTTTGTCTTTTTCTTTTTGTCCTCTGTTTTGGGTTTCAGTGCACAGACGCAGGCAGATACCCCAGCGATTGCTTTGGGAAGGTCAGTTCCTTTGTACCACTTGTTCTTTTCCTTGTCATACACCTGGACAGCTTTGGAGAAGACTGTATCTTCCCAGCTGTAGCCTCCCAGAATGTAAATCTTGCCTTCCCAAACGGCCACTCCAGACTCACTGTTGGCTTGCAGCAAGGGGGAGACTCTGGTCCACTGGTTGCACTGCGGGCTGTAAGACTCCACGCTCAGGATGTCAAAGCGTGCCATAGTTTCAATGTTGTCATCGCTGCCACCAATACTGTAGATACTGTCCTCCAAGGTGCACATACTGTGCCACCCCCGAGCTGTGATCATTGGCCTTTTTTCCTCCCAGACATCCGTACGATAATCATAGCAGAGCAGGTTTTTTCGGTAGGGACCGATCTGATAATCGTGACCTCCCGAGATATAAACAAATTCCTTGTAAACGGTACCAGCATGACCATAGGTAAACCTAGAAGAGGAAAACAACAGTAAGAAACCATAGGTTTTATGATTTTGGTCAAGTAGCGCTCATATTTAGTAATGAACATTCCTGGTCTTTATGGAGTGAAACCCAAACAGAGACCTTGTGGTTCTTTACTACTGTTTACCTTGTGGGGGTTTTTTTAGATTAAGAAGTGATTAAAAAGTTATTTCTGTTTTAAATAAGTCTCAACAAGGGTTGTTTGGAAAACAGGGTTGTTCTACTTCCCCAACAACAGAAAAAGGCTCTAGAGAGAAGCATAAATTCTCCTACCCGTTATTATTAAATGTTGGGTCCATCACAAGACTCCCAAGAAAGAAAAATAAGCCATTTTAAACAAAGAAAGAAAGATTTGCTAAGTAACGACTCGTTACCGATGGAGGGCAGGATTCTCCGTGTCTGTGTTTCCCTTGGCTTCCAGCAGGTGGTATTTAAATTCGCAGAAAACATAGCCTATATCAGGGGTCGGCAACATTTTTGGGCCGAGTGCCCCAAACCCCTGCAATCTTGACCTGTAAGATGTTGGTATGCGACAGGGGAGCTGCGAGGGGCCCAATCCTCGTGGCAGCGCAGCCCCGGCCCCTTCCCTGCCATCTGCCTCGAGGCACACGTGCACCGTCTGCCAGCAATAAGTCAGACTGGGGCTCCCGGGACCCCAGTGCAGCTGCTTGCTGGCTGCCTGTCCCAATCCAGCCCAGGCTCTGGGCAGGTCCCTGCTGCCCACCACGGAGCCCAGGCTGTTTGCAGCAGGTGGTGGGGAGGCTGCAAGCCGCTGCACCGCGGTCCATGGAGCCCTGCCTCGGCTTGTTGCCAGAGACAGATGCACGCACGCCTCGAGGTGGACAGTAGGGAAGGAGCCAGGGCTGCACTACCACAACAAGGATCGGTCCCTTTGCAGCTCCCCCACTGTCCATCCCAACGCATGCATGCCAAGCACAATGCCTTCACGTGCCATGTTCTGGCATGTGCGCCAGGGTTGCCTACCCCTGCCCTATATAAATTTTGGACTGGTGAAGATGAGCTGTAGCAAAGTAAGTACAACTCACTGGCAGGGGTTAGGATTTTCAAAATTCCCCTCCATTTCAATAGAAATTGGTCCAGGGCCGAGTGCTTTTAAAAACCCCGCTATGTATCCATATACCAGAGGCCTTTCTGATGCTTGATCAGGTATCATCACCATTCACAGAGAATCAGCTCCAAGGCACCTAGAGGGTCCCTAGCACTTTCACCTTTGTAGAAAGGGAGCTCAGACAGAGGCAGAATCTTCTCCCATCTGGAATAAGCACCTGCCTTTGCAAATTATAACTGTAATTTTTGCTGGAAGATATTATGCTAGTCTGAGGCAACCAGAGACGCCACAAATGCTCTCCCCAGAACTCCCGAGTGTGGAGTTTAAAACGGTTTCTCTTCTTGGAGAATCTAGGCCACATTTACGCCAGACAAACTACTGTAAAAGACTCCCGTCTTCCTCACTTCTAAATGAGTACCTGTGAACTGTGGCTGTGAACTGACAAAACACCTGTACCACCTGTGTGCACGTATGGCTGCGCCTATCCCACAGTAAGTGAAGGTATACAGAGGTAGCTTACACCAAAATAAAACAGGTGCTAAATTACCAGTCTATCTTCCCCCTACTGTGGGATAGAGGACACAGAAAGCTGTTAAAATAGATCAGTTCGAAACACAGTAAGACCTCCCCTCATTTTCAATTCATGCAACTGTTTCATAATTAAATAATTCGGTTTTTAAAAATTAAATTCAAACAGTGGATTAAAAAAAACAAACAACACACAAGGTTGCAAGTGTCAGATTATTAGCAATCTCTCCTACTTTTCCCTAAAAAAGATATTCTACGCATGCACAAAGTAAATTTATTTAGCGGCTGCTTCAGAAGCAATTCATTCATTCTTTAGTCCTCTGCTCTTGCCACGTTAAGTATTTATTATTTCTAGAAGTTCTGTTGCAGCAGAGATTTGAACTAAAAAACACTTCCTGCCTATCAGAAAACAGATTGCCATGAAGGAATTTACAGGGATCCTATCATAAGCTTCCTCTTTCCTGCCCTTTCAAGTCTAACACATTACTGTACAATGAAGACACAGAGAGCTGATAAAAAAAGTTAGTGTAGTGCACCGTACTTCCTACCCAGTGACTGCGCCGGCAGAGATCGCTCCTATTTTTGCAATAAGGACCTCAAGACAAATGCTTCTTGGGGCTGCCATTTTAGCTTTCCGCTGTGAGGTTAACAGTTTTAGGGCCCAACCCCTGTAGCAAGCAAAAGCAGATTAAAATAATTTAGCCCCAACTCATTTTAGCCCAGACTCAGGACCCACTGTGGTCATAAAAGCAATGCAGATTATTTTCCCTGCAAAGCTTTGCTCTCAGCCACAGACACAGCAAACCTACTACCTTATCTTTGTCCACATCTACGTTCCAAGCATTCTTGGAGGGGGGCAAAAAGTAGCGAACCACAATTACCCTGAAAAGAAAATACCTGGGAGGGAAGTGAAGACATCTTTTATTCCAGAAGCATACAAGCTCCAATGACCAGGCAGCCCCCTAACAAGTTTTCCAAATAGAAGTGATTGGTTTCTGACATTGAGAAGGAGGCAGACAGGTCACTGAGACAAAGTGCAGACTACTAGACTTCTAGTCCCACTTGATGGAGGAGAGGTTGAAACATGCTCAGGACCTGGGTCGTGGTCACGGAGCAGCCAGATGATCCCCAAAGCCTCAGAAGACACTTAAAACTCTGTATGAAGAGGGTCATTATCCACAAGAGTAGTGGGTGATTTTCCAAAGATCTGTATGGCAGTTAGGTTCTTCACTGTCTTCTGCGCATTGGAATATCTGCCTTCTAAAGTGTATTGCTGAGCATACTGACATTGGGAGGCATGACAAGAATCCCCTTCCTCCTCGTCCAATTAAGCAGAGAGGGGTATAAAAAAAATAAAATCAAACAAATGTACTCAGCCATATACAGAGCATGCTAGAACATGCTCAGCTGCCAGATCTGCTTGCATGTACATCAGAATGTGTACGCAGCTAGCTCCCCTGCAGTGCTCTGGGCCAAAGCCCAGTTGCTGGTCTCAGCCAAGGTTGCTCAAAATAGAATTGGACAAAGGAAGCCTCTGCCATGTATGCCCCTGCTAGCTGCCTATGTCTCCACAGTTTGTCAGCTCAGAGGATAAAAATATACCATGAGTCTCCCTTCAAGATCGTCTGAAGGGTCTCATCAGTGATGTCACCCAGGAACAAGAGGGCAAGCCTCGCTGCTGAAGTCACAGGTTTCAGGGCATCCTGCTCAGACGGTGAACCTCAAGTCTCATGCGCTATCACAACACCTGCAAACGATACACAGGTAGACTAGCGGAAGCCCATCATTGACTAAGGATCGACATCCACATCTAGACATCAGCTCAGGAGGCAAGTACAACGTAAGGGTTCATCTTCAGGGTACTATCCTCTAAACAAGGAAAACTGATTTTTAACTTAATGATACAACACACAGGTCCAGGCTACCTAACTGATCTGTTACCTTAGGATGGAGACTGCTTGCGATCAGTGGGACTGTTTTCACATTACCTAGAAAGGAGGGTTGCTCAAATACCATGAACTAGGAATATTCCTCCTCCTCATTTCCAGGATCCTGACTGAATGGCCAGGCCACACTGGTTCTCAGAGCATCCCTCTCTCTACAGAACAGGTTTCTGAACAGATTGCTGTTACCTTGGCAAGCCTGCTATATAAGACCACGAGTCTTTTTGCGGGCTGTAAGTCTCCACTGAAGAAAGTGCCCCGTTCTCATTTCTTCCACCAACAGCTACCAGCATGTCTGTAATGGCTCCCAGGTAGAAGTCGACTCGACGCTGTCTCATGGAGGCAACCTGCAGAAAAACACAGAGCACTGACATCCTCAAGGGCTTGTCTAGACTACAAAACCCCTGCTGCTACAGTCCTGTTGTCACAGCTCTTTCTACCACTTCCCTAAAACACATAAGCTAGGCTGATAAAAGCATCCTTCTGCTGGCAGGACGGTATCTGTGCCGAGTACTTTGCTGACATATCAGTTTCAGCTGGAGGGTATAATCTCGCACCTCAGCAAAGCTCGGCTCATTCAGTCTAACCATAATGAACATGCACCCAATCTAGTTGAAAATATTTGATCCATCGCAGATAAAATAGCCTTCTTTCTCAAGCATATGAATAATCTTGCACTCGTGCAATGAAAGTCTGTTCTACATTAAATCGTATGTCAGCACTGGAACTAAAAGTCAGAGACAATGGAAAACATGCATGAGACAAAACACCCTATGCTCTGACAGTACCTAAATCCCCTTGTAGTACTACACGTGTACAGGGATACTCTGAAAGACTCAAAAATTGAGCCACCAGAAGTTCCCGAGGCACTAGGGGTATTTATACACATGC
>NW_017728915.1:35838689-35844132 GCF_001723895.1 Crocodylus porosus | reverse complement strand
TTAATTAGAGCAACTCTGAGAGCCGCTCTAATTAAAAGCACCTGGAACGTCTCATGTATCCATGTCCTTGGGCTTAAAAATGGCGGCACAGGTGCTTTAACTAAAGCTTGTCCAACGAGCTTTAGTTAAAGCGTCCCTGCCGCCATTTTAAAGCGCAGGTAAGCTGATATACAAGACACTAGCATCTGGTGGAGCGCGGTAATTACCCCGCTCCAGCAGACTTGATTAATTAAGGCTGTTCCACCGTGCTGTAATTACAGAGCATCGGAGCAGCCTCACTGCTCGTGTATAGGCACCCAAAGACAGAAGATCAGTCCACAGCTGAACATTATACGTGCCCTGTCCTACTGGGGCTCTGACTTGGAAGAAAGCAAATTAGCCTCATAGATGTTGCTTTTTGCACTGTATTTTCAACCAAAGTATTTAGCCACTCAAAGCTGAAGACAGGCACCACGCTGGATTTTCAGAATGGCTGCCTAGCTCCCAATAGGAGTTGAGAATCTGGCTCCTCAACACTGATATTTTTATGAGCAGCATAGTTTTTCATCACTTGTGCAATCAGGCATTTAAAGACATGGCCCAGGTAGCTACATATAGTTGACTGCTTTAAATTTTTAAGCATAAATAGGTCATCGTATGCAAGTAAGCATGATGAGCATTCTCTCTTTCCACCACCAAAGAGGGAAGCAAATAACCATTAAGGACTTTGAAAAAGATGTAATACAGTTCAAGTCTCACCTTTATCCACTGGTTACAGCGGGGATCATACCTATATAGAAGATTTGAAGCTGCATCCCCTCCGTTGTCTCTGGAGAAGCTGCCTCCAGCTATGAAGATGAAACCTCCCAGCACCGCAACACAGTGATGACTTCGCCTGGCTGGGAGCGGTGTTTCTGCTACCCACTGCCCCTTTTTGGTGTCCAAGAAACAAGTGTCATCACTCAGCTCCAGGCACCGCTCTGAAACCTCACCACCCACAAACAGCAGCCTCTCTTCATTGGTACGCAGAGCTGTC
Source organism: Crocodylus porosus (assembly GCF_001723895.1). NCBI lineage: Eukaryota > Metazoa > Chordata > Crocodylia > Crocodylidae > Crocodylus > Crocodylus porosus. The sequence goes on along the minus strand of NW_017728915.1, from coordinate 35,843,117 downwards.
CGCTTGTTCTGAAGCACCGGCTGGGCCGTGACATTATTGTGATAGTTCACTGCTTCTTCTATGAACCCCTCGCAGTTGGCTTCCTTTGGGAGAAGAGAGCACACGGCGGGCTTGACTCGGTGAAGAAGGTCACTCTTGGGTATCAATGGGAAATGGATATTGTCCAGGACGTGATAAGCCTCATTTTCCCTTTCTGGGTACTGTGTCAGCCACTGCAAGGCAGCCTGCAGCAAGTCGTGCTCACACTCCTGCTGCACATTGCTGCTGTCCAGGTACTGGCAGAGTTTTTGGATGGAAATGTTCTGCAAGAAGTCTGGTGTGAAAGAGAGCGTGCCGAAGTTTTGCAGGATGAACGAGTCAATGTAGGAGTCCAGGCGTTTCAGGTTGTAGATAGAAGCCAGCTCCTGCAGGTACAGGTAGTTCTCCTCGCTGACTTCGTTCTCGAGATACTCGCAACAGAAGTCAACCACTTTCCAGATCTGCAGCAGATGGGCCGTCTCCAGCACATAGTCAATATTCCCGCCATCTAAGGACAGCTCGCTGCCGTAGAGAAAATCCACCACGGCTTTGAGACCAATGTAAGAGGCTCCAAACAGTTCGACCTCTTTCTGATAGGCCTCCCGCATGCCAATGGTGAACATAGAGTTGAAGTAGTCGCTGCAAACGGCCAGGAGATTCCGGTGGGCAGGAACTCGCTGCTCTTCCACTACTAGAACAATATCACAGAAGAGGCCGCGGTGTCTCTGCTCATTCAGGCTTTGAAGCACCAGATTGGAGTGGTCAGCCCATCGGTACACCTGAAATAGAGAAACAATATCAGACGGCTGTTCTCTTCAGTAGGCCGGCTCACAGAAAGCAGGCACTCTCTTGTGAAAGGTGAGAAAAAGCACATTTTTACTCTGCATTCACAACAGATCCCAATTTGCAGTAGCTCAGTCTGGCATCAAACCAAGCATTTCAAGTACAACTTTCTTGCCCTTGCTGACAAGGAACTACATAACTCGTTGCATGTTACTGTTCATCGCTGCCATCATTTCCTCCTACCTTGCTGCAGCCTCTTCTTATTTGGGGTACTTGGGAATGGAAAAGAGGGAAGGGGAACTCGGAAGCAGCCTATCTTTGAGACTTCAACTCTGGCATGTAAATCCCCTCCAGGAAATATAACACAAGTTGCTAAAGGTAGGAAACGTCAGGCCTCACTTGGAAAAATGCAGGGCTAAGCACGCACTTGAGACAAAGGCCCGGATTCGATAACATGCAGCAACAGACCCCTGCACCGTGCAGGGCTCTGCTGACTTCATCGCAGGATCTTTCAAACAGAGTCCTACGCAGACGTGACAAATTCAGGCAGATTAAGTAGATGGCAACTATGACAGACCAGTGGGATTTTCTCTCGCTGACAAAGGGGGTTGGTTTTTTTTCAAAGTGATATCATTTGATCTGCATGTCAGAACATATGTTATACACTGCAGTGTACAAATAGTGGAATTACACCGATATAATCCCACAAAGCACAAACTAATACTTTGTGACGCTGCCAAGCTTTGCCGGCACTTTTCTCCATGCGTGATCTTACCTTCCTGATTGAGGCAAAGTAAGAGGTGAGGGGGAAACAGTTTGGGCCTTGTCCCCCTGGAGAAAGCTTTACCAGTTATAGTCATACTTTTTCCAGGTGATCACCCTTACTCTGATATCCCAGTATTCTCTTTTTATTTTTACTTGAACAAGCTATTTCCTGGGCGAGATAAGCTACATTGGGAAAAAACCAAAACAAAACACTTTCCTACTGGAATACGGCGGTCTACATGGGTCAGCAAAGGGGAAGGTAGCCATGTTGGCTTGAATTTGCACCTTTACTTATATCTTCCCAAAAATCTTTCCCTCCTACAAAGACAGAGCATTAGTCTAAATTATTTGAAGCAAGAACGACATGCTTATTCAGTACCAGGAGGCTCTTATCTCAAAGCAGGGCCTGTAACTACCACTGTGACAAACATCTGAAGAGGATCATAGGGCGTTCAAATGTTCTCAGCGGCTCCAAGGCAAGTTGTGCCCGGCACAGAATGCATTTAAAAGTCACGTTACCTCTGAATAATATGGCTGAGAGGAAGAAATAATGTCATAAATAACTCCAAATGAAGGCGGAACATGCAATGACTATGTGCTATATGGAGCCTCTAAAAGGCAAACCAGTAATTTTAGGGCGGCTCACCTTGCTTTTTGGAGGACAAACAGATTTATAACATCCTATTCTGAATCTCCTTATTCAAAATTACTGAATTCAACCAAAAAACGCCCATCCTCTCCTCTTTGAAACGGGCTTAGTGCTCTTGCAAACGCTTTAATGCCGTTCTTTGTGCATAACGAGATTACAGCTGACTACACGTTACCAAAGGCCCTTATGGACTAAATCCCAAATACGACTGTTGATGACAAGTTGTATTCCCAGCTCCTTGTCTCTGTGGGGAACTGCTCCCCCTTCACAACAGAGCATTAAATGAGCACGCGTGATGTTACAAAGCAATACTTCAGAATAGATTAATACACTTCATCCACTTACCAAGTCATTTGTTCGTTCTCACAACAGTGAGAAAAAATGAGCCCAATAACTGCACGTTTCAAGACCGAGACACGTTTCATATGAAAAACAAACAGTTTCCCTGCGTATATTCTGTACACAAGGTTTAAAATTAACTAGCGAGAGAGTCCGAGGCTAAGAGCGACAGCAGCTGTATAAGCAAAAAAAGAACAACCCCAAAACAACACTGTCAAGATTATGAATTTTTAACGGGATGAATTATTAAGATGCTTGGGCAGAGAGACCACATTACTTTAAAAATGCATTATTTTAAACAAGTCCTCTGCTTCTATCTTAATGTGTGTTATTACAGCCAACAAAATCCTGAACGTCTCATTTATTTAATGGATCATTAATGAAGCTTCTTTGATCCTTAATGAAGCAAAAGCAGTGGTGAGGCTTTCCTGCTTTGAAGAACACACTGAGCCAGACTACGGAGCCAGAGGTTTTCTGGCTCTTGTGCACTAGCAGAGTCAGGACACGCGGACTGTAGGTACCGCAGAGCCATGTTTAAATACCAATCAAAGCAGAAGACACACCGCAAAACAAAAGCGTTTTTTTCACCAAAACTGAATTAATAAAACTATTGACTTTAGGGTTTTAGAAAACACAGGCCTCACTTCTACATCAGCGTATGTAGTGTGTGGATCCCTGCAGAATCCTAACTGAAGTCAACCAAACGGCGCATTGATGCAGGGATGCATCCGTGCCCCCGACTGAATCTTCAAATACCCTGAAAATAACTTCTAGCCCTGTGGACAGTCCCATGGAGGCTGGTGGTTCTGCTTGTGCATGCAAGCATTTGCAAAATCAGGGCTCTGGTTTTCTGCAAAAGCAAAAAAGTCAGGTCTGAAACAACCAGAAATTGTGTCTTTTAAAGGTTAGAAATTGGTGTATAAATTTAAAAGAAACTGTAAAAGTTTAGAAATTAGTATATAAATTCCCCCCAAACCTCCACCATTTGAGTTACCAGAGAATCCCCAGAGAAGCTATCCAGTTGTGATGGCGCACTGGCTTTTTTTCATGGTTTGTACCTCTCTGAACAATAGCTAGTTTTCCGATTGCAATTCTTAAATAAAGCTGCATTTGCATAAACGTTGAATGTACTCCATTACCATGAACCTCGCAGCTAAATATCAACTTGTTTCACTCCTGTTCTTCCCAGCTCTTAACTGGGGAGAGGGATGGGATCTCACTGCTTTTTTCATTTTTCCAAGAGAAATCATTGTTGGCTACAGGTGGCAGCGAGAGAGATTTAAGTTCACAAACCTTTGAGGATTCGCTTATTTTGTGCGGGCGAGAGATTCTAGTCTGTCGGGTTCCCTCCATTACTGGGCGACGTGTGGTCTTTCTGGAAGAGAAAACAGAAAATAAAGCACCCCGCTCTCCGCCTAAAATTAACCCCCTCACTACAGCCAGCGGCCCCCCAACGGAGAAGAACAGCAGGGCGGTGGGCACCTATCGATCCGTTACTTCAAGAGGCGGAGGGGATGGGAATCGACGCCTTCACCCGCCCGCTACTGACCCTGCCGTGTCTTTGGCTGCGTTAGGCCAGCCTGCTCCGGCACATCCGACAGGCGCCAACGCCATCGCAACTAGGCGAAGGGCGGCCACAGGTCCGTCCCAGCCGCGCGCAGCTGGGCGACAGGGGAAAGATGAGATATTATTTCCAGACCTGACACCCCCACCCCCAAAAGACTCATTCTGCTGCCAGCGAAATTACCCACAGGCCAGGACTTGGGTGCTTAGCTTCGTGCACCGGGGGCTCGGAGGCCCCCGGACTAACTTAAGTCTCGGGCGGTGTCCGGATTGGCGTCTCGTGGGAGAGCCGCGCTGCCCCCCGCCGAGCC
>NW_017728915.1:35771893-35838589 GCF_001723895.1 Crocodylus porosus | reverse complement strand
CCGCCATCGCCCGCTTCCCTCAGGCACCCGAATGAGGGGCCAGGCGCCTGCATTAGGGGCTGAAAATCATTCAGACGCCCAGATCGGGGTCTGCAAAATCAAGGTCACCCCTTCAGGCACCTGGGTCAGGGGCTGGGCGGTCAGGGTGGCCCCTTGGCTGCGGTATGGGGCCTGGACTGGGGGCTAGAAGGCCAGGGTCACCCCTTTAGGGTCTGGGAATCATCAGGGCCGCCCTCTTCCTTCAGGCTCCTGGATCTGGGGCTGGGAATCATCCTCCTTCATGGGACGTGGATCAGGGTCTGGGAATCCGGGTTGCCCCCTTCCTTCATGGGATCTGGATCCGGGGCTGGGAAACTAGGCACTTGGATCAGGGGCTGGGGTATTGGGGTCACCCCTTGCAGGCACCTGGATTAGGGGCTAGGAGATCGGGGTCAGCCCTGCAGGTGCCTGGATCAGAGCTGGGGAATCATTAGGATCGCCCCCTTCCTTCAGACGCCCGGATTAGGGCCTGGGAAATCGAAGTCGCCTCTTCAGGCACCCGGATGAGGGGCTGGAAATCATCAGGGACACCTGGATCAGGTGCTGGGAGATCAGGCACCTAGAAAGCCCTGGGGATTCCCATTAAAATGGGCTAGGCAGTTGTCCTGGCTTCGTGGCTCTTCTCCCCACTCCTGCTGATCGCCTCTGGGTGAACAAGGCTGCAAGGGTGCCATGCTCTGCCCAGCCCTCAGCCGCAGCGCAGGTCTCCAGGGCTTGCTTGCATGAGCGGCTGACGGTCTCCTGGCTTCGCTGGGCCCCACATCTTGCAGGTTTGGGCCCTGGCAAAGAATTGATGCACCCCTGCTGAGCCCTGGGTGGCTGGAGACGGAGCCTGAGGGCCAGCCCGAGACGAGCTGGAGTAAGGCTTCAGGGCTCGGTGCCAGGTGGAGCCCAGCAAAGACCAACCCCTGCTCTCATAAGAGTCCTAAAGAAGTGGGGCTGGAAGGACGTCCAGAGGACACCTCGTCCAACCCGCTGCAGGATCGTCCCTGTCCAAAGCATCCCGTCCAATCCAACCTCTAAACTCTACATAAAACGTGACCGTCGACCCTGACGCAACGCAGGCCTCGCACCCGAACCTGCCCCAGGCAAAGCAGGGGGACCAGGGCAGCCTCCATCCGGCTTCTGGGCTCAAGAGATCCCAGGTAGAGGCTACGGTCCCTGCTGCAGGGGAAAGCAGCTCCCCTTCCCCTCCCAGTCCCTACCAGTCTGACCAAGGGGTAAAATTCCTGATCCCAAATACGGTGTCGGTCTGACCCCGAGTGGAGGGGAAAGACCCTCTAGCCAGGAATCTCTGGCTTTGGTCTTAGCAGGAGCATTGGCACAGCCCAGTCCCCGTCCCCAGCCTTGATCCTTTTGTCCTCCTGGAGGAGTCCCATCTCATTAGCAACTTTCTGTATCAAATGACCAGTGGGATGGGTACACAGAGCTGGAAGAGGAAGGTGAAGAATGAGGAGAAAGAGGGTGATGGATGAGCAGCGATGGCAAGCGATAATGCCCTTTAAGCCTGCAGTCTCCCATGACCCAAGAGGTCTGGGACCCCAAACAGAAACTGCTTTAAATGGCGAGCCTCATCCCTCTCTTCACTGGAGCCAGGGACCGCATCACAGTTCTGTGTCCTGGGGAAGACCCTGCTCCCCGGCTCTCCCCAGATTCCTCGTTAGGGATTGCTGTCAACAGGAGAGGGAGACCATTAACAGCACTGGGGGCCTGTATTATCCTGCAAAGGAAATCCTGCTAAGTCCCTCAGCTTCCTCCCAGGCACCGCCTGAGCTCTGAGGGAAATCATGGAAGGGGCAAATTCTGCTGCAAATAATAAAAGGAAGAGGCCAAACCTCCTCTCATTTGCACAGAGGCAAATTTGGCCTTGGGTCACTGAAGGCAACGAAGCAGATCATTTTCCCCCCTCCAACGTCATACTTGTGTGGCTCAGAGCAACTTTTAATCTTCCATGCTCCTAAAAATAAACACCATTTTTAAACATACCTGGAGCATGAAGAGAAGGAAAAGACAATGAAGAGCAGGGAAGGAGCAAATGTGTGTTGGTGAAAATGCAGGATGTGGCCCTACGGTGAGGGCACGAGTGGCTGGGGCTTCTACACTGCTACGGACAGGGATTTAACCTGGATGGAAAAATGAACACCGCACATCCCACTAAGATATAGAGATCCTGGGTATATAGAGATCCCTTCCAGCTGCAGAAGATCACAGAAGGGGCTCCTTTGAATTGCAGTGGACTGAGATTTGACCACCCGCCTATGTTTTCCTTTCAAGTAGAGCGAGATCAAGCAGCATCCGCCTTTCCACAGTGTAACCTCAGGAATTGGGGTGAAGAGACAGGAACAAGGCCACCAGCTGCAGATGGCATTATGGGAAGGATGGGAATGGCAGACTAAAAAACAGAAGACCAATGACTGGCTAACAAAGAAAAATGGCTATGAATCCTGGGGAAAAAAAATATATATATACACACACACACACACACACATATTCTCTGTGTGTGTATGTGTGTATAACCTACACACACACACACACACACACATTCTTGTTCTTGGCCATATATATATACTAAACATATATGGGCAAGAACAAGGCCATATATATTACTAAAGAAGGAGGGAAATTTGCAATTATGCTGATGGCAGCAGCCTACAAAAGTGTTGGGTCTGATCCTCCCACACACTAAGCACCTTCCACTTTAATTGACTTTAATGGGAATTTTTCTTAATTCCTACTGCCTTCGATATCGTGTGAATTGTGGCATTCCCTACTGTAATAAGCTAGCGTAAGGCCCCGATGCTGCCGAAGACACTATGTCATCTCAGGAGTCTGCCTGCCTGGCGCTGCTTGCAGGGCCAGGGCTTTGAACTGCATAGGGGTAAGCCACATTTCATCATTAACGTGCAGGCTGGTGCTTTTCAGCAATTACTAAATAACTGCATGCTGGCCTGCTAAGACCACATCAGATGTGGCAGCCGATTTTGAAATGATGGGCATAATCATAACTGATTTATGAACAAAGTCCTGTTCATTTTCAGGTGGAACATGCTTTTTTCTTCATTTATTTTTTACTGCGCTTGTCTATTTTTTTGCAAAACTCAGTTGTTCACAATGGCCACCCCAGTCTTTTGGAACTGCCGGGGTTCCAGTGCTATCGCCCAGCTTTCAGAACTGCGATCTTCTCCCTTTGCAGTCCAACCTCTGATTTTCAGGTAGGCTGAGACTCAGATATGCTTTTTCCATGTGTGTAGGTGCAGATATGCAGGTGCAGGTTTCAGTCTAAAGTGCTGAACTAGCACAATGCACTGACATTGCAGCTAAACCGTGTGATCTAATCGTCCCGATGGTTCATCTATACATTTAAGTCCATGTAGAGGGGTTTTCCCCACCTCTTCTGTAGAATAGATAAGGTCATTTTTAATTCCTCCCCAGCACTGGCATAAACTCCTTTATTCTCTAGCCTTCTAAAGCCGTGAGTAACCCTCGTACCAACAATATATGCTGGGTTTTGTGTTTGTGAGCATGAAATGAATGTTTTTAATTTTCAGCCCAACAGGGGGAGGTAGCTGCATCTGAAACGGGCAAATCCGCAGGCAGGCACGCACACCCACACATGCACACACACACTGCCTGAGGGACGGAGGAGCTGTCACTGCCCCAGTCACCCGTCAGGAAGCCCGAGTTGGAGACCTTGTGCAACCCTGCTGGGGGAAATGCGAGCTCATCCCCACCCAGAGTTCATGATCTTTAGCATTCCTGCCTGGGGTAATGCTTTTTGGTGGCTTCCTTTCTTCCTACAGCCAGCTATTTGCATGCAGCATATTTATTTTACCTTTCTTTCTTTTTTTCTTCACTTGCATTAGCAAAAAATAAAAGAAATAAAAATGCCTCTGTATTTGTGTGAGCTTTTGTGGTATCTACCCTGTCCTCCTGTCTCTAAGGCTGCTTCCCTAGGTAGCTGGCTCCCCACCTTTGGAAAATGCCCCATCTCTCCCCAGTCAGGATACAACCTCTCTCTTTCACGGCTCCTACCTGCACCAGAAAGCTCCTTGTCAGGTCTCCTCCTGTTCTGCTCCCTCCACATCTTCTGGAAGCTCTTCTCCAACCAGAGGTGCTGGCAGGGATGCTTTCCTCTTGCACCGTGTTGTCCCCTGTCTCCTGATCCCCCGCTTTCCTAAGTGTGTAATGCATCACTTTCTGTTCCAGCCAGTGTAGCGACATGTACCCTTGCCTTCAAACCGGTCTAAAAAAAGACCACCTCGGCCATCAAGCCACTGGGGCCCACTACAGATCCCTGGCAAGGATTTGGTTCGGTTTCATAGGCTTCCTGCATCCTCGAGCTAAAACCATGACATCATCACATTGAAATCCCAGTAATGCTTTGCAGAAGAGAATGGGGGGAGAAAAACCAAGAGGAGGGGGTGAGGAACCACCACTAGGCTGCAAAGCAAGGGGTGTTCCTCCACCGTTTCCCATTTTGATTGGCAGAAAGGAGCTCAGAAGAGGCTGGTTCCCCTGCCTCCACCTGCCTTGGGACCCGGAGGCAGAGCTCCAGCAGAGCAGAGCCGAGCTCTGCGCAGTCAGGCAGTGAAGGGGTAAAGCTGAGCTTGGACTGATCTTTCAGTAAGGCTGTGAGCAATACTGTATGACTGGCTGCAGCAGGAATACGGAGCACAAAGCCACATCATTATTTCCTTGCCCACTCAGCAGATCGCCTGTTGGACCTTTACAGAGCCTGCCTGGGTCAAAGCCCTGACCGCAGAAAAGATTCCTCTCCTCTAATTTTCCTTATTTTATTTTTTTTTCTCTCTCTCCCTGCAAGAGGACAGAGCTTTCATTCAGCCAAAATCCCGTCTTCCCCCCGAACGCTGGTTTTCCTTGAGCAAATGGCAACTAAAATCGACAAAGAGGCATGCAGAGAAGCTTACAATCTGGTCAGGGATGACGGCTCGGATGTGAACTGGTAAGTTTTGACCCCCGGCTTCCTTAGACTCCTAGCGAGCTTTCTCTGAGCTCAGCCTAGAATAAAATTCAGCACCACCACACCCCTCTCTCCTACGGAGAAAGCGTGTGGATGCCTGCAATAAATGATCGGAGCATTTTAATACGTTCTCCCCGGCAAACTTAAATATTGGGGAGAGGGTGATTGGTCGCAAACGTGGACACAGTACAATGCACCGATTTAGAGAGTCTGATAGAGTGCTACAAGTTAGTAATCCCTCTGATTTACTGCAATCCCTGCTTGTCTGTGAAATGTATTAACATTCCTGCTTAAAGCGCCGACCCCATTCAAACAGTCACATTTTACCGTCTCCTCTTTCCCTTTCCCAAAGGGTGACTTTTAAATATGACGGGTCCACAATAGTCCCTGGAGACCAAGGAACAGACTATGAAGGTTTTACAAGGAAATGCACAGGTAAGGCTGGTCTAGTTGCTTGTGAATGTGAAAAGCGGTTTGATATGCCTTTGTGCCCATTACAAAGAACTGGCATCAACTTGTGAACTTGTGTAAAGTGGACCGGGCTCTGATTGTTTCACTGCACAGGGTTGAATTAGCACAAGGCACTCCCATAGCAGCTAAACTCTGGAACTGAGTCACTCCTTTGTTTCCTCCATAAACTTAAGTCTTGTGCAGAGGGGTTCCCCCCCCGTTTCCTGTAAAATGGATGAAGTAATTTTCAGTGCTTTCCCAGCATCTGGATAAGCTGGGGCAAACTCTTTTATCAGCTCAGATCCTATTGTTAAAATCTGCAGTTCATTACAAGATTAAATCCCTTTAATTGGACGGAGAAGATTCCCCCTATCAATCATTGTGGCCAAACTCTGGGTTTTTTTTACAAAACAGCATGCTTAAAACAATCAAAATGACCCTCCCTGGCTTTTCTGAGACAGGGACCTTCTCCAATACAGTCTCTGAATAGTGCCAAAGTAACTCTGCAATTAAAATGAGCACAGCATTGGTTTGGAAACACAAAACCTCAGAACAAATAGAGTGAGATTTGCATGAACAAACAACCAGCCTTGAAAACAATTGGAACTGCATAATCCCAACAGTGGCAGTCCCGGGTTCAAACCGGCAGCTGCACGTTCAGCTGTGTCAGTGCAGCGGGAGATTAAAGCAAGGTGTCATGCAGAAAACCAGGAAGCTCTGAATGAGGTCTGATTTTGCTGCTGGAAATGTTTATCAGAATCACTCCCCCCACCCAACTTTCAAAGTCTCCCATACCGGCTGTTTCCCTCTCCTGGATCTAAGTCTTTCCATTAAAGCGTAAGGTAAGAGATGTGATGTATATATTGCTATTCGATTCAGTGCTAGCCTGAATTCATTTCAAAGCACTGCCCTGTAATTCTGGCAGGGCTTCCTTAGCTCATCCATCCCATGTCTGATTTTTAGTCTTCTGTCATACCTGTATTGTGGAGGCTGGACAATCTCCCTTATGGGGTGAAGGAAATGGTAGTATAACTGTCCGTAGGACTTTCAGTGGGTATTGTGAAGGGGGTGGAGGGTCTTATCTGGCCAGAACTGGCCCAACCAGCCTTAGGCCTGCTGCCATTGTATTGAATTCAGTGGAGAAATGTCCATGGACTTAAGCAGAGGGAAAGAACAGATTTCTAAATAAAATATAGGCGTCACCAGGGAAAAAATTGACTCTAGTGATTGGAAAGTTTTAATATGCTTTATCAAGGAGTCTCAGTGGTAGGGCTGTGGGATTGTATTGGCTTGTTATGGGTACCTCCTAAGAAGGAGTCCGCAATTGTTCTCAAGCGCTTTTCAAGGAAAATGTGTTTCCAAATCAGGCACTGATCTGGTTCAGTTCATGTATTTACCATGGATGTGCTGCAATTCCTGATCTGGGGACATACCGCTCTTTTGATCTCTGACCTTATAAGAATGAGGATGAGGCATCATCAGGCAGAAGGGGTATTTATTCTCAGATGTGCCAAAGGGCATCAGCTGAAGTGAGGACACATCTGAGAATTTTTTCCCCAAAAGTGTTGAACTGACCGCTGACGGCACTGGGATTTCGGGGCGCTCCACACTTGTGAATCTCACACTGATGCGGTTCAGGAAAGGGTCAGCTATGGAGCTACGGGTTGTTCAAGGCTGATTGATGGGTAGCTGAGGGACCTTCATTATTTTTCCCCTTCTCCTGTGATTAGGGTGACTGAACAGCTTCCTCGGGCCTGTGAGTGTTATGGACAAACCTCTCCACACTTAATATTTTCTGCAATGCATTTTTTAAGGGTTAATCTCTCGGTTTGTCTGACCTGACCCTTGCAGTTTTGTCTGGGGAGATTGTGACTGTTACCGTTGAATGGTTCTTACCTCTCTCCCCTTTGTCACAAGTAAATGGAGGCAAGAGGCTTTGGCAGAGCCAGGTGCTAATCCAGGGTTGCCTACATAAGAACCAACGCTGGAGACCCCTTAGGACCCTGTCTCATGTTCTTGCCTGTGCTATGCGCGGCAGGTCCATTTGCTAGGCAGGCACTTAGATGCACGCAGACAGACGAAGGCCTTCACCCCATCTTCCCTCTATGAATTCCCCATTGCTGCACTGACCCTGCTAACTCTACAACATCTTCACAGCTTCAGATAAGAGGCATCACTAGGGTAGACCTTGGCCTTAGCATAACACCCATTAGAGCGGTGCCCTGTGTGCAGTTGCCCTCAAGGCTGTCCCTGAAGGGTGTTATCCCCAAATAAAAGCTGGCAAGAGGAGATCAACCCTTGACAGTACCATCTCTCTGAAGTGCAAGTACTGGAAGCTTTAAGACACCATGAGCAAGTTCAGAGGTACCGGCTCTTGGCTAAATATCAGAAAGGAACTTCCTCCACCCACAAATTAACAGATGCTGCATGAGTTGGGGAAGGAAGATCTGCAAGTTTTAGTGACTCCATCTGTGCAAGCAGCCCGAGTCGGACCACTAGACATCAGTCGAAAAACAAGATTGGTGCCAGCTCTAAAGTTAGAGCTTCCCTTCCCATCTGGAAGCAAGGTGGCAACTATTACTAGAGAAGGAAGCTGGTGAAATACACACACACACACACACCCCCCTCCCCACCCCCTGATAAACATTTCCCCTGCCTTCCGGCCTGCAGTAAGAGTCACTGCCCAAGACCACAGCTGATAGATGTGGCTTAAAGGGGAAAAAAAGTGCATTGGGCTTCAGCATAAACTTCCTTGTTTTGAATTCCTGTTGCCCAAAAAATACCAGCTCCCGAGCCACAAAATACTGCAGCTGCCTTTTGTGGAGCCACGAGTGATTCAGTTGTTGAAGGTGAGAGTGGGAGCTGGAATACAAAACCTCAGCTTGCCGTGTAGGCTGAGGCGCCTCGGTGCAAGTTTGCCGTGCTCCACTTACCAACCCATCTGTTCCAACTCCGCTCAAGTGTAAAGCATCTGCGGCTCCTTTCTTTAATAGCTGTTCTTATTAAAAGCACCTTCGGCGTGCTGTACATATTGCTTTCCTCCTGGGTGTTAAATGATAGGGCAGGCGGAGTCAGGATGTGCTAATTCCTTTGACTCACAGACACCGGAAGTGGAGTGCTTTTGCCGGGGGCCGTATGGGTTGCTTGCCTTTTGCACCTTCTGCCTTGCACATAGCACAGACTGCATCAAAATGAGTGGCTGTTTTTTCATGGAGATCATCATTTTCCTTCACAATGAGGTTGAACCATGTGCCTGCCCAGTGGGCATCCCACAATCTTTGTCCAATTGCCTACATGGGGAGAATTAGGGCAGTTGGCCCTGTCGTTTTGGCTTCCTTTCATGTGGCTTAACATCTAGAGCACAGACCCTGTGACCAGCCAGCTCTCTGCAGACCTCCAGAAAATTCCCTCCATCCGTACTTGAAGATTATAAATTCCCCAGATACTACAGATGCCTGCCTGCCTACATCTGCATACAATATCATGCAAACTTTGATACTTCTCCCGCTCCGTTGCTCTGGGATGCTGCAGATCCATAGGTGCAATTTTTGAATAGGAAGAAAATTTGGGGAACAAATCATTCTTCCCTCACCAGCGGGATTCACCAGTACCTTGGTTCTATATTAACCAAGAATTTAATTCAAGGCGTTTGAGCCATTTCATTTTTGCAAACACAGCTCCTGCCTGGGTAGATGGCATGGGTCCAGGCATAGCATTAATTTGGCATTTAACAGTTTGTGCCATCAATACGCTTTTAGACAAAAAGCTGAATTGCTCAATGCAGAGCCAGAAACCCTGGTAAAAGTTTGAAGGTTGTTCTGTAGGAGGGTAGGCAGAACCGTGTGTTTATTTGAAAGGCAAAATTGGGCTGGTGAATAGACTGCCGAGAAGGGAAGTGATGCCCAGTTCGGATTTTGAACTAAAACGACATCAGTCAGAAACATACATTTAAGGTTTTGTACGTGTCGCAACGACGTCGGACTCCAGCTGAGAGCCGACTTCAGTTTGTTTTGGCCTCTCGGGATTATTATTAAAGAAACATGGCGTGGCTTAGCCTTGATACGCAGTTAGTTTTAATTTATGGTTGGGTGCAAGGCAATGAAGTATAGGCTGAGAGATCTTGTGTCCCCCCCTTGTAAATGTTAGTTTCTCTCTATGGCTCTGACAAAAGGATTACTTGGGCTGGAAAGACCCAGTACCAATAAAAAATTGCTATGACAGCATGAAATGGAATAGCTATTCATATGTCTGTAAAGATCAGGCTGGTGGCAATGTGCAGTCGGTGTGCGGAGAAGGAGAGCCTGTGGTGTGAAGTAAATGCCGTTTACAGCATTGGAGGTGGATAGCAGTACTGGGAATAAACTTTTGAGAGGTAGTTCAGGCACCCTTGAGCTTGTAACCTCTTTCATAGACAGGAGGGTTATAATCAGTAAGTCTAGAATTTGGGAGGGAAAGATCTGGGGCCAGATCTCTGAAGGTATTTTTGTACCTAAAGATGCAGGCACGTGTCTGGGATTTACAAAAGCACTTGAGCAGGCTCATGAGTTATATGCCAAAGTTATGCTTTCTCACTCTGCATCTGCCTGCAGATTTAGGTGCAACAATACCTATTTCTTACTGTTTTTCCCCCCTGTAAAGTTCACTTAAGTTCTGTTTTCTCTCAAATTTAAGGGACAAACCCATGAAAACCGACGACCCATCCTTATGGCAATTTTGTGTGTGTGTGTGTGTGTGTGTGTGTGTTTTGTGTTCACACTGTGTTCCCATCTGCAGAGCCTCCCGCCCTCCCCTGGCTGTGTGTGTACCTCCTTAGAGGATCAGATAAAAGTGGCATCTGTTTGACTGCCATTTCCCTATGGCCATCTGGGGCCCAGACGTTCAGTGATGTATTTGTAGGGTACTTCCCTGCAAGTTCTAGTGGCAGCAGCATCAGGTAAACTTCATCTGAAAGGGCAACCACGTTTAATTGTGTGTGTTCAGTGAGTCTGTAATTTAAACATCATGGCCGTTGTTCTGAGTGCCACCATCCCCATATGGGGCAGGAATTGATGCTTCCTTTGTTCAGAGTGCCTTCTGGCCCCCAGCATCAGAGCAGCCTCTTTTGGCTTAAGCTCTGCTTCCCATATTCTCCTATAGACCGCGGGGTACACCTATCATTCAATGCCTCCAGTTTGTGACCACAAGGACTAGTGAGGGAGCCCAATTACATAGAGGTTATTCCCCATTTATGACTCTCGGAGGTTCCTTTGTACAGTTAAGCAATGACAAATCAATGTTTTGTTGGGATGCATTAACTTGAGGTATGGACAATGGAAGTTCAGGTGGATTTTGGGCAAGGGTGGGGAATCCAGGCCCCAGCTGCACTTCAGCAGCCTACATAAATGTGGAGCTTTCCTGACTTTGAAGTTTACTTTCTCCTGGCCTGCATTGCAGGTCAAGATGCTGTGCTTGTCGTGCATCAGCGTGCACCTGTCAGGGTGCTCTCAGTCTGGCATGTGACTGTTACAAGAAACAAATAGCTTAGCTGCAATAGGGCTGGACTGTAGTTTGCATTTCAGATACCCCCTAGGGTAACAGACCCTGAAGACTTCCGTTAACCTTTTCTGCATTGATGGGAGAAAGCCAGGAAATTCAGCTTGGGCTGACGACTCTCTATGTCTGATGTGCAAAATGTATGTGTCTGCGGTTGGCTGTTAGAGGGGAATGCATTTCAGTTTTGCCTACACTTTGGCTTTTGTTTAGAGTCTCAATGCTAAACATTTGCATTTGTCTGTAATGAAGATGGAGGGCCTTACCCAGAACTTGTTAAAACCAGGGGAAGGAGTCATAACTTCAGTGGGCATTGAGTCAAAGCCCAACGGCCTGCGCTGTGTCAGGGATGAACTGGTCTGCTAGGAGAGGAAGACTAGTGTCAGAGAAGAGCTGTACGGAGGTGAAGGCCTGGGTGATAAGAAGGTAAGGGTGGGCGCCCCAAGCACAATCCATGTCGGGTGGTTCGAAAGGTTTAGGTGTCTGCATGCAGAACAGGGTTTAAGTGGTGAAGAACGGCATCCAGCCAAGTTGCAGATACTGGGCTATTTCTCCCTTGCAAATTAGGCCCATGACCTTCCTTTCCAGGTGTCGCCACCAGCAAGCTTCTCTCAGACAACATCCGTTCCCACTGTGTTTCCTTGTCATAGAGCTCTAAAACGGCAGCTCAGAGATCTTTGCTTCCTCTTTGTGAATACCGCACATTTAGCTTGCATCACACAAAGTCAAGGGGAAAGAGTGCTTGCATCCTGTTATCTGGAAACCAAATGTTTGGATGCTAAATGACTAGAGGATTTTCATCCTTTGCCAGCTGGTTCATTTAATTCAGTGTTCCCCTGGCACTGGGGATGTGTCTAGGCTGCATAACATCATGTTTAGTGCACCTGGGTCAAAATGGGATCTCCAAGGCCATGAGATGGCCACATCTGAGTGTCCCGTTTCCTATTTCTCAGTGTTCCTTGGGACTAAAACTAATACAAGGCTATAACGGCATTTAGTTGTATGATACCACCTTAGCATGCCAAACTCCCTTTGGTTTCATTGAGAGCTCACTAGGCTGTTACTATGGGCTATTTATATATAATTACTTTCCCCCAATGGTTTCTAAAAACATAGTTGCAGATTTGCCAGGATTTGAATGCAGACAAGCCATGTGTTACTGGAATTAAGCTTCTATAGATTTCTTGGTTGGGCTGCTTTATATTTTCCTTTCCCCCCCCCCCAGTTTAGCTGGGTTTTCATAGGAGCAGATGTATTTTACCGTTCATGAATTAACCAAAATATGGACATTGAGAACCATTAAAAAAAAAAAAAAAAAACCTTTCTGGATTTACAAAAAATGGTTTTGCTAAGAGTAAGCAGAAAATATTTGCTTTTCATTGGAATAAAGGGGAAAGAAAGTGTGGGCGCATCTACATGAGATGCTAAATATGCAGCAGACTAATTCTACTGTGCATTAGTGTGTCACGGCAAAAGCCGTGCTAATGCGCAGTAGAATTAGTCTAGTGCACATTAGTGTCGCTTAAAAGGCGTGTGCTGGCACTACTGCACAGTACCACCAGTTACTGGCACATTGAGTTAGTACCTGTTATTACATGTACGAAAACTTAATGCACAGTAACTATGGCGCGTTAATGCATGTGTAGACGTGTCCTGTGATGTCTCAAATACAGAACTTCAGCTGGTGTCATTTATTGCATCTCCACTGACTTCAGCTGATACATGGCAGCTTACAAAAGTTGAGGATCTGCCCTCATGACGTTCACAGCTTGAAAAGCAAAACCTTAGCTGCCCATTTCTCCTTGATATAAACATGTGGCCCTAACAGTTAGCACCATATTGAAGCTATATTCCATAGATTCATAGAGTCCATGTGTGTTTAAAGTGTTGTTTGAATCCCCCTTTAATATGAAATAGATTTCCTTAGAGCAGTTAGAAGAGATACCACCCAGAAAATGTCTCCAGAGTAAACCAAAAGCAATCTGAATGCCTTTTAAAAGAAAGGCTCTGCTCCCACTCTTTCCTTTGTATCGCTGTAGTAATGTACTTGCCTTGTGACATCCCAATAAAGTAGCTTGATGTCATAGCTTGATGTGGATGCTTCAGAAAGCATAGGGCAAAGACTGTTTTTTTCTGTGGCTCATTTGTATTTATTACCATGCTTATGAGGGGGATGGTAAATTGAATTCATTTTGTATCCTAGCCAAGGATATGTGCATTCAAGACTATGTTGAAGAGGTGGTGAAGAGTTGTGCTTTTCACACTCCGTTTGAATGAATCCAGATTGAAAGCAATAAGAGTCAGGAAATGATTGATGCAATGTACCACTTCCTATCCATAATTCACTCTGTTGGGCTGAGGCACTCATAACACGATATATCAGGGACAGAGACATCTGTGACATGACTCCTTCAGTACCTGGGTATGGTTAGGAGTGGTAAAGGGAGGCGTGATAGCCTTATCGCAGAATGGCTTTGGCCTGCCATTCATTAGAGCCACCGGCTTTATAACCAGCAGCCTTTTTCCAACGCATTTATTTTTTGCAGATAATCATTTTATTTTATAGTTTTTACTCATGTTACAGCATTGCCTTTCTGCATGGTGCAGAAATTTTAGCGCCATTACATACCTAGATAAAAAAGGGGAATATCATCAAGGAAATCGAACAGAAACTACAGCCTACCAGTGAGGAACAGAGTTTAGAGAAAGAAGTTAAGTGATGTTAATTGAAGTGCTCATCGTATAATTCTTTACAAGGCATCCGTTCCACTCCTGGTACCATACAGTTGCACTTCAGGTAGAGACGGTAGCACTAGTAGCAAATGGGTTGCTGTTGTTACACCTTGCCAACTCTGTCAATGAATTCTTCCCAAAGACAGCCACTGTCTGCGTTACATCCAGCTCTGTTAACAATGCTCTTTTGTTTCCTTTGGGCTGTAGTGGAGGCTTAGTGACTAGAAGATGACTGTATGGAATTAGGCAGGATTTCCTCTTCCAGAGGAAACCTGCTGTTTCTCTAACATTTGTTAAAAAGAGCAAAAACAAACAACAACAAATGATCAACAGGAAGAAGTGGACATCTATGTCTTAGAGCTAATTTAAGCTTTTTTTTTTTCCCCCCTGGAGCGGAAGTGAGATAATGAAAATGCCTCGGGCTTTTAGTTGGGGAGGGGAGCTGGAACAGATGCTGCTGACGATGACTTCTCGCACAATGAAAAGATTTGGCAGGGTAGGACTGATTAGCTTGGAAAGAGGAAGTCTATGAATATGGAGGCGCTTATTCCCGGATTCTGTTATCACTGCAGACATGCTTCAGAGTCATTGTGAAACTCAGCTGGTTCTGCTCAGGGACTCTCACGGGGCGGCTGGAAAGCTACCTAACTCTGTCTGAACCCTGCTGGAAAGCCCCACGGCTCTTATTGTCGCCCTCTTAGCAGTTATCCTCCATCCCTTTCTTCTCCTATGTCGCCTTTCTTGCATTTGTTAAACACATTAGACTATAATATAGTGATGTCACAGGCAGCTGAGCAAAATGGCTAGTGATGTCATGGATCACAAACTCGCCTCGAATTGCATTCACAAATTTTTGCCCTCTGTCTGAGCTAGCAGGCATGCAGATGTAGGCGGACAAAAAGTTGCGTGCCTCTTCTCCTGCTCTTCCATTGACAAATATGTTTTCAACTGTAGCCGCAACTCTGTGGGTTACAGGTCAAACTGAAGTCCCTCCACATGGCTAAGCTCTCTGGCCGCTGTCACAAAGTGTTATCTTAGAACTACCATGTATTATGCACGTATCATCATAATAATATCACCTATACAGGCATGCTTCCAAATAACCGTCGAGGCGGTGAGGTTCTACAACTGCCTTCCACTAGGAGCAAAAAAGGCTAATTATTTTTAAAATGGTCTTGATAAACTGATGGAAGAAATTATGCTTGCCTGCGATAATAGCTACTGGTCTCAATGGCCCAGGGGTTTTCTCTTGTCCCATGTTCCCTGTATCTCTGTAGGAACCACAGCGCAGGTCCCAGCACAACACGACTCTGTGTCATCTGCGATAGCAATTCACCGTCAGCTCCAGTTCTGACAGAGCAAGGTGTTTCTTTAGCCCTTCAGCCCGTATAAATAGTAACAACAGAGGATTTTCACTGTCTTTTCACCAGGGAGGTTTACTATCTATATCCCTCCTCTTGCTCCTGATTTATTTATGGCTCTAATTAGCTGTTGACAAGGAGATGCTTTGCTGCTGAAAATTAAAATTTCTCGCCACAGGTCTGGCCAGTAATAAGCCTCTTCTAGAGACAGAAAATCCTTGTTCGTGCACAGTTTGATGCCTGGTCAGGGTTGTCTTTCAAGAGAACCGGCTGAACAGAGAAAGAAATGATAACTTTTTTCAGAATTGGAAATTCACAAGAAGTTTTCAGGGTTGGGGGGGGGGGGTTTCTTCCCATTTTTCAGCAAAACAAAAAACATTGATTTTCCAGTTTTCTTTTTTCAATGGCAGAAAGCAGGAGTTGGCAGCCTATAGTTTGTGGTGTGGATCCAACCCACAGAGCCAGGGGATTTGGTGGGATGCTGGTGAAGGAAGCTTTCTCTGTGCTGGGGCCAGGCCACTAGGAGAAGTCGCAATGGCTGTGGCAGCACCAGGAGGGTCTTGGTGCCAGCCTGTCCAGGACCTGAGCTGGGTCATTCCAGCCCCCTGCCAGAAAACTTTGCCAACCGCTGGCAAAAAAAAGACAAAATTTGGAGGGAAAAAAGAGAGAGAGGAGAGGTTTGAAAAAATATCAAACAGACAAATCTTTTCTGTTTTTTGGAAAAGAAGTTTCCATTTCCCAATTGGTTAGTTTATGCTGCTTTTCAGCATCATCTTGTTTCATTAAAAGTTGTTGCGAGTGATGTATAGAAACCAGGGAAGCAGCTGCAATGGAGTATACTGGCAAACCTGTCCGTCTCCATGGTAGGGTCAGAGTTGCTGTAGGTTCCCACCTCCCACATGCTCTAAGGAAAAGAGTGGAGAGGGTGGTACTATGTATCTGCAACTGCAAATGCACTCAGCAATGAGCTGGTAAGTCATCCTGCAAAAAAGAATCCCCAAATCTGACAGACTCCAGGGGGGGTGTGGACAGAAGTGACACTTTTCACCTGATCCAGCCACGAAAAGCAATTTATAGCCATGACCCAGTAAGTGCATGGCTGCAGACAGCTTCAAAAGCGGCCGATTGGATGAAAATCTGACCCCTCATTGTATGAGGGGTCAGATGACGACGGTTCAAAACAGACCGTCTTCCGTAACTTCTGTCTGCGCTGCAAAGGGGAGAGAGCTGTGCTTTAGTTTGGCATAGCAAAGCGAAAGCTGCTTTCTGAAGTGAGGCTTATGGTAGTCTTCAGAGTTAAGGGGCTGAGGGTCCTCTTTCATCTGTGGGTGGTGAGGAATGAAAGGTGGATATGGGAGGTCCTTTGCTGCGGTCTTCCCTTTTATACAGACTTTGTGTATTGAGTAGCCTGCACCCTTCCTAACTTAGCCAACTTCTGCCGGCAGCTTGCTGTCATGCATGCTGCCTTTTGTGTGTTGATTCCTGCCTTCCCAAAGCCGATTCATTGAGATCGAGGCTACCGTGATAGATTTCTTCCCTTTCCTGACCTCCATGCCACAGGCTAAGTACATCATCTGGGTAAGCTCTGTGGACTTTAATGACCTGCCCATTGCAAGTGTTTAATCACAATGTGGCAGCATGCTCAGGTAACCTGGTGGACCTGGGCCAGCCAGATAACGCTTGTTCATTGCAAGAAGCGGATCTAACACTGAAGGGGCATTTCCTACAGACAAGGGCACATATCTCCCATGTTACAAAAGCTTATATTATCCTATTACTCCAGAGCGTTGCTATCAAATAACTGGAATCCAGATTAGGAGCCCTTGTTCTTGGCTGTGCTCAGATATGGTTGGCAAGGTTTCTTTGCTTGTCTCCGCGTTAATGATATCTCCTCTTTGTTTTTTGAAGATGACATCAGGTTGTTCGGGTTCATCCGATTTACCACTGGGGATGCCATGAGCAAGCGAGTCAAGTTTGCCCTGATCACGTGGATTGGAGAGAGCGTTAGCGGCCTGCAGAGAGCCAAAACCGGGACTGACAAGACTCTGGTCAAAGAAGTAGTACAGGTAACTTCATATCTTTCCAACCCTAACTAGAAGTCTGACTGTTTCTAGCTTTTGAGAATGAAACGGGATGCTCTGTTAACTCAGGAAACTACTTTCTTCTGAAAAGCATTAATTTCACCCTCTCTTCCTGTTGACAAGACTTAAAATTTGTTCTTTGAATGCTCACTTTAAAGCAAGCGCCTCTGAACTTAGAGCCTTCACAGCCCTGAGCAGAGTGATAAAAGTATACACATCTTGCCTGCATAAAGTTATGTCTTAGCCATTCTCTGCCATATACAAAAGCAACTTAAGATTGAAATATAAGAGCGATAATGTGGCAGTGAAACTGGATAATCAAGAAAGCAATGCTTCCTCAGCCTGACAAAGGGTTTATAAACTCAAAAGCTTGCTAAGAATTTTTTTCCAACTATTTAAGTTTGTTTAATAAAAGATATCAGATTCACCCAAAGAACTATCTGCCTACACTCCTACTTGACTTTTCTCTTGATCTCTGCTGTTTGGCTGATTTTTGGAAAGCCACAAAGTTTCTGGCTATGTCACTGTATGGAGGCTGTAGAAGAAAGAGTTGAGGTTGCAATCAGTATTAATTAACTAGCATCTTTTAATAGTTAACTCAATTTGAATAGCCTACTGTTTGGCCTTGGGTGTAACAGGAAGGCCGAGGTGTATGCTTAGTACACACCTAAGAGCTATCGCAGTGGAGTTTGTTCACTCTAGTTTATAGTGTCATTTAACTATTTAGAGGCATATAATGACATTGTAGGTATGTCTATACATGTTCCCAGTGCTCCTGCTCACGTGTTAAACCTAGAGGGCATGTCTACACGTGCATATTTACTGTGTAGTAATTTAGGTTACTGCAGTAACTGAAAATTACTGTGCAGTACAGGCGTGCGTCTATACATGCACGTCTGTACTGTGCAGTAACTATGGTGACTTACTACAAATTGGACAGAAATTTAATACGTGCATCATGCAAGTATCAAGTTTACAGCTGATTAGTTACTGCTCAGGAATGCATGTGTAGATGCCTTACTGTGCAGTAACACTGTGTGTGTGGACTGACTTGGAACTAACTTTAGTTCCAAGTCAGTCCACACACAGTGTTACTTTGCTTTAATGGCTGCAAGTGTAGACACTGGCCTAAAAACCTCTTTCTGGGCACATCTACATGTGCATTTACTGCGCAGTAATTTACTGCACAGTAAATGCACATGTAGACGCACAGTAAATGTACATGTAGACATACCTAGAAAAGGGCAGTTAAGCCACCCTGAGGGCAATGGATGCCATCATTGGTTACATCTATGTTTCCTGCATGCTTGAGAGGGACAGTGGGGAATAATCCTTATTTAGGTTTGGCTTTGTGGGAGTGGGAGAGCCAAGGACCCAATGTAGATAGACCCTCTGATGTTCCAGTTCAGCGTATGTTGGTAAACTAATAAGTAGGGGAAGGGAACATCTGCTGTAGTAAAAGATGGTTGGGGAATGCTGTGAACGAAACCCTCCTTTCTGAAACCCTTCTTGTTGTGTGGCAAGGGGATTGTAGCCAAGAGCAGCACAACAACAACCGGACAGATGTTATGGCTCAGTTGTGCTTTCTCCCAAGAACTGTTTAGAGTGGGACTACTAGATAACTCATTTACATTGAATGCTTCTCTTTGGTGCCAGAGAATACCCTTTGTTGTTCTGCAATAATGTTCTGTAATAATTCTGCCCCTGTCAATGCGAAGAGACCTCTTTCCTGAGAGCGCTTCCTGGAGGCTGAAAATGAAGGTCTTTTCAATTCACACTGTAATTTATATGGCCCTAGAAGTAATCTGAATTTACAGTCCTTAAAAAATGTGACGAGGCCTGCCTCAATTCAAGCCTTCTTCTTAGGAAATAGCCATTTCTGCTGCCCTTTTCACTATGGTAATCACACTGAAAGATCCTTTCTGAACTTTCATCATTATAAATGGCAGCTCTCCAAGCCAAGCTCTGCTACTTGAAAGTAGTTGAAATTGTGTTGTTGTAACACAAGCTGAAATTGATAGAGTGCTGACAAATCAATCAGTTAAAATCACTGGAAATTAGGTGCCTGAACACCTTTTTAGGATCTGGGCCTCCCTTCTGCTACATCTCGTTTGAAATTTAGATTGTTGCTTATACAGTTGAGTTAATAGCCTATTTGACTTAATAGACTGTTGGACTGCTCACCATACTTGGCTGTGACATAAAGCCTTGATCTTGCAGCTAATCAATATATACCAGGGTAGGCGGTTTGAACTTGAAATATAACCTCCCTGGAATACTAGCTCAAGATTACATATATTCAGCAACCCCATTAACGCAGACCACCCCAATGCATCCTCAGATGTCATGACAATTCTGATCCACCTTCGTTAGAAAATTATCTAGAGCATGTTTTGCTGAGCCATTTAAGGTCATTGAAACTGATTTGCTTTGCCTGCAGCATGCTTGAGTGCTGCAGAATGCATCCCATGGCAGTTGTGACATTAGTGGAAATACATGTAAGAGCATGTGCCTGTACCAGAGATCCGGTTGCTGATAATGCAGGATTGGGACCAATAGTGCATCTGTGCTCTTTCCTTGCTACAGAGACAGCTCGCGAAACATATTCATTATTCCTAATTTTCAGTCATTGCAGAATAAGTGAAGTTCTAAGACTAACTTAACTGCTGTGAACACAAACGCTGCCCAGGGATGTCCATTATTGACTCTAAACTAATACAACCTAAGTAGAGGATGAGTATCAATGCTCCTAGATGCCATGCTGACTCATGCAGTGTAAAAGTCAACTGACCTCCACTCACTGGAGCTTGAAGGGAGCAAAAACAGTCATCCCTTCATTATTAGAAAGCATGAGTTTAACCCAATTTTGGTTAACTGAGTAGGACAGCTGAGAAAAAATAATAATATTAAAAACCCTGGTGAGTTTCTCACTATGTAGGGGTAGAGGGGGGCAGGTTTCTGTTGTTGTCTGGTCTATGGTAAATGCAGTTATACATTCTTCCCCATTTCCCATGTGCAACGTGGTTTGACTCCAGAAGCAACAGTGTGGGATGAGCAGGTTTTGTGTGGCAGGTAACTGTTTTGGGTTTTACAGGGAGTAGGAAAGCCTTGGGTTTCCAACAGCAGCTCTTTGGTGAGAGGACACCTTCGTAAAACTCAAAAGACACTTGCTATGATATAATATTAGAGAAAGCTGAGCTGCCACTCTCTATGAGAGACCAGAGCTCCTGTGTGAAGGGGGCCTGTTTTGCAATCTTCTATACTTTGTAGATGCATTCACAGGCTACAGGCTGAGCACTGTTCCAAGCTGAATGAATGCCAGTCCACATTGTTCTTCCACCGAGTTACTAAATGCAAGAGAAATCCAGACCAAATGCTGCCAAGCTAATGAAATCCACCACATTGCGTCTTAGAATAAAGAACAGTCGCACATGGCAATTATTAACGGTCTCTTAGAAGCACCTGCCATAAGGGAACACTGGGGATATTAAACTTTCGGGAATGGATTAGGGGCTGTTGAACAAAAGAATAAAAATGCCACAAAGGACGGAGAGAAGACAGTCCTTTGTTTTATGGTTAAAGAAATGGGTTTCTGCTGCGGAAGGGGTAGCAGGTGCACTGCATCTTCTAGGGGCCATATTTTAAGAGCTCTGAAATTACTGGGCTACATCCTCTGCTGTTACCAGTCAGCATCGCTCCATGAGAGCGTTTGTACCAGCTAAAGATCTAGCTCAGCCAGTTATCTGGGGGGCTCTTTGCCATTGTTTCCAAAATATTCCCTTACTTTTAAGCTGTGGGGAAATGTCTAGACATTTTGCATTCATTTAATCAGGCTGTAAGGAAACCTTAAGGTGGCTCCCTTGAAGAACCCGTTCATTTTCCACCTCCACCCCAGCTCAGATAAGGTAGGATTAAACTGTTTTGCAATGTCAGCTGGAGATGGGATGGTGGCAGTGGTAGTGTCAAGCAGGCATCACCCAAAGTTGAAGTAGATGGTAAGAGACTAAGGACTGGAGGTTTTCCTGTGTACATCCAGGTCCCTACTGGAGTTCCAGTTAGTTTGTTGGAGCCACATCTGCACGTCCCATCTCAGGTTCCACATCTCATGGCATGGGTTTATAACAATGCCACTGCCTGGGTCATTCATGGGGATTTAATCCAGAATCTCTGAAACCAAAAAGCAAAGTCTCTACTCCTTGAGCTAAAGGACTAAGTCCATTCCCATAGGGCAGTAACTGACTCATTAACCTAAGGAGTTGTTCAGTCACTAGTGTGGAACAAAATCTCACCTGTACTAGCATGGATCATACAGTTCCCCAGGCTGAAAGGGCTCCCCTTATATTGCAGAGATCCACAACCATTCCAGTTCCCCCGGGGCCACCAGAAGGGATGCAAAGATTGCACACAGGCCTGTGGTGGAGGTCCCACAAGCATCCCACTGACAAAGCTGACCCTGACTGGAAGGGGCTGGGAGGTTCTGGGGTTGCAGACCTGGAAGCCTGTTTAAACAGGCCAGGCCTAGGCACGGTGTCCCTAAGTGTGCACTGTTCTCTGGTTGAGGGACTCATGACACCAATGCAAACTGTGTGTCAAATGCTGCCTTAAATGATTGTTCAGCCTTGGATAGTCAGGCTGAGCCTTTCTCTGTTTGAGTGCGGCTGGAGTTTCCATGAACGTGGCACTTGCCAATCTACCCCATTTTGCCTGCAAGCATGATGCATTAAGAAAGAGAGCAGGTATGTGGTGGTAGCAGCATCTGTCTGGTGCTCCCACCACTTCCCAGAGGGATTCTGTTCAGAAAACCAGGGCTGGATGCTGGTCCTCCTTGCTACAAGGAAACCCCCAGTTCTTTTTCTTCCCTCATTGCGTAGTTATCTTCACTAAGGATGAGATGCTTGGTTAGGCAGGAAATACCTCTGTTCCTTAAATCACTCAGCTCTTCTGTGTGAGTGAATAAAAAAGGGAGTGTCTGGTCCCTGGCTGGATCGTCAGGCATCAGGGGTGAGCCCTCACATCTGCTACTTTATCATTAGCATTTTGTGAATCTTGACTGTTCCCTCTTTCCTCCCCCATTCCTGTGAAGTCACCTGCTGTGTTACTGGTCTAAAGCAGGGGTGCTCAACCTCTGGCCTGCAGAGCCATGGCATCAGCCCACAAGGATCCCCATGGGTCAGAAAAATTGGCAGCGGGGAAGTAGTGGGAGCCGTGCATGGCTGGATCCAGCCCCGCCATGCAGTGGGATAAGGGCTGGGCTGCTCCCGGTTGTGTCCCCCCTCCACCACATCCAGACTGGAGGAAGGAGACCCCAAAGCATGTGTCCCAATCGGGGCCACTCCACCCTGCCACTGACCCCCCTCCTTCACACTGCACATCCAGATCAGGTCCAGGCTGCTCCCCTCTGCCCCACATTTCCCCACTCCCTGCCCCCCTGGGTGAATAGCTTAAGGTCAGAATGTGCACCCCTCCGCAGCTGGATCTAGTCCACCAGCCAGATCCGGCCCATGGACGGACCCACTTGGCCCACGGGGTGAAAAGGTTGGGCACTACTGGATACACTGCCGCCAGGTCAGGCACCATGGCTCTAAAGCAAACTCACAAAAAACCAGCTTGATTCCTGCAGCCAAATATCCTTGGATTACCAAACTCTCTCTTGCATGCACTCACTATATACTTTTCTTCTGACCTCACTCTTCTGGCACTGAGGAATCTTTCTGCTTTCAGTGATGACAGGCAGACTAACTTGTTTAGTTCCTGCTTTGCATTTAAGAGCCAGGCCTTTGCTCTCTGCTGTTACCTAAACAGGCCTGGGCTTGCAGTTAAGCTGCTCTGCCGTGGTCTGTATGTCCTGATGCAGTGGGTCACTCCAGCGCAGGGTGCTGTGGTCTGATAGCTGCTGGAGGATCACATAGTAGGGCCAGGATCAAGTGTGTGCAATGGATACCTTTTCTTACGCATTTCTTGTATCATGCGGGCTGTAACACAGGCCTTGGACCCAAGTGTGCACTGCTCTCCTGGGTGTGACTAATGCATACACTTCCCTTTTTCTTCTGGAGAACAGAATACTTGACAAAGATCTGAAGCCTCTCTCTAAATTGCAAAAAGCTGCCTTTAGATCATACTGGCTCTGCTGCACATGAGCTGGATGAAGGGGGAAGTGAGGGTAAATTTCTGATGTGGTGAGTGATGAAAGCACCCGGAGAGTCGCTGAAGGCTTGGCAGAGCAACTCATTTCTCATTACCACCTGGACCCCATATTTCAATGCCATTAAAAACATTGAGGCAATTTAGCAAGTTGATATATGGAGAGGCAGCACATTGCTTTGTGAACTAGCAGGATGCAACCAGGGAGCCACTTCCTTTCAGGCAGGGTGAAAAGTCTTAACCCCGAGCTGAACGCCCCAGGCATGTTTTCTTTGATGCTTCTGAGAGCGGCAGGCTGGTAACCAGGTTCTTTGGGTAAATGCGATATTTTTTATTAGATCAATTAAGAAGTTGGAAAAAAAATGTCTTTGCAAGGTTTTGGGCACAAACACCCTTTGTCAGGCATAGGGAGACTCACTCTGTTAACCCAAACAGGAACTGTGCCTCTGTCTTCACACCGCCACCACTCTTTCCCCTTTTCTCTTTGCTTATGATTTAATCTAATAGCTATTAAAACTGGATGTGAAATGACTAGAACTCATAGTCTTGGTCTCAGAAGAAGCCTCCAGGGAAGATGAAGGGCAGAATTTCATGCTTTGCCTCCATAGAGGACGTTCAGCTTCAGGGCAGACCACTGGAAGCATCTGCCTTCAGGAAGCTGCTCTAAATCAGGACCCACCATCGCTGAGAATCCACATAGCTGTATGATATTGCCATACCTTTCCAGCCAACATTTGGGGACTTATATGAGGATTTGTGCAGGGCACGAATAATACTTATACCAAGCAAATTCTCTCTCAGCAAAGAAGCTTTTGTGGCCCTGCGGGAGCGTCTACACGTGCACATTTACAGCGCAATAACCAAAATTACTGCTCAGTACAGGTGCATGTCTACACATGCATGCCTGTACTGCACAGTAAATACAGAAATTACACCGACTTGAGCATAAATTTGATACCTGCATCATGCAGGTATCAAATTTACGCCCGATTAGTTACTGCACGGTAATGTACGTGTAGACACCTTACTGTGCAGTAACACTGTGTATGTGGACCGACGGGACTAACTTTAGTGCCAAATCAGTCCACACACAGCGTTAATGCACTTTAATGCCTGCACATGTAGATGCTGGCTGATTCCTGCTTACTACCCAGTAATTTCCTGTGCAGTAAATTTAAGCGGGTATAAATGCACATGCAGACGTGAGCTGTATATTGGACATTTAGAAACTGAATGAAGACAAATCCCTCCCAATGCTGCTTAGCAAAGAAGAGCCTGACAGCACTTGCTTCATAAATTCCTGGTCCATAAGTGGGGGAAATGGACCCAAGGCTTCTTTTGGGCTCGTACGGTGGGCTCTTCCCCCCAGTGCAGAGTCCCATAGGGATCAGAAAGCCTGCCTGCAAATGGTAAGATCGAGGCCTTGGCTATGCTTTCTCCTTTGCAGAGCGCACCAAAAGCCAGGCAACGAATGGATCCCCAGATGGCCACGCTTTGTATAAATTTTTATTTTCTATGTTGCGTAAGAAGGTTTGAGAGGCAAAGCAAAGGCGCTCTGGTTATTGCTGTGCCCTGATATGTGGACAGAGATAAATGGCATCATTGTTTTTATTCTCCACGGGCTCACTGGTGGCCCTGAGGTGAATACAAAGGCTGGAATTCACTCCAAGGGCTCTGCTGATGTTGTCAAAGGCTAAGGGTTGGAAGAGGCAAATCAAGAGCATCCTGAATAACCCCAGGGGCCAGGGTCAGAATTGTGCCCTAGGCCTGAGCCTGTTCTCTGTTGTCTGCAGCTCCTTTCAAAGGAGTTAGGAAACTCTGTGTGTGTGTCTGCATGAATGTCCAAAAAAGAGGGGGCTTCCCCTCTGGTATCTCCCAACTCCCCTAATAAGAGGCTGTGCAGACTGGAAGGGGAGAGCTGATGCCAGAGCAGAAATCTGCCTAATATTTGAGTTTCAATTTGATTATAAAGCCTTATATCACCCCATATTTGCCCCCTCCCCGCCATGCTCTTCTGTGCCTAGCAGCTCAGGTTGGGGGAAGAGTCACAATGCAGGCTGAGGTCTGAGCCTTCAAAAGCCTCTTTGAAGTAGTGAGGTCAGTAAGGAGGTCACCAGCTGAGAGGACAACTGGGTCCCATCACGCAGGGTCCTCATGGAGAAAACCTACCACTGCAAGGTCAAGTGTATTGTGGGTGATCTCTGGGAGAAAGAGGACTGAACTGAACCTTTAATGAGGCTTGGCTTAGACAGAGACCAGAGCCAAAGCTAGTACTTTGCTGATCTGATTTATTTATTCCTACAGTTCATAGCACTTAACAGGACTGTGTTGGGAGTAAACAGATGCCAGGCACCGTGTTTGATTTTGTTCCTGTGAGCAAAGACAGCTGCTAATGGTGATTACCGAAGGTTGTTGCTTGAAGCCCCCGTGGCAGAAATCCAGCCTCCTCTGCTAATTGCTGAGATGATCATTTTGTATTGTGTGCCCACTCAGGTGGCCAGAAACATATACTCGGTTCTTGTGGGAAGGTAGTTTCCAGACTCACTGTATATCCTGCACTTGCCACCTAAAGCGGTTAATGAGTGACTAACACTTTCTTAGCCAGCTGAACCATGGCCAAAATGGCTCTACATCACTCCAGACCTAACTGGCAGCTATAACTTAAAGCAACAGCCACAGTCAGAGCTAGGCTAGTTCTTGCCAGGTTATTTGCAACAACAAACAAAAGTTGCATCCAGAAAGAACGTCATGGAAATAACAAAAATCACAGCCAAGCTAAAGTCAATGGGAGCATCTCTAAAGCCACATATTCCGGCTGTCCTGTAGGCCAGAAGAAAAGTGACTTCCAGAAGAGACGGCCCCCAACTCTAAAAACCCTTCCGTTGGTCACAGCATGTCTAATCCCAAGAGCCAAGACCAAGAACATCTTGCCTGGTCCAGGCCTTGATGGGATATAGAGCAGGAGAGGGTTTCAGATACCTGTCTAAGGTACTTATATGACCTAGATTGTTGCAGGCTTTCCACCCTTTAATGAACTGATCCTTTCAAACGCAGTAGGGTAGCTCATACAGGCAGACCTCAGACTTATGACACAACTGGTTCCAAAAAACTGTGTCAATTTATAAATGTCGTAAGTGCCACTCGTTGTAACTCGAAATGCCTTAGGTTAAGGACTGCCTGTATCCCTATTTTTTTCTTGGGAAGCTGTGGCACAGAGGCAGTAACTTGTGAAAGGTCACAAGATACTGAGCCCAGCTGTCTCACCACCGTGCTCTCCTTGCCGTGCCCTCCCCTAGGGTCTTGGCCATTCAGGACCTCAAAGGTACTCACTATTTGCAGGTACATTTCATGAAGGCCAGTGCAAAGCGCAGTGACTGTACCTGAAGACAGAAGGGAAGAAAGAAAGGTTGTTATAACTGTGACCTAGAGTGCATCTTAAGAGTAAAAACCCAACATAAGAACTGGTCCCACCAGCTAATAAAATATTAGAAAACCACAAAGTATAGTTAGAGATATAAAACCTGGATAACTTCTGTGATATACCAGTGTCTCATGGGAAATTCTTCAAACCCTGCCCAAAGCCATGTCCAAGTAGAACAAAGCATCTCTCTTGGCTGCGTAACGGTCCGAGAAGATAGCACCATGTGGTTTCAAAAGTGCATTCCTCAAACTGCCGCAGAATGGCTTTCATTGTTGTTTAGATCTATCTGGTTATGAGAACCAACCCCCAAACAGGAACTTGAGCTCATCTCAATAGAATCAAGTCTCCCTATATGTCACTCTCCCTAATTATTTTTAAAACTGGGGCAAGAAAAATTCTCAGCCAAAGTTTGGCCCACCCTACAGTCTACCTAGGTTGCATTTCCCTTTAGCTTCAATCCAATCTGGTTAATTTTAACCTTCTCTCTTCTTTTTTGCCCCTTGCCCAGTCTTCCACATACCAGTAACGTGAACAGTGTTAGATTGAGAGATGCGGCAACTGTCCTATTTTTCCTGGGCCATGGTCCTCTTTCACCTCTGACTTTGAGAGACCAGGGCTCCACTCTGCTAAGTTCTTTCCAGGAGTTGGCAGCTTACAAAGAGAAAATAACTTGTGGTTTTCTACATCCCAAGCATTCGCCCTGCCCCAGCGGCAATGCATTTTCCAAGCAAAGCCTCCTCAAGTGTCTGACTGCATCTCCTGCACAATGCAATTCTTTTGGGCCGGGTTTACTGACAATGTTACAACATGATTAGTAAAGACCCAGGCTTGAATTTCAGAACCCAGTTACATTTCCAGACCTGGCAGTTAAGGAAAATAATCGCTCCGTTTACAAACCGGGTGCATTTGGTGTGGAAGACAATGTGATAAATGATATGTTTGGTCTCCTCCAACGTTCATTAAAGACAACAGAAAGGCTGGCATTAAAGTAATGTAAAGTAATTAAAGGAATGTAACCCTGGCAGGTGTACGTGCTTTGAGACGGGGAGGGCTTATTCAACAAGTTAGCATGAATAAACTGAAATGGTTAAATGCAAAAATCATGTGCAGCAGGACAGTGCAAAATTGCTGGGAATCCATTCGCTGGGAATTCACAAGAATCTGCAGACCTCCAAGCAGACCGACTGGATGCGTGCTAGCTGTGTTGGCTTGTGGTTTGAGGAAAGGCTCCCAAAACCTGCACGTCTTTGAAATCATCCTCCCCTGCTGCCACGCTGCAGACAGCTGAGGATGACTGGATTCACTCCCTTGGGGTTTCTCCTCTCTCCTTTCCCACACAAAGAACCTGCTTCTTTCAGTTATCAACTCAAATCTGCCCAGAAGTGGCTGACCACACATCGTGACACTGTCCTGACCCTAGGACGTAACAGATTGCTGGATAAGAAACGGCTTGAGGTGGGCTGTGATGTTGCTGGACTGACCACTGGTAAATGATGGCAGGCCAGACCAAAAGGTTAGCTCCAAAAGGTTTATTTGGGGTTTTTTAAGTACGTTTCAGGTTCGGAGGATTCCCTACAGTATGCAATAGGCTCAGGCATCCACTGCGTGGATGAGCATGGGGAAAAGGATCTGTCTTTTCTCTTTCTTCCCTTTTCCACTGCAGGAGAGAAGTGACAAGTCTTTTCCCAAACAAGTCCCTGTTCCTCCTCTACCCTCCACCTCGCTTTACCAGGATCACAAGATGAGGCTTTTGAGAAACTGCCAAGCGCAGAGCTCTCCATGTGGCTGAAAATCGGATGCCAATATTAGCCCCCTTTTATCCCCACTCAGGCATATGCACACTCTTGGCAGGGCTGTAGCTCCTAGACCCAAACAAGACAGCTGCTTCCCCGGGAAAGCCTTTGCCTAATTCTGCTAGGCTTTCTTGGAGGGGAACTTTTGAGCATTCATTAACCGGGCATCCTGGCTTTGCTGACTTCTCAAGGTGGTCCGGGCACGCGGACCGGGCATTTTGTCAGCAGTGCCACTGCTATTCACGGAGAACGCAAGGGGACATAACTTTTTCTGTTTAATTAGTGTCGACTAAGTGTTCACATCTGAAATGGGGAAAGGGCAAATGCTTTTGACAGCCTGGAGGGATCAGGATTAGGGAAGGAAGGGAAAGGATCAAGTAAAAGGTGATTCTGCTTATACATGCGGTATAAGCAGCTGTTTCATCATTGCCATGAAAATGTTGAGTCAGTGCTGCAAGAAGCAACTCGTGAGCCTTTGACTATGACTTACATTCATGTAGTCACAAGCTTTCCTGGGGTGCTCTGGAACCTGTCTTAATGATCTACTTTGCTAAACCTTTCTTCTCTTGCATGAGATGCATCTCCTCTTTCCTGTAGATAGTCAGCAAAATGCATTTGGAAACAGTCTTTTTCTCTTGCATTGGCAGAACCCAGCTTGAGAGCAGTACCGAGTGGCAGTACCTGCTATCATTTATAGAGCCCCTCAAGGGGGTTGGCTACTTAAAAGTATATCGATGTGGCACGGTGCAGTGTCACGAAGAGATACTCAAGGCAACTCTGAACAAGGTAGCACCGGTACTAGAAATATTACAGCTGCAATAGTGTAATGCTCAGCCTGGGCTACATAGCTCTGCTAAGAAGCAGGGTGTATAAGCTTGGGGAAGGTGGTGCACAAATGTGGTTGTACTTATCCGGAGTTACTGCCGATGTGTGTGTGTACCACTGCATCCTGCCATGCAGACATACCCTCACAACCCAATGTCTAACCTTCAAGCAGTAGGGAAAAAAATGGAGAATTTAACTTTTTAGGCTGTGGATGTTTTTTATTCATTACTAGGCAAGCTAGAAATTAGTCTCCCATGTGGCTGGTGAAGACATTTTTATTATCAAGATGGCCTCTGGCTGTTGGTCTCAGAAAATACCAATTAAAATCTTCACTTTCAAATTTATGTTCTGTTTAATTCATGGGGACAAGTGCTTTTTATTGCTTGAACTTTCAAACTGCTGGGTTGAGCGAAACAGACACAATTGCTGGTTGTCTTTGCCGGGGAGGTGCTGGGGGTAGAGGGATGGCGGTGGGTGCTGCAAAACGTGGCACGAGGGTGGCAACAAAAACAGCTGCAAGAGCAAGAGGTTGGCACTTCCTAGGACCAGACACGTCCACTTCCAGACACTTTGCTGTGTCTACCCATAATAACTGGTATCCATGTGGCTGAAGAAATAGAAAAACTGCCATCAAAGCCCCCTATCTCATCACAGGTACCATCCCTTTCACCACAGCACATAAAAGCATGAGCCCACATCTGGGCTGCATAGTGCTAGGTGTCGTCTGTATTGCAGTGGATGACAGTCCCTATTCAAGAAGCTTGCAGTCTAACTAGAGTAAGGGCAGGAGAAGGAGACACAGCATGAGATGTCTTGGGCCAAAGGAAGTTCAGGTGGAAAAAGCCTTCCTTCATTTACACAGTGGTCCACATCCTGGTTCCCAGGGAGGTCACTTCTTTTTGGTTTACCCCTTTCTCTCTGTCTCTCTTCCAGAACTTTGCCAAAGAATTTGTGATCAGCGACCACAAAGAGCTGGATGAAGACTACATCAAGAACGAGCTGAAGAAAGCAGGGGGTGCTAATTATGATGCACAGACTGAGTAGGCACAGTAACCTCCTGGTACCATCTGCCTGGATCTGGAAGGGAGGGGAAAGGCACAACCGACTAACAGAATCGAGCGATGAGGCAAATGAGAGAAAACACCGATTATTTGTGCACACCTAAGAAGCCCCTTCCCTCCTCCCGAGATGGACTTTTATTTTCCATTCTGTCTAATGATACTTCCCTCTTCCATATGATCTGGTTCTTGATTTTTTTTTTTAACCAGCGTTGCACACGTACCTCAGTCCACAAGCACGTGCTGATGCTTTTGATGGCATTTTGGTTTCACCTTGTTGTTCTGCCCCAGCACTAGTCAGATTCAACCTTGCTGTTCTTAGAGACCTGCCGTTGTGTCTTTTTTGGGTATGTATGTTTTGGTGGGATTCACACTGGTCTCAGTTTACCAACAGAAGTGTTGTGCACATGGAGTGTTATTTTCAGTTGTTCCTGGTGGTATTCTTGGGAAATAATCATTTTTGTTCTCCAAGCCTCAGGACAACTTGAGTTGACTCCATTTAAATTTGGATTCAATCTTCTGAGCTTAATTGTCCAGCAGAGATCGTGTTTATTAGCTGCTTAAAAACAAAGCTAATATTGTTTTCAGCTCTTAATAAATGGAAAGATATCAATTTGCCTTAAAAATTGCTTGACAGTTGCTGAGCTGTGTGCTGCATCTCCATCCTTTCCTCCCCCTTAAAGATCAGATCCAACATGATTGGCATCTTTTTTGAGGTTATCATGGCAACAGTCAACTGGAGATCGAAATAAAATGTCTGGACGTTTATTCACTATTTTGTGTACATTGGTGCCTGGGTTTGTATCCTGAATTTCTTAAAGTAAAAAAATACATTGTTGGCAGGGGCCAAGGAGAATGAATTCAAACGCATAGATTTCTTTTTAAATACCCGCAAAAAAATAACAGCCGCTGAATCCAAGAATCCAAGCAGCCTTTTTGTGTGTACGTATCTGTGCCCTCGCGTAGGCTGGTTTATTACCACTTCTGTCGTGATTCACAGGCCTTAAGGCAATCAATGACGCTGTAGCTCATCACCCAAGAAAAGGAGCAAAGTGGACCTGTCCATTTGGAATAAAACGCTCAACCGCAGTAGGTCAACACTTGTCATTTAACAGTGAAAAAAAATAATACAGGCACAATTTATTAGTTCCCCCATTTTTTTTTTGTATGGCTTTTTTGTTTCGTCTATGATGATTAAACCTGAATTACATTTAAGGGAAACCTGTGTTGTACTGGGGTTTGGGAGTCAGCGCTATAAAAAAAAAACAAAAAAACAACCATTACAGAAATAAATGTTTTTCAAGAACAATTTTTTCCAGTGATGGTGCCATTCTTTAACTGGTGTGCAAGGAGAATGCATAATATCTGGGTTTGGTGGCTCTCAGTTCTGAGCATTTGTGGTAGATGTGGGGCATGAGGTGCTGCAGCTCTTGCAACTGAGCTACTGATTAGCAAAGTGAAATGCTAATTTAAGTGATGATGTTAGTGTTCACAGCCCCTGCCTGTTCTTCCCCATCCTGCAGGGCGGAGGTCACCACAGCTAGCACAGCACCACAGTCCACCACTTTGTTAAAGGATTTCTGTTGTCTTAAATTTTCAGGGCCACAAATACCATCTTGGAATTGTAATGAGGTCAGAGGGAGTTTCACACACGCACGTGTTTTAGGAGAAGGGAGGTCAGAAGTAAATTTCTGAACAAGGAGTCCAAAAATGTACTAAATTTAACAGTTTTCCTTAATGGCTGGTGCTTTGCATTGTAGTTCTGGGTGAATCAAACCAGACGCTTATGCTTCAGGTGAAGAAAGTGGCCATTTTCTGATAAGTTAAACCAATAATGAAGGAGGATTTAGGGAATGATGGTGTGTGGAGCTCTGACTTCTGACTCATCGGTTCACATGGGGTCCAGGTCAAGCAACTTTTTCTAAGTCGTCGCTCTTTGGCAGCTTACATGAAGCAGCTGTGCAGGTGGCCCCAGCTGAGTTCCTAAGTTTGGTGGCTCTATCACAAAAACCATCACATCCAGCTTTGAAGCCTGATTAGCCTTGATGCAGTGAACAAGGACAGTGCTCTCACACGTGGAGGTGCTTGTTTTGCATCATTGTTAAGCCACATCATGGAGACAAGATGGAGATGGGAACACCAATGTTACCTGTGCTGTATCATTTAAATGGTTGGAGGAAGTGGAAACCAAATCCTGGCTTCTGCTTGGGCTGGTTTGCTCCAGTCCATCAGCACAGGACTTCCAAAAACTTTTCAGCCAGCTACCAAAGGATTTACCTGGACTGAGAGAATCCCTAGATAGTCAACTCTATATTGCCACCTTTCTCTCCTTTGGCACAGGAAGTTTTAGGGGAGCAACTGGGGAAAGAGGGCATGGTCTGGATGTCACCACGCTCAAGTAATCTTTGGTCACCAGAACCACTTCCTGAGGCTGCTCTAATTTCCCCCCCCATGATGAAGACTGAGAAGATGCACAACTACTTTTAGCTTCTTCCATTCTCGGGTCCTGTACTGAGGACTGCTCTTGTGATCATGAGGATCTGACTGTCAGACGCCAGCAATGTAAATGCAGCACCTGTCACAACTGCTAAAATCTCACTTGTGCAAAACAGGAAGAGCAGAAAATCGTTATTCCAGATACCAAGTCAGGACAAATCCTTAAGGAGATGCGAAGCGTGACCAATCACATGAACAATAAAGGAAGTTTTCTGAATCCAAATTAGATTTCATGAATATCAATGAGCCCCTGAAGCAGAGCTTTTTCTGCTGGTGCTGGGAAATCCAGAATTTCAGTCTCTGATTTCACTGGAAAGCAGTTAAGTGCAAAAGCAGTTAAGTTAAGTGCAAAGCACTTTTGAAACCCCCACCCCTATTCCCTATTTAGAGAGCTAGTCTCTCAACAGCAATGCAATAGCAAATTTAGTCAGGCCCGCGCTTGCCTGACCCCAGAAAAGGGCAAGGTAACTTTGTACCAAAGAATTGCTTCAAAGCACACCCTTCTTTGCTTGCAAATTGAGCTGATGATCATCAAGTTGGGCAGACCTTAAGGGATCAAGTCTTTCCTATCCCCCGTCCCCTGCACCACCCTCATGCTTTGATATAATAATTTTTTACATGAGAAATAAAACCAGCATGTGTTTTAAAATAGTGATGATGTACCAGCAGAGCATGCCGTGATGTCATATGATCTCTACAGCACTCAGTGGGCGCGTCTACATGTTCATTAATGTGCCTTAGATACTGCACATTTAGTTTAGTATTTCCTTAATAAAGTTCTAACTAAATGTGCAGTACCTAGAGTTACTGTGCAGTAGCGCTGGTGCACACTTATTTAGTGATGCTTAGTGCACATTAGCCTAATAACACTGTGCAGTAGGGTATTAGCATGGTTTTTGCCATGACACGCTACTGTGTAGTGTTATTAGGCTCATGCGCAGTAAGCATTTCGTGTAGATGCGCCCAGTGTTGTGAGTACTTAATCCCACGTCTTCACTTTTACTCATATGTTCAGATCCAGCAAAGCCACTTAAGTTGTGTAGAGATTTTAATATTCAGAAAATATTGCTATCATCTCCTCTGCTAGCTAAACCTTCTCTCTAGGGTTTTTCTCTTCTCTGGCAGGAAGAAGAACATACCTTTGTTTTTGCTGCTTGTCCAATTAAAATGTTTCCATGCTTTATCACTGTTTAATCATCATCCTATCTATCTTCATCAGAATGCTTTTACTCACATCTCAAAAGTGTTTTACAAAGCTCAATACAGAGCAGCCCCTTACTCTCTTGGAAGGGGACCTTGTACCATGAATAGTCCTGAAGTCAACAGAGAACTTGAAGAGTAAAATACTACTCAATGGGCATGTCTACACGTGAAATTAATGTGACGCAATAAACTGGCGCATATTGTCCTGGAGTTTATTGCTCCCAGGTGCTACATTTACATGTGCGCTTGGGACCGCAGCATATTGAGCCAAGTCAGAGCAGCCCTGGCTGGCAAGGGAGCCCGGGGGCTCAACCTGCCAGCCTGGGGATGCTCTGACCTGGCTCAATATGCTGCGGTGGGGCTGGCTGTGGCATAAGGGTGCTCCAGTGCAGGACTAGCTGGCAGGCAGCCCTCACACTGAAGCACCTTGTGCCCCAGCCAATCCCGACAGCACCTAAACAAGTTGCTACGCACTAAAGTACGCTGACATAGGGTAGTGTTTGTGTTTACAAGTACTAACCTATGGCAGAGTTAATTAATTTCCTGCAGCCTAATAGGGCTGCACATGCAGATGCTGAGTCTTTACTGCAGAGCTAATTAGGCAGCTTGTGTAGACATGTCCAATGAGAGGTGAATCGTGACTCTCTGCCCTGTGTTAGCCTTGAAGTGTGACTGACGGTTCTCCATTCTGGGGTATATTTTAATGGAAGGAATATTAAGCTGTAAGTTTTGAACAAACCTCCAGAGTCTTCTTTTTGCCTTCACATTGTATTTGAAGCTCCAGTTTCTTCCTTCCCCAACCTCTTCTATTAGGCTTTAAGCAACTATCAGTGCATGAAAGCTTCTGGCTCCTTGTTATGACTGCCCCTAAGTCAGTGGCACTCAATCTTTTTAGACTCCAGGCCTCACTTCATACCTTGTGGGAACTGAGCGGCACCCCATTAAAAGAAAGTATTTATGACAGTGCTCACCTCCTTACAGAGCAGGAGAACAGCCGGGCAGGGACAAGCCTGAGCCTGTACTGATCTGCTTATCTTCTCATACCTTGGCAGCACCCCTCAGAAGACCTCGTGGCACCCTGAGTAGGAATCACTACCCCAAGTCTTTAGGGGACTTTTGCTCTGAGGGCATCACTTACGCTGCAGGCTTTGTGGGGGCAATGCCCGCAGGACTCTCTGCTAAGCATCCTTTGTCAAAACAAAGGCATGAATTAGTGGGAGTGAC
The DNA here is from genome assembly GCF_001723895.1 of Crocodylus porosus. NCBI lineage: Eukaryota > Metazoa > Chordata > Crocodylia > Crocodylidae > Crocodylus > Crocodylus porosus. Next base: position 35,803,254 of record NW_017728915.1, on the reverse strand, counting down.
AACTCGTGGAGGGCCGTGTCTGGCATAGAACAGCTTGAAACTGCTGCATGCTACTTTTACATTTGGCACCACGAAAGGTTTTCACATTATCAGTGCAGGAGATGTAAAAACAGCCTCAGCTCTTAGCAGGGAAGAGCTCTGGGGTAGTGCACTCCTGTTCGCCAAAGCACATCGGGCTGCAATGTGTTTTTGTAGGAAAAAGCACATCTGCCCACTGCAGGCTGCTGAGCTTGCTCCGAGTCAGAGAACAGATGCGTCTCCTCCTCTTCATGACTGGCTCTGCAGCCAGTGTGACCCCAGGCAGAGGCTGGGCCTTTTCACCAAAAAACAGAAGTGGGCTGAATCAGGCAATCCTGGCTGCAGAGATCAGACCTTGCAAACAGTGTCCGGTAATCATTTCACAGATTAACAGAAGTTTAGGGCTGAAAGAGACCTTGTGAGATCACCGGGTCCAGTCCCCCTGTGCTGGGCAGGAAAGACTGTGGGGGTCAAATAACCCCAGCACAGTGTGCGTCCAGTCTCCTTTTGAAGATCTCTGGGGTAGGTGCTTGCACCACCCCCGCTGGGAGCCTATTCCAGAGTCCAGTCGCACAAACCGTGAAGACGTGTTTCCTTATATTTGGTCTGAAACCTTCTCCTAGGACTTTATGACCATTGCTCCTGGTTTGCCCCTGGGGTGCTTTGGTGAATAGTTGTTGGCCTAGCCCCTGATGCTCTCCCCTGATATATTTGTAAGCTGCCACCAAATCCCGCAGAAGTCTTTTCTTTTCTAGGCTGAACAGTCCCGTATCTTCCAGCCTTTCCTCGTATGGCTTGCTCTTCAGGCCTCTAATCTTATGAGCAGCTCTTCTCTGGACTCTCTCAAGCTTCTCCTCATCCTTCCTGAAGTGCGGCACCCAGAACTGGATGCACTACTCCAGCTGCAGCCTCCCCAGTGCCAAGTAGAGCAGGAGAATAACTTCCTTAGTTTTGCTTGAGATGCATCGGTTGATGCACATCAATGTATTGTTTGCTCTGCTAACTGTAGCAACACACTGGTGGCTCATATTCATTTTATGGTCAATGATGACATCCAGGTCCCTTTTGGATGTGGTGCTAGCTTTTCAATCAGTGTGCCACGAGAATTTTGGAATAGCGAGAAGAAAATTCTCTAGCCATCAAGCGCTAACGAATAAGTCGTGTCGATGCGATATTCACAGAAGACCCGTGCATGTGTTGGCTGCGGGGAAGAGGGAGAACCGGCCGAGCAGAAGGAAGTTCATCTACTGCCCATGTGTTGGCTATGGAGGATGTGTGGTTTGAGAGCCTCTGAACAGCCATGCTGCAGAATTTTGCTGCAGCAATGAGCTGCTTATAAGTATGGGAATGGGGAACGCCTTAATGGGTGTGCAGCGGGAAATTTGTAGTAATGTAAGTGTGCCTTGGGCTGGAAAAGGTTGGGAAATACTGCTGTAGTAGATCCTCTCAAGTTAGATCTTAAAAGATCCAGGAGTGGGGAGAAGGGTAGTAGCTGAATGCTTCTATGCACGAGGCCAACTATACATCCCAAAGGAAGGCGCAGAAGGACCAAACGGAAGTGCAACCTTGCGGACTCTCCACTCCTACTCATTTATCTTAAGAAGAGTATCAGGTGCTTAGGAGCTGTCCATATGTCTCATAAGATTTGACCCCATGGCAGATATCACACTGGCTCAGCAACAGGAAGTAGCAGGAGATAAGGTCAGTCTGACGCTACGGGGCTGAATGCTATAGTAGGTGACCTCCTGCTGCTGAGACCCCGCTTGTGCTTGATGACAGAAAGGTCTTATTTTCTGTGATCAGTCTCAGGCTAAGACTTCCACCATGAGGCGCTGAGCCAACGAGACAAAACAGCTGGGCGATGTCTGACAGAAGAACATTTGCATTGCAGTATGCTGCGTTATGCTTTATGGGAACTAGCGCAATGAAAGGGCATTTACTGCAGGGCTTTTCAGCATTCACAGGTTGGTTGGCTCCAACTAGCCATATGTTAAAATGATGGCCTCTCCAGCCTTTCCATAGGCTCTGAACAAGCCTGTGGGTGGTAGTCATGTTCATCTTCCAAGGGCAAATAGATTTGTGTAGATTCAATACTGCTGTGAGACAAAAAGAAACTTATGAGGATATTTCACTTTTCTTTTTTTTCAATCAGAGAGTCCTCTGAGGTTTTTCATTAACCTTTAGACATCTTTAGAATGAAAGAGCATTTCCATTTAAATACAGCTGAAGGCGAACAAATAGCATCTGTCCTGTGAATATTACACTCAGGCAGAAGATGAATAGACTTATCTCCTTTATCATGATTAGCTACATTTCTGCCTTGTAATTTCAGCCTATCACTCAACAGAAACTATAATCAGGATGTAATACATCCTATTGGCAAATTGCAGCAACGCAGCTGCTCCGTGCAGCAGCTGAACGAACCGTTCAACAATTCCAACTAGGTTTTACTAAGCCGCGAGCCAGTTACCTGGGGCAAGGCTCCAATCAGCGAAATAGTTAAATGCTTTAAAAATACGGAGGGCAAAATCTTGGCCTCGCTGGAATTAACTTTGTCATTAACCTCAGCAGGGCCAAGATTTCATGCTGAGTCACACTGACTTGGGCTTGATGCTGTTCTCAGTCAAGTCAACGGCAAAGCACTTGTCAACTTCAGTGACAAGCCCTTGTGTGGTTATGACAACCTTGTATTAGACGGAGCATGCAGGCTTAGACAAGGAAACAGGAACCTAGTTGTTTGCTTGATTGGTGGGCACAAAGAGTTTTCTGCTAATAGTGTGTCAGTGTGGAAATCATGCTATAACGCTGTGCAGTGGGCAAGGCAAGGGAGAACTCCTACAGTGGTTGGTACAGCATCCATATGGCACTCTCATTAGCAATAACCAGGTTAAAGAGTGACTAGCATAGTTTAGATCCAAGTGTAGGTGGAGGCTCTTAGGCCCCCTGTGAACATCCAGTTCATAGATCTCAAGGCCATTATATCACCAATCAGACTGAGGCATAACCCAGGCTACAGCATTTCACCCACTTTCCACTGTACTGAGCTCAATACATGTGTTTGACTACAGCAACTACAGCATATGTATAATCTGGGGTGTCAAACTCAGCTGGGTCCCCAAGCCAGATCTGGACCGCGGGGCTCCTTATGGGCTGGTGGTAGCCACTGCAACAGCAGCAGAAATCATGTGGCAATGGCCAATGTGGCACCAGTGGGAAAGTGGCTACAGGCCATGCTGCTGCTTGCCATCATGCCAGGCATCCAAGAGGCAGCAGGCCCAGAGGCTGTGGGCTGACTGAGAGATGTATTGTACAGCCTGCGCTTATCTGCCTGACACAAAGGACCATGTCTACAGGACCCTGGATTTTGCAGGCCACACCCACCGCTGGCCACATCTCTAATTTCTGGTGGCTTGTTGGCACCCTGGCAAGCTGGGTGCAGCTGGTAAGCTGTATGGTTGACATCCCTAGGCTACAAAATGTTGGCCCTACCGAAGAGGTAAGATAAGACCTGGGACTTGATCAGGAATCTTATTTTGGTCCCATCCACGCTATGGAATTTACTGGAATCATAGAATCAGAGAAATTAGGGTTGGGAAGGACCTTAGGAGGTCACAACTAGTCCAGCCCCCTGCTCAAAGCAGGACCATCCTCCCATATCATCCCAGCCAAGGCTTTGTCTAGCCAGGTCTTAAAGACCTCCAAGGATGGAGACTCCACCACCTCTCTGGGTAACCTGTTCAGGTGCTTTACTATCCTCCTAGTGAGACAGTTTTTCCTAATATCCAACCTCGACTTTCCTTGCTGCAACTTGAGACCATTGCTCTTTGTTCAATCACAGACTCATAAAAAATGAAGGTTGGAAGTGACCTGAGGAGGTCACATCTACTCCAACCCCCTGCTCAAATCAGGGCCATTCCCACCCATGTCATCCCAGCCAAGGCTTTGTCTAGCCAGGTCTTAAAGATCTCCAAGGTCAAAAGGCCTCTTCTCCTTAGCTTTGTACTGGTTCTACCTCTCCATGGGGGTAGATGTTTTGCACTTTCCCTGAAGAACACCTCTCCTCCCCAGTGCATTTGTGGCTTGCTTCAAAGGTTCACTCCAGACAAGACATTCCCATACAAGTCATGTTACAGAGAAGTAGGGCTGGAAGGGACCTCCAGAGGTCATCCAGTCTAGTCCAACCCCAGGAATCAAATCCTTGACCACACCCTAACCAACTGAGCTAACCAGCATTGTTTAAATTGGTGTTTAATCATACCAAGGTCTTAAAGCAGAAGTGCTCAACCCAGAGTTGACCCCTGGACTGGTGCCATCCTACCTGCAAGTCTAAAATTTTGGTGGCAGGAGACTGGTGGCTGTTCCCCAACTCACAAATTTCCAGACCTGTGGGAAACCCCTGGCCTGGTAGTATGGTCCCACATGCTAGATTGAATGCAGAGGGTGATGTGGGGACTGATCCTGCATTTGGGGTCAGGCAGAGGTACTGCAGGACCCATCTGGTAAGCAGAGCTGGGTGGGGACACTGCAGGGTCCCATGGCTTAATTTCAGCATGTGGGATGTGATCCCAGCACATGCGGCTGGTCCAGGTGGACAGGAGCCAGCTGAGGTCACACAGGAACTGGTGTGGCCTGTGGACTGTGGCCCAGGGTGTCAAAAGGCTGAATGCCATTGTATTAGAGCTTTCTAGAGCTAGTTGAAATTCAAAATTACAATTTCATTGGAAATGTCGATGTTTCAAAATGTGTTTGCATTCCAAATCAGGATGGAAACCAAATATTTTTAAATGTTTGTGCAAAATGGCAAATAGAGGAAAATATAAATTGAAAAATTCAGAAGAATGTTGAAACTGCAGGAATGATGCAGTTTAAGCAGCTGTTACCTAGTATAGACTGAATTGCTTTAATTACTTCCTGGACTGTGTTTTAATGAAATAGTTTATAGCTTTTAACAGTGAAATCAGACAAGCGCTCAAGGTGAGCTTGCACAACACTACACAGAGCGATAGAAGGATCCATCAGCTAGCTCACTGAGAACAGTAGTTTCATCAGCTCACTACAACCCCCAGCCTAATTAGCTCTGCTGAGACTCATGGTAACAGTGCTCGTGGAGAGCAAGGTCAGGGATCTGTGCTGTGCCATGTAGCCAGACATTAAGTGTACTACTTAGAGCAGCAGCTGTTTTCAAATAAGCTCATGTGATGTTTTTAAGTCAATGCTGGATTTTCTGTGGGAAATCTGGACAATTTTAAATTTTTTTTTTGTATGTAAATGAAATTACAGTATAGAAGAGAGGCAAATTTCAGAGAAAACTGGTGTGTTTTCTTCACTGGATATTTTACACACACAAACTCTTGGAAACCAGAAAGTAGCACAACCCCTCTTCTTGCAACCGCCCCTGTTTCTCATTCTGCAGAAATCTGCCTTCATTTAGCAGCTTCCACTAGTTCAAACTCTCTAACAAGTTTTTTTGCTGTATTGCTGTTGGGTTAATATGGCTACAATTAGGCAATGACTTGTTTGAAAGACGTGATCATGACCTTGCACAAACTGCAACAGTTTATGGCTGATCCATAAATCACTAATGCTGTAAAAATTATTGTTTTTGCTTTCCTTTAGTTAAAAACTAGGCTGCTGTCAGGAAGAGGTGTAAACCTGGCAGATAACCCTTTTGCAGCTGACTTAAGGATGATCTGGAATTTAACAAAGTCTAAAATCTCTCCCTCCACATTTTCATTTTCTTCTCTTGTTGATATTTAATGCCTTAAGTGCTTAGGAAGATAAACACTGTCTCTACCCAACCCTGCCTCCTGAAAAATTTATCAGAGGGTTGTTGCCTGTATGAAGTAAAGAAATCAGTAATAAATTTGCACAGATGTGTGTCCAATGCAGGAGGTATTATAACAATAGCTACTGGGATGGTATATTTTAGGCAGAATCATGAAATCAGGAAGGGAACAAAATCCTCTCTGGTGTAAAATATAGCAACTCAAAGAGTCAAGTGAGGTGAAAGAAAGCAGAGAAAAGAGAGAAAATGGTGTATCGTGGGCTGGATGGTCTCATGCAATCCATCACAGGTCAATAAGGAACAACATTTGGAAGCGGATGCCAGACAAATTCAAATGAGATACTAGCAGGGATGGATAGGGGCAGAGGGTGGGGGGTGTACACTGGTGCACTTTCACACTTCTGATTCCTGCTTCACCCAAAGTTTAAAACCAACTGCCTGGAAGGGGCAACAGCTTTTCTAGTCAGCCAGTGCTGCAGAAGTGCAGTGACTTCATGGCTCATTATAATCTAACAGATCCCTCCTAAACTCTTCATTGCTCAGGTGTCAACAATCCTTTCTTCTTTTTAATGGTCTTGATCTTCCACCAATCAAGATATCCTTTCTTCTGCCATTCTCCTGTCTGTTCCCTGCTCCTGGTAATGAAGCTCCTATTTCACAGCCACGCAGATTGTTTTTAACTCGTTCCAATGAAGTTATATTTTTGCTTCAAACTAAACTGAATAATTCAGCCCAGAGCTCCTATCATATTAGAAAAGCTTCTAGTTTATTTGAGACTGGAGGAAAATACGTTATTTTTATAGGTGATGATGCCCCTCACCATGTGCACCTGCATTTTCAAAAGTCTAGATCCACTCATGGATACTAGACACACAGTTTTATAAAAGCCAACTTAAAGCAAGTTTGATTTGAATGGGTCTGACCAAATTGGTAAAGGCACGGCATCTTACATTTGTTAAAAAGTATTAACTTTACCTAGGGCCAGACATTTGCCTTAGAATTCAACAGTGTGGCTTTTGCCTCCTTCACACACAAAAGGCAAAATCCTAGGACCTTGTTTTCAAGGTGGCCTTCATCAGATGAAAGAAGGGGATAAAATGGGAGGACTGCATCTTATATCTGTCACTCAATGGGAAAACATAACAAAGATTAGCAGGGTCTATGAGAAAGGAGCAAAGTCATGTAGAGAAACTGTAGGACTGTTTGCTTTCTCTGCGGTGTTAGATTCTGGTCTTCAGTAGAGCACAATGTGCATATTTTATTGCATTGTGTATATAATGAAACTCAGTGGTGTGGTGAGCTATTCAAGGCCAACTGCTTTCTCAAAGCCTTGGGGCTGTTGTGAGTGAGTGTGATGGTCTTGCTTGGTCTACGAACCAGCTTTAATTTGGACGTGTGCATAGACCAAAGCAATGGACATTTCTCACTCTTTCTCTTTGGACTGCTTTCAGATATGCTAAACCTCATTGAAGCTGGTGGGTGGAACAGCATGTAAACAGATTCTCATGCAAAAAGCAATTGAGTTAATTTGCAGAACCGACAGCGGATACACAAAGGGCAATTGCCCAGAACAAGGACCTATGCAAAGCTGAAGGAGGAGGTAGATCTGAGGCCATAGGCGGGTTTCATTGGGCTCTAATAATCTCAGGAGCAGGAGACAGACTGGGATGGAGTAGCGAGTCAGTGTGTAGGAGGGGGAAGTGTGGAGAAACAGATACAAACAGAGCAGAAGCCAAGGAGATAGCCAGAAAGACACCATAGTAAATACTAGGGGACTGAGAACAAGCCTCAAGAGAGCTCTTTTCGGTGCAGTGTTGGCTGAATGCGTCTTTGAATCACAAGCAAAGCAAATATGGGTGTTCAAGTGAACAGGGCTTGGAGCATTTTTTTGTTCACTAATAAGCAAGATTGCAAGAAGAAATAAATACTGGTGAACTGCACGTAGACTTTCTATCCTCTCCATTCTCACATTTAAACGGCAGCTGGCCTCCAGACAGCAGCAAGTGCTGTCACACACACAACCGTTGTTTACAAAGGGTGCTAAGCCGAGGGGAATGTGGTTATTCACTATTTCGCTTGCATGCGGTATCCTGCACAGTCATGCTGATGAGTTTGGAAGTTAACAGTCAGAGGAATCTCATCAAAGCGGCTGCCCTACATTTTTGCAACTTTCAGAGCTACAAATTGTAGGTGCAAAATTAAATGCTGTAAGCTAGAGACATTCGATAGGCTCGAAGCAGCACCAAAGGTCCTGAAATCCCTCCCCACCCCCAACCCCCCAGTTCAGCTCTATTGGAAACTGAAATCACAATAACAAAGCAAATTCAGCATAAGCTTTCTTTTCAAGCTGGCTGCTCCTCAGGTTACCTTGCAATGTTTCCTCTGTCCCAGTCTGCAATGCCCCCTTCTCTTATTCTGTTCGGAGACAGTAGCATCCATCTGCAGCTCTGGGCCAGCCTTAATTACTTTGATCTTTTGGCTGGGTTAGTGCCTGGACTTGGCATGACTCTGAAATCCTGTATTCAGATGGTGTGCACTAGGAGCTGCCGCTAGCTCTGTTAAAAAGTACCTTCCAAAATACATGTAAATGGTGCATTCATTCTGAATTCCCACTTTGTTGCCAGCTGTTGCATAGAGATGCGCTGGAAAGAGCACACAAACAATTAAAAAATGGTGTGGATTTAATTTTGGGGGTACCTTCTTTTAGGGGAAACCCTGGTGTGGACAGAGATGGTTTCGAAGCCGGTGATTTTGGCACACTGCATTTTGAACTGAAAGACATTTCACTGAGAGAGATGCCACAGGCTTCTCATAGTGAAGGGAACAAAAGCGCTCTGTGTGCGCGTGCGACAGTGGACCCATGACTGGGTCAAGAAATCAAAGCTCACAAACAAACTGGCCATGGCAAAAGCCCGTTGGGGAGCTCCTGACAATGTAGGTTCTCATATCATTCATAGCGGTGATTTTTTGAATTCTTAGCCTTTGAAAGCTTCTTTGTAAGGGAAATGTGGTTTAGATCCTATCAGAGACGTTGGAGTTGGCAGAGGGGACTTTACAAGCCAATAGGGATATATAGGCAATGGCCCTGTCCTAGGGACCAACATACCAGACCTCTCCTTGCCATCGTCTGAGTCGGCTGCAGCGTCCTCTCTGCCCTCACCCTCTCCAGCACACTTCACGGGGACAGGTCTGATCTGCCAGGTCTTTCCAGAAATGGGGCCTCACTGGACCAGAGACAACTTCCACGTTCCCTCTGGCCTTACAGTTCCCTCCTCAAGGATGAGCAATGGGGAAAAGCTGGCAGATGTGCTTGACAAGCATTTCTAGACAGAATTTACTCTTTACTGCAGATAGCACAAAAGCTACAGCTCTGGACAAAAGTAAGCCCTTTCCCCTAGAAACATGTCCTTGCCTCAGTTTCCTCACCTCTCTGGCGTATTCTCTGGGCTGAAGTCAGAGCCATTTGGGCCATCAGGGATCAGGTATCTCAGGATCTCTTTTCCTAATCACAGCCCCTCTTCTTTCTCTCTTGCAATTAGGGTTTGTTTTCAGCACAACAGCTGCTCAAGCTCCTGTGCATGGATGGGAATGGCACTAGGGGCAAACCTCAAGTTAGATCTTGAGCTAATGATGAAGCCAAGCCCTTTGTGCCCTTTTTGATATTGGTTAGTCCGAGTTTAGAAGTCCTGGAATCAACACTTCTTCTGCTGACTGGGAGTTTTTCATGGCCAGTCTTGTCTCAAAGCAGTTGGAGAAAATGGGCTTCCCTCGGCTATAACATTGCTCTGCATGGGTCAGCTCCATTCACCATGTAATCACCCTTAATGACTTTTCATATTTGGAGGTAGTCTTGAAAGGACTGTTTGCCTGATCAGGAGACCTCCTTCTAGTCCACCATAAGGCATTCACAATGGGTGGTTCTCATTCTTTATTGGTGCATCAAACCTCAACTCGGATGTCGTTCAAGACCTGCATGCTGTTGTTTCCTTTGTGAGGCAGCTTGTTATATGTAGACGAATGGCCTTGGTCCTCGGTGGGAGATACTGGACATCTCTCATAGAGATGCTGCAGCAGATTGTAATCATACACAGTACTGCCAGTTTGATAGGGGTACCACATACAATTAATCTGTATTTGAGCTAGTTTTAAAGATGCGCATACTCCCCGAGGCCTTGTAATGAATGAATGCAAGCTGTGAATGCCCATAGGTAAACACACAGATGTTTTTACACTTGGAGCCGTGGTTTCTGCATAGAGAACTGGGAACATGCACTACGGATATCGATTTAACTCAGTGGCTCAGTAGGGGTTAGTCATCACATGTCTCATATCCAAATAGTTGTTGATGCATCTAAAGAACAGACTTCCAGACAGACATCATCATATATGAATGTCCACATGTGCGTCAGGAGTGATTAGGATACTCAGCCCAAGGGAGAAAGGAGTTTTGGGCTGGGGCCGAGCACTTAGCCGGGTAGAGTGGGAAGCTCTTGGCTTTTACTTTTGTTGATCCTTTATGTCTGCACTGCTTTGTGTGTAGAGATATGGATGTCAGTGCTGGCAGCTGCTAGGTATGCTTATATTCATTCTGCTCATTTAAACAAATTCACCACTTCTGCAAACACCCTCTTCCTTCCAGCTCAGCCACATGCCCACAGTGCTACAGGAAGCTCTTCACCTATTTAAGCTACCCTGTGCTTATATCTTCAAGACACCAGTCCAGGATTGTAATCACCCATTTGAGATAAGTTCCTAGAGAACTAAATTTGAAAGAGAAACATCCATCTCTCTCCAAGCAGAAATAGAAGCAGTGGCTGCAAAGCGTGTTAAGAAAGAAAAAATGTCCAAGAACTGCCTGTTGTCTCATTGTTTTTCTCTTTCTTTGTGCTCTCCTGATCTTCTGTGCCCTGTCATCTCTCACCTTGTACTTCATTCGTAAGCATCTTGAGGTAGGGGCTGTGCGCGTAGATTTGTACACTGGCTAGTCCCGTTGGGCTGCAGTCTGTCTGGGGCCCTGGGACATGATCACGGTGGAAATAATCTGTTTTTAATTACAGACCCAAGCAATGGTTGTAGGAGAGACCCAGGTGGAAAGAGCAAGAGAAAGGCAGAGTAGGATGAGAGAGGAGTATGAGCAAAATGTGTTCAGAGAAGACTGGTCAACTTTGAAGACCAGTGCCATACCTAGACTCCTGGCGGCCCCAGGCAAACTTTTAGTATCAGGCCTCCCTTCGCCAGAGATAATGTTAATAATAATCTGACTTGCTGCAAATGTCTTTATCACATCTGTGGCATTGGTGTCTTTAAATAGTTCATCCTCAATTGGTAACATCGCCAGTCCTATATATGCACAATATTAAAACATTTTTTTGCAATTGTATTTTTTTATTTTCATTTTCAGGCTCCCTTTCTGGTGGCCTCCCAGTTCACACATGCCTGTGTCCAGTTCCCAGGCGGCCTCACCGTTCATCCATGCCTGCTGAAGACTCTTCATCACTGCAATGAGTGAGGAGAAGGGCAGTCTCCAAGAGAAAGACCTACGGTAGTAATAAGTCCTCCTGAGGCCTTTCACAGGAAAAGCTGCTGAAAAACAAATCAATGTAGAAGGAATTTTTGAGCCAGTCCCTGGGGCTGTTATAGCAAGAAGGAGCTCACCAGGCAGATGCCTTCAGCTCCCCAGTGCCTTGCAAACTGCCTGTTAACATTTATGAAAAGGCAACTGGAGTTTTTCATAACAAATATTTTCTCTGCCAATGGAGCATTTTTCCTGCTTCTATTTTCAGAGCACTCTGGAGCACTCAGATAACACAGCTCTATAATTCAGTCCCGCCAGGAGGCTGTTTAATAAGAACGCTTTCAGATCTATTTTTTCCTGCAAAGGCAGAAATATAGCAATGGGCCATGGGGTTGTTCAAAGGAAAGAGGATCATAGGAATCAGAGATGGAAAAAAAACCCCTTTTATGCATCATCCAAGTCAGTCTTTCAAGTACTGTAGAATATCACACCACAGCCTGCCAGTAGGCGCAAATGTTGGTTGTAGATGGAAATGCAATTCGAGTGCAAGGATAGGACTATACTGCAGTCACTTCTGTTACTACTGTTCATTTAGATATACGTGAGTCAGCTTGCGTATGGCTTGCATATTGCTAGCAGTGTAGAAGGGGTTGAAAGGAGATTTACACCCTCTTCTCTTGTTTGGGCATCCTTGGACAGCCACATAAAATGTCCACTAATACAACCAGGCTGGGTACATCTCTTCTGGCTAGCTCTTGCCCAGTATCAAACCTCCCATTCCTGAACAAGCTTATAGCAAAGCTTCTTAAAGGTGGACTGCAAGCCGATCTAATTGAAGCCAAAATTATTTGAGTCTTTCCTAGAGAAGTGCATGCCATGGACAGTGATCATGGCCTATATTCAGCTTCTTGTCCACTGTCACCTCCAGGTCTTTTTCTGCAGAGCTGCTGTTTGTACAGTAGCTTGCAACTCAGTGTGCCCTCCAAAAATTAGGAAGCCCAACAAATTCTTGGGTGCTGAGCTGTGCGCTGCCCTAGTCCCTATGGTAGTTTAAAACTGCCTCGGGTATATTTAGAAGAGCCCTGGCAGTGATGGCAGCTTCATGCATCCCAGATCTCATGTCCACACTCCCTGCATTCACTCAGAGCTGACTGAAGATTGCTCCAACCTCTGTTGGCTGCCAATGGATTGAAGAGAGCCCACCCACAACTGGAGATTGGTGGAAGGAGGAGGATCCCAGCTATGTTCTCCTTTCCTCCACCCAAGGCTTTTATCCTTGCAGCTAGAGTGAAGGGAGTTGGACATATGGGTATATGTCAGCTTTATGCTAGTGGAAAATCCCCCTATATGATATAATCCTCCTACATTCAAAAGTACTCTTGTAAGGCCAGGCTAGAGTCAATTAGACAGAGGCCATATCTGATGTTAAACCGATACAGTACTTGAATCTGCAAGTGCTTTAGCATTATCCATGCATGTTTCATAATATCATAGATTTACAACCATCTCTTTATTGCTAAAGATTAAACTTGGTTTCTAACAAACTTTTTTTGGCTGCCAAATGAGATGTGTTTCTTTCTTTCTTGCTGTTTGCAATTTATTGTTGATTCCAGGGTATCTGTCCTTCTGCATTGATTTGCTGGAAAATCCAAGGAGCGTTTTTTTCCTCTTCATTAAGCAGGTGCATCCAGGTGTTTCAGGCACTAAAGCGAGAGCAGCATCTTTGTTCTGCATACAAAGCTATTTGGAAAAGTGCATGGAGTTAACTCCTTCCAGAACACCTGCTTCTTCTATGCTCTTTTCCTCAGCTGCTATTTAAATGGAGGTAAAGTAGCCCAGTTCCCAGGCAGTTCCCAGGCAGCCGGTGTTTTGTCCACACTCAGAAAATGCCCATGTGTCACTTCACAAACAGGAAAATTAACAGGGCGATGACCTGTTATATTTGCAAGGTGTTGTGTACAGTGGAAGGGAAAGCCTGAGTGACACATGCCTGAAGAAGGAAACCAACAAACTCTCAGCTCATCTACACAGATTGGAAGCCTAAAAAATGCTGAGGGATGTTTGCACTTGACAAACAAGAACTCAGCTACCTGCATGCTGCCCCTGTGAAATGTTAGGCTGCCCATTTTGCAGGCAGAGAAGCACAAACCTGGACTGCAGAGCATTATAATTACTACGCGCCCACCCTGGTGATCTTCAAAAAGCGTCTTGATGCAGCGGTTTTTCCTGCTTTCCAAATGCAGAAGGGCTGACCCCAATGATCTGTAAGGTCCCTTCCAGCCCCTAAAAGCTATAATGAAACTATGAAATCCTGTCCTGGTGTGAGAAGACACAGGTCCATATATGTATCTTGTCTGTATTCCAGAGCCCTTCAATCGCATGAATGCCGTGTGATTTGTCCAGCTACATCTCTTGGAAATCAATTACTTCTTTAATCAACTATTATTATTCTTTACTATTTGTACTACACGTACTCTCTAGAAGCACAAGCCATACCTCGCAAGAACTTGTAGCGGAAGGTACTATTAAAACATAGATCATAAGGACAATCCCTTCCCTGAGGACCATACGAAAGAACAAAAGAAAGGAAGGAAGAAAGAACCAAGACGGGTCTGCTGGCGCAATATTTGTTTTCCCAGATCCCATTAATTCCTTTTCAGACTGACCTTTGTGAACAAGGTCTGAGTGGTGATGCCAACCTTTGCTTTTGTATCAGTTCTAACGTTTTCAGGAACAAGTTCTGGAAAGTACCTAATTAACCAACTGCATTGGTTTTATATCAATGACAAGTAACCTCCGACACCTTTGTCTTGACATTATCTGTTGAACGCTGTGGGTGTGGAAATACTCGAAACCACAGAGAACAAACAGCTTGCCAGGCTGATCTGAGCTCCGCTTATTTGTTTAAATGGGAAACCATGAGCTGTTCATTAAAAAAAAAAAAACCAGACAATTTAGTTTTCAGTCTAATGAAATATTTGCTTCCCTGGTATCTGTCCAAGTGATTAGTAACACAAGAAAAGACAGAGCCTCTCTTGTGTCTTTAGGATAAATGTTACCCCTGTAAAACACCTGTTCTGAGGGCCCTGGTGGGAAATAAGTGATGTCTACCTCTTCAGTGCAGAGATAAGATACAGCTTCAAGGGGAATCTCTGCTAATGTTCAAAGAAGAGGATCATGGCAATTAAAGATGGAAAAGACCCTTTTAGTTCATCCAAGTTTCCCAGCTACTATAGGATACAAGTTCAGAGCCTGTAGGTGGGCAGAGGGAAATACCATTAAATGGTAAATCCTCCCTTGACGTCACTGGGGCCAAGTTTTCACCAGTAAAGCACAACTCTACCTTAAGGGCAGAACAGGGACATAGCATCATGGTGACAGCTTCTCAAGGCACTGCCACATAAAAGGACATGCCAGCCCCACTACTTGCTGCCATTGGGGAAGTGGGCAAGGCCCCTCCTCCTCCTCCTAATTCATTTTTGGTTGTGAGAGGGCCTTGCACCATATTTTGTGGGCATGTACAAAGAGGAAAACAAGGATCAGGACTGCAGCAAGACCCTGTGCAGGTAGGAAGGGGTTGAAAGGAGATTTACACCTTTTTCTCTTGCTTGGGCATCCTTGGACAGCCACATAAAATTTTGCCCGCTAATACAGCCAGGTTGGGTACATCTGTTCTGGCCAGCTCTTGCCCAGTATCAAACCTCCCATTCCTGAACAAGCCTACAGCAAAACTACTCAAAGGTGAACTGCAAGCCTATCTAATTGAAACTAAAATTATTTGAGTCTTTCCTAGAGAAGTGCATGCCATGGACAGTGATCGTGGCCTATATTCAGCTTCTTGTCCACTGTCACCTCCAGGTCCTTTTCTGTAGAGCTGCTGCTTATATAGTCAGCCCCCAGTCTGTACTGGCACATGGGACTGTTCCCTCCTAAGTGCACTAGTGCAAAGTTTTGCACTTGTCCTTACTGAACCTCATAAGATTTCTTTTGGTGCAATTCTCCAATATGTCAAGGTCACTGAATTCTAGCCCTACCCTCCAGTGTATCAACTGCACCCCCTGACTTGATGTCATCTGCAATTGCTTGCAAACTCCATCCCATCTTCCAGGTCTTCAATGAAAATATTGAACAAAATACTGAAGAAAAACGACGGGCAGCTGTACCTCCAACACTGGATCCCTTGTGTATAGGGTCCTGTAAGAATCAGCTCTCTCTTTTGGGTCCCCAGAAACATATACATGTACCCACCAAATGAAGTGAATAGAACATATGGATTCAGGTGCTAGCATGATACAGATGACACACAATTCCTCTTCTCTTTCATGATATATAGCCATACGAGGACCATACACTTAGCTCAGTGCTGTACTAGAGCAAAACAGAAGATATGCTGATGGGCAGAAGCAAGCAGAGTTTCCTTTGGCTGGAAACACACACCCACAGTTACTCAAGTTTAGGCCACAGTTTACAAGTTACCTAAGATGACCTGAAATCTGGGTTGCTTAGGCAGCCTAATGAATATCTTCCATCTCTGACTTCTACATTTCTGTGATATGACTTGCATAGGGTTGACTTGATTACATACTTTGGAATTTAGTCTAAGAAGTCCTAGAGTGACCCCTGGGAGCCCACACTGCAAATATTTCAATTAGAAATTCCTAATGGATTTAGAAACTTGAGATCTTTGTAGTACTTGGCTCAGTGGACCCAAAGTAATAGATTAGCATGGGTGTCTCTGCTTGCACAATTCATAGAATGTAACTAAATGATCAATCTGACCAGTGGAAATGGTAAATTGAAAAATAACTGGCACACAGATTAGTCCTAGTCCCATGGTGTGAGATCATTTGAGATGCACGATTGCACAATAAGTTCACCAATAGCATGGGAGTTTTCAGAGGGGAAAAAAAAATACCGAAGAACGTTTTGAAAAAATATGGCAAGGTGAAATCCTTACATTGATCGAGACGGCTGTTTACCATGCACACAAATCAATGCTTACAAAGTACTTAATCAGGCCTACTGTATTATGTTGGTGGAGGGTAAGGTAAGAACCTTTTATGGGCTGTGTTTCCAACTCCTGCTGCTGAAATACATCTCTTGAGCTTCGTGAAATTTGTGTTATCTAATCACACATGCTGAGCAACCTACTGTGCTCTTTATGCTGTTTGCATGTTTAATTAGAGAAGCTGGATTTTTGCTGTAATATGCCAAATAATTCTAAGTATAGACTATTTACACATCCTGTGGGATGTTGTGTGCCTCCAAGAAAGCGTTGTAGGTCCCTGATTCCAACTGGCCACAAGTGGATTTAACGGTTCATTCTCTCCCTGGATTTGTCATGTGGCTTCATGAATCTCAGATTCGCTGTGAAACAAACTTCCTCTCCCCTCAAACTAAAACAACCCAAAAAAGTCCACATCATGAAATCAAAACCTTTCACGTTGATTCTGACACATCAAGCATTTTAAATAAAAGCCTTTTTGAAACAAAAAGTCCCTTCAAAATTTCAACTGCTTCTATTCTGAAAACATTGGAATGTCTTCAATATTTCCTTCTTTCATTTTGTCCAAACATGAAGTTTTGTCAAACATGGCCCAAACTGGCAGGAAATTTTTATTTTGACAAAAATGAGGTTTTTAGAAGGAAAATGATTCTGTGTGATTTTTGCGGGGGGACCAGCGTTGCCCCATGTTCTTATTTCTTTAAAGCTTTGAGTTTGGTTGGTATAGATGCCTTCCTCTGGTTTATATTTATTTCTGACAGGTAGAAAATATTCACCTACCCTAAATGCTTTGGTAGTAGTAATTGGGACCTCAACCCTACCTGCCACATTTTTGGCTTTCTTATAACACATTATAATGGGAGAACTGGAATTTTGGACATATGGCTGGCATGCATATGACTGAGTCTCGCATGTTAGGCCTTGTTAAAGTGCCATGGTGACTGTTGTCAAGGAGACTTCAAAAATATTGATTCATGGTACAATGGCAAATGTCTCTGATGTTATTCAGAAAATGTGTTTCTATCACATGCATTTTTTTGGAGCTTTGAGCTTCAAAGGAGTGGGAATTAGCTTGTATATTATTTTGATGCTGCATGCCTTAGTTGTTGTGTGACACTTGGAGAACCACTGTTTATTTTGATCCACTTTCACAGTCTTCATCCACCATGAAAAACGTCAGCTAGTCCACTTGCTTTCCTTAGAACAAGATGGTAGGAAATAGCGTGGGTCTTAAAATATCCCACTGTTGCCAAATCCCGCTGTTGACAAACAGGCACAAGTATTCCAAGATTTTGCAAACCAAGAATGTGTAAGGATTTCCACAGGACACTTCAGCTGCTAAGTTTTGGATGTATGGATCTCTCTTTGAGTGCACAAAGGTAAATGGTCAACTTGTTGATGACCGTCAGTCAACTTGCCCTGTATCCAGGATCTCTTGAGCATATATTGACAACATTTCATAGAAAAAGGACATTGGGTGCTGTATTTCCCCTGCTTTACCTGTGGCAGGTTAGAGTAGTAGATCTGTTTTGAGTCAGGGTTGATGGTAATCTTATGCAGAGTTTAGCTGATGGATTGTATAGGATGGTTTGGATAGGGATGATCCTGCCTTAGGCAGGGGGTTGGACTAGATGTGACCTCTGGAGGTCCCTTCCAGCCTGACTTCTCTATGATTGTATTATATGATTATGAAAAAGACAGCAAGGCCCAGTTGCACTGGTGTAAGCAGGTGACTAAACTGGCACATGGATTGAGAGCAGGAAAACCTGGGTTTGACTTCTCGCGGTGCCACGATGGGCTGACCCTGTGCTCTCTGTCATCATCTGCTTGCCGTTTTTAAACTACAGAAAGAAAGATTTGGCTGGCCCAAAGCACAAATCTCAGGAGAAGCTTCCTAACTGTACAGAAAAAAGTCTAGGGAATTCAAGAATGACTGAAGTTTGATGGTGGAATTCGTTTCCCCCTATTATTAACCACCACTAACCGTTACCCAGCCAGCAGGTCAGTGCAGTCTCCAGTGCAACACCAAGCCTGCATAACTGTCTCTAGGGCTCTTTCTCTTTAGAAAATCTCATCCATTGTGACATGTCAGGTTTTGGGGGGAACTACTTTACAAATGATCCATTCGGCACACGAGGTTTGCTAGCTTGAAAGAATAGCACAAGTATCAGAAATACCTTCATCGATTAACTGATCCTTGTGCACACTTTCATCCCATCTAGCATTTGATGTTGCAGATAGAGAGAAAGAGAAGCAGAGACAAGAATGAGTAATGCTGTTGTTCAGATGAAGGACTTTGCCGCCCAGTTTCTGCGAACCTCTAAAAGCAGTAAGACTCCTGAGAAGAACAGCATAAACAGTTATGTTTAATACTGATCATTAAGGCAATTTGGAGGTATCTGTGCAATACAGACTGAACACTCAGGCCGTGTCCAGATGAGCGTGGACATTTGGTGTCCCAGGGACAACTAGCAGTGGCATACCTTGTGCCTCTGCTAGTTGTCCCTGGGAATGCCCATTCCATGCAACCTCTGGCACGCGGCAAATTGCCCCAAGTGGGGTAGGGTAAGTTGGAGCCAGCAACTGTGCTGGCCCCAGCAGCTTTATCTGGGGCCCTGGGGACCTTGGGGAGCTGCAGCCATATGAAGCTGGTAGCCTGGCCAGCAGCTGGAGTATAGCTCCGGCTGGCCAGGCTCCAGTTTTGGGCAGCATGCGCTGCCTGCATGTGCACCACCCCACTTTTTTTCTGTGTGGGTTGTTTTGACCCTGGGATCCCCAGGGGTCAACAAAACCCCTCATGCTGCAAGGTAGCAGTGCAGGAAATGCCTGAATGTGAGGTGTGTGGTGCCGCAGCAGGGTCTGCAGTGCCATATACTTGCGCTCATCTGCCCGCGGCCTCAGACTTTTATTGCAGCAAGCGCTAGAACATGCTACATTTCACCGAGCTCACGGAGAAATAGGCATGATCTCTCTTTGGAAAGTCCTTGCTTTCATTGCTCCAGATCCCTTGTTCTTTGGAAGGCAAAACAATTGGGACTCTGCTGACTCGTCTGAGTGTAACCGAAGATTTCAGAGTTTACTATCAAAGTAGCGTGCATCAGCATTGTTTTTCCTTGCTGGGGGCTACAAGGAAAGCTTCCAGTAAATCTGATACATTTCCAGTGTGGTCCTTTCTGGCAACCAAACACAAAATGTAGCTCCTTCAGATTCCAAAACAGATTATTCACTCTCCTACAAAGGCGTACTGGGAAGACATTTCTTGACTGGAATTGCTAGTACAATTAAAATTAAGGCTACGTGACACAGCTGCACATTTCCTAAAGAAAGAAGTGACTAGTCAAAACCCTGAGAAAATGCAACAAGGACTTCAAGGCATAAAAAAAGATACAGCAGAGCTCAAGAAAGATTGCCATCAGGGCACTAGAAACACAGTCTTTGGGTGGTCGGTTAGTTTTCTGGGTGAAAATATCCTGCATTTGGTTCAAAGCAATGCCATTAGCAAAGGAGTTGGGCAAATCAGCCAAATAGTTTTGCACAGCATCTCTCTGCTGAATCAGCTAAAATGCCTTTAAGCTACTTCAGTCACGACTGTCGTGGTCCTTTTGAGAAGATTTGGGGGCTGTGAGAGAAGTCACCGCTAACTAATTTCTTTGGAAATCTTCTCTGCCGTGGTGGGAAGATGAAGAGTTCTGCATACCAGGCACTTTGCTGATGTTTCACAGTGTCTTTGTGGTTTTGTAATATCTCATCCCATTCCTCAGTCTCGCCAGCATTTCAGGAAGAGTCCTTTGAAATGAGCTTTATGTGCAGCTGCTGGTCTTCATCCTGCTGAGAGGATTTGGTGCCGATGGAAGTACTCTCTTGTCCCGGTCCGCACCTCCTGTAATAACATCCAGATCCTAATAAATGCCTTCAGGCCCAGAGACGTGTGCTAGAGAAGGGCCTGAACCAAGCTCGGTGACCCAAAGACAACTTTGCTTTGAAATTGAGGGAGCTATTGAAGGTAATCACAAAACCTATTAGTTGATGCCTGTTCGGTAGCAGTGTGTTGGTGCCCCCATGCCATGTTTCTCTGAAGCGGATAGGAAGTGGTATTATTTCAATATATGGCACAGCAAATGTTCCCGGGGAAGAACTGCTGTTCACAGGTTGTTGCTTTTACCAGGTGTTGCTGCAAGCAGGCATTCGCTGCACTAAATGTGGTCAGAATTCAAACTGGTTAGAATTTTCCAAAAAATATAAAACCAAACCCAACTTTTCACAGGAAAATTTTGACTGCTGAACCCAAAGCTTCTGTAGAGACACCCATACCAGATCAAGGATAGGATTTCTGGTCCAAACTACTAAGAAAGGGAGGAGCCCTTACTCAGCCAATGGCCAAGAAACTTGGGCACTCACCTGGTACATGGGAAACCCACATACTAAGGCCCACTCTACCTGATTCACATCAGGTATTTGAACCTTGCTGTAGCTGAGATGTCCTTCAGGACTTTGAGTTGAGCCTCTCTCTAATATGCAACACATTCTCCATATGGGACAGGTGACAAACATGATCTTCACTCCTGGAAAACAACAGGTTCCCAAAAGCCCTCTCTGAGTTGTTCTCATAGGGCTTATCCAAAAATTTCTGCAGCAAGCTCAAGTGGCTCTGCTTTTCATTCTAAATTTGGGACAAGCTGCAAGACAAACAGACCTATGCGCATGGCAGATCATTACATTTTCTGGATGATTTAGCCAGCTGAGACTCTAACCTTATTTTTCTTTCCTATATTTTAATTAGAACAAGAATTTTCTTTCAAGCAGATATGTTCTTTTTTCCACCAAATGTATTGCTTTAGACTAATGCGCTGCACAGCTACAAAGACAGGTTAATTACAGAATACAATGCAAAAAGCTTCTTGCTTTCATGAATGGGTCACGCAGAAAAGGGGCCTGTCTATGAGGAGGCGCGTGGGAGATAAAACAATACTGAGACCAAGGAAAGGGTGGGAAAGTAGAAGATAAAGTTAAGCTTTGCTGTTCTCCTTTTACAGATCTTTAACAAGCCTTCCAGTTTAGAGACTACCTGTAGCAGCAACTCATCCAAGCTCTTGTGCGAGTGTGAACTGATGTGAATGTTGGGAGCAGGCCAGGGTAGTTATTGAGTGAAAAAGGAGGCACAGAAACACTGAACTCTGCTACGTCCAGTGCCTTGCAGGGATAAATAAGGCCAACAAGGTTCTTTGGGTAAAAGTGCTTTCTTTTATTAGGCCAACTAAATAGTTGGAAAAATTGTTCTTTGTAAGCTTTCAGGCACAAACGCCATTCTTCAGGCAAATGGAAAGTCTGTAGAAGTGTGTTTGTGCTTGAAAGTTTGCAAAGACTATATATATATTAGACTATATAGTTGGTCTAATAAAAGATATCACATCTACCCAAAGAACCTTGTCTGCCGATGTCCTTAGACCAACACGGCTACAACCAGCACCCTGTTTGCAGGGATAAGAAAATTTATGCCAATACCTCCAGCAGCATCAGTCAGAGCAGTGATGAAACCATTCAATGCTAGATTTCCTGCCCAGTCTTGACCTTTGAGGCATGGATATTGGAGAACTCCAAGGAAATCACACAAAAAAGGCTTATGCTACAAACGACTGGCTAGGTTTTGCATGTAAATCAAGACGTGCAGAAAGCAAGATGCATTTCTGGATCATTTTGTTTAGTATCAGTGCACAATCCAAGAGGAGAAACCTATACGGCCTAAACTATGCATCCGATCTATATGATGAATGCAGGGTTGCCAGCTGCATTGCCTGAAATTGCTTGGACAGCAGAGAATTGAATTACAATGATGTTAGTCAAAGTATCAGATTGTGTGAACTAAGAAGATATGTGCACGTTGATTACACATTAACCTCTTGATTTTCACATAGCCACAAACTAAATAACACATGAGGTGTTTCTCCAAAATGACTGATGGTCCAGTTCATCTTGGATGTGCATTCACCTACAGGTCAAATGAGTTGTGTTAATGAGACCTCTCTCAGAAACATGGGAAGGACTCAGCTCCCAACAGTACACTCTTGTCTATTTGGTGGAGGTGAGGAGAAATCACCCAACCCGGGTATCCTACAAATCTTTCAACTTAAGGCATATAAACATGCTTTATAGAGGGCATATAACCATAGGGAAGGAGAAAGGCACATATTGTAGTAAACCCACCCTTTGGTTATGGCCTAACCTTGCACAGACCTAACACTGTCAAGCACTTCGTTTTAATTTAGGAAGGCCAATTTCTACAATGATCATTGGCAATGAGATCAGCAAATGTCATGTCTGATTTCAAGGGGGCAATATGGGAAAGAAAAAAATGGCAATCCAGCAGTCAAAGAAAGAGTCAAACTACTCCATCTGCTTGGACTCTTCAAGTCAGGAAGGTGCTACACATCGCTATGGACCACACAAACACTTTGGGGCCATATTTTGAAATAAATCTACACACTTCAGGAATATATGACATGTTAATAGGGTTTCTGAAACTTTCAGAATTGGACTGAACTGGTAGAGTGGTTTGTATGTTTCATGATTTTGTAATAATTTTGTTTCCTAACATATTTTTCATAAAAAATCAAATCGTTCTAAGGTTTTATTGAAAGATTAAAAAATGCGAGGAATCACAATTTCAGTCAAATGAAAAAACAAACAAACCCAAAACCCAGAACTTTCTCCTTTCCCAGCCCCCTTGGCTGTTTCCTGTTTTGCTACTGAAAAGACGGGAGAGCAGATTTAAAAAATGGGAGATAGCAAGGAAGATCAAATAAAACATTAAAAGAACCAAAGACTTGTTAGCTTTTGATTTTTTTTTTCCCAAGGAAAAAGTGAACATTTTCATTTTTGATAAAAATGTAATTTGTTGTTAAAATCATAAAATACAAGCAGCTCTAGTCTAGAGCTGTTAATGTTAATAAATAATTAGCTGAGACACTGACTGAATATTAAAAAGGCAGTGAATAGTAAGTAGCTCCTTCTTTGTCACATCACATTTTTCCTTACTGAACTTCCTCATTCAACTAGTGGCTGGATCCAAGGCTTCGTAGCCTCTTGGAGCCGACCTTCCAAAGCCATAACCGTGGGATGAGTTTTCATCTAGGAGCTCTTGGCTGTTCAGGTAGAAGTTGAATGGAGGTTTTCCAAACAAGGCCAGAAAGTAACTCTGGTAACCGAGCCAGCATCTCCCATGTGAAATGAAACCAACCACTGACTTCACTGGTGCTAGTGTTCGTGTCAATACGTAGCATATTGCTGTGGACATAATGGCTGCTGTGTTTACATGTTCCCTTCACTTGTCACTCCTTTACCACTCTGTAATTAAGTGCTTTGTAAAGCCCCTTTGGGACATTTGATAATCCGAACAGTTCCATAGAAATGCAATGTAGTGTTGTTTTTGTATGGCCAGCAAAGCTGGAGCTAGAGTTGAAGCGTAGAAAATAGGGCACTTTAACCCTAATTTGACACGTTATTAAATCCTAAAAGCATGAGAACAAAACAGTTAGTGAAAGGGGACCGTGATGAGTCTGTTTTTCACAACCTGCCAAGGGTAATCAGTATTCAGCACACTCGGAAGGAGGAATGCTGTCCACCTTATAATTGTTTTTTTTCCTGGTGCTTTACCCCTCCAAGACCAGTTCTTGAAAGAGCATTTCTAAGTGTGCAGAGAACAGCTGAAGGTATTGAAAGAGCAGCACTTCCAAAGATTTTAACCCTCGGTGACCCTGTGTCCTGTTATCCTTTTATTTCTAGGTTTCTAAAAAGATAAATATTTTGCCCAACTAGGATCTTGAATGACAAAATGAGCCAAGATCTTTGTGAGAGGTACCAAGCTGTCTAGAAGGCTCAGTCCTAACCTGAAAGCTGGGCGCTCCTGATACTAATTTTTACTATGATGCTGACTGTGTGATGTTGAGATCCGGATCTACTTAATTTCTATTGCCTTAATTTAGCTTTAGCATCTTTAATCATTGACTACTTGAAAAAATTAAATCATTTGCTGCCCTGTCTGGGGTCTGGTGAGATTAAATGAAAGCACTTGGAAGGTATACAAAGGCTTGCTGATATACATCA
Source organism: Crocodylus porosus (assembly GCF_001723895.1). Lineage (NCBI taxonomy): Eukaryota > Metazoa > Chordata > Crocodylia > Crocodylidae > Crocodylus > Crocodylus porosus. The sequence goes on along the minus strand of NW_017728915.1, from coordinate 35,778,831 downwards.
AAACTCATTAATAGCAAGAAAGTTGGAGATTGCAAATACAGGGGGTCATCCACCGATCAATGCTGCACCCTTCTGAGACTGAGATATTCGCTGCTGCTTATCTTGCTGTGAAAATAGTGCAGACAATCTAGGTAAGGTCAGAAAAGAGGTAGCATCTAATTAGAGCTGCAGTCAGCTAGCTGCTATTCTCAGAAGTTCTTATGGGATCACTTGGGAACAGTTGCAAAATTTCTGCTGCCTTTGCCTGTCAGTGCCTTGGGAAAAGAAAGGGAAGTTCAGAAGCCATCAGGATCATGGACTGAACTATGTAATTGTAATGCATGAACACGTGTCTCTAGCACCAGCCACAGTATTTGGTATATTGTTGATCACAGTGCTCTCTGAAGAGGAAGTCTACCGCTGGCTTCACTTAACACTAGTATTATACTTCGCAAGTCATGGATAGTGTAATCCAAATGCACTCCCTATAGACAAATAGATCTTAACTAGTGATCTGGAGGATCCATACCCCACTATCAACGAGCGATTTGAAACTCTTTGAGGGGCAGCAACAGACACATGCAGAATGGCATGCAGCAAGGAGGACAGCAGATGAGAAGGATGGCAGGAAAGAGGACCACTGAGAGGAGAGGTTAACATAAGCTGAAGAGCCTAATGTAAGAGTACATGGCAGAGGTGGCATGTGGTAGTCACAGGAGTCTGGAGGACACAGAGGTGGCCCCAGGAGCAGAGAGCCAACACAGGGATTTTCCTTTCCTTCATCACATAGTAGTGGAAGAAACAGGTTCTGCTTAAAATAGAAATTAGGCCAGGGGTAGCAGTTAAAATCAGAGGAGTAATGGTGCAATGAAAGAAGTACTGTAAAATACCAACTTGGCTGAAGTTATATCCCTCTATCCCTTCATTGTCATACATCTTCTAGGACTAAGTTCTGAAACAAGGACCAGGTCTTCTGCCTGTTTGTGCAGTGGCTGGTGCAACTGGGACCTTCTGGGGCTACTGCAGTATAAATGATAGTAAGTCCCAGCCCCCCCGAACTGTATCCTCCTGAAAGCACTCATATATGCTTCAGCTTTCCTTCTTGGAGGTTTCTCCACTGGCTTCGCTTAGCAAGCCTAGGGATAGGGTATCAGGGAGGGATTGAAATGATTCATATTTAAACAACAGAGAAGACCCAACAATACTTCTTTGCAAGGCGATTATCACTTCATTGCTCTCATGTGACTGGTGTTGGTGACCTTTCTGTGACATTCATTATTGTGACATTTTAATTTCCTCAAGCAACAGGAAGATATTAGCAAGGAAAGTCTTTGGCTGCAAATACTGCAATAAGGTCCATGGGGAGCCCCACCATATTTTGGATCTCTGTGGGTCTTCCAGGGGCATGCGGCATCACTAAAGACAAAGAGCAACTTACAGCAGAAGCTACCATTTTACCTCTGACCTCTTCACAATACCATACCCCTATCTGGGTGATCCAGAAGCTCTTTGAACACTTTTCAGTCAAGCAATAAGAGCTGGAGAAGGCACAGGAATGTGATAGGAGCTCAAAGAACAGACCGATGCAGGCCTAGAGCTCTTCATTATACACAGAAATTAATTCAATTCGGGACGCTTATCCCTGTTTTTAAAGGTCAGCTTCCGTCCTGTCGAGTCTTCTGCTTGCCTGGCTTAAGAAAAGATCTGGCTAGTTAATACATTATTACAACAAAAAGCCCTTTGAGCTGAATTTTGACAGCTGCTTGAAATGGATTCAGAACCCATTCTTAGAAATGAACCATTTGATCTGATAAGACTGTGAACAATTAGCTTAAGTTCTTTGCAGAGGCATAACTAGGCAGACAGTGGCTGCAATGTTAGCAATCGCTTGGACTAAGCCTTAGTATGGAAAACTGGAGCATAACATTTTTTTTGATAGGAGATTGCAGACATCATCTCCTATGATTCACACTCTTGATCTTCCATGGGAAAGAGGAACACATAGGCGCTGACTGAACCCTCAGATGGTTGAAGTGACCAGAACACCGGCACTTAACATGTGCTCATATATGGTATAAGCAAAACCGTAGCAAGCATATGAAAGAAATTGGTTGCAATTCTAAAATCGCAATAACTAATGAGCCAAGGAGCTCTTACTTTTAATGCTTTATCACTGTGTAATCCTGGATTACTGTGACATGGTACGTGTCTTCAGGACTTGCTGGTGACGATCATTGGCAAAGAAAACATGCACATACCATATAAAAATATTCATGTGTGTTGTGTCTTATATTTATAGCTTCATAAAGAACAAAAAGACACGGAGAAAACTGGAGTTAAATTCTTTCATTTCAAATGCAACTTGCTGGAGTCAAGATGTCTAAAAATAATCCCCTATTTTCGCTGACAGGCTTTTTATAAATAGGAAAGTAAACTATGATAAACAGGTGAGCACGCACTTCTTGGACTTCATCCTGCAAGCCCCATTGACTGGAATGGACCTGGACAGGCGTCACCTGACAATTCTGCCCATGTCACAGCTCGTTCCTCCTGTAAGACATCCAGCAAACAGTGCCTTTTGTCACTTGGTGTCACCTTGTCACCTGCAGCAACTCTTTTAAAAAATGGACATGCGTGTCTATATAAGAAACAGAAGGGAGCTGCTGAGGCTATCTGTGCCGTGCCATCAGCTTTCAAGAGCATTTGATTTGGTTGACTCATCTGACATGCGTCGAGGGAGTGGATGGGGAAGCCCTTCAGCACCACCATTCCCTTGTTTTGTAGACAACAAAAACCACGGTGTGCATTCAGGCTTGAGGGGCTTCTGGAGCCCTTCTTCTCGTCTTCATTGTAGGAGCAAGTCTTGCTTGAGAAGAGAGATCATAATTCACAGCTCTCTAAACTCAGGGTGGGGGTGGGAGTCTTGCCTTTGGCTTCATTTCTCAAGAAGGCTATATGGGCACATCAGCACCGAAAATTACCCTGCTGAGCACTGGTGCTCTCAAACACAGCCCTGTGTTGGACAGGCTGTCTCCTGCATCAGGCCACATTCACAACAGCCCACAGACCTTGTGATTGTCTGTGGGCCATTTAATTACTGCTACAGGCAGTTCTCATTAGCTCAGCCTCAAGACAATTAGCCTGCCTGCTGTGCCACATGCCTGTGTGTCCAAGTCTGGCATGTATTGCTGCGCAGACCTACCTAGGTGAGCTGCATGGGCCTGCAGTGATCCCAACATGGGGATGACTCTCAACTCTGCAGTCCTTTTTCACTGAGCATGAACACAGCAGGTTCTGGGATTTCCCATGGACTAAAGAAGAAGAAGGGCATGGGAGTGAACTGATGAACTCAATCTGGGACAAAACAGAAGCAATGAAATTCTGCTAGGAGGACTCTTAGGATGGGGCATAGGGCCGTCAGAGCACTCTCAGTGGTGTCCAGCTCTGGCCAATAAAATATGTAAGCTTGGTCCACTGAGGAGTCTTCAACAGGGACCAGGGGAGGATTGCTGACAGCCTTTAAACTGAAAATCTGATGTGTTCAGGTTTTATTAAAGCATGGCTTCAAGTGGGCCCACATCTTTAACTAACACCCCCAGTAACCCTGCGAGTGAGGTATTTTTATCCTCTTTTTACAGCCAGACAACATAGCGTACACACATATTAAGTGAGTCTATATTCACTAATTCCTCCCTTCTGTACATTAAGGCTGGAAGGGACCTTGGAAGATCATGCATCTGTGTTCATATGTTCTCCAAAGCACCGCTCTAAGAGTTCATTACTGAATGTGCCTGATGCTCCGCCAGCTCCTCAAGTCAAGTCAAATTGTTATTGTGGTCATTACTATTAATCATTGTTTCTTTCATGCCACTGCAAAAATGTTCCTATGATATGATTCCTACTGCATCTCGTGGACTGTTTCACAGTACTGGTTTGTTTCCTGTCCATTTTTTTATCAGCTTCATTACTCATCTCTACTTTTTTAACGCATCCCCTCCACCAGATTGTTAGGGTGTGCCTGTTTCCAGAAACTCCCTTCCATTGCAAACGGATTGTGCGCTATTATAAAGCTACTGCAGGGAGGGACATTCAAACTGACCTATGCATCTGGAAGATCCTCGTTCCCTCTCTGAGACTGTTCAAGAACGTGCCATAAAAGTAGCTAAAACAAAGACACGGGAATGAAAAACACGAGCTGAAGAAACTGGCTGAGTTCAAATAAAGACATTTGCACCGGGGCATCTCATTTCATTCCCCTTGCATGAAATATAGTGGAGAATAATTAGCCTGCTTGATGTTAAGTGACTGCATGCCCTGATTTGACCCCCAGGGAAATCAATGGCAAAACTGCCTTAGATTGCAGATAGAAGCAAAACCAGGCCCTCATTGCACCTCTTTCTAGGATCATTAAGCACCTGGGGAGTTTTTCTCTTTACAGTTATATAACTATCCCCAGGAACTCTCATTAGCATGTTCTACACTGATGGGACTGAGGATTTATGGCCCAGCAGTTACCTCTGGAGTACAGTACAACAGAAACGAGTGTCAGTATCTCTGCCTCTCACAAAATCCCTTCAAGGCTTTATCCAAGGCATAAACCAATAACCCACAAAAATACCATCATAAGTGACTCCAAGCATGTGTCTCAAAGCACCACTGGCCTCAGCTCACCCCAGTGTTGAGAATGGGGTAGTTTTTTTGTTACAGTCAGAAAAAAAGAAAAGACAAGTTTTTAAAGAATTTGGATCAACTTAATCCCTAGTTACTAGGTCAGGCCCATTCTATGCTTCCTGGTGTGTTTGACTTTAATAAGCATCTGAGCAAGGTTTATGGAACTAAATGTATATAATTCATGGACTTTCCTGTGCTAATGAAGATGGAATTACTTGATAGAGGAGAGAGACCTTGCATAAAACAATGAGTTATGAACTGCATCCTGCTTTACAAGTTCCATGGAAAGTAATGATTTTGAGATCGCCAAGGTGGGAGACAGCCCACTCGACGGGCTTCTGGTGGTACTGGATAATAATCAGCAGCTTTCCTGCTCTTTCCTCATCCCATGCTGGGTCTCTGTCCACCTTTCTGTTCTCTTTTTCTACAGTGATTCTCTCTCCTACCTTCCCACTTCTGCTTCATAAAAATTTTCTTTGCATTATATTGCTATGCCCTTTCGCTGCTGTAGCCTCCTATTTCCTGTGCTACAAGGCTTTTCCCTTTCCTCCTTCAAATTCTTCCTTAAGATTGCCTTCTGTCCCTCTTCTTAAATTAATCTCCTCTCTATCTTGTGGACAAATAATGCATTAAACTCTTTGTCCTGCATTTCACTTGTCTTCTGCTTGCTTGAATTTGGCTGCCAGCATATGCAGGAAATTTTTTGGCTGTAAGAAGAGTTTTTCTCCTTAGTTTTTCTTGGCGTTACATTCAGAAGGCTGCAGGCTTTACAGCTAAGGATTTTCACCTGTCTGTTTAGAGCTTCCTGGTTCCTCCACATGGGTCTGATTCTGCCCAGCATCTGGCAGGAGCCTGTGGGCATTTATGGTCCATTAGTTCTCAACAGGATTGAGCTTTTTTTGTCCTACTGAGGCCAGATGGGAAAGTCCAGCTGGGTAATTCAAACTCTGAGAACAAGCAATGATACACGTCTGTAAGGCACTATTTTATTTGCTGCATAGCACTCAGGTGAGCAGGTTTCTAGATGGACAGGATGAAGGAATCCTTGATAGCACTTTTTATCCTTCATGTGATTCAGGACCACATCCCTGTACGTGAACCTCTCTGATCTATGCCAGCTCAGTCAGGGTTACCTTCTCTATTATGGAAGCCCAGGACTAATAATCCACAACAAAACACTACTCTTCGTCTTCAGTGAACACGGCTTTCCCAAGAGATGTTCCCTCATTTGCAGAGCCATGACTGTTGCTGAAGGGAGCGGAGACTGATTTTGCCATTTTCCATGCTGAATAATCCTTGTTGCCCAGTTTGTTCCTTGTGGATTTATTTTCCATGTTTTCTGACTCGGAAATCCTTCCAGGCAGCTACTCTTAGGAAAGTCTGTATTTATAAACATACCCAATAATATGACCATTAACCCCTGATAGGTCCTAAGCAGCTACTAGGAGGACTAGTGGTAACAACCCACTCTCCTGGTCCAGTGGGAGTGGGCTAAACTGTAGTCGATCATTATCTAACACACCACGTAGGACTTCTGATCTGCTTATTTCCACTTTCTTCTTTAGGGACCATGAACATTACTCCAGACATGCTAATCTCCAGCCAAAAGGGTATCTAATCCTACAGCATGTAGTGTGCATCTCTATCGCATGATTCAGCTGAGAACAGCTGCAGTTATTTACTTGTGGGGTGAATGACTGAAGGCTGGGAACCAGAAGCCATGCCTTCCCAGTGCCAGGTTAGATCGTGCTCAGGGCCTGTGCCTAGCCCTGAGCATTGTGACTTAGAAGGTCACAGAGTAAACTCTCCTGGGCCTGGCAAAAAGTAGGTTGCCCACATTACTGCCAAGTAAGCTGCGGACCAAAGTCCAGGCTTTGCCCCTTTAGTCCTATTCCTGCTGCCATGCATGGAGACTGGGAGCTTACAGCAGTCCAAGTGTCTATTTCCCTACTAGCAATCAGGACTCGTGGTAGAGGCAATACCTTTTATTAGACCAACTAGATTTTTACACACACACAAAAAAATCTTTATTTTCCTGCAAAGATCTAGTTGGTCTAATAAAAGATATCACCTCTACCATGAGTCCTGATTGCTTTTGCCACTAGACCAATACGGCTACAACCTGGATACCGATTTCCCCACTACTTTGTTTCCCTGGTCTCCTGTGATGTTCAACAAGTCAGAGGAGAATCAATTCATAGATTCATAGATTCATAGATGCTAGGGTCGGAAGGGACCTCAATAGATCATCGAGTCCGACCCCCTGCATAAGCAGGAAAGAGTGCTGG
>NW_017728915.1:35690791-35771882 GCF_001723895.1 Crocodylus porosus | reverse complement strand
TCCAGCATATAATTCCAGCATTAAAGAGCATAAAGACATCTCTTTGCCCCACTGAAGACCCTGTTGACAGACTTATCGGCTCTCTGTCCTCCCAAGAGGAATGCAGGCTCTTAAATCTAATCTAGGCTTTCCCTGAGCTGACAGATGATGTCAACATGGTTGTAGTGTAGCCTGGGGCCAAACTTGTTGAGTTGTATCCTCACCAGCTAAGACTGAGTTTTGCATGTGTGGCTGACAAACTGGCAAGTGCTACTGAATTCAATGGTATTAATCTCCAGTGTGGTTTTGCTTCTGAATTTCCTTCATTATGACTGAGACATGCAAGTAACACCTTCCCCACATGTGGCTTCTAAGGCCTTGATTTTCCTAAGTACAGATGTCTAATAGCTCATGCCTCTCATTTTAGGATTAAGTAGTGCAGCTGGGTTTGCAAACTGAGTATTTGCATAGGCATGCGGTCAATTGACGGTCTAACTGGATCTGTGAAGCAAATTAGACACTTAGCCTGCATTTTGCATGAGTCTGCACTGCAAATCAGATCTCTCAGGTAAAGCTTGTCAGACATTTACTGATGAAACATTTGCCACTCGTGAGTCGTCTAAATTTTTGTGGGAACGTTGATTTCTATGAACTTTCATGATGAAATTCAAATGAAACACTCAGCAATGCCAAAACATTCTGTATTGGAGAGAAATGCTGCCATTGTTCATTTGGAAATGCTGTTTTGAAACGTGTGGCATGGCATAGCACGGCATGTTGCTGTGCTCCAGTAAACAGCTGATGGGTCACACCCTGAGCAGGATGAATGGGATAACAACATACCTCCTAACTGCTGACTTCTATTCTACATCCCATTCTGCTAATTTCCTAGCCGGCAGAATTTCCTTGCACTAAGATACATCACTTGACAAAACAGATTCATCAACCTGGCAGTACAAGAAGAAAGAAATCTCTCCTGGTGCTCACATCAAGATATTACTCAACTAACATCCTGATTAAACAGAAGTATGCAGCATGGCAAATATATTAGGGTAGTGCAAACATCTCTGGATTCTTCTGAGGAACTAACAGTCTTACGTTTTATAATATAGGGATTGTTCAGACAATTGCAACTTAACTTCACCTTAATTAGCCTGCAATATGATATGGGCAGTTCTTCAAATTCTTCTTATTGGTTTTCTGCTGGGTTAGTTTTGAGTTTCAGTTTAAAAAAGAAAACCCTTTGAATTCTGTCAAGCAAATATGATAGTGGAAGCCCAACGAGCCTGGAAAAAAAATCACCAAGGCATGTCTTCTACATATTCAAGAGAACTTTTGGCTGAACTTCCCTATCTGCTGTTTCAGTTAAGGAACACTCCACCCATCCATCTGGTTCCCCTTGCAGTAGACGGGTGTAAAGTGCAAATGGATCGTTTCATAATCTCCGCACCACACCCAGTACTGTAAATTCTCAGATGGACCCAGAGGACGTTCAGTTCCAGCAAATGGCCAGATCCTCAGAAACTGGTGTCATTCCTTACACACTGATGAAGCCAAGTCAGTTGTATCAGCCAAAAAATGCAACTCCTGGCAGGGAGCAAAAGGAGGCACTGATCATGGGCTCACCTGATCCTGAACAATGAAGGGGAAATTTCTCAGTGGCAGATGCAGTAGTAGAAGTGTCTTGGAAAAAGTTGTGATTGCTAACAAGTTGCACAAGTAGTGGATGTTGAGAAGGAGAGGATAGGAACATGTAGGACTGATGGGCTTTCTTTGTTCAGGGGTATAGATAAGTAGGAGGTGGCAACAGAGAACACTTAGAAAACAAAAGACTCACAGTTAAGCTGTTTCAGGCCCTTCTGTACTGACGCTATTTCCATGATAGGGGGAGGGGAGAAATAAAGACAGGAAGACCACTGAACAGTTTGTGAGCCTGTGTTTGGATTTGGAAAGATACAGTTTGTGATCTGGGTTGTCATGGTGATCATATCGGATTTCAAAATTAAGGTAGGTATTTGCAGCCACGTTCAACTTGCCAGTGCATGGGACCTCCCTGGCATGTGAGGATCATTAGGACACCAATGACTCATATCAAGGGGCGCGTCTACACGCACATTAAGGTGCTTTTTCTAATGCACATTAAATTTAGTACCTCCAATATGAGGTACTAAAGAAACGCACATTGGACTGCTTTAATGTGCAGTAATGAATATGCATGTTTTTAAAGTGATGCTCCATGTGCAGTAGCCTATTTTACTGCACATTAGTAGAATTGCATGGTTTATGTGACACTTTAATGCCTAGTAAAATAGGCTACTACGCATTAAAGCACGTCTAGACGCACCCAAGTTGTCTGTGAGTGGGACTGTAGCATCACCAAGCAGTGACAGTGAGCTCTTGTTGTATCATTTGCTGTTTTGTTAACGATCAGCGTTTTTAAGAAGTGAGTCCTGCTTTAGGACCCGGTCCTTGGGGGAGCTAAGCATCTAGTTACCTACAAGAGAGGCAAGGATTGGTGTGGGTAATATCTTTTATTGGAGCAACTCCAACTGCATGGTTGGGATAGTCAGCCAAGCTTTTGAATGCAGGGCATTCCTCCCCAGGTCTCTGTTGGAGTGATGGTGTAGCCACGATGGTCCAGGAATTCTCTTTTGCATAATTCCTGCACCATTGTGGCTGCTATGTAACTCCAACGTTAGATAGACTGAAATCAGAGTGGTTGTAGCCACTACACATCCAGTCGGCGATCTTCAGCCTCCAGCCAAACTGGACCCAGAGATTCCCTAGCATTAAGCCCTCCCCAGAGCAGCTGAAGAACTAAAGGACCAATCCTGCATCCGTTGAAGTCAATAGCTGTTCTACCACGAACCTCAGTGAGAGCTGGACAGGCCCCAAATGAAAAAAAAGACTAAAACTCTATAACATTGATCAACAAACAAGCTGCCAGAGAGCCAGGGCTCTGACGTACCGAGTGCCAACATCTCTTCACTCCAGTGGGATTTCGGAGTGCTCAGCATTTCCAACTTTGCAAAGGCGGTCCACGTAATCCTGCGGTCACATACAATGGGAAGTCTGTAGTTCTGTGTCTCTCTGAAGAGGAATAGGATCCCATGGCAACTTTTATTCTACAACTTGCAAACAGAAAGCTTTACAGCAGGGCAACAGAGGGCACGGGAGGCAGGGGCAGAATCACAGCCCTGACACATTTCTCTTGGACATTTGTGCCTCGTTGATGTGTCTTGGCTCTAGAAGTCTCCTTTGTGTGTATTGGGAAGGCCGATGCCAACCTCGCTGCACCTCCCTGTTTCTGAGCAGACTGCTCTGAGACACCCCAGGCTCTGAAATGCTAATAGAAGATGCAGCCTGATGACGTGCCAAGGTCAACATTCAGGAAGAGGTTCAGGGGTCTCCAGTAGGGGTTTTGTACTGAAAAGCCAAAGAAACATGCACTCAGCTGCTCTGAGCTGTAATCCCCTTTGCGGCACTGACTTTGTGGCACTGACTTGGAAAGGAGTCACTTATTTCTTTGCCCCATCAGTGAAGGTTACAATACCTGCGGAGCCTAATACCTGCGTAGGCTGCAATGGAGGAAGAATTACAGAATCTGGGGGTGCTATTCAGGCAAACCGTATGCCCAGTGACAGCTCCCAGTGTCAGCAGGAGATTTTGACTCAGAGTATGCGAGAGGCTTGGAAAGTAACATCCCATATGAAAACGCTAGGGATTGTAAAGCGAGGGATCTTCATTCAGTGACTGCTTTGGGGGTCCATGTGCTCGAAAGATGCATCTTACGTAGCCACTGAATAAAAGCTGCAAGACTATTTTGGTTCAAGTCCAACCTGTGGACCTTTCCTTAATGCTAATAACAAAACCCCTCCTTGATACAGGCTGCAAGACACATTTTCTTTGACACTCTCCTGCATTGTCTTCCATTACCATAGACTGTGCTGAATTTTTGACTCAGAAGCCAAATATCTTGTATTCCTAGCCCCCAACTATACCAAACACCTCTTTCTGAGCCCAGCTCTTGTTTAACGATAACTCTGGTACAGTGGCTTTTTAACAACCCTCTGGAAACAGCTTGCCTTGTGTTGCTGTGCACCCTGGCAGGTCAGCAATTGTTAGCATTATACTTAGCACCACATTAAACATATGCTGGGTGAAATCAGCAGACTCTCCAGCTGAGCAAATTGCTGGGTGTTGCACTGGGATTGTGTTGGTGCTGTGGTCATTTACTAGATGAGCAAAAATACAAACCCACCCCTCACACAGCCTCCAACAAGGGACTGCAGTGCACGCCAGCTGTCAGGGTGGGGAAAGCACTGTAATTGGAGTGATTAAAAGCTCACAATGACAACAGACATGCTTTCCCACTTAAGGTGGAAACAGGCTGTCCGCTAAAGCTTCTAGCTCCTTGCCTGGTAATTTTAAATGCTCTAACTCTTAGTTCTATCAGCTGGCTGTAAATGAATACTTACCATTATTTTTATTTGGGAGAATAGACTATAAAGGGATCCGTTGACTTTGGTACCATATACCAATTGTTATACCAACCATATACCAGTCTCTTGACTTTGGTACCATCTGTACAGGCGTGTTCTTCCACTCATGTGCACCTGTGTCATTTCAAGCACGGACACTGAACCAGGGGGTCTGGATTTTAAAAGCAGATCTATGCTTGGATAGGTCATAAAATAAATGACACTTTATATATGTATACCTATATCCAAGCACTTCAGTCAGTCTAGAAAGTGCTAATCTACCTTGCCTTCTGGTTGACTTCAGACTAACATGGCTAAATACATCTTTCCACTTTTTATGACCCAATAAATGACCCATCTGTCTCTTCAGGGTTTTAAACAATAGGAGGGTTTTACAATGTTGCAATTTTTCCACACCTATTTGATAGGACTCCCAAAGAATAGGATCCAAATGAGACAAGGGTCTGGGGCCAAATCCTCAGCTGGGGGAAATTACTTCAGTGCAAATGAAATCAGTAGAGTTACTGTCATCTCAACTAGCTAACAACCTAGCCCTTTGCAAATGGGGATTTATGACAGCTGTGGAATTGGCCAAGCTGTGTGTGGGTATATGAAGGGCTTTTCTGAATCCCCAGAATAAGGCCAGGTTTGTGTTTTATCTCAAGAATTTCTCCACGTTGCTCAAGAAATCCTTGATAAGAGGGAAACCCTGGGGGGACCAAGCAGCACTGTCCTCTACTTCCAATTGTTTCACTCAGACAAATGTCATGCTGAATAAAAATAGCCTGAAAGGAAGCGTCTTATAATTGAAGAATCTGCTTGGAGCTGACAAAGGAAGCAAAACTAAAATACCATGAAACGCCTTCAGTCTCAGAAGCTGCAACTTGAAATACTTTATCAGGTCCATTTGTGTGTCACTCAAGAGGGAACTTGGTAGAACCAAAATGAGTCGAGTAAATACAAAAAGGGAAATGTGTGGAAACAGGGCGTGGGCGTCTAGTTCCCTTTTCAAATAGTCTCTTTTGAGATTAGGTTAAGTTTTTTTACTAGACTCACTGGAAGCTATGTGAAAAAGTCCCCATTGGGCTAAAGCCCAATTTATTCTGTGCCACTTAGTACTAAAACAAAAGGATGCTAACTTAAAACCTGGTCAAGATCTGCTACATAGATAGAAAATTTTCTATGAACAGCATGTTATCATACTTTTTATAATACACAATTGTCTAGTTAGTGCCTTCCTATTCACTCATTTGGTCCCTTTCCATTGATAATTCCCTTTTTGAGTTATAGATCTATGAACCTATGGTGAGGCAAAGGGGATTGGGAATCCTACAAATGAGGAGACAGGGAGAATTGAGTCTACTCTCAACTCTATTATTAGCTTGCCACTGTCTGCCTCAGTTTCCCTATGTGGAAAAAAGGACTAATAGTTCCTTTCCTTTGGGAAGAACTTTGAAATCAACAGAACTCTGGCCCCAATCCCAAAAGTTGCTTTTGACAGGACTGGACACTACAGTCTTATTATTGTACCTGCTTTCTTTGATCATCTCCAGGGCCAAATTCAGATTTCAGTTCAGATTTGCTGCCATGGGAGAATTAGTTTGCAAAGAAACCCACCTGCTCCAATCCTTTCCCCACAGCTGCATTGGAACAGAGGAAAAATCACTGCCTGACAGTCATCTTTGCTAGGATTAAACAAATGGTCCGATATTTTTTTTCCACTGGGTTTGCTGATAGAGAGCATGGCGACTGTGAACATTTGATTGCATCTCAAACTGGGAAGCCTAGATGAGCTGGGGAAGAATGAAGAGATGACTATTTTTCTTTCCTAGCTTCCTGGTTTTCGTTCAGCAAAGTCTGTGTCTGTTGCATTTAAAGGCTGTTGGACTGAGAAGCTTGGCTCCCTCCAAGTTTAAATGCAAACAAGGGTATGAGGTGGTGAATCTTCTCTGAGATGAGTCTCCCTCTCCTTACTCACACCTGGCTGAAATCTAGAGGCCTGTTCCTCTTGCCCAGTGAAGTAATGCTCACTGCTCAGCATGTGTCATGATATCAAGGCCATACATGAATAAACTAGAAAAAGGGTGTGGTTACTCCCTGCCCTCCTCACTTCAGACAAATTTCTCTCTGTAAAAGATCCCTAATCCGCTTTCTTACAAAATGCTTGGGTCAAGGATGAGGTCAGGGCAAAAAGGAATGGCTTGGTAGAGCGATGGCTTGAAACCATTTAGGAGGCGATTTTATTTTACATGCATAGCTGATAGACCTCACGAATCAAAAGGCAGCATCAATTCAGGCAATTTTCTGGTCTGAGACAGTGGCATTCAGCTGGTTCAGATTTTGATGTCTCTTGCATTCATGTACGTCTAGAGCAATTCTCCTGAAGTCACTGAAGCTGCTTCAGGGTAGACCAGGCAGAATCCAGTCCTTTGAATTTTGCTGTGAACAGCCCTTGGAAGGAGGAGGCAGGGGAGAAACTGCAAAGCGTGAGCCAGATCTTTCGCCACCTTTTCATGTTGCAGAGACGTGCTTCATCCTGTCAGACGTGGTCTCACAAACAGCAGAGCTGCGCGAGCCAGGAGACACTGGCAACTGTCGACAGGAAGAGATGAGAGAGAGTCTTGTCAGATAAGATATTTCTTAAATGCCACATACTTAGCATCTCAGGGATTGTCACAGCCCAACAATGGGCTCCCAGTAACTCAGGGGACAGCCTGTTTCAACACATTTTCAAGGCAATGTCTCCTTGGGGGAGGTGAGCCAGTTAGCTCCGAAGCTGTGGGGTCGAGTCAAAGTCCACAGCAAAGTAAAATAACCTCTCTGTGATCCTGCTAAGCAGCTAGCTGGAGTGGAGACCAGCAAGAGTCTAAGCGGGGATTTGCCTAGGGTGGGGGGAAGCGGGAAAGCCACCAGACCCAGAACAGCTGCAAAGCTGCAATAATCTGACGGGATTCATTTCAGAAGGAAATGCTCACGCGCCCAAGCACCGGTGACCCACTCTGCAGAATCTGGCACCGCCGCTGCCAGCGTCATCATCTGGCTGGAGCAGGAAGCGAACAGGGAAATGAGCTAGGTGGAGTTGCTCCATCAGCACTCATCTTGCCAAAAAATCGTTGCTTTTTCATATGTGGCTGCCGTCCATTTGCAACCGCTCCCCTCTGGGACCCACCCCAGGATGCTGCTTCTGGGGCACTGATGATGATCCAGCACATAAGAAGCTTTGGCATATGTATTCCCTTTTTTAGAAGTCACTAGGATTGCTTTTCTGGTTCAGTTTACACAGAGCACAGCCCACATCAGAAACCCACCCCTGCCTGAATTACGTGGACCGAGCACTAATCTTGGTGTGTGGAAACTAAAGAACCCAAATTCAAACCCCCTCTTATATTCTAGGCATCATAGATGGAGCACATTAAATGCCTGAAACAGGCTGATCCGTGGGGATTGTACATTGTTCTCATCCCCCACTCCTGTCCCCTCGCCCCTGCCCCCTTAAAAGCTTAATCAGGAAGACTTTTGAAATGCTGAGAAGGCATAGGGCCAGGCTGCATCAAGAATGAGGGCCAGGCTGAGGTTTCCAATAGGTTACTTCGTGGAGACGGATTTCTGTTGCTCTCACACTGCCTGAGCCCAGATAAGCCGAACGACAGCTAATTTAATGACATGACTGAATAAACCTGATGCAGACAGCAGACAGGAGCTGTCAAAACAGCAGAATTCCCTCAATCTTTGGTATTGCAGATCACCAGGCAGGGGTCCCGTGTCTGCCTAACAGCAGAACAGCCCACGTGAAATTTGAAAAATAGAAACCGCCCTTGGACAAAGAAGACAGGTACAAGCAATTTAAAAATCTGCCCATTTAAATGAATCATGTGCCTGCTCATGCTGGTCTATAGGAGAAAGGCATTGGTCAATAAGTGCCTCCACAACTGTGTCTCAGTCTGGTTGTGACTGACAAGTTTTTACAGGATTTTTCAGTAGGTGGAAAATTTCTGTACTGCTGCGTTCCAGTAGGAGGGCTGTAGGTACAAGGCTTAGAAATGCATATAAGTGGAATCGAGGAAGACCTGAAATCTCTGAAAGAACGTCTTAAAGAACAGAAACTGTCTCAAATTAATTCAAAATGTATTAATTGGCAAGAGCAGAATGCCCAATGGCTCTCTCCAGCTTCAGCATCAGCTGGGAATAGCTCTTGGATCTCCCAGAAACCTTAACACCTTCCAGACTGTATCTGGAAGGAACAAAAGATTTACAGACATCAGGACTGGTCAGATATTGGGAACTTCATATCCAGGAGACAACACTTGGGATGATAATGCCAGGATTATTGCGTGAAATTTGGTGGCCTGTGCAGTGCAGGAGATGGGAGCAGTTAGTTATAATGATCCTTTTGATCACACTGTGGTTGAGGCACTGGGCAGGGATTCAAAGTGTTTGGATTTAAATGTTAGCTCTGCCACAGGTTTCTTATATGATGTGGGGCAAGTCACTTAGTCTCTCCAAGAGAGATCCTGGCCCCACTAAAGTCAGCAACAAAATTATTTCATAGACATAGACATTAGGGGCTGGAAGGGACCTCACGAGATCACCGGTTCCAGCTGATTATGTTTGATTTAAGGTGGGGGGCGCTCAGATGTCAACTTCATGCTGTTTCCCCTTATATAAAACAGGGAGGATGATCATTTATCCCACCTTTTGGCTGTCCTTAAGCATGGAAAGATGCTAAGTGTAGTACTGCTGTCTTTCTGAATGAAACAGCACTACAAAAGGATTCCCAACGGTACAGCCAAGGTAACAGCCAAGGTAACAGAAACAGATGAAGTGGAAAAGCAGGGCATGCCGGCCTTCTTGAAACAAACACATCAAAGACGTTCTCTTTCTCAGACTAAAGCAACAGCACATGTCAACAGATCTGGACTTGAACTGTGTATCCTGCATGCTGCAAAGATTAACTTGGTGCACACACGATATAGGAGTTTGGATGCCTTTTGTGTAAGGTTTAGCTTGTTAATCTTGTTTCTTGAGCAAAGTTTTTCTTTTCACATATTCACGCTTCCAGAGAAACTTCTCCTCTTTCTTTGGCCACAGTGGGAACTTTGCCTGCAAAGGCAGTGTTGGATCAGGTCTTTAGGAAGCATTAGAGGAGTGCAAACATTAATCAAGGAAAGGAATAATTTAAGGTCGCCTGAGGGGTTATCACGAGGAATAACAGGGTGAAATTTAGCCACTGGAAATTTAGATTCAAAGTCAAGACAGCTGTCTTATCAACAAAAACAAATAGATTATAAAATGATCTCCTATGATATATATGATTTCAATCATTAAATATTAGACCACTCATTCATAGCATACATGAGAGCTGGCCAAATAGCTCAAAGCTTTCCCACTAATAATTGTTACATTTTGTTTTAAATTACTTTTATCCAATTTATGCACGTTTTATGGACTTTTTTGCTCTGCAAATATGCTAGCACTTTGATAGCAGAAAAGATATTTTTAAGCCTGATTTGCATATTTTGCCTTCAAAAACACGATTTGAAATTTGACCTGTCACTGTCTAGCTTTCTAAGTCATCCAGTCAGGGAATATGAACAATGCTGGGGTATTTCTGTAACTACACTATACATCTTGAAGTTCATGTAGCTAACAATTCTCAAGAAGCTGTGCACAACATAATTTGCAAGCTGAGAATTAGGTGCTGGTGACATTTATAAATATCTCTAATGGCAAATACGCATGAGAATTTTGCAGTTTGTCTGCAAACAGAAAAAGTAACAGGATTTGTTGAAATGATTTGCTATGAATTATTTACCATAGTTCTCTGTATATTAATGTAGAGAACAATTCTACACTGATTGATAGAACATAGAAGATGATCTAATAGGCCTTTTTCATCTTGGGGGCCTATGAATCAGTAAAGACCCTGGAGATCTTGCTTATATATCATCCCTTACAACAGTTAGCATGCTCCTGATGTGAAGCTGATAAAGAGCATGTGCTACAAAACTCTCATCCTTGCCTAGTAAAAGCTTTTTCATTTTCTCATAACAACAGAATAATGGCCCCTGACCATCTATGCCATCAACCAGGTATAGAAGCACAAGACAATGAACAACATCAATTCTCAGCCATTTTAAAGATTTTGGGGGCACACGTATGTCAAAATATAAACTGCTGACAATCCTTTCTAGCAAGTCTATCTCAAGGCCCATGTGAGACCAGTCAGTCACTCTGGGCTTTCACCCACTCATCATTTTATTTCAACCCATAGTTGAAAATGGCACCATCTGCTTTTGAAAATCACAGAGTGGCAGCTGGTGATCAGTCCTCTTTACGGAAGCCACAAAGTCTGCAGGTCTTAGTGATATTGTCCTGATCAACTCAGCCAAAGTTAATTACAACATTGCTGGAATTAATTAGTGGCTATCTTTATTTCACCTCTGTTGTTGTTCAGGCAGTCGTTTAGCATTTGCTCACGATTTGGCAATTATAGTGAAATGATACGTCTTTAAACGAACTGCCCTGAATCCTCGTTGATTTAGATTTACAAGGGCAAGTCCTGTTTTTCAAGTAAATAATAGGGCTATATACTTAAAAGGGAACTGTCAGTTCTCATTACCACTTAGCTGTGGCACGCTAGTAAGAAAGTTGCATCAGAAAATAGGCTTTGAGAAAGTCATATCAGAAGCATAAACTGCTGGGTAAGTAGTATTCTCAGTTGGTGTAAAAAACAGCCTGTGTACAGTAGAGCCGTATGCATTTACAGCATCATTTAAAAAATGAAGCCAGCAATCAAGAGGGAAAGAGAGGGAGCAAACTCAAGAGAAGAAAGATGGAGCTAAAGAGGCGTGAGAAAATTGTGAGGGACAGCTTAGGAGAATAGTTTCTTTAAATACTACAGTAAAAAAATCCATGCAGTATTTTGGGTATGTCCTTGCTATTTCTGTAGAGACATTTTTGTAGTATTATTTCTACAAACTGCACCGCTATGCATGGAGGGGCTCAAGTGGAAGAGCGACAATCCCGACTCCTTGGGCTGTCCGGGCTCCGGCCTGGCTGCTCCGCCTATGGCTCTACATTGGGGGCAGGCAGCTGCACCCCCTGGGCCAGGCACCGGTGGCACAGGGGCTGCAACGAGCCACTACAAAATGCCCTTATTCTCAAAGATTAGGACATTATCATTATATTGAATATTTTGCACAGCAGAGTAAAAAATGGCAGCGATCTTCCAGCCCTTCGCCATATTCAACCAGGCATTTGAATGTCTTTACATTCCTGGGCAGGGAGTGGGGGTGGTCTCGGCAGCCGCTCTATTTAAAGTGCCTGCAATGTCTCGTATATTTAGTGTCCCATGCTTCAAAATGGCAGCGGGGCCACTTTCACTAACGCTCGTCAAACGGCCATTAGCTAAAGCACCCATGCTGCCACTTTTAAGCCTAGGGATGCTGAATACACGAGACAGAGGCTGCTGGAGTGGGGTGTTTCATTTTAATCACAGAAAAATGTGGATTTGGAGTGGGGGGTTTAATTAGAAAATTTGGGGGTTGTTTTAATCAGAGAAAACCAGGATCCCTGCTAATTAGCACATTCCAGCAGACTCGATTAATCAAGTCTGCTTTGATGTGCTCTAATTAGAACGTGGGAGCAGACACTGGGCACGTGTATATGTGCTACAGGAAATACATTTTCATATTCACCAGCTGTGTTTTCTAGGCTTTCCATGTGCTGGAGACATTACATGCATGAGACTCAGCTTTGCAAGGGGAATTTTGTTCAAGGACGTAGAAGTGGAATACTCTTTCCATTGCTCCAGAGAGGTCTAAGGGGCAGCAGGACTTCTTCTGGAAGCAGATTTATGCTGGAAACTGTATTTCATGTGAGAACTCTAGTTTTAGCACCAGCCCAAATGCCATGGTTCTGTTTGGCACTTCCTATTGCTACTGTCTTTGGGTAAGTGATGCTAAACTTACTACTTCTGGTTTTTCAGAACTAAGAAAATAGCCAGGAAATAATTTCTGTTATGACCAGTACAGTGACAAGACAACACACCGGTCCATATGTGATTTGCTGAGCTGACTGGTCATGATGAATTAGGAAAGGCAAGATTACCCTCAATCTATAATGAGAATTTTTTTGCTTGTGGTGGGGCAAAAGCCTGGTGGTTCCCCCAGCAGAGGCAACTCCTTCATGGTTTCAGAGGCAATCAATGAAAGGCATTCCCAATGCCATTACGCAAAGGCAAGACTAGCAGTTGGAGCACTGGGCCAGGATGAATCCTGAGCTCAAAAGTGGGGTGGAGTTGAATGCTTAATTTATTTGGTTCCTGCCGCTAGGAAGCCACAGAGGCTCACGGCTGTAAAGGGTCTATTTTTAGAGACCAGAATCTTATGAAATTATCATGAGTTTGAGATGCATAATACATGAGAGGGCAGAAGGTGCAGCCTCTAATCCTGCTTTTCATACATTTTGCAGTTTACAGCTGTATTTTGGTCTAATCTGTCATATGATGAGGATGTTGGAAAGAGGGATGGAAACAAAAGGACTTGCATCTCCTTGAGAGAAACATGCTTTCTTTTCCAAATGATCCCCCTTGCAGTTTCTGAAGATCTTCCTTATTAAACAGAGGAGCAACATCCTTCACTGGAAATTCAAAAGAGGACATACTCTATAACAATCATAGAGGTTTTGTCCCAACAGCCAAGGCTACAGCTGGGATGCCCCTGTGTTGGAAAATGCTGAATAAGCATTTAAAATAATCCAAAACCTGTTCCAGGAGTCAAGTGAAGGCAAAACTGAACCACAGGAATAATATTATTCAAACTTACACTGCATCCGGACTTTGTTACAGCAAGTTTGGATTCACCCAAATTTAAGCTCCTGTACTACTTTCTGTAAATCATTTCAATAACACCCCAGTAACTTCACAAACCATTCCCAACACTGAAAAATGACATGCATTTTCTATTGCTATCACAGGTGTGTGGAAGCAATTTATATGTGCTAAAGGCAAATAAAATGTCAAGATGTGTTTTCCTCAGTAGTTGGTGATTCTCCATGGCAGTTTGATTTGATTTTAGAAATACACACGTCTTCCCCCCCGCCTTCTTTCCTCTTGGGGATCAATAACTATTCATTGTGTGTCTCTGTCTAGATTAGAATCAGTACAGTAAAACATTAAAACAGCCGAGGTCTTGATGTTGGGAAAGGTCATCACTTGCGTTATGTTCACTGGAGCAGGGATAAAATTGATTAAAATAAAGAATGGAAATCTTTCTAATAAATAACTGGTTGAGTGAGCAGGAAGTTTAATTTGAAAATGAGCTGGGAAAAAAAGACTCTGTATTCAGTAGCAGCAAAATAAACAGAAACACATCTCCTTTTAAGCCCAAATCTGCAAATATTGTACCAGCAAAGCTCTTTGCCGTCTCTTCCCTGCCCAGAAGTAGACTTTAACCAGTATGTCCCAGGCAGCTGGACTATAAAAGCAGCTCCTAGTGTTCAAGGGAAAATGGGTGAAGTTACTTTATGTAAATTGGCAGAGATCTGCAGATCTCAGCAGAACCAGACAGTCGTTTAGATTTCAACAGAAATATGCGGTTCTGTGCTCTGCTAGGTAAATTCTGCAGCTCAGACTGCGAATTCTGCAGCTCAGGGACTATTATTTGTACAGGACCAAGCACAATGGGCCTTTGATATCCAATTGTGGCTTTGTTTAATGTTACTATGATGGATTTCACTGACTCCAGCAGAATTACATTAAGAATGAATATGGCCTGTTATTTATACTGAATGGAATGTGTAATTAATTGGCTATCTGTAGTGGTTTATGGAAACAGATTCCAGATGGATGGGGATTTGTCATGGTGTTTTCACTGGCATCCGCAGCTTTTTAGGGCTTTGAAGGAACTCAGTTCTCTCTCTCAGGTAAGTCTTTCGAGCCAGCATTTCTATTTCCTTTTGATATCCCATGCAACTGCTTAAAGCAACATCTATACAGCTCTGAAGATAATACACCATATGTTTCCTGGTGATCATCCATGTAATAAGAGATACAATGCAGGCAGCAGCTGGAGCAGCTGTTCCCCATCTTCATACATGTATGACACCACATCTGGTCAGCTCATGGCACAACTTCTTGTGCACGCCCGAGTGCTATAATTGAACTTCCGTAGGGCTCACAAGTACCGTAACACCAGCTGGAGTTGCAATCCTTATCTAGGGAAGTCCTAAGCTGGAAAAAAACTTTGGCACTAGACTTCAGACTGGAATGCCGACTTTGGGCAGTATATAACAGCTCCAGGGACTTTTTTTTGCACACTCGAGCAATATTTTGTTGCTATGGTGCTGAAAGCCTTTGAAGAACGCTCTCAGAGGAAGAGTTTTCTTCCAGCTTCCCTGTGCAAGACATGGCCATTTTATGAGCACGTGAACAGCATGAACTCATGGATCTGTTGCCAGCAATGTGGCTGCCAGTGCAGCACACATCAAAGGGAGCACATCTGTAATGTTGCAGAGTAGGTTGTCCTCCTACACCCGCACCTTTTCTACAGCTAGTAGCAAGCAGGAGCTAATATCACGGCTCATCATGTTGCCCTACATTACTTGACATACTCATGGAGGCAAAATGCCTCCTTCAAACACTGTTTATGGGCTACAGCTGTTTCACACTCTATCCCCTACCTTGATGAGCCCTCTATAGCCTCAAGTGCTATATTTTTTCCTATATAAACACCCAGGGGAGCTAAACAAATGGATGGATGAGCACTGCAGCATTTAGTCCTCTGTGGAATACAGTGTACATAAAGCATGCCTTCTTTACCACCTCTCCCATCAAGCATCTTAAACACTTGCTGTAATGCATGGTAATGTAAATGCATGTTTTCAGTGCAACACAGCACCACTAGCTTAGCACTCACAGGGATCTCCTGACTTCTTCAGGGTAGTTCACATTAATGTAACACAAGACGTGGACCTGAGTAGGAAACAGAATGCACTGCCATTTCTCTACCCAGTCCTTCCCTTGAACCTTTGTCCTTGGGGCCTTGCCCCTCTCAGATTATATGGTGTATACATTTTTCATATTGATGGCCACGTTCTCTTTACATCAGCGTTTTCCAGCAAAATGAAATCTGCAAAACTGATTCCACCATGTGTTAGCATGAATAATAAATGAGGCCAGATGATTGTTCCAAATGGCCAATTATCAGGTTATGGCAGAGATGGACCAGCAAAAACGATCAGGATTTCACATGGAAATCCAGTATCAACTTTCAGCACTACCCCACCTCGAAGAATAGTGACCTCCCACTCTTGTGAGAGGTGGCCTAAACAACTAGGTGAGATAGCCTACAGAGCAGATCTCCCAGTGCCCAGGTTTGGCGAACATAATCTATCAAGTTGCCTTTGATTATGTGACATTTTCCAGGGCTTCACTGACATTTAAATACCACTGGGGCAGTACTGTTAACACTTGATCGATAACAATAATCAAAATGAAAAAAAGGGACCAGAGGGAAAGTACTGGGGAGGAAGGATGAAAGGAAGTAAATATGTACAGGACAGAAAGTGAGGTTGTATGGAAGGAAACACTAGTATGTTAACTGACATTGCAATTAGGAAGAGGAGGAATTTTTATCATTCAGTAGAGATTGAATACATTTAAATTAAAGGAAGTAAAGCCACATTCCAATGGTGTTAAAATAAAAATAACTCTATGATCAACTAGGGTATCAAACTGGCTTCCCATTCTGCAAAAGGTCAGACTACCGCTCGATCAACAGCAGCTCCGGAAGGTGTGATTTATTAATAAGAGGCATACAAAAAAGGACAGGGTTTGATTACCTCTCTTAGTAGTTTTTAGCTTCACTGTTGCTTACATCCTTGGTTTTTTTCCATTTAAAGTTATCCTTCACATTTGAAAACCACCTGTCACAGAAACATGAATATACTATAGTTGCCTTCCAAATAGATTCTACTTGGATCCCATATTTGCCTCGATTTTTATATAACTGGCACCGAGGCAGAACGTTACCATTTTGATGAGAATTTGTTATTTTTAGAACCTGTAGAATAAAGCCTCTTCCTGAAAAAAAAAATGAACGGCAGCTCATGAAATTTATCCCGTACCATGAGAAATGCGTCACAAAAAGCTGAGTTACTAATAACTGCAGGGCTCCTCTCTATCATAGTAGGAGTGAAAGGCCATTAGCTCCTCCTGATGTTTTATTTCCTCAAAACCCATCTTGTGGCCACAGCAAAACAGGAATCAGACCATTTCAAGGAATTTTCAAATAGCGCCAGAGACCAACAAATGCAGAAGGCTTGCACTTATTCCAGCAACAGCATGTGGCTAGATGAGCTATCGCATTAAATACTGATACTGGAAACAAGCAAACATTTTTAAAATCACTTCTTTTCTGGTTTCACAACACTAAAAATACACAAAAAACAACTTTCTTGCTAGCATAGTGATAAAAATACATTAACACCTCAACCTCAAACATGAACATTTTTGTCTAGGTTTTTCTTTCCTTCCTTTGCTTTAGTCAAAGCAAATGTCCTTGCTGTGCTTTTATCATCAGCTAGTTACAGAATGCTGGGTTATCCCTAAGATTTATCCCAATGCTGGTGGCTGTGTATAATTTCATGGGAGAACTTGGCTCTTTTTAAACCCTTTCATCATAATGGTAAGGCATACAGCACAAATGGGTTTGTATTGTCTCTACTTGGCTGGTTGACTAGCTATTGTGCTGCTGTGACTTCATTCCCACTGAGGGACTTGCTGCTAGTGCAGTCCGATCATCATGTTTTAGTCATGACAAAGAGAAAAAAAACCTGTGCGAGGTTATTTAAGGCAGTTGCTTAACTGCTTTTGTGTCGTGTCTGATATTGATTCACTCTTAATTGTGCTTGGTTTTCAATGACACTTACGTGTAATAGGCAATTTGATCCTGCCATGAGGCACACTGTGGGTTGATTTTTACGTAGGGACAAGGCATTCTTTGTTTGGGACTCGAAGATTAGCCTGTAAAACAAGCGAAGGGTTAGATCCTTCTCTCTATAGGTTTTAACAGCATGGTCATGAGAACCTCCTAAATGCATTTCTTTATTTATTTGCACAAACAGTGCTGGGCTAGGAAGCACTGTCCCCAAACAAATGATGGGAACTTCAGTGTTCAGGTTTTTTAAACACATGGAATAAAGTGGTCAAGGATTGGACCTACCAGTTTTTTCCTGCCCCTAAGCAGGATTTCTAGGCTTCATGTATTGTGTCACAGTCCAACTATAGACTACCCGGAAATAGAAATCCTTCTTTTCCGCAGTGGTGTAAATCAGGAGGAATTCTATGGTAAGCAAAAGAACAATAGCTTCTTTCCTTCCTTTCAGTGTCATCGCCATAATGGTAGAGGCACCTGTGATTCTGAATGCTTGAAAGCATATTATAATAAATGCCCCTCCATGGTCAAAATCACCTCTTCATGGAAAGGAAGACAGCTGCTAAATGGATCCCAGGAGCTTTCTGAGGCAGCTGGCTTTCTGAGTCCCGTTCCTTTGAGCCACAATCCCTGAGCAAAAAGCAAGCTACAAAGGAGAAACTTCTTTATCCAGTCAGGGGGAGAAAAAATGAGGGGAAAAAATATGTTGGACAAATGTGTGGTTCTCCAAATCAAACAGAAGAATTTCAGGAATTCAGAAAGGCAAAATTATGGTAATACTTAATATTTATATTGTGTTTGCAAACATGAATTATTTAATATAATTATGCAGTCCCACAACATCATTCATGTAAATCATATGATTCATTAACAGAATATGTTCATTTTCTTGCAACGGCAACTAAGCGGATTTGACATCTGGTCCTGCTATGTTGCAGCTGGATTTTTGAAAAGAGACTTTTTTTAAATAGGCAACAAAAAAGGACGAGTTCCCAGAAACTCATGCATGAAAATGAACCCTCTGCAAACCATGCAAATGTGCGTGAGATCCTGCTTCAACAAATGAAGTATGAGTGCTTTTTAGGCTAAATCTAGATACCTAATAGGGCTGTGCGAAATGGCACCATTCCATTTTGCCTTCAGTTTCAACTGCCTGAAGGAACAGCGTTCTGTTTCGAATTTCATTTCAATTCGAAACAGCTATTCTCTTCCGTTCCGTGGAAACTGAAAGGCTGTTTCAACATTTCGCTGTGGGTGGGAAGTCAGCCCAGCAAGGCTAACTTCCCACCCCCAGTGCTAGATCGCTCAGGGGGCGAGGAGTCAGCCCAGCTGAGTTGACTCCCCATCCCTGGTGCTAGATCAAGCGGGGCGGAGCGAAGAGTCAGCCCAACTGAGCTCAGTCCCCGCCACCCCATACCCGATTGCAGTGCCGGGGGGGTGGGGGAGTGAGTCCAGCTGTGCTGACTCTCCACCCCGCACCCAATCGCAGCGCAGGTAGGGGAGTGAGCCCAGTTGGGCTGATTCTCTGCCCCACACCTGATAGCAGCGCAAGGTGGAGAATGAGCCCAGCTGGGTTGACTCTCCATTCCCCACCGCTGGATCGCAGCGCCCCATGCCCCCCGCCCAGATTGCAGTGCTGGGGTGGGGAACTGAGCCCAGGCTTCCCCAGCACTGTTATCGGCCTCTGGCAGCAAGAGACAGGGAGAGCCAGGGCTGCGCTCCCAGCTCATGCTGGAAGTGCAGCCCTGGTTCTCCTGTCTCTTGCTGCTGGCTTCAGAACTTTAAACATTTCCAAACTTTTGAAATGTTTCCACTAGCCTCGTTTGGTTTTGAGGCTGTTTCAAAGCCATTCATTTTGAGCTCAAAATTCATTGAAACGGTGTCAAATCAAAATAACCAGCGAAATTTTGCACAGCCCTAATACCTAATCTGTATAGACTGACAGAGACCTGCCTTCCTGGGCTTTGTCCTGTCTAGCTGTGATGGATAATTTTACAGGCTGAGACAAGTTGTTGGGCACTAGTAGGTACATCTACACTGCTGATGGCAGCAGCATGCAGAGGTACTGGAGTTGGCACTAAGCACACAAACTACAAGCATTAAAGTTGTGTTCACATGGTGCTGCATCTGGACTAATTAGGTTTGCTTCTGAGCAGGTCTTACTACCCTGGATGCAATGTCATATGTGTGGGGTTATACTGCTTCTGGTTCAGGAAATGGCTCAGATGCATTTGGTTGGTTCTGCCTTACACTGTGCAAACACACCCAGTAGTACTCACTACACCTAAATATATGTAAACCATATTCTCCCTTCACACACACGCTTGACTTTGTGCACAAAGTAAAATGCAAGCCTATAAAATACATGTTAACAAGATCAGGACCTTATGATGTACTTCAAGCCTAGTGCAAAGAGGTTGGCCAATTTTATGGCTGTAACTTTGCAGTCTTTCCTCAAGGCAAAGTTATTTTGGTCTTCTCCCATTTGAAGGTGGGCAGAGGGTCACATCTTGTACACTGGGTGAAGCAAGGTGAGACCACATTAATCTCAAAATCAAGGCCGTTGTCATAGAAACCAGAACAGAGTCTTGGAGGTCTAAATAGATGCATTTATATACCAGAGATGAGAAGCAGCATTTTCGAAAGTATGGTTACACAAAGGTCCCTAAGGAACAAGTGCACATATTACAGGGGTGGTCTAAAACTTGAACCCAGTAGCACAATAAAACATTGCAGTGTAGGGTCCCATGTGAATGATTGTTTTCTGTAAAACAGTGGGAACTCTTTGGAGTAAATGGCACTTGTGTATGCACAAGGGAGGGAGAGAGAAAGAGACAGTGGTTGTCATAGAAACAGCCTATTCTTTCTGAGTAGTGCAAAGTAGCATGCAAAAGACAACATTGTAAGTGACCTCCACACTCCCACTTATAAACGCTATTTTGGTGGTGTTCATTATGTTTTTGCTGATACGTTTTACTCTTCTGAAATCAGGTTGTCTACCTTTGTATGACTTCTCCCCATTTTTCAGTGCATTATATATGAAGGCACAGCAGGAATGTTAGATACATGTAAGAGAAGGGAGCAGTAGTATTAACAAGGAGAAGAGATGGCAAGTGATACCACGATGTAGGTATGTAACCTGCAAGGTTGCTTTCTTCTTGTATTGTTACTATTTGCATTACACAAGAGCTCCAAGGATCTCATTGTGCTGGGCACTGTGCAAATACTTTGTAGGGACAGTGATTGTGTCAGGCACCCTAGCAATACCTGACCAGGTGATGCATCAGGCTGATGACATCACCTCTTTGGTTTAAAAGGGCAACTGGTTGTTATTTAAGCCCACCTTTGACAATGGTCTGCAGGCTGCTCAACACCAATATTACCTGCATGCTAGCTGCCTTATCCCTGATGTCCTCTCTCATGGCTCATGAGCTTGTTTTCTGATCCCTACTGATCCTATCTCAACCACCCATGCCCTGGTCACGTAACACCTTGACTCAAAGAGCTTGCTATCTAAATAGATAAGGCCGAGAACAATGGACAGGAAAGAGAAGAGCTGACTTGCTCAACGTCATCTAGCCAGGAAGAGATAGAACTGGAAGAGAATTAAGGTCTCCTGGCTCCCACTTTAGCACCGTATCTACTTAACCATGCTCTCTTCCACCCTTAACTCTGTCCAGAGAGCATGGCCCAAATTGGTTCAAGATGGCTGGTTTTGCTAGCTGAGTAGTACACACTGTGCTCTCTTTGAGATGCGTTCTCTCTTTCATTATTCCCATGATATAAAATGCACCTAATCTAGATTGGAAGTGCCTGCCTTGCCCGTTGCCTGTGGAAAACTTACAACAGGTCTTCAGGCACCCCTCAGTTCAGGATTGTTTATAATTCAAGGTTTTTACCTTTGAGATCAGTGCTAATAAGGATATTTTCACTTTGACAGAGCAGAAAGATAAAGAGGGGGCACATGAAATATGCACTGGAAATTAGGGAGCAAAGAGATAAGATCCACTACAAAACTACACCTCGTTGAAGAACATATCATACTCTCTTGTTTATAGTCTGAGCTTCCCAAACTTTGAAGTTGAAGTTTTTTCCTTTCCCTAGCACGTTGGCAGATCTGTCCACTGAATGCCAGGGTTCAGATCTTACTTGCCACTGGGAATCAGATTTAGCCAACCCAGGAGGAACAGCCAAAGCTAAGGAAAGAGCAATGATGTAGCGATATGCAGGAATCCTGGTCACCTCTGATTAAAAAAAAAAATCCCCAATTTTCAGATTTAAAAAAGCAACCTCAAATCCACATTTTTCCATGATTAAAATGAAACACGACATATATATATATATAATGTGCTATGTTTCAAACTAGACATGTTCCTAACCAATGAGCCCAAAATCACCAAAGCTGAAGTGTCCCCAAATTCACAGGTACTTTGAGCAAAAGGAATAATATTTAAGAATGTTCTGTTCTCTTCTTGTGGAAAGTAGTTTAACTTTTGGAGCAGGGATTGCAGCTTTAGCTAATCAGTGACAACTGGCTACATCTATGATCTGTCAAGAAGTACTTTTGCCAGTGATACCTGGAATGATGACTTGGACTTTGAAATCAAGGCTACTAAGGCACTACGCATTGTATAAATATACTTTGTAGGGTCAGTCCTTTTGTCAGAAAACCTAATAGTCTGCCTCACCCAAGGTATGTCAGGGTGCTATCAGGTGGCAAACATTTGTTCAATGAAAGACAACTCCTGGGTTTCTGACAGATGTATTGGCGATGCATCAGGGGAGGCATGTTTGGGGGGGCATGTGCCCCCCCCCCCCCAGATTTGTGTGACAACAGTGAGACATAGGGCATTGGGCTCAGCCTGGCCAGAGCCAGGGCCTGGCAGAAATTGAGGTGGCGGCAGTGGCATGGTTGTTGTACCTACAGTGAAGCATGGGGATGTAGCCAGGCCAGACATAATGCCCGGCAACAGCGGGGGCAGCAGTGGCAGCATGGAGGTATGCCCTCCCACTGGCAGCACTTACATGTTGCCTGTGAATAGAACATATGCTTAGAAGCACACGTTCTACCCTTAACCTGTAAGAAAAACTGTAAGTCACATGTGAGAAAAGATAAAATACCATGGAAAATAAACTACACTGAACAAAGCAAATCAACACAAAATTTAAACTATATATTCACTAAAAGAAGAAGCTACAGCAACTGACATGCAAAAAGAGCTATATGTAACAATTGTGGAGCTGCAGTATTAGTTGCAGGAAAACCAAAATAGCAGGGAATTTACTGGTTAACTTAATGGTTCAGAGAAGACGGATCCCTTTTCTGTCACTTTCTGAGCCTTAAGCCTCTTTTCAAAGCCCAAGAGTTCACCATGCAGCAGATGACAAAACACTGGTTTCTTGTTACATGGTGGGTGTAAATACCATGCTGTGCCAAGAATCACAGCTGTCCTGCTGAAAAAGATTTCCTTTACTTATAGCTGCAAGTCTAAAATGTTTGTAAGGTTTTTTTCTCCCACTGTTTGGAGAAAGAGAGTGAATCAGTGTGTGAGACAGAAGCAAACAAGGGTGAAACAGGTTTCAGGAATGTTACCCCAGATTCCCACTCCCACTCCCACTCCCACACCTCTTCCTTGCTGGATTCAAGTTTAACACTGCTCCACTCCTACCCTATTATCGACACGTCCATATTTTTGGAACTGACAAATTCATTTTCATTAGAAAGCTCACTGGCCACTTAGACACCCCTAGGGTGTTTTATTCAGAACCAGGTATGACCGTGCCTCGATCTAAAAATCTGGAACATGGTGATGACATTCTCCATGTCAAAAAGTGAAACAGCAGAAATATAGGCTGCTCGCTTGGAAAATTAGACCTTCCTTTCCCACTGGAGGCCAAATAATCCCTAGCTTTTGACTGTGCAGTATTATAGAGGAAATATATAAAGTTGTGAATCACAAGACTCCAGGGAAAACCTCCTCATTAGGACAGAAAAAAAAGTCTCATCCAATTATAGAAAGCCCTCAAGGACCAAGGAGCCCTATCATTTTTAAGAACTCGTTATATTCACAGGAAGACAGAATTCTCTCCCTCTGATTCCTTTCATTCAGTTACAGTTGACAGCACCTGGTCAGTCCTTTATAGTCTACACTGATTACAGTTATTTGCAAATAAGAAGAAACAGATTAGGCAATATAGGAAGTAAACTGACATACTTCAATCAAACCTAGTCTGTGATGAGCAGAAAACCTGTAGAAAATATAGACACATGTGACTGTCTACCACTTAGCCATCATTTAGCCAGCACTGATGAAAGTATTTTCAAAAATGTTCCCTTGCTTACAAGGTGAATTATCATATTAAATTTACTGCATATTAAATGTAAAAGCAAAGATTATCTTCTACAAGGTTTTTGCTCTCTCCTCTGGGGCTCAGACTGTGGAATAATTTAAGTCACAAATGATTTATAAATATCTACTATCAAACAACAGTACTGAAAGAGTGTTAAACACTCAAGAATTAGGGAATCCCAGAATTCAGTTGAGTTTTATCATTTGAGCTGTTACCACATGCCTATGGACCTGAACAAACTTGCTTTGAACATGATTAATGTGGCATGAACAGCCACAGTGAAATATCGAGTTAAACTCAGAACAGCATACATGAGAGAGTTCATTAGGTATGAATTGGGCCTTAATTTTTGTACCTTCATTTCTGTCTGCCTAGCTGTTTGTACCTATACCACTTAGAACCTCACTTGATCTCTCTTTAAATCAGTCCTTTCATGCTTATTCATGTGAGTAGCTGTACATCAGGGACGGCCAGTTATTTTGGGTGGAGGGCCGCTTACTGAGTTTTGGCAAGCCATCGAGGGCCACATGACAGGCAGCCCGGGGCAGATAAATATTATTTTTCTAAATTTTTTAGGGGATCCGTGGGCCAGATACAATGGCCTGGCAGGCCACATCCGGCCAATGGGCTGCATTTTGCCCACCCCTGTTATACATTCATCCCTGCTGTGATGCCCCTGATTGTTTCCAAAGAAGGGATGCATGTGATCCTGGATCTTTGACAGGAGTACTCTTCTGAGAGAACTGCCATGGCAGTAGTTAGTGCATATATTGGATGAATGATTGCATTAATGGGGGCAACCCCTTAATATAAGAGTGACCATCTTCCATTAAGTAGGGAAGTCATCCGTGAATCCAGAGATGATTAAAGAGGCCAATCCGAAATCCACATGGTTGCCTGCAGACATGGCAAACAGTTCCAGAAGGAAGGAATGGGTCCTGATGACGTCAAGTCACAGCTCTTCCTCTTTGCTTTTCTCGTCTATCTACCTCCATAGCAAAGCGAGTTTGCTCAAAAAGACTGATGCCTTGTCCTACATCATGGCATCATTGCATAAGATTCGGTGCACAAATTTCCCATGTATTGATGTTAATATTGCATTTCTTCAGATTGGCCTTCAGGGTGTCCCTGAATATTTTCTTTTGCCTGCTTCTAGAGTGGTGACCACTGGTGCAGTGGAAGTATAGGACCTGTTTCAGGAGCTCGTTCTCGGGCATCCTTATGACACGTGCTGTCATGTCAGGGCAGGAATGATTGCATAAAACAGAGAGAGCCAAACCCTCAGGCCTACTATGTACTACTGAAGTGACACAGTGTCTCCACCTCACCTAGTAACGCGGTGTCCAGGAAATCTCCGGTAACTGGAACGGCACCCAGTATGAAACAGAGCAGCCTAGAAACACTTAGAAGCCTGGTTCAGGGAGCTGTAAGAGTAACCTGGAGGTCTTTCTTATGCTGAGCCCAAACTAGTCAGCTGGGAAGACATGGGCCATAGCACTAACTATAACAAGAGCTGAGTCTCTTATTACATTAATGATTGTACTGAAATACGGTTTCTGAATGCGAGGCTGCTTAGGCAGAGGAAAAGTTATAGTGAAATATAAGCCCGGCACATCATTTCTTATATAGATCATCTTGTAAGGCTTCTTCTTGACTATTTATAGAGCTATTTGATTATCACTTTCTGTATAATATAATGCTATTATAATATATAGCATTTGAAAAGCACTTACGCTGTACAATCAGTAATTAATCCTCTCCATATCCTTGAGGGCAACCCAGACAAAGAAAGTTTAAATGACTTGTTGAAGGCCATTCAATTTGTGCCATTATTGACCCTGATGTGGTTCTGCTGATTTGCAGTTATGTAGAACAATTGTAAACATTGTGAATGTTGACTAATTTAGAACTGGGATTCAACTGAAATCTAAAGAAAACCTGCGTATGTAAAAATTGCATGCCATAACAAAAGAACACCTTTTATTACCAGGAGAAAGGCTAGTTTGCGGTGAGTTCTGAGAGTCAAGATATGTGGTTGTATTTTCTTTCAGAGACTTTCCTTTTGACTTTGGGCGTGCTACTTAAGCTATTCTGCTTTTATTGCCTCACATAAACTAAGGAGACTGTAGACCTCACTGGGTTTCTGTGAGTTTAAATTAGGAGTTGTATCCAGCTTCAGCGGTGGGGCACAACATACCTTTGTTATGATGTGCAATGGATCGGGATACTTTGCTCATGATACAAGGCATATCTTAACGTGTCTCCTTGTATAAAGAAGTAGTTGCTCTACCTCAAGGCAGTTCCTTCCTGAACTGTGTCCACACATTCAGGCACGTGCGCGTGCAGCAACTCAAGTAGAAGCAGCGCAAATTTGAGACGGGGCGTTTTGCCTCGGCGCACGTGCCTGGACATGCACTTTGGCTTGGGGCAAATTTTGCCACTTGAGGCAAAATAGCCCAGCCTGGCTCCTCCCGAATCTGCAGCCATGGGGATCGAAAACCAGGCAAAATAAATTGAGAACTAAACTTCCAGAAAACGGCAGCGGTGAATGATACTTTGGGTGTATGGTTTCACCCCCAAGTGTTACAATCTTCAAACTAGAAGGTTCAACTGAAATAGAAGCTTTATTGCTGCACGTGGAATGACTTGAGGAGAATTTGGGAAAGAATAAATCCTTAATGGATTTTACCATGAAAAGAATAGGAGTGTTCAGGCCCAGCATAATGGAAAAGCACTTTAAAGAGAATATAGCCTTCAGCAGGTAATATTCATCATATAAGTTTATTTCCTTCCCTATGTTTTATGTTTCTATAAACACAAATAACAGAATATAATAAATGTCCTAAGAATAGGAGTGGATGGAACAGTCATTTCCTTCTTATAGCAACGTCAGCGAGATAACAGAAAACACTGAACAACGGGGATAGACTGCCATGAATATGAAGTGAAACTGGGCTAGATTAGTTCAGCTGTGAAGTCACCAAGCAGCACAGACTCTGACAAACTTCTTCCAAAATTTCAATATTTATGCTTCTTGGCAGATGTAAAACTGAGAACACCTGAAAACATTGTAAGTTCTTTGGAGCTTTTCAGAGGAGTAAGAGACATCATGCTTGTGTCCTGGCCAAATTCTCTTTCTGCTAACAGAAGCCCCCCCTTCCCGCTAAGTGGACAAGAAAGCTTTTCACAACTGCATACGTGATTACAATTGTGCACACAACAGCAGCTGCAACAGCAATCACACATGCTTGTGACCATCTGTGAAGATCTTGAGGTCTGAACATCAGAGAGAATATTTTGACCCAGATGCCTTGTACTTTGGCAACCAGAGTGTATTTTAAATGAAACTCTTATCCAATCTCTCCTCATTTAAAATGGACTCTTGAGAGAACCTGCTGAGAACAATATAGCTGCTTCCAGTTCAAGGACTGAACTGGTTGAACTACATACAGAATTATTAGGTAAATTTTAAGTGTCTGATGATTGGCATTATTTTAATAATAAGTAATAAGACACAGGCTTTCTGCAATGCTTCTATACATTAAATTCAACCCATGGTTTAGAGCGGTCTTTATAAATACATACCATGCAGTATATACCATGCTTATATTTTAATACACCAAAGAATATGTTGCTGTAGATGTTTTTTGGTGACAAGATACCTCTTGCCTGATGGCCTATGACACAAAGTGCAGTACTTACTTACATGCTCTCCTTATGTGTTTTAACTTTTCCTTTGCAAATAATTGCAAATTAAGTGTTTTCTACTTCTGCAAAAGGATGTCAGCTGCTGCCAACAACGTTTTTTGTACAGAGGAGCGTAGAGCCTCTTGCAAAACCCAGAACTTCCTTTGTGACTACCTAAGGACATGCTTCTGATTCACAGTGAGACTGTCTTTTTTAACCATATATGGCAATCCCATTAAAGGAAATGGCAAATCAGGTACGTTATCAGCAAAACCGTGGATGCCACAGAGAAAAACCACAGGAGATGTCTAAATGCAGAGCTGAAGGATATGCTTATGAGAGCATCAGCATGTTAGATTATTTATACCTTTTATGGTCAAAACAGATGTGCTCTACTGTTTTATAGAGCTCAGATTACACAGGAGATGAGTGGGTTGGGCTTACAGTTGTTCTGGTTGAATGTCAACTTGAAAAAAAAAAATACTCCAGCAGTGTTTTAAGTCTATATGTGAATTTTAGAAACCCACAACAATTAGCACACAACACAGAACCTGGGACATTAGTTACAAGTTTGACACCTCCTTCTCTGCAGTTCCATTAGAACTAATAAATAATAACCTCACTCATGTTATCAGATTTGCAAGGGATGAACAGGGTCCCATTCACAAGAGTCCCAGAACTGACCATGCAGCATGAATAGAACAATCTCTAATCAGAAGTTAGAAGCACCAGCAAACACTGGGGGTTTTTTCCCCTCACTTGATTTTAAATGCAGGACATTTTGAATAATGCTACGGTGTAAGTTCACTAGAACCAAACCCTGGAAGTAATGTGTGCCATAACGTAGTTTCTAGCGGTGCTAGAGATGACAGTGAACGAAAATGCTGCTGAGGACACACCATCAACTTTTGTGATTCACAGAGTCTCTCTTCCCAGTCTCCAAGAGCCCTGTATTCCTCGTGTGTGTCTATTAATATAGTTAATATTAACCAATTTGAGGTAGCCACTATCTGTTGTTTTGTGCTTATAAGGATCAGGCTTCATCGCCTGCTGGTCTTCTACTAACCCTATGACCACACCATGAGGAAGCAGAATAAGGTCTATGCTGAGGATACATGAAAAACTTAGCTGCCACCAAAAGCTGAGAGTGCTTTGATATATGCCTGCACCTGTGTATATGTTACGCTGGTGCTTTTAGCTTCTGATTGGGTCAGCATGGGTCTGAGGAAGAAACAATCCAGATTGCCTCACATTCAAGACAAAGATCAGTTTAAACAACACGGTCAAATGTGTCAAGTTAGGTATTTAAGTGTGCATGACACAGAATTTGAGGTGGAGAGGTCAGCTTTAATTCCTTCGGAATAACAGCTGTAGGAAGCAATGATATTCTGGAATTCAATCTGGAATTTCATTTTCAAGAGACGTAATGCTAGCAATGAAACATTATTTATAGTATTTATCTATTCAGCTACAATCAGGCTTTCATTCTGGAAATGTAGGTTTCTATAGCCTTGGCAAGGCAACACAGAAATAACTTCTGATGTACTCAAGCCTATAAACAGCTCTATGAATATAATCTCTTTCGTTTTGTGGAGTAACTACAGCATTTTTTATGTGGCTCTGCAAATATATATATATTTATTGCTAGTGCACAGGACTGGCTACATCCCTCCAAAATGTTGTGGCTTCCTTTTTCTTCCCTTTAAAAAAATATAACAGCATTTTCTTCAATTGCCTTTAAAGGCTTTTTCATCTGTTGTCTATTTCTCACTGGGGGAGGTTCTGTCATTTGATCGAGATGATCAAATCTAGACTGGGCAAAATAGTGGTAAATATACTTTAAAGAATAACTTCTTATTTGCAGAATGATAGAAAAGCTAGGTAGTCTAGTTGTTAACCTTGTAGGGTGCATCTACATGTGCCATTAATGCAATGCAATAAACTCCAGTGCAGTTTGTGCCAGAGTTAACAACTCACAGGCACAGTGTCTACATGTACACCTGGGACAACAGCAGTTTCAGCTGGGGCACAGGGGACCCAGGGTTGACAGAAGCTGTACTGTACCTTGACTCCTGGAGGCCCTGAGCAAATGTTTAGTATCAGGCCCCGCTTCACCAGAGATAATAATTGGACAATGGAAAAAAAAAAGTTACCATTTTCAGGCCCCCTTTCTGTCCAGGCCCCTGGCAGTCACCTGGTTCACCCATGCTTGAGTCTGGCTCTGCCGCAGTTCTGGGACCCAAGTCACGGTGTCAGGAAACATCGGGGCTGCCTGGGGCATGAGAGTACCCAAAGAGCAGAGCCGTGTGGCTAGGCAGCAGGAAGAGGTCTGGCTCCCTGCTGAGTGGGCTAACTGTGTGCCATTTATACCCAGGTCAGTGTTTACATGTGTGTTTATGTGCAGTTATTTTTGCTGCCATAAGATAACACTGTCGTCAACAGTACTCTCTTATGGTGACGAAAATTAGTTTGCTGCAGCCTAATAGCATCTCACATGTAGACTGTGATGCTTTACACCAAAGCAAATTAGTCTACTGTGCAGTTAAACGCACGTTTAGATGCTCCCCTTGATCAGCTCTGCTGTTGTCTGTCATGGGATAAAAGGGAGCACAAGATCTCTTGACCCTGTTACCTGGGAATTTCCTTACAGAAGGGAGAAAACCCAGATGACTTCATGCCAGTCCAGTGCCTGCAAAGGCATGTCTTTACTGAACATTGCAATGTAGTGTGGAGGTAAGTAGCTGGGGCCTTGAAAACAGTCTAGATGCGGTGGTACAGAGCACAGCATGGGCTGAGATCAGCCTGTGGTGAGCAGTGTGGACATAGCCAATGCCTGTGACTAAAGAAAAGGAAGCAGATCCAGAGTATCACTGATGTTTAGCAATCTCTTCCTGCCAAAGCAGCCTCTGGGGACCAAGGAAAATGGGTATAACTTTATAGGCTCCTTGAGTCTACTCCATATTAGAAGACATACTAGCCATAGGACTAAGGATTTACAAAGGTGGCATAAAGTCTTTTATTCTTTTACATGAAACTATATTCATTTTCCCCTGCTCCTGTTGCTCACTCTGCATCAAAATTCACTATCTTGCCACGGGTGAATGGCCAAGTCTGGTGTCACAGAAGAGTGCAACCTTCTCAAGGGTCTGATGACTTGACTTTCAAAATTTTGGTTGCAAGCACAGCACTGCCACCTTGTGGCTCTTGGACCAAACTGGGCAGATCCCTAAACAAACCACTAATTTTTACAAGTTCTGACTCATAATAATGTTCCATTCATTTATAGTGAATAATGTTCCATTAACTTATACTGATTGCTGCAACGTAGAGTATCCTTTACAAGGCCTGAAATCGAGCCACCACTGTTCTAATATTGTTCTTCAGGGATATCAGTTTGGCATGTGTCCTTTTTCATCTTGTCATCCCTGGTAGAGGATGAATGGAAATGAAAAATTATGCATCCAATTGAATTGAGGGTATAAGCAGAGCTCTTTTCATTCAGGGTAGTAGAAAGAGATCAGTTGAATCAGAATATGTTAACATGCTTGCAAATAAAGCACTTTGGGATTTCCAGTGACCACAACTATTCAGGATATGGGTTTTAGGCTTGGTAAGGATTTCATAATGAATTTATATGGCTGAAATGAACAGCCTCCTCTCCTAAGAATTATCTATACAGAAAAAAAAGTAAGCATGCTTTGGAGATGGCCTTCTATACCCTCTTTCCTGAACAGCTGGGATCAGGTATGTTAAAAAGGAAGTGCAGAGATGTTATGCCCAAGTCCATAACAAGGACTCCTGTAGTCGATTTCTGCTGAAGCCGAGTCAGTTAACAGAGATTCTTTCTAAAAAGGGGTAATATTTATGTTTAAAACAAGCCCTGTATATGTTCATTGAGTGCACCTGTTCCTTTGCATGTCATCTGCCTGCTCCCCTGGAAACAAAATGCAACTGTGATAAG
The DNA here is from genome assembly GCF_001723895.1 of Crocodylus porosus. NCBI lineage: Eukaryota > Metazoa > Chordata > Crocodylia > Crocodylidae > Crocodylus > Crocodylus porosus. The sequence goes on along the minus strand of NW_017728915.1, from coordinate 35,740,488 downwards.
TGGCAATAACGCAGTGAAAGTATCCATCCACTCATTCACTACCTAGACTTCAAGTTCTGTGAATTCAATTCTCCCATCTGGAGGAAAAATATGTCACAGTAAAGAGTCTAGTGCCAGCAGTGAGCTTTGACCTCCATGAGCTGCTAGAAACTTTACTGAATACTCGATCTTGAGGACTTTGTAGTTTTAATAGGAGAGGTTGCTAAATATTTTTATTTCTTGTCAAATGTTTTAAAAAAAGGAAAAGAACTGTCTGAATTAAATATTCTAATAGATTTGCCCTTATATTTGTGTTTGGGAAAAATAAAAAAGGTGATATAGCTGGTTTCTGTAGAAGGACTGAATCAGACTGTTACTGAACATTACATGGGAAAACTGCTGATTCATAGAATGGGGAAACCCCTAGCTTCCAAAAGGAGTGGCTTGTTTTCCTCTCAGGTTTCATAATCAGTACCGAAGCCCGAGTACAAACGAGGAACTAAACAAAACCAGGCCAGACTAAGCAGCAATGCTTGAAAAAACACCAATGACCCAGACTTAATAATGCAAGAAATAAATGGGAGCTCTGCTGATGGTTCTGGCCCAGAAGTAGACAAGCACCATCCCTGGTTTGAAACTGGGAAGTTGCAATGAGCCGTTTTGCATCTCTCGGTTTACTCAGGTAATAACATTCTCATAAATCTTTAAGATCGCAGATCCAAGGAACATCCCGCCCCTCGCAGCACTGTCCTCCTGACCGTGCTTTTGCCTTTCTGCACATTTATAGCTTTTATTTTGCAGTCAGCAAACTGGCAGAGTAAGCATCGCTTGGCCCATGTGTAAACAGCTGCTTAACCCTTTCACTGTGCTTCCTCAAAACATCCAAAGCAGTAGGTCTTACCCAATTTTAGACTTCAGGCATCTCTCAATTGGCTCAAGGGCCTCCCTTGGAAAATAGAAGCTCTTCATTTTCACTCTTTTTTTTTTTACTACAGAAAAATAATAAAGCAATTCTTCTTTTGCCAAGAGCTGAGAAAGCCCACAGCAGGGCATGTGTTTAACACTATGGGTTCCTATCTGAAATCTCTGGGTGAATCATATGCGCCCATCTAACAGTGCAGCCCACTTGAAAGGATCTCAAAGCACCCCAGGGTGCAACAACACCCTGGTTCATAGAAATCACGAAAGCAGGGCTGGAAGGGAGAGGTCATCTAGTCCCACCCGCTGCCTGAGGCAGGATCATCCCTCTCCAAGCCATCCTATACAAATTCATCATCTAAATGCTTCATAAAACTACTGTCAACACAAGATACAATGCCCTAACCTGCCACAGGTAATCCAGGGGGATCGTGCATGGCAGCCAACGTCCTGCTTCTAGAAAATCTTGTTACTATCCACTCAAGAGACACCAAGCAGAGGAGGAAAGCAACCCCCCCACCCCAGTCCGTACCAGTCTGACCATGGGGTGCAATTCCTTTCTGACCCCAAATATGGCATCATCTGTGAGCGCAGGGGCAAGGCCCTCTAGCCGGGAACCTCTGGCTTTGGTCCCGGCAGGAGCATTGGCACAGCCCAGTCCCCGTCCCCAGCCAACACCCCCGAGGGAGGCTTACACCCCCCTGACATGCAGCAGAAAGAGGGGACGGGGGCAACCAGGAAGGCCCCAAAACCTGGGAAATCCCCATAGCAAAACACAGCAATTATATGGTGTGTTTGGGGGGGGGGTGCAGCCCCTTACAGCAATTATATGGTTTTTGGGGGGTACAGCCCCTCAGGGCAATTATGTGGTGTCTTGGGGGGAGAAAAGCCCCCTCCCATGGAGACTCCCCATCGCATCCCAGCACTACAAAGCTCAGAACTCGAGGCAGGGAGCAATGCGCACGCGCACGGCCTCGAGCGGGGGGGGGGGTACCCACCTTCTTGATGACGCAAACAAAACGCGCCCGCTCCGTATCGCACCCCCACCCCGTACAGCCCCGCCCTCCTTTAACGTCATCACGCACCTCCTAGTCGTACCGCCCAGCTATACACTCGGCTCGCCTCCTGCCTGCGCCACCTTCCTATTGGCGGAGCGGCCTGTCTGTCAGGTCTCTCCGCGTGAGGGGCGGGGCCGGCCGGCCAGCCGGGCGAGGGGTGGGGGCGGGGTCGCTCTGAGCTGCAGCCGGCGGCGGGGAACCAGCGAGAGCGGCGGGTCCGCTGGGGCCGCGCGCAAGGGCGGTGAGTCACGGGAGGGGGCGTGGCCTCATGAATATTAAAGACAAGGGCGGGGAGGTGCTGGTTGCTTGGCCCCAGGGCTATTAACGAGAGGTGGGCGTGGTCCGAGACTGGCCTCATGCGTATTAACGATAAGGGCATGATAACCAAGCAGTAACGTTGATATTCATGAGATGGGCGTGGTCACCCGCCAAGGAGCGTCATCGGTATTCATGAGATGGGCGTGGTTACCCGCCAAGGAGCATCATTGCTATTCATAGTCGCGAGGAAATGGGCGTGACCAAATAGCCTCATTCATAATAATGAAAGGTGGGCGTGGCCATGTGCCGCAAATCAGCAGTGCCACTGCTCATGCATATTGATTAATAGTAATAACCAGGCAGTTCATATTGTTACCATATGCATTCACTGTAGTTCTAAATATTAATGAGGGGGCATGTCTCTTTCCACCTATTAATTAGATGCTGGTTATTCCTGTTTATGGCCTGCTGCTGGCCATTGATGTCACATGGCCTGGGTGACAGGGAGGGGTCATGAATATGCATGAGCAGGAATGAGTTAATATTCATGTCCGTGCAAGCTAAGGGCGGGTCACATGTTTGCCTGGGGGTGGCATTGCTGGCTTCTCCTAGCCGGCATTGGGGATGAGGACCCCAACCACTGGCTCTGGACCAGTCCTCAGGCCCTCGACCAGACCCCCATGGTCGTGACCGAGCTTCCGGGGCAGCCGCTTGCCCCACCAGGGCTCGGTCCGGCTGGCAGCCGACACAGGATCGCGGCCAAGCTGGGACCCGGCAGTGCTGGGGACACCAGCAAGTCCTGGCCTGGGCGTTAATCTGGCTATGCCCCGAAGCAGCTCCATGCCTTGCTGTGTACCTACCAGCATGGCTGGGGCCGGTCTCCATGGAAACCCCGTCTCCTGTGGTATCACCCTGCAGCTGCTGCTGCTGTGTCCTCCCTGGAAACCAGCCCCAGTCATGCTGGCAGGGGCTGCTGGGAAACGGAGGCTGGCTGGCGGCTGGATCTACCATGTCGCCCCCCCGGGAACAGATGAGAGGCAGGAAGCTGGCCCTGCTGGGGTCCTCCTAGCTGGAGCCTCCTTCCTGGTCAGGCGGCTCACCAGCTTAAGGACTTACTGACCAGGAGGTCCCAGGACTTGGGGCTACGAAGAGAAATCCAGTCTGGCATGGGCTGGGCTTCAGTTCGCATCTCCCTGTGGCATGGCCATGGCGCTCGTAGGGATTTGGGGGAGGCAGGGAAGGAAGGGTTAAGCTCTCCGGTTAAACTGATTTCAACACATTCTGACTTTCTCTGATGGCAGATTTGTCCATCTCGGGGTGAAAAGGGCAGGAGATGGAAGCTGATTCCAAACCACCAGGGAAAGCAGGAAATGTTGGCAAACTTTAAAAGAAAAAAAAACCAGGGAGGAGAGGCACCACTTGCCAACCAAAGGAGTGCAGTTTATTCACTATCAATACAATAGAAAGGAAGTGGGAGTTCGTGTAATCTTTAACTAAACCACGCAGGGTGCGATTCTCTGCTGGTTGAGACACGCTCAGCCCCAAGCGCAGTGGAGGAACAGGAAAGGTGGCTTTACACTGCCTGCTCTGAGTCACTCCGCTGGTACTGTTTGTCTGGCTGTGAAGACGTCCCCACACGCACCTCAAGGGCCGTGGAGGCAGCTGAGCACAGTGTACTCCACCTACGTGCACTACTGGATCGTACTCTACCTACGTGCACTGCTGGATCAGTGACATATTTGTTTAACACCATAAACACAACAGTGGTCCCTGCTTGTTACTGATAGTTTCTGTTGTAGCTATCCGCATATCACTGAAGTACACAAGTTGTGTAAGTGCCCAGTATCTTTCAGCCTCACTGTCTGCTTCATGACATCTTTGCTAACTAGACAGAAATGGTGACGAGGAAGAGCTGTCAGAGGGTTGCTGTTAGAAACCTTGACACAGATCTGAGCTAGTCACTTTTATAGCTCTTATCTCCCCTCATTTCCAAAGCTTCTACTAGCAGCTATCAGACTGACTCATTTTTAGTAAATTGTGGACAGTCTGCAATTCAGTTGCAATTTACTGAAAATGACAGGGACGAGTCTCATCCTAGAAGCCTTGAAAATTTGGTGCACAGATTCGGTGTATAGAAAAAGTTTTCACCTGTTCTGCATTATTGACTCCTTGCCTATGGCAGGTACAATTTTGCTCCTAAGTGCTATTGGCAGAGGTTGGCTTCAGTCCATCAGAAAGAAACGTCAGAAAGAAACAACCTAATTGGTTTGCCTCTCCTGATGTATTCCAACTGACATTTTTACATTAACTCTGTATAAACTAATTTAGTTGTCAGATCTTATCGGTTTTTCCATTTGATAAGCCTTAAGTGATGAGTGTGTTGGTAGAAAGGGCGAGCGTAGTGTGTGTGGTTTAAAAAACACATTAGGTGTTTTAATACTATTTGATGTTTATATTGTTTCCTTTGAGTGCATTCAATCTCTGTTTTTGCTGTACTTGCAGTACTTTGTATGTAATTAAATTATTTCAACTTGCAAAATTTGTGCCTGTAGGTCAGGAATTCTTTCTTTTATCACCAAGGTGTGGGTGTGTTTTGGGGGTAGGGGAGGAAGGGGGGATTGGTTCTCCCTTCCTCCCCTCTAAATCAATCTTTTCATGCTTTTTTTTGTCTTTTTTCTCTCTCTTTTTTCCATCGCAGGACTCCATCACCTTTCTGGAAAGATGGGCAACACAGAAAGCAGCTCCTATCAGAATCATCTTTCCAGGTTTCTTCCTGAAGAACAGACAGATATTGATAAAGTATTTGATACCTTATCTGGGGTGGATGGTCCAGCAGGAGTAAAGAATGAAAAAACCACCAGAAAATTTGTGACTCTGGCAAAGCTAAAGGCAAGAACAATCCATCAATCGTGATATGTCTGTAATGTAACGTGTAGAATATTACTTTAGAGGAGAAATGCATACTTGTGGACAGTTAATTATGGACATTATTACATTTTAATATCACGTTAAATATGTCTGTATGGAGAAGGAGGTTCAGAAAGGGATTAGATTTATGGAGCACAGGTCCATCAGGGACTATTAAATACAATAATTAGGCATGTAGCCCCGGTATGATGGATTGAATAACTCTACTCATGCCCTGTTTCTAATATAGTTCTTTTAAATCATCTGTTGTTTGCCCCATCAGATAAGATACTGGGTCAGCATGGGCCCCTTATTTGACACGGTTTGGAATTTGTAGGCTCTTATAATTTTTCTTTTACAGTTTAAGGTTAACTGTCACTGTTTTTGTACTCATTATCTTTTGAATTGCACTCAACAGAATAAACAACACGAATTCCAATTATGAACTAACTCAAATATGCAAATATCTTTTGTCAAAACCCTCCAAGGGAGAGAATATTGCAGTTCCCCAGAATTGATGATGTGTTGTAATTTACAGAAATTCTTGGCAAGTTGTAACATAATTAGATTCGTGTTTGCTCATATCGTTCTCTTTCAACCGTACCCATAGTCACTAATCTTCACACTTGGCCAGAAGAGAGAGAATTTAATTTTGCTTGATGAAGCCAAGGCTGTATGTTTTACCTCATTAACATATATTCCAAACTGATTTGCTTTGCACTGATTTTGTAATCAAGAAAAGAGGGGGAAATAATTTTTTTTGTAATCCTTGACAACTTGAGTGGGACAGGAGGCAAATATGTAAGTTATGACAATACAAAGAGCATATTTTTATATAAGCTTCACATGCTACAGGATCATTGAAATAAAGTTGAAGGAAAGCAGCAACATGGTGAAGGGCCAGATATTTAAAGCATTTAGGTATCTAACTCATAAATCAATGAGATCTTTAAATATCTAGCACCTGGTAGCCTGAAGACCTAGGTTCCCTTCTTGTCTTTGACACTAACTTGCTGTGGCCTTGGACAATCACATTTCTTCAGTTTCTCCTGTCACCCTTAGTCTCTCTCTCCCGTCTATTTAGATTAGAAAGGCCAGCTTTTTTTATTAAAGCTATTTATATTCTTAAAGATGCAGGTAGGGACCTAGGGAGATTTAGAAAAGCTCCCATCTGCCTGAATCCCTTTAAAATCTCCCATGGTACAAGAGCTTTTGCTCTCTTTGGGAGCTCCAGCTGTTGCCCTGAAACAAATAATAAGTTGCTGACTGAGGGGTGTAATATAACTCTTGCTATTTTGGATCTGTTCAGGAGAACAATGACCGCTGTCATTTTAGTGTCGTTAGTTCTCTTCAGACCCCGTTTAAAAAGGAAATGTGAAGCCAAAGATAGGTGTTAGTCTCGTGTATGAGCCTGCTAAGCCATCCTGTATCTCCTAGGACAGAACAGTGTAGTTGTAGTGATGACAGAGGGAGATGTGGGATAGTGATGCAGCTCTGAAGTCATCAGGTAAGCTGCTTACAGGAGTTTCCTGCAGCTTGCCTCACTGCAGGCTCCTGTGGTGCTTTCCTAAAGCAGCTCTGCCCTCAATATACTGTCGTGTCTAAGACTTGCTTTCAGTTCTGCTCCCGGTGAAATCAGTGGGCATTTTACAATTGATGTCAGCGGGAATGGGTTAAAGCCATGTGTAATGGCTGCTATGATGCAGCCACAGCATTTTCATTGGCTTCATTAGAAATAAAACTGAACCTATGAAATTTAATCCAACAAAGGGACTTTACTGCCTCTATACCAGTATTTCTGCAAAGGCTTGAGTGAAGTTCCTGCTATTTTGCCTGGTGACCCCTGAGCTGCAAACCTCTGAATCCATGTTTTCTTATGGAGAGCCTTGATTTGTGTCTTTTTAACTCTTCCAAAATTCAGTCCTAACAGAGTTGTTGTAAAACTATCATAGCCTTTACCCGAAAGTCAAACAACAGCTTACTGGAAACCTGGACACTATAACTGGGGATGCTATAAAATGATTGATTAAAGATGGGGATTGTCTTTCTAAGAAGTGATTCAGTACAGGCTTCACACTATTCATATCTATTAGAAGTTGGTCATAACCACTGCACTTAGGCACATATGAGCTTTAATGCTATATAGAATTCTTCTTCTTCCAAGTTCAAACCTGTCCCTCTTGCTTCTTTCCCTGACAGGCCTACACACAGCAAGCGTTACCAGAGCAGATGACTGTCAGATTATTCAATGGAATGAGGAGTGTCAACCTGCCTGGGAAGGCTGCTGGGCCAAGCGAACAGATCGTTAAGGAGCAGTTCGTAATGTTTATGTCATACCTTTTAAAAGGCCTGGCAGATGAGAAGACTGGCATCATAATGGGAATGATCTCTGAGACGGCAGGGCCTGTGACGGGGAAACAGATCCAAGAGGTGAAGGGGAAATTCATTGGCTTTTGTTTAAAACTGGACATTTGTTTGGAGGTAGTGTTTAGAGCACAGCACAGAGAATTAGAATTGGATCTGACTTTGGGGGTATTTTGGGGCCAGGTGTGTGTGGCAGGTGTTACTGTGGACCTTTCCGCTGCTGCCTTCTCTGAGCTGTGCCCATTGGGTAGCCCTCTTGCAAGCCAGTGGCTGGACTTAGAAGAACTCAGTGACTGTTCCTTGTTCATACTGCTCTCCCCAATGCTGGTCTGGAGTGGCTCAATGGGAGGACAGTCAGGAGGGGACAACCCACCTGCTCGCCGGAGAACTGAGCAAAACTGAGCAGAATTCCTCTGCCGCTGCCCCGTTTGGGCTACTTGTAAATGTCACCGCCCTTTATTTCTGTCACAGTTTGCCCATGTATAAGAGCTGTCTCTTACAAAAATGTTGAGAGAGCAGAGGTGTATAAAGCATTTGAGGGAAGGGTGTAATGCAGATGGGCGATACTTCTAACACTTAAGTATAGCAGTAGGTGTCTTGGTCAGTCAAATAACTGCCATCTGCATTGATGGTCGCCCTTGCTGCTAAGCGTGTGGGGTGCTTTGGTGAGGTTCTTGATGATTTTTTTCTTTTAATATGGAGTTTGTAATGGGATCACAATCACCTCTAAGTTCACAGAGCATCTGGTCACTGCTGCAGTCCATGTACTGAACTACAGGAAGGAGCTGAAGGGCTGGGATCTGGAAAAGACTCAAGATGTTGCCAGCGGAGTAAAGACTCTGGCTTCTCAGCTGCTGTCAGAACTGAGACCTGCAGGTGAGCTTGAACATACTGAAGGAGCATGAGGCACAGACCTCACAAAATCCACTCTTTCTGTGGGATCTGTTTCCTTGAGCCATATCTGCCTTGGATTTAAATTAGATCAAAAACCAAAGACTTGAGGATTGAGATCAGATCTGGGACTGTTAATTACCCATACAAGCTGCTTCTTGGAGTTCCAGTGGCTTTTGGCCTTGAAGTCCCAGTTCAGTCCCAATTGCTGATTTACGGCTAAGTTTTGTAAAACATTGTACAACCACCTAGCTCGCATTTTGAAGGGCGTTTTGGGGCATCTGTATCCCTTTACGGTTCTCTTTAAAGCCATTATATTAGACCCCTCACTTCCTACTATCTGTTATGTTATAATAAAGACATCATGGTTCCTTGCCACCTTTTACGCACAGCTACTGGTTGTTTCAAGCTGCTGCCCTTCTTTCCAGGTATATTTAGTTGATCTTGTTGCCAGTTTCAGCTATCTTTTGCTCTGTTAGCATACATTGCTAATAAATTGGAAATACTGATTTTTGGATCTTGGATGGAAAAAAACTTGTTTTCTTAAGGAATTACATAGACTTGAGGCCCAGAGCAGCTTTGCCACTAACTTGTGTTAATATGTATTTAGGTGGAGAGATCGTGGGTGCTGATCTACAGGATGCCACGTGCGATCAAAGTGTTATTGAGGACTGGGTGTTTCGAGTGCCACAGATCTCTACTTTCCTCAGCGTTGTTATCAGGCTGGGGCTCCTTGTTCTTCATTCAGTTCCAGATGAGGCCAAAGACCTCGTCAATTTGGTTCCCAAATGCAAAGGCCTCAAAGGAGAAGGATTTGTTAGTCTCCTTGACATTCCATCCATTATATACATCAACTCCTATCTGCCAACAGAGCTGCAGCACAAATGGAGGCTTCTGTTTTCTTCTAGGCTTCACGGAGAAAGTTTTTCACAGTTATGTGGCCATATTGTAAGTAAGGGCCCCTGCCTACTGGTTATAAAGGACACAGATGGATACATCTTTGGCGGGTTTGCATCCCATTCGTGGGAAGTTAAACCGCAGTTTCAAGGTAAGAATCTTATTTTTCTGCCTAAATCTTATACCGCACAGTAGCTGCACGGGTATGTACCGCTGAAGACTTTACTAGTAGCTTTTGGCTTAAAGACAGAAAGGAACTTTTACAGGGTTCTCAAGTTGCTCCTTTTCTTAGGAATTTTTAATTAAAGTTATCTGCCCCATGGAAGAAAGTAATTTGAACCTGTAATACGTCTCTCTTCTTTTTCATATCCACAGTTGTTCATTTTATTAGCAAGACAAAATCATAATAGAAGAAATTCTTACAAACTAGGGTTTCATCAAACCATTCTTTCACTATTGTTTTCCTTAGACAGTCTTTCTTTACCAGGCAGGCTCGTGCTGTAGCTAGAGTAAACGTAGTTTTCGTAATGAAAGTACAGTTCCAGAGTTGTGGTTCCTTACAGATACCCTTTGATATCCATTTCCTGGACCTGATAATTCCCCAGTGATACTGATAACACATACCATCCTCCTGTAAAATACAGGCATTGCGTGTTTCCTTGTGCTCCAAAGCAAAGTCTCATCTGGGATACCATTAAAAAATAAATGTCTAGGTATTCGTTGCTGTTGCCAGCTCAAAACTATTTGGGGTGATTGCCTAAAGCTTGTTTGTTATTCACTGACAATTTGAAGAGCCTGTGGAATAAACACCCTGGATAGAGTTCCCCCTGAGTTTTTGGACTTACGTGGGTATGATGAAGACACTGTAGCCCTTCAAACTGCAGACTAAATCAAATGTCCAGTAGATGGCAATCTTTTATTTCTGGAGCAACAGTTAGGCAGAATAGTAAAAACAGTACCACTGCATACAGTACAGCTTACTCTGCTACTGTTTGTCAGTGTTTTCAGTTTAAAATTACAGTGGTGCGGAGGTTGTTGACTAAAAACTTTAAGTTACGCTGGCTCAACTGCATTTTCATTGACAAACTTTGGAGCGCTCTTAAACTAAAGCACTGGAAAACATACACAAGGTAGCATTTCAATGTGATTGCTTTGTGTCTAGTATCCCAGTGTTATGACAAGTGGCAGTGCCTAATTGAGTGTATTACTTGGTGCATTTGGGCATGCTAAGGAGAGGAATTAGAAGATTTAAATAGTCAAGTTTTTCATTTGCAAATGCTACTTATCATATGTTCTAGTACATATTTTAATTGCTGAGAAGTTTTGCAAAAGACTTGTAAGGCTTGCATTCAATAAACTGTCATGGCAAGCAGGATAACAGAATCGGATGTTGCAAGAGACACTTTCTAACTTGTGGTTTTAACTCACTAAGCTGGAAACACAAGGTCTAATAATCCTAGTAAAATATTGCAGTGACTCAACATTGCACTGACTCAACAGACAATTTAGGCTGTTGAGAGTTCTTATGTACTAATAAAAACTTCCTGAGACATAGATTGACTCAGTGCATTGCATATGACTAATTTCTAAAATGTTCTTGGCTTTAATTTACCCCTTAGTCTGTATTCTTTGCACAGTAATAAATATATCGTTATATATGTGTGATGACCCCCGTGAAAAGTGAGTAGCAAATACAATATTCAACCATGCTGGGTGGATAATACTTTGTACCATCTTAGCACAGGTATAAGCAACAGCAAGGGCAAAGCATTGGAAAGTAAGGGCCTTGCAAAGCCCTTTTGCACATACACATCTCCCACCAAGCTGAGCTAACTGACATCTGTGCAATTGTAGACAGAAGCAGGATGTGTGTACAGGTCTACTGAACCAATCCAAAGTGAACTGGTTGTATTGGGGGTAGACTAGCTTATCTGTAGTACTGTGACAGCCCTGAGAGACCTCAGATTCCTCCCCCACTGACGGACACGCACTCCTTTTGACTTCAAAGGGGCCTCAAAGGGTGCGACTGAGCACTGTAACTACATGCCTTGCTTACAGTTGAGGTTGGCTCTGCTGCCATGGCAGTACTTGTCTGGATCTATTTAGCTGGGCCTTTTTAAGATCTTCTTACCTACCGTATTTGTATGCAAGTCACGTTCTTGCCTTTCATCTGGTCTCTGATACTTTATCCTCTTGTAATTGGCAGGTGACAACAGATGCTTCTTGTTTTCCATTTTCCCATCTCTTGCCATGTACTTGGACACTGGATACAATGACCACTACATGTACCTGAATCACGGGCAGCAAACTATGCCAAATGGACTCGTAAGTACTAAGCAATGACGCATTGGAAAGTAGAGTCACAGCTGGTATCTTAAAGGGTCTTGTAAATTTGCTTCTGCGATTTTAAGCTCATTTATTTCATGTGCTGTGATTCTCAAGGAAGATTTTCATCTTGGCACTGGTATATTGTCTTGAGACCTTTCATAGATGAACTGTTCATCTTAACGTGTCTTCATCCAATGTAGTATCTGGACAGTGGTAGTAGAATTGGTGCCAATTCACCAGTTTACTTTAGTTAAAAGTTCATGCTAACACACTGAATTAAGTAGCTTAAATTTGTCTTGATATATATCTAACCAAAATGATTATCATTTATGAAGATCAAATTTCTGGAGGAGCTGGGGAGTAAAAACCTACACGCAAGTTGAGAACATGTGCAAATCTGACATCCAGTGCTCTGTATGCTGTCATGCTCGGGCTGTTGGCTGAAAGAGCTGGTTGCCCATCTCTACATCATTTAAAGAGCATTAGAGCCACCAGACCTGAGACACTGAAGATCCAGACAACCTATCTTTAGTGTGATGGCAGTGTCACCCTCCCTGATGGTTTATGTTGGGTTCATACACAGAGCCTCCCAGTTCAAATGGTGCCCAGAGATTTCGCTAGAAATTCCCCATGTCTAGGACCCTACACCGACCTGCCACACCATGGTGGAGTTCACATTTTTGTAAGCAATAAGGGAAATGTTCTGCCATGAAACACATCAGCGTGGTGTCAGCAGTTAGCTCAGAATCACTCATTTCACTCTTGCTTTAGTGAAAGCAACATCAAACTGTACTCACTCATTTTAGGAGAAGGCTTCACATGAGCATCCCCTCACTGAAAAAGGGAACGGGTAGCGGGTGTTAGAATACTCAGTGGGTTAAATTTCTCAAGCAAGGAACAACTGATGTGTTTGCAAAGTACCCCGTTTCTTGTAGCCCTGTTCCAAGGGTGTATGGTACAGATAACATTTGGGTTGCACCCACAGGTGTTTGATTTTTGTACGTCAATTCAGACTTGCTTGAAACACTTCATTTGACAGTTTGGTCATAGGTTGATGAAACTAATGGTTTACAAGTTACCACTTATAGCTCAGTTTCTAATTTTACATATACTTAGTGAGTGTTTCATTTACTTTACAGGGCATGGGTGGGCAGCATGAGTACTTTGGACTCTGGATAGACTGTGACTATGGGAAGGGACACAGCAAAGCAAAATCTAGATGTACCACCTACAACAGTCCTCAGCTGTCAGCTAAGGAAAACTTTACACTGGATGCCATGGAAGTGTGGGCAGTAGGAGAGGTCCCAGAAACTGAAGAGGTAAGTCAATATAATGTCTGAAAACAGCAGCAGGAAATGCTAAAGTAGAAAAAAAACATAGTGTAAAAATCAAGCCAGAAATACTAGAAAGACAATCGAGTGGATAGTGATATACAATGAACGTACTTTATTCAGGTTTTGGAGTAACTAGTGTCTGCTAATGCACAAGCAGCTGTGATGCCAGCATGGTTGCTATGAACTTGTTAGCATGGGATGTCTCATTTCTGATTTGAGCTCTGAGACAGATTGAACTCTGGCAAAATGAATGCAAATGTACAGAACTGCACATGGGATAATACTGAACATGTTTCTGTTGGGGTTTCAGATGTGTTTACTTTTTAGCAGTGGGTTGATGCTTAATTGCAGCAACGTGTTAGTAGTACCCAAGCTTGTGTGTTAGCAGCAGTATTTCATCACAGATATTTTCCATACCACGTCTTCAGGTGTTACTCTGTATAAGAGAATCAGCCCTTTAGATGCAACATAGCCCCAGGCCACCAACACATTGCTGCTAACAAGTGTCAAGTGTATTGTGAAAAATCCTGTCATTTATTTCCAAAGCACTCATTGCCATGACAGCAAAATATTTGCACTTCAGAAGTTGACACTGTAGGTGCCACTTGGAACAGGGAGGCATCAAGGGAAGAAAGGATTACTGTAGCAGGTGTCTCTTCCATTAAACAGTGGGTGCATGGTTGCTATTATACAATGGATGCATGCCTCACAAACAGCAACAGAGCCTGTCTTTTAGGAAAGACTTGTCAGGCTGTGTTTTCATCATCTTTTTCGATGTTCCCATCTGTAGCTGAACTGTTGGGTCAGATTAAACAGTTTGTTCCAGCTGCTTTGTGACCCAAATAAACCATAAATGCTCACCTGGTCCCTTCAGCCAGCTTTATGACTGGCTTGCATTACCAGGGCAGTGCAGAGCTGTTAGCATGTCATGGTGAATCTGTTCTGTTTGTAGACACCTTGCTTGGACAGCACGCACCTTCATTGTAGAAGGCTGGAAAACCAAACAATCAGGTTGTATATGATTGAGGGCCACTGACTTGTGACCTGGCACCATTTACCTTTTAAATTACCCTTGTGATTTTCTTTCAGACAAAGGGTAAGAAGAGTGTCCTTGATGCTGACCCTGAGGCTCAGGCCTTGCTGGAAATGACAGGGAAGAGTCGTCAGAGCGAAGGGTTGCGAACACCGGTGGAAGACGATGATAATTAAAGTGACCTTGTGACTCGGGAAATTCTACCTGATTCGGAGACCTGATTTTTCTCAGACAGGAGATTTTCTCCTCTGTTTCTATCTGCATAATTTCCTGAAACTAGCATGAAGTATGAGTATGTAATATGTAGGTTCTGGAAGATGGCATGACTAGGTTATTTGTGTGGGGAGAGTCAGTATTTTAAATAACTGATTAATCTGTGCTGGTTGTAGCTCTATATAAATTGGATAGCCCTCTTAGTAGGCCCATCTTCTTCTCATCATGTAGAATTAAGAACAAATATTAGCACTGCTGCTTATTGACATGGAATATTAACTGGGACTATATATAGACTGTTCAAAGATGTCAAACAAGCTTCTGATAACTCAGCTGAAAACTTATTTCTGGCAGATGAAATCAGGTCCAGCAGTGTGTTATTTTTTAAACTCTGTACACACAACAGTCCAATTAATCTTTTAGGGAAGATTCACTTAATTTGCTTTGTTACTGTAAATGTTTCAAAATCCAGCTTTTCAATACGTTCTAAGGTACGGGATTTTATGCAGAAATACAGAGCACTGGATATAGTGTTTCTGGCATTACACTGAATTATGTTACACATTTCTTGTTTCAAGTTCTAGTTAATTCATGAGTTGGTATAGAATTTGCCCTGTTGTTTTTAAATTTAGCAAAATGAAAAGGTCAGAGAACCATTCGGCCACACAGGACTCCTAACCAGTTGACCCAGTCCTGTAATCTTTTTACTCAGGAATAACTCCCATTGGGTAGATTGACACATTTCATGGAAAATGACTTCACTGGTGGCCTCATCCATAACTGGAGTGCAGGGTTAGGCCATAAGAAGTGGTAAGTCACAAGCCCTGCACAGATTTCTTGAATGGTTCAAGTTTAACATTGCCTGGAAAAAGAGTTTTTTTCATACTCTGGTTTTAGAAAAACTAACAATCAGGATATATTTTTTAAAAGTACCTTAACTCCCAGTACACCGCTACTTTTCCTTATTTCTCTATTTACTGCACTTGTCTCTGTTGGTGAGTAGCTACAGGCTGTTACACTCAGGGCTTTTTGTATTAGATTCCAGTCCCAGCAACCAGTACATTGGTAGCTTGACTATTGCTGACTTTCCAACTATGTAATTAACTAATTAATAACACCTACTTGCACTGGGGACCATTCCATCCCAGGTAGAGAAACAGGGAAGTGAAATTCAGTATTTGTTCTCATGATTAACACGTATAATTGAGCATGCCTTTTCCTAGTAAAAAAGATGGTTTCAAAGACTCTTCCTATTCCACTGTCTGTTGTCAGAGAGGGGACCTGAATTTTCACTGTTGCCACAACTTAATGCAAATAACATCCTCTAACAGTATATATGTAGATAATTACATATAGGCTTCAGTTAGGCCTAAGATTATCCTGAAAGTATATTCTGATATACCTTTTACCATGGTGCTTGTGTATAGGGTGCTGAAGTAGGCTGTTTCAATTGGCCTGCATTTGTGCCTTCAATGTGTACTGTGAAAAGTAATGGTTCTGGAAAGGGGAATGTGAATGGATCCCTCCAGCTCTTGCTCCTGGTAATCAGCTACACATGTATCCTACCTATAATGATGGTTATGGTGTATATGGTAGATATTAGACACATAGGATATCTCAGGCCTGAGCCAGTATTCTCATACCTATACCTATGGGTCTCTATACGTATGTTCCAGGATGGAGGGGAGAGAGTGCATTAATTAAAGCTGCTCTGATAGCTGCTTTAATTAAAGCCCTTTAATTTCTGCGTCATGTGTATTCAGCATCCCGCACTTCAAAACGGCAGTGGGGGTGCTTAAACTAAAGCTCATTCGACAGGCTTCAGTTCATACACCTTCACCACCATTTTGAAGTGTTGGGACACTAAATAGACATGACGTGGAGGCTGCTGGAGCACTTTAATTAACACGCTTCAGCAGAATGGAGTCTGCTCTGACGTGCTAATTAGCGTGCGTCGGAGCAGACATCCGGCAAGTGTATAGGTGTCCTAAGTGATCAAGAGGGGCTCCAGAGTCCTTAACACATTGAAAACTTCCTTGTTGAATAATTATTAAGCCTTTTTTACATGATTATTTTCTCCTCTGAATGATTACACGATCCTTTTCAATGATGATGTAGCAAACATGGTGTCGAAAATAAATGAATACATGCATGGACTTTTCTGTCACACTTTTTTTCCCCCTAAACTTTTGCTTCCTGAAATCGCCTGATTCTTGTGCAGTTTTCATGGAATCATAGAAAATGAGGGCTAAAAGGGACCTCAGGAGGTCTCATCTAGTCGAACCCCCTGCTCCAAGCAGGACCAGCCCCAACTGGATCATCCCAAATGAGGCTTTATCTACCCAGGTCTTCAAAACCTTCAAAGATGCAGAGTCCACCGCCTGTCTGGGTAACCTGTTCCAGGGCTTTACTACACCCCTAATGAGAAAGTTTTTCCTAATATCTCACCTTAACTTCCCTTGCTGCAAATTGAGCCCATTACTCCTTGTCGTGTCGTTTGCCCCCACTGAGAACAGTCCAGCTCCATCCTCTTTGCAGCCCCCCTGCAGTGAGTTGAAGGCTGCTATTAAATCCCCTCCGTCTTATCTTCTCCAGACTAAATCAGCCCAGTTTCCTTAGCCTCTTCTCAGGAGTCATGCACCACAGTTCCCGAACCAACTTTGTTGCCCTCCGCTGGACTCTCTCCGACTTGTCCACATCCTTTCTGTAGTGGGGAGCCCAAAACTGGACACTTGACTCCAAATGTGGCCTCTCCAGTGCAGAATCGAGGACAAGAATCATAGCCCTTGATCTGCTGGCAGTGCTCCTACTAGTGTAGTCCAGTAGCTTCTACACAACAGGGGCTCATGTGCTGTCAAAATGGACTGGGACGGAGAAGATAGGTCACTGCATCTCTTGGAAAAAGGCATCATGCAACTTCTCCATTTGAGTGTGTTTCCAGGGGCATGGGGGGGTTGTCTAACCTGAGCCACAGACTTCTCTTTCTAAGCAGGCTATAATTTATTTAAAAACCCAAGATTCACAAAGAGCTTGTTAATATTTAATGATCTGCATGAACAGTTAGAGGTTGATGCTGCCAAACAATGGTTATGGGAGTTACTGGCTTTTTTTAAAACTTCAGTAAATTGCAGAAATGTTCTTTACCTTCACACTTAGGATTTGAAGAGCTGATTTATGTTCCTCTGAACTGCTCTGTGGCAGCACGGAAAAGATCAGTGTTGGGCAGCTTTGTCAAGGCTTTGAACCTGATCCTCAGCTAATGCACCTCAGCAGAGCCGCTTCACTCCTGTGAAGTTCTGCAGTTTATGAAGAATCAGGCTATAGACTTTTTATCCCTAAATCAGATCATATACAGGAAAAAAGGAGCTTCAAGAAGCTCAGCAGCATCTATATGGGGCTGTCAAATTTGGGGTCCCAAGGGCTTTAGGGATACACAGGGTTAGGCTGTAGCTGAGCAGAGTTGTGCAATCTTTAAATATTGGACTTAGGAAGTGAAGAAAGGCAGCGAGGTGCCTAAGTCCCATATGGATTTCACCTGCTGCCCCAAGCAGCTTTTCTTCACAAGAAGCTTTAAGGGGTGGGAAAGTGTGTGAAAACCAGGCTAAGCCATTGACAGGGCTGGGGAGTTTGCAGCTTTGCACCTAACATTTCCATATGGTGAAGTTAGCTGAATGGAAAAGGATTTGAAATGACTGAGCAGCTAGCTCTGCAAAATTATGCACAAGAAGGTTCGAGCAAGATTTCCGTCAGTAGCTGGGACTCCATTTCTCCTAAAAGCATCTCTTACATACTTTCAGGTAGTCAGTACTCCATTGGCAAAGCTTATCCCAGCTCATTTTCACAGGCATTATGCTCTTTACATGCACGCTGTCTGGATTCAGCTCACCGCTGTGCCCCTGGCTTGTCAGTTCATTACGGCGATCCAGGTTGGTCCCACGGCTGATGCTACAAAGACATCCTCTGTTGCCTCTGCAATTCGTTCAGGAACCTGCCCGCAGAGCAAAGCCCTGCACTTGTAAGAATTTCCCCTTGGCATTCAGGAGCAATGGGCCCTAGATCTCTTACCAAATGTGATGTGTGTAAGAGAGACATCCATGATGATTGTGTATGATGGAGGCAGACGTGACTCAGCCGAGCCAGGCCATAGCGAGCCTGTGCTTTCCCACTTCAGAGCCCCATTGGGAACAAGTTATTACACCAACTACCAACCCCCCCAGTTGGGAGTCAGCAGGATGTAATCATGCCCTGTTGGGATGATGGTTGCACCACCACTTTCTTTGTCTTGGGAATAGAAGCATTTTTTCACTTGGAGGGAGACTAGGGAGACTGCTCAGCGGTGGAGAGCAAAGCAAGCACAACCCCCATTTCAGGTCTCTAGACACCCAACTGAATGAACTGCATTTTCTTAAGGCCAGCTGATCTGGGCTCCACACCCCATAAACATTCACTGTAGGAAATAGGATAAGGTTTCATGGAAGCAAAGAGAAAATAACTGGCTGTTATTTAAGCGTTAACCTCTGTTTTTAACAAGGCCAGTCTGAGATCGACTCAGAAACGTCGTGTTTAAAACATTGGAAACGCAATTTTATTAATAAAAGTCCTTGTGATTTAAATAAATAAGCTTCCGTTTATGCATAGTTGATTTTTCAGTCTGGGTGTATAGCCGTGTGACCCAGAGTGACTGTCTCAGATAAAACAATACAGATCAATGTGTTATGAAAATATA
Organism: Crocodylus porosus; assembly: GCF_001723895.1. NCBI lineage: Eukaryota > Metazoa > Chordata > Crocodylia > Crocodylidae > Crocodylus > Crocodylus porosus. The sequence continues at coordinate 35,721,582 of NW_017728915.1, read as the reverse complement.
CGTAATGGTGGGTGCCCGGTGGCAGCTTGGAAGCCTCCTATGGAAAGCTGAAATGCCGTTGGTGAAGAAGAGGACAGGACTGTAATCTGGTGTGGGAAGGCCTATCCAGGGACGAGGTATTCAAAAAGGGATTTGCATAGGCACAAACTGACACATCTGGATTACAAAATGTCACAGCTTTGTTCAAAGGACGTTCTTCATAGAAGTCTCTTGTCCATCACACCCCAGGGTGGCTCCTCACTTGCTTTGTTCTGCAGCAGCGTTTTTCGCACACCTTGATGAGCTCAGACACAATAAAAACCGAGGAAGCCAATCCGGCGAGAAACAACAGATCTGTCAACAGAGCAGGGGACAGAGTGCAACCCAATGGGTCAGATGGATTTTGTGCTTGGAAGAGCACCCAAGTAAGGCCCCGACTCCATTAGAGAAATTTGTAAAGATGTCAGTACAAGGATGCACTTACACCTCTACATGTCACTACATGGATGTACGCGCAGCCTCCCAATACTGATACAACACACTGATGAAAAGCATGGTTCATATTGTTGTGACTTGATCTGACGAAGAGCACTGTCTAACAATAGGGTTTTGTAATGGTGTAACTATCCATTAGTTTGGTTTCTTTAATGAAGACAGAAGTCAACATACTAACCACAAAGAAACACTTTATATACTCATGCTGTCATATTTAGCCTGGATAATAGGAGGAAGTGATTCATAATACAATTAACACTAACATTTGCATTTGATTTAAAAAATCAGGTTAAACTGACCTATAAGGAAGAATTTCCCCCTCCCCACCAGTATACATGACAGCAGGCTGACTACATTTTTATTCATTTTTTCTCCCCTTCTTCTGAGCCATCACATAGTGGCTGGACCTGTGTTAAGTAGCTCAGGGCACATCTCTACAAACTCAATGTGCCAGGATGGGGCATTGCACTATGACACCTGACACACCTGGGGCGCATCTACATGAGACACTTACTGCGCATTAGCCTAATAACGCTGTGCGGTAACGTGGCGGTTAAAAACCATGCTAATAGCATACTGCATAGTGTTAATAGGCTAATTTACAGTAAGCGACACAAAATAACTGTGCACTGGCACTACTTTACAGTAACACTGCACATTTAATTTAGTACTTTATTAAGCAAGTACTAAACTAAATGCACAGTATCTAAGGTGCATCCATGAATGTGTAGACGCGTCCTTGTGTCCAGAACCGACATGTGCCCATAACCTCTGCCTTTTAGGGGAGATCATTACAATACATGCTCAGTAGTGTGCTAACCTGGCCACACTCATTCGAGTTTGTGCAGTATCTTGTGTGGAGCACTTCAGGACAGCACTCCCTTGTTGACATGCCCTCAGCAGTCAAATCCACTTTAGCAAATCTCACAGTCATCTTAAGCAGTTAAATATATAATGTCGCTGTTGTCTTACGAACTTACCTAATGCTCCTAAACTCTCTGTTTGAAAGATCTTTTGTAAGGGAGGAACGTACACCACAGCCATTTGCCCTAGAAGTGACCCCAGGACGGAGTACAAGAACATACGATTCCGGAAAAATCCTACCTCAAATATCAACTTTGTCTGGAAAAAAAAGAAAGAAATGTAAACATTTCCCAGTGTCTGCCCACAGGTGAACTCAACACTGCTTTGCAACATTAATCATCGTTTGGACAGGCGCGGCTTTGGTGTCCATTCGTTACACACAGCTGTTGTCGTAATTAAGCAAAGCTGGTTCCTTTTTTTGATCGCATGACCAAAATAGAGCTCCTCCAAATTAGTCAAAGAAATGAGTCCCCTCCATGTTTCTGAATAGTTTGTCTTAGCAGGAAGGTCAAGCATGCATTTCGGCTCCCAACTAAAGACCCAATAGGTTGCCAGGTGTCCATCACCTCACCTGAGACCGGCATGTCAAGGCATTGAAGAGATCGAAAAACACAAAACAAGTGAACGTCATTGTTGTGGTTCGGGGGGTTATGCCACTTTCGGGATTCTGGAAACATGTGAAATGAAGACTCGTTAAAAATAGCCTTTGGAGCCATGCAAAAATGCACTCACAGAACATTTGGATTTTTATCTTGCTGGGATCCTATGACCCCAGCTGACTTCCTGCCCTTGGGGCGGGGGCTGGACTCGATGATCTTCCAAAGTCCCTTCCAACCCTGATGTCTATGAATATGAAACTATGAGTGCAGTCTGTAACCGCTGCTGTTTAAAAAGTCACAATCAGCTTGCAATCCAAGCCAGCACTGTGCTTACAATCAAATCATTTCGTCTCTTAAATTCTTAGCCAAGTGGGCGAATTCTGATCAAAGATCACGACAATTTGCTAATTAGTTCCATCCAATTAGCAAAGGACTACTGAAGTATTTTACAGATAGCATGTGCTCCGAACCCAGCATCTTAAATCCATTTAAGGATCATGTGTTGTATTTTTAAATTTTCTCAGTAATCTCATTTAATCTTATTACTGAACATGGACATTAGGATTAATTTGTAGAGTGACACATCCCCAGCTTTAAAAGGTATAACAAGTGCCGCATGGGGTGGTTCATGGCAATTTGATGCAGAGTTAATTCTGCTGGTTTAATAATCATGTATATAATAAAAACGTATAAACTCACTATATATTTACTTGCCTGGCTTTGCATGCAGCTGAGAAAGCGGGCAAAAAAGTCGATATTATTACATGACAGTTGAACTTTATGATATAAAGTCAGAAGCTAAAACCCTTCAGCGGTACTGGTTTAATAATAGGAATTCAAAATGCTTACAGGGTGCTTTTGACCTCTAGATATCTAAGAACCTGTGATTACATTAACGATGATTATCTTTCTATTATTGATGGGAAAAATCGGTATTTAAGAGGTGGAGAAAGCACATTAGTGGTTGATTTGAGAGTCCAACCCAGGTGTTCTGACATGCAGCCCTGACCGAGTACTCTTTACTGAATATCCTTCCTTCCTAGACAATTGTTCTCAATGTTAATTCTAGCAAGCTAGCTATCCTGGATATAGATATATATTAGTTCTCGGCGCCAGTGAAAACAGGATGGACTAGAGGTATTTCTCACCTCTTTCCAAAAGACAAAGAGGGTTCCACTGATGATGATGATAGCAGACATGAAGATTTTCAGGATGAGCACCCTGCTGAGTATTGTGCCTGTAATACTCCGGGGAGGGTGTTTGATGGCATCTTTATCAACTGGTTCGACTCCCAAGCTGTCTCAAACACAAATCACATGTAATTAATACAAAACAGTTCATTTGCTCCACTTTCCCCCCCTGCTGTGGAATGGAGCCAGAATCCTAGGGGACTGAATCCATTGCTCGCTGGACAGACAGAGCTTTAGGATCATTAATGCTTGCTCTAATGCAATGCCATTTTGCCTCCATTGTGTGTGGCAGGAATGCAATGAATGCAGGGGAGCTGTGTAGGGATTATTTTATTCCCCACAATGTGATTTATGTATTGGGTCTCTACAGTGATGTGCTAGATTATCAGATGATTCAGACCCCTGTACAATCTTACAGTTCCAAGACCACTGATACCCTAGGCATTAGGGCTTTTTTCCAACAGCTAAATACAAATGTTTTGTTTCAAGAAAGCTATTGGTTTCTGTTTCCCTGAACACAGATTCCCAGAAGGAAGTAAAGCGGGTAACCATGCTCCAGTAATTTATGGGGCATAGCAGACTCATTCCTGGTCCAAGAGTGGAAGAATTTGGAGATTCAACCTCAAGACAGACATACAGTAGAAGCTCAGGTCTTGGGGTAGATGTTCTTGGAGAGTTTGGGAAGGGCTGGGACTAGGCATAGGGAGCTTGGTAACAGTCACAATAGATGCGTTGGGAACAATAAACCAGTTCAGCACCCATTACCCTTTGAGCCCACCAAGCATAATAGGTTCAAATGCTTAGGATTTTGCATACACATTTGCATTAGATGCCAAATGGTACATAGACTTGTAGCCAGGTAGCTATTAAACTGGTTATTTGCATTTGCAATATCATTCAGAAATGTGATCTGAAGAATCTGATTAAACTTCTACTTCGTATTTGTCCTAAATATAACGTAATTAAGACTCTCAACCATAATCAAAACTTTCAAACATAATTAAAACTTGTTATATAAGAAACAATAAAATATATGCAATAAAGCCAGGAATGAGAACAAGCAGAGTTGGGGAAAAAAATTATTGAAGGTCAATAGATCCCTAAAAAGATTTACAGTTCCTTAGAGAATCAAGACAGCTTCTACAATTTTAAGATCAAAGTCAACTTTCTTACCACCATTAAAGTCAGTGGAATTGCATGCACGTACTGCAAGACTACTTTTGCCCCTACGTGTCTTTCATTACCTTTGAGCCGGTGGGCCATCCATAATGATATTGATCCATAAGATCTGCATGGCGTTGAGTGGATTTGGTAAATTGAATACTGTTGACAGAGTAATTAAGCTCAAAGCTGAAATGCTCCTGCAAAGGACATAGTGTACGAATAATAGAATATTATTCCAGAGAGCCTAGCTAGCCAAAGAGCTGCTCGGCACTAGAGTTAGAGCAGATATGTACTTACGTGCTGAGCTGGAAGCGGACAAAATTTTTTATATTGTAAAATATTCCCTTTCCCTCCTCTATTGCATTCCTGGAAGGAAGAGATATGAGACTGTAGAGACTGACAGATCCTAATGCTACTTCCTATCTAGCAAACACTTTTGAAACTTTATAGTCAATGCTATAACCTCCTTCATTATGCCCTTCTCCCACCCTTTATTTCATGGAAATTCAAATGCTAGTTTGGGATACATCTAATGAGACAGGGGCCATGAATCCTGTATCTATCGTCCAAGCATGATGTTGGTGCCAATGGTATCAGAGGAATTGCGCCAAGGAGCCACAGGTCACTGCAGTAAGCACACGTCCTCCATGGGTCTCGGAGGGGGAGTAAGTAACTGGCTCAGGGTTATATGGGATGTCAGTGGCAGGGCAGGGAAGTCGGGTCCTCAAGTTTTCAGGCTAGCATCTTTACCACTAGACCATCCTTCCTCCTCACATTTGGCTAAGGGGCTCTGTCAAGACTAGTAGATGAGACGTGTCCGTGTGGCATTTTAAATTGTTCTGCCACTCTGCCAGCTGGTTCTGTTCTTGGGAGCTCACCGTGCTTTGAAAGGCACAAGCGTCCTTCCTGTTTGTATCCTGGATGATGCAAATGGAGCAAGGAACAGGATCCCCCACCTTCTTCGCTGTGCCTTCAAGCTCCCCACTTCACCCTCAAACCACTAACAGCTACCAACCTATCTTGGTGAAAGATGGGATTCGCAAGAACCACCCCGCTGAAACACTTGAAATACCCAAGTTATCACTGTATTTGGGGATGGCAAAGAAACTGTAGCTAGGTCAGAAAGACATTGCTTCATGGACTGCAAGGTACGCTGCACCACCTTATGACACAGCTCTTAAAATAGTCTCAGTACAAGGTCACATAAACACTCATGACATTTGCTGTCAGGAAAGCATCTGACGTTCTACCTACATGATAGTTGAGAAATCGTCGTCCACTAGGATCATGTTGGCAGCCTCTTTGCTGACATCGGTGCCTGCTTGTCCCATTGCAATCCCAATATCGGCAGATTTGAGGGCCACCGCATCATTTACCCCATCCCCTGTCATGGCCACAATGGCACCAGCCTTTTGCAAAGCCTGGGTAAAAGGAAAAAATGAATGACTGCCTAGCCAGAAGGATGTCTCCTTCGTATGAGTCCCTTCCAGTCCTTAAAAACTATGAAACTATGAACTATATAGAAACAAGCTCAGGCCTGCAGCAAGTATGCCATTTGCAATTTGTGCTTCATAGGAGGAGGGGAGCTGCACACCTCAGATAAGACAATGAACTTCAGCAGCTCAAAACTGTGCAGAGTGATCTGTGTAGTGCACAGGAGAAGGATTTTCAGTTCCAACAGAGCCCAGTTTTGCAGAAATGCTTAGCACTCACAATTCACTGTGGAGTCCACAGGAGGAGCAGGAAATACTTGAATATGCCATGTGCGTAATTATGGCTCTGTTTTAACTTCTGTCTCTCAAACAGCCCAATCCCATTCAGAAGGGGACTCTCTACTGACGTGGGTGAGAGAAAGTCTAGGTCCCCCTTTGAAAGCACAGGGTTGGGAGGAAAGTTGTACCTTTATGATTTTCAGTTTGTGCTTTGGACTGGTTCTGAAGAAGATGGAAACCTGGAGGATGACGACAGAACGGAGAAATATATCAAGACGGAGCTACATTAACTAGAACGATACAGCATCTCTGCAATTGGTTGCAACACCCTTACTTGTTTGACCGTGGATGATAGCTCTGACTCTGCCAGTTGTTCCAGCTCTTCCCCAGACATGGCTTTCAGCTTCCCATTGCAGAGTCCAATGCTCCGTCCTGCAATGAAAACCCAGCCTAAAATTCATCCTTCCTCACCAGGGAAGGCTACTTATTTTCTCACTGGCAACAAAACCAGCAGCCTTTTAAGAGGCTCAGGACAAACTGTGTAGCTGATTACCAGGAGCAAGAGCTGTGTCACCTCTGGAGACAAAAGAAACCTCTCCAGGTCGAGGACAGCGTGCTCATACCCTCCTCACTCAAAGGCGGTTTTGCTTGAGTGCGGAGTAACATGCTCAGAATGGGTCCCAAAACCAACGTGCATGTTCACCCAGGATAATTTGATTTTGCAAGGCAAATAATGTGCAGAAAGGAACGGAAACGTCATGCTTCCAAGTTCAGCCTCCTCCTAATGCTTTTCTTGGGGTAAAGGCCAGGTAAGCAGCTAAAATCTTTTGATATGCTGCAATGGATTAATCTCCAAATGTACAGTAGAGAAAGAATAATCATGCCTAACTAAGTATAAAACCTTTTGGTCATGTCTTCAGATGGTGACACTCAGTAAAGCTCCACTAGACTTCAGCAAATCTGCTCCAAGTGAAGCTAGCTGAGGCTATAGCCCTTTCTTTTCAACTGATTGCACAGTTATTTCCAATAGCAAACTGCAAGCCCTAGGTCTGGTAAGTGGGAATGCTGAGATATTTGCATTTGAATAGAACATAAGAGTCCAAAATCCCAATGATGCCATTCACTTCTCATTTATGTCACCATGTAAGAAGTAACTTTAGTATCATTGGCAGTGCCACCACAGCACATTTTACAGTACAGGAAATAGAGCTATAATGCCTTATATAAATATCTATTTAATCACAGTATTTAGCTAGATTTGTTCCAATAGACAAGCAACACGCGTACTCCACATTGAGACTAAAATATAGACTGCAGCAAATGAAAAGGACAGCAAATGGACAAAATGAACTTTATGCAACTCAATAAATACATCAGATTTGACATGGGTCTGGGAGTTAGGCAATGGGAAGATAGCTAATTTATTACCAATGGCCATAGCCGTTTCCAAGGCATCTCCTGTCACCATCTTCACCGATACCCCTGACTCAAACAGGACCTGGACTGCTTCCTTCACTCCAGCTCTTGGAGGGTCAATTATTCCAACCAGGCCTAAAAATGTCAGTCTGCCAAGTTCTGGACCTGAAGCCAAGGCAAGGACTAAACAGAAAGCAAAGATCCAGTTAGTCCCCATCAGCTTCCAGATCTGAATCTATACTGTGCATTCAGCTTAGTACAAAGGGGCTGGAGCCATATACATGGGAAGGCAGAAGCGGTAATGATGCCAGGCCATCGAGACCCACTGAATAATTGATGGCTTCCTGCCACTGGGCAAGCTCTTCTTCATGTGCGCTGCCACCACACTTTGCAAGTCACGTGCTGAAGCCAAGTAAGAGTCAAACTTGGAGCAAGATCTATCTTTCCCTTTACAAATATGGAGCCAGACCAACCCCACATGACAAATCTGGTGCCAAAGTCAAAGCCCAAACATGCTGTGTGTGGCTGGTGATAAAGCTTCTCTGAAGGTGAAGCTTGGTTGCAGATGTGATTGCAACATTGAGGGTTTGTCTCATTAACGAAACTGGCAGATGGTATCTCAGACAAATGAAGTCATTCATGGAGGAGGAACATGCAGGCCTTTGCCTTCTGTTCCTCTGCATTTCTCTGATTCAAATCACCGATGAATGATTAGAAGAAAAACAAGGACAAGCCCTTTGGCAAAGCCTGCGAGTATAAAAAGACGTCAGGCAGCAGTTACTGGTGTGACTGAGGATACCTGATGTGTGCCATGGTGATGACCCCCAACACCTCTTCTCCTTGATAGGGGCTGAAGTATTCGTGCCCACATTTTGAATGCAAGATCTGAAGAAGTTGGGGGTTAGGACTGTCTTAAAGCCAAGCAGAGTCATTGTAGATAGGGCAAGGAAGAAATAAATCAGTCAAGGTAGGAGGGGGTGGGAGGAGGATTCACTAGACATGTGTTTGGTGCTGCTTTATCTGCAGCTGCTCCATGATTCACTAGAGAAATGAACAGGTGTTCACATTGGTTTAATGGTCCACTGACCTCTCAGGCCTAAAGATCCCATTCTTTTCTCCTCCTGGACATAGATGGCTTTCTGCTGTGGTGTAAGTAGCACCGAGATGCCCCCACTGTTATACATGGTACAATAGCGAATCACTTCTTCAAAGGCTCCCTTCATAAAGTAAATTTCCTGTTCCTTTTAACATATAAAAAGTATTGCCTGTTAAATGATTTGCCTCCTAGATACAGGCACACTTGTTTTTTTATGATCGGGTGGTGTTTTAGGGCATTTATAAACATGCTTTGGGAGTTGGGGAGGGGACACTTAAATTAAAGCACCTGGAGTGCTTCGTGCATCAGGGTTCCCATGCTGAAAAATGGTGGCAGGGGTGCTTTAACTAAAGCTCATTGAACAAGCTGTAGTTAAAGCACCCTCACCACCATTTTTCAGTGGGGAGATGCTGATACACATGACGCTGGAGTCTGCTGGAGCACAGTAATTCCCAGGCTCCAGCAGACTTCATTAATCGAGTCTGCTCTGATGTGCTGTAATTACAGTGCGCTGAAGCAGCCTCGCCGCACATGTATAGGTGCCCTTAGAGAATGCAATGTTTATGCTGTGATTATTTTCTACATTGCACAGGGATATACCCAGACATGGGTGATCTGATAGCAAAGGCTCTGTTCTTTTTAAAGCTAGGGAATAATGTGAGTGCATGCTCAAGTTAAAGGTGGAGGGTAGGGAAAGGAGATTTACATTTTCATTTAAAGTGTTGCTATAGTATTACCACTGAATTTTAATGAAAAAGTTCATTGACCAGTTTATAGCTGGTTGACCACAAGGATGACTGTTTCCTAAAAAAAAAATAAAATCTATTGAAAATCATCCTGTTAATCTCTGATATTTAGAATTTTTATGTAAAATATTATTACAATTGGCAGTTTTGGCATTTTCTGGCCAATTGTCCTGACAACATTTTAAAACACACCATCTACCAGTGTATGAAAGACTATCTGTGCCTATCCCTATGAGACTTCTATTCAGTGGACTGTTCACACATGCAATTAGAAACATAAAACCAGTAAGCAGAACTGGTTATACCTGATTTTTCAATATACATTTTACTGCCATCCACTTTTGTTCGGAGCTAAATGGGATTTCCTTCTTTCTTATATAAATATCTTTTATATCATTTAATTCCATCTGAAATAAAGGAAACAAATAGGTTGTTGTAACCTGAACAAAGCCAGCTGTTTGCATGCATCCTACACAGCCCCTTTATACACAAGCATTGGTCTATTAGCGCATATCTCTACATAGTATGTTTCATAGCCAAGGACAAAGAAGCATAGAAAGATTAAGGCCTTCTATTCCATAAGCATCTGCTCGCAGTGGGCATCCAATCTAAGACCCTGTTGTGAACATAGCTTCCCTGAGACATACACTGGACATCCTGAAAATGGAGGCTACTAGAACTGTGAACGAGCTAGAAAGAAAAAGGTGTCTTGACTCCTGGTATTGTTCTTAAACTCTAAGCCTGTGGGCGTGTCTACATGTGCATTTACTGTGGTTTTTCTGTCGTCTTCTATACGTGCAGGCATTACAGTGCAGTAACACTGTGTGTAGACTGACTTGGGACTAAAGTTAGTCACAAGTCAGTCCACATGCATAGGGTTACTGGGCAGTAAGGCGTCTACATTTGCCTTATTGCGCAGTAGCTACTCAGGCGTAAATTTGCTACCTGCATCATGCAGGTAGCAAATTTACACCCAAGTAAGCATAAATCACCATAGTTACCACACAGCACAGATGTGCCCATGTAGACATGTGCCTGTACTTCACAGTAATTTTTGGTAGCTGTGCAGTAATCTAAGTTATTGCACAGTACCTGTGCATGTGTAGACGTGCCCCGTACTTCTGTTATCTCATACCCAATTCACCGCAAAGGAGAGGGAGATGTCAAATAATGGGCTGAATAAGCTATCGCTGTAGATGTGTTAATTTGTTTCCTGAAAACGAAGTAAGCAAAGGAAGTTATTGCCAAAACCTCCTTCAGCTGTTCAGTGTGAATAGTCCAAACTTAAATACAAGCTGAATAGAAAAATGAGCTGCATGCCCTTCCTTGAAACAGTGATATTCTGATATGCCTTTTAGGGCTTGTTTCCTGTTGTCCTGGTTGACTGCACTTGAACACTCACTCAACTCCTGTGTTTTCAAGCCATAGTGGTAGCGTTTGTACAGCTGAACAAATCAAGTCTGGCTCTGGACAGCTCTCTGCACTCTTTGCAAGATCATCAATAGGACATTCAGCAGAATGCCTTGTTTTTACACTTTTGTGGGCAAATAGGTCAGAAACTAATGGGTGATCAAGCTACAGGAAGACCGCATGCCGTTGCCTCTAATTTGTCTGGTGCCTGTTCATTTTCTTCCTGCTTTTTGCAGGACAACTGAAAGCCAGCCTGGTTCAACCCCGAAGAAATCCATTGTGCAGAGTAATTACCTAGAGCAATCAGGCAAGGCTGTTATTATTTTGTCACTGGAACACAATGTGTGGATGTATTGGTCAGCTGCATAAGGTATGCATGGATGTGAGTTGGGGTAGAAAAGAGAAGACACTTAAAATAAGGATCAAAAACACAGTGACAGGGTCTTGAAATCCATCTGTTCAATTGCTAATTACAATCGATAATGTTCTATGAATTTTACCCCATTAAATCTCCTCCCACCCCCCTTTTTGGAGAATTTCTGGGATAATAAAGGATCCCATTCTCTCTCTCTCTCTTCACAGCACTCACAAGAAATCTGCCATTTTACTAATGACATAAATCATGATCCTAACGTGAAGAAATCTGTAAAAGACAAACCCACGCTCAAAATCCTACCTTCATAGCAAGAGCGACGAGAGCCCCTTCCGTTGGCTGACCCATCACAATATTTTTTCGAATAATAGCATTATTGGCTATACAGCCAGCCTAAAAATGACACATCCGCACACGTTATTTTCTCAGTATCAAATACTATACATTTCATTATACTGAGGAACAACCAGAATAGGGCAGATCAATGATATCCATACTGGAGCAACCTTTGATTCACATCAGGTAGAGTCTACATTAAGGATGTGGTGGCAATCAGACCCCAGATACTTTAAGACTCATGTTCAGGATTGGCCTAAAGGCTGACGGTAGAATATGGATCAATGGCACAGGGGTGTAGCTTGCTTAACACTTGTTTTCCAGCTGTTTAAGTTGGTCTAATAAAAGATATCAGATTCACCCAAAGAACCTTGTCTGATCATTGGCACAGACACGTCAGAAGCTTTTGGTCCAAACTAGCAGCACCTTCCCTCGAGATCAGCTGCTGCACTTTCGGTAGCGGTAGAATTGGGCAATATGTTTTAGCATTGGTGAAATTTCAAATCTTGGAATATTTTTGATGATGTCTTTTTACTTTCCCTTGCTTTTTGGATCATCTCAGCCAATCAGACATGGAGAAGCAATCCCTAATGATAATTGCTCTAAAACACAAAACAAATCTGAGGGGTGGGGTAGGGACTAAGCCCATGTGTTTCAGCTTGCACAAGCAAATAGCTGGTAGCAGCATGCAACTCATGAGTGTGTAAAGTTGCACAGATGTCTCTTCAAAACTTGCATTCCTTCCCATATGTTTGCTTCCACTACAGAAACTGCCTAACTGGCTGAAGTTTGGAAACCAACTACCTTCTAAAAGGTACTTGAAAACCCCAAACCTAATACATTTCTTTACACAACACCAATGCACAAACTTCTTTTTGCAACTGTAAAGTATTTCTTCAAGCTAATGATTCAGGCTTCTCCCTAGATACTACCTGTGATTGTCACCTGCTGTCAATCAGGGCTATGCTGGAGACAATCATTACACAAAACCCCTTTGGGACTTGCCTTGGGAGAGCAATGAAATGTTCATTATTTATTTATTAGATTGACATGCTGCTCTTCCCAAGTTTGTCACATTCATTCATATAAGGAAAGCATCCTAAATTATACCTGAATGTAAAGACAGCGGCTTGGTTCACACACTTTACACTTACCTCTACTAGCTTTCCTACGGAGACATTGGAAAATTCCTTTAAGACTTCCTTGGATGGTAAGAGGCATACACTCCCTTTCCCATTGTATCCAACCCCGCTGACCTGGGGGAAAGGAATGTGGAAGATGTATAAATAATACTTCCCAATGTCTCACTGAAATGTCCAACTTTCAGTACATTTTTGTTGTACAACCATGCGTCTTTGGGCAGATTTGTAATCATTAGCATTTTTCCAGTAACGATATTTCTAGCTAAGTGGACAAACAATATTCAGTGTTCAACACTGCCTAGGGAAGACTTGTGTTGCCTTAATTTGAATTGACTTGATCTGCCTGGATTCAAAAGGTTGCTTCTAGTGCCATCTTTGGGCCCGAATTTAGCTAGACACATATATATATATATATATAGATTTTACCACCTGACATATGACATCACACAAGCTCATAGTCCTGCATTGAGAGTGCTGTGTTATTGGCTAGTGCCGGTGAAATTCATCTTTATCTTTGCCTGGCAGCATTTTGTGCCTACTTTGCATTAGTACAAAAGATGATGTGGAGTAAGGCAGCAGAGAACAAGGCCTTAACTAGCAAAAAAAGTGTAAGGAATGTGTCACCCCGTTTTAAATCTTCCTGTGAGAAATGCAAAGAGCAGCACTTGGACTGGGGACAAGACTAAGTCATTATTCCAGCTTTTGCATTTATGCTGATATTTGTGGAGTGGAGTGTGTGCAATGCACGTGCCGTTTCAGTGCACATGCTCATTCAAGTATAGCATGCTCACTTTGAGGAGGTAAGTGCATGAGCAGCTTTTGTGAATATAGGCCCGCTTTCTGCACTCTTTAAGCAACTCAAGTCATTTATTTTAGTGGCTAGAATAGAGCCTAGGGCAGGAATGCTAATTCTCATACCCAGACTGATCTACAATCCTGGCTTGCCCAAAGCTGGCCAGTTTGGGCCCATAGTGATGCAAGTGAGAGCTGTCCCTTGGGTGTTTGAATGGAGAAGTCTTCCTAATATGACCGGTCATACCTCTGCCTGAAATCCATCTGAGGTTACGAGCTGAGTGACCGTCATCTCGTTGGCCGTCAGCGTACCCGTCTTGTCTGAACAGATGACGTTGCAGCACCCTGACACAAGGAAAGTTTCCATCAGAACGAACCACATGTGCAAGGGGACAACTTGAAATGCTGCAACATGTTCATATGTCACAAACACCAGCCAGTACTGGGCAAAGGACTCGCCAGAGTCAAAGAACAATGTACAAAAAGCTGGGGGAGCTTCCTGGAGAAAAATTCAGTCCAAATATAACCATGCCTCTTCAGTAGTTGAATAGCACATTGTGCTACCATGGGTAGGATTTGGGGCCAGCCTCTGGCAAGTGAGAGCTGATGAAAGATTGAATCAGTCACAGGGTAGATAGCTTCTCAGGATTCATTGCCTCCTCTGAACTAAGTGATGCCTCTGAGCAAGATCACACTCCCGTGAAACAGCCACTGATGCACTGGGAGGAAAGATGGGGTTTCATTTTTTAAAGCCCTTTTCCACCGCAGATGTCCTCTATGACCTGAGGCAAATCAATCACTTAACCTTTCCATGCCTTTCATTTGCCCATCTACAAAATGAGCAGAAAAGCACTTCTCTTCCTCACTGGAGTGATAGAAGGATAGGCACATTAATGACTGCAAAACTTTCTGATACCTCAGCAGCAGATCCCAGATACGCACCTCTAGCAGAGTTATGGGATGCTGAGAGAAGCAATCACACATCCCAAAGGGTGGAAATCATAGAGAGTTTCATTCAACCATGTAGAAGTATTTTGGGTCCTGCTTCTCATATACATTAGGTCCCTTACCACCACTCCACCAGTTTAAATGCATTGTAAAGTAGGAGCTAACTGAGTGAGTTAAATCAATGCGCCAATAAGGCCAGTTTACACCACCAGAGAAGGGGAAAGGGGCATTAGCATAGAGAAAAATTCAGCCCTCTAATTTTAATCTCGTAACTTGCTAAATCTGTTTCACTGCTTTGGAGCTGGTGAAACGGGCTGAATTTAGCTGAATTACAGGCCAATCTACTTTATTCCATGGGTTTCAAGTCCAACATTCATCATCCTCCCCAGCATCTAACTGCAGTTTTGGAGAAGTGGCCCTTTTATTAGTGGGAGGTTTGATATTTAGAATTAAAAAAAAAGGGCTGGATAAAGATGGGAACATCTGTTGCTCCCCAGATTTTGAATGTAGGTAAGCCTAGATGAGCCCTGCTTGCTGTCACCCCTGGGCATCACTGCCGAGGTCCCAGTTATTGGCTGGCACAGGCCATTCAAAACTAGAATTCATTTGGTTTTGTGTCTGGTTAAAGCAGGACGTCATGTAGAAAATGGTGCTAGGACTCCCTTGCTGCTTAGCAAGCCAGACCTCTGACAAGGGCAAAACTCCCAGGGGACAGATCCAAGGATGCAGTCATTCTGGGATAGTATGATATTCTGAGATAGTAGGATATGATGTGACGTATGATATATGATATGATACTTCATACCATATCATATCATATATCACATATCATATGTGATATATCATATATTGTATGTCATGCCATATAAGATATGATATGTGATATGATATTCTGGTATAGTACAGTATCTGGTAAGGGGAGGTATTTGGAAGATAAAAGGAGCCAGAAGAATAGCAGCAAAGTTGCAGCTGAGTCAGTCATGCCCATTGATCAACTGCAGAGAGCTGCTTTCCAAGTGAGGTGCCAAGCAGGAACAGCCTCTGGAGCAAAAGTTGGGGGAGGAAGCGAAGGAACATATCTAAGGGTATATAAGCAGGCCTGAAAAAGAAAGGAGAGCTGGCTCCATGAATGTCAAGGACTGAAAGAGTGAAGGGAAACTTCGAACTGGTCCTGAGGGCTGCTGTAGTGCCCTGGGAAATTACAGGGAGGAGTGAGAAATGTCGGTGGGAGTGGAGATGAGGCGTGAGCTTATTCCAGGGAATTTGGACTATTTATTGGCTCTCTCATTCAAGTCACAGGCTTGCAGTCAGCTGGTGCCAGGTGCCCTGAGCAAGCAGGTAGCCATGCATGCAGTCACTGCTTTGACCGCATGCAGGGGACAGGCAGATGCCTTACCCAGCGTCTCCACTATGGGCAGCTTCTTCACGATCACTCTTTTCTTGGCCATCCTCAAAACGCCGAGGACCAGCGTCACCGTGACCACTATCGGGAGGCCCTCTGGGATGGCAGCCACAGCCAGGCTGGGTTTCAGTAAAGAGAGACAAGACTTTCCATTACAATGTGTTCAAACTGCCCTGTGCTGCACCCACCACCTAACTGCATGTTGCAAATCAATGTTTCTGCACCGCATGAGATGGGACTCTTGCCTCAAAAGATAAGATCGGGACTGGAAATAGATTGAACTTGGGTTTCCCACATGTTAAGGACTCCTATTTTGCCATTCTCTCTCTTACCAGAAAGATGTCTATTCTGGTTTCTTGCTCCTTCTCACACTAACCAATGCCCTAGATCTGTGAAACACTTCAGTGAAACAGCATTTTCCAACTGAAACTGTTTCATCACACATTTTTGCCTAAGAACTAATCAGCATCTTGCATTCCAACAGGAACGTCACCGCTCAGCACCGAGGAAATCCAGGGTCGCAACCCATTCAAACGTGCCATTCAAACCTAGAGACCACTCCTAAAATCCTGACTTCAATCCTTTTCTTCTTCCTCACTTTGTAGTGACCCTGGAACCAAACTAGTTTCTCTTCTTTTCTGTTTGAATGCAAAATACTAGAAAAATAATGATCTTGGGGCCATGGTAACACTTAACGTACTTTTCCCAAGTCTTACCCAAACAGATGGTTCTCTGTATTTATTTAAGGGGCTGTGCACGCACTTTCATATCACGTCAAAATATAACTTTCCTTGCCTTATAGACAACTTCATCAGATAAGACCAACAAGGCTAATATTTGCAGATGTAACACTCCCTCTTACTTTATAGCATAGTTATGGTGGGACACGTACGATGGGAAATAGGAATGTAGGCGGGGAAGCCTGAGTTTAGATATGCCTTGCTGAAGGAGCACATTCACAATGCAGTTCTGATGCCAATGCAATAATGCACTGGTAAAATAAAACCAGAAATAAAACTTCACACCTGCTTTTATTTCCTTCATTTGTCATTGAAGAAATAGTACATTCTTTCACCCTTGCTCTGAAATCTACTGAAGTGAATTTATCATAGAGAGGTACGGCTGGAAGGGACCTCAAGAGGTCATCGAGTCCAAGTGGTAAAACTCCTACTAATTTCGTAGGCTGAGGATCAACGGCTATACTGAAGAGCTTACATGAGTAGCAAATTCTGTTCTGGACAAAGAAAAATTGCCCTCTGTTGTCTCTGTGTCAGCCACTTGAATGAGAAATGTTGTTGAGAGAGAGATTTCATTGCACGTAAGAAAGCAAGGAGTCTTTTCAATCCTCACCTAACTCCAATAGTAAACATGCTGAGCAGATGTTTTCCTTGCAACCAGCCAATGAGCATTATTAAACCTAGAACGGAGAAAAAACAATATAAATCAAACTTTTTAGGGAATGCCATCTTCTTCTCCTCCAGCTACCTTTGCATCTGAGTGCCCAGCTTTTGACTGCTCCGGCCCCAGAGCCAGTCAGACGTCCGTAACCGAACGCGAGTAGAGTTCTCACGAACTCACCAATTATGCCAAAGGAGAAGAGGGTAAGCTGCTTCCCCAGCTGATCCATGCTTTTCTGCAGAGGAGTTTTAGGTGTCTGGAAACATGAATGAAAATAATGCCTGTTACATAAAACGTGATGTGTGTCTAGGATTGAGGACAAAATGAATATGCCAGTCATCACTCCTGCAGCGCCAAGTAAGCCCAAACTGAGATTAGACGTGGATCAGGCATTGTTGCAACACGCACACATAGCCCCTACCTTCAGGAGCCTAAGTCTAAACGCACAAGACAGGCCAGAAAGTTAAATGCTTCGAAGTGGGAGCCGAAAGCTGCATGCATACATTTGATATTATACAGTCCCTGGATAAAATGCAGAAGCCGTGTTATCTCGAAGCTGGAACCCCCTCCAGTTAAATTCCCCATTCTCTAGGCTGCACAGGCAGTGAATGGCCCTGGTTTCTCTTCTGCACCATGGCACAGCCTGAAGAGACGGGATGGAGAGGGCTGCCAGAACAGCCCAAACCCAGGTCAGACAGTAGTAGAGACTCAAACCAGCTCTCCCTCATGCCATGCCAAATCACAGTGGACTCCAATATTTTAATAAAAGCGTGCAGACGCTGATGCCACAGAGCCCCCGCAGGATAGCTACCGCCCTCTTCCAACAAAACCGAGTTCATTTCCCTTACCTCCTCTGCTTGCATCATTTTGAACACTTCTCCAAACTGCGAGTTTTTGCCAGTTCCAATAACCACTCCCTGAATTAGGGCGAGAGAGAGAAGTCACGCCTGTTGTCAACTTTACTTAAGACATGTTGTGGCGACATAGCAGTGGAGCGCATAGAGGACTCACTTTTCCTGTCCCATACCGCACCAGGGTTCCCATGAAAACAACATTACTTAGTGTCGTTATGTCCCCAGCTTCCACTAAGGTACCATCAGTCTTGCTACAAGGCTCAGCTTCGCCAGTAAAACTGGATTCATCCACCAACAGGTCTGTAACCTAATTAAAAACGTAAGTGTTCATGGCTTTTCACCCAGCATTGATTACTGCACGTTATCACTTATGCATGAGCTGGAGCTTACCTCTATCAGTCTGAGATCTGCGGGAACCCTGTCTCCAACAGAAAGACACACGATATCTCCCGGGACAAGTTCCCGTGCAAGAAGATGGTGCAGTTTCCCTTCCCTTATGCTGCGTTACATTGAAAATGAATGTAAATAGCATTAGTTGTAGCAGCCCCACAGTTTGCTAGGGAAAGAGGAGGAGAACTTCTCCCCCATCCTAAAAAAATGAACATGCTAAGGAAAGGCAATTATGTCCCTACTCTGAGTACACTCTCAATCTGTAAACAGAAGGCTGGATTTGGAAACTGGATTTCAATAGTATGTTCATTTAACTCAAGTGTCTACAACTAGAGAATTATCCCTGCTATTTGAACTCAAAGACTGCTTACATGCAGCTTCAATATCCTGTAAGACTCAGCAGACTGTTGAAAGGTAGAATTATGGTTGATTTTTTGGGTTTTTTTTTTTTTTGGTATTGTTGTCCTACATGTTTGACCTTCAAAAGATTTGGTGCCTCTTTAACGCAATTCACTGAAAGAAACAGGTAAAGGTGATCAGAGTATTTGGAAGGTGCAAAGTTGCATGACCTTTAATGTAGAAAGAGCTGCACCTCCTTTTTTGATACAATGGTTATAACTTCTCCAGGAACCGCTTATTTCCACTGGCTATGTAAGACCTGATTTTCAGAGGTAACTATAGCAAAATGGGCTTGTAAACTGGAGAGCACTCAGGCGAGTCCGATTTGATGAACCAGACACGGCTGTAGACTTCAGTGCAATGTAGACTTGTGGTACATACAGAAATGCTTTTCAAAATTTGGCACATGCAATTGCATGCATGCATTAACATGTAGCTAATTTATTCCCAAGTGCCTATCTAGGCATGTAAATTGGGTATTTGTATATTGGTGTTAATTTGCATATACATATGTTTATGTGTATACAGAAATCTCAGCTTGTAAAAAGACAGACAACCCATTAGGCTCAGTCTCACAGTGCAAAGCTATAATAAAGTCAGAAGATATACTTAATCTGGGATTCTCCTGCCTCGGAGAATCTACAGGAGCGCAAAGGGCATATTTATGCCTTCCCTACACCCTAGTCATCTCCAGGTAATGGATTCACTTTTGTGGGTCGCTGGCAGCTAAACAACCTTCTGGTTGCGGTAATCTATATCTGGAGACCAGTCTGGCATTCAGCCAGCCAGGATGGTGGGCAGGTCACAAAGATGACCTGAAGGCATTCATTCTTGCCACTGCTTTTTCACCATGTGCAGCGTAGCTATCCTGGAGTGAGACTGTTCAATAGGATGGATCTGTGGGTGCATGCTAGGTACTACTTTGCAAATCTAGTCCTTGCTATTCTTGAAACTGTATAAACTGTCTTTGGATGTGCCTAGTATATGATATAATAAAAGAAAACACAACTGCAAATTATTCTGAGCATGCAGTTATCAGGCCAAACAAAGGAAGGAGAAAGAACAGAATAAGGAGCAATGGTCTTGAGTTGCGATGTTGCAAGTTAAGTTAGATATTAGGAAAAACTCTCTCACTAGGAGGGTAGTAAAGCACTGGAACAGGTGACCCAAAGGGTTTTGTGGAGTATCCATCCTTGGAGGTTTTTAAGACTGGGATGATGTAGTTGGGGCTGGTCCTGATTGGAGCAGGAATTGGACTAGATGTGACCTCCCAAGATCCCTTCAACCCTCATTTTCTATGGTTCTATCAAATAATGATCTGATAGCATGAGAAATATGACTTTCCCCACCCCCTATAGTGATTTAGCAAAGGTTGGGAAGCCTAAACATTATGCGAACCCTTCATATGCTAATACAGTCATTTCCATATGCACATTTGGGAAACCAACATTTGATTTATAGGAATGGCTGGACTCTTAGCATTATAGCCCACATCTGCTGCTTTGCAGTACTTGTGCTCACACCCCTGCAAAGCGTTGGTATCACACGCAGGATCTTCAGCTCTCAAACCCCAGGCCTGAGCGAAAGGAGAACTCCCATAGCCACAAATAACCAGAGCTCTGTAGTCACAGAGGTGAGTTATCATGGGAGATATAATTGTATGCATGCAGGGTGCTCATGTCCCATCCAGAGACAGGCTTATCGCTTATTTGGTTTTGAAGCTCGCTGCATGCGCAAACATTGCCTTCGTTATCTGCTTCGCTGCCCAGAACTTAAACGAATAGGTATGTACAACATACCAGTTACACTCTGGAGGGACTAGCTTGTTGAGCTCTTCCAAAGATTTTTCAGAGCGATATTCCTGATAAGAAAGTAGCACAGAATAAAGTCACAAAAGCAGGATGGCTTCCAACGGCGCTATAAATTGAGCTGGAAAGCTACGCTACGAGGTTTCGCTCATGACATACCTGGATGAAGGCCACCGTAACCACAATTAGCACGGCCTAAGAAGAAAAAGGTAGTAAATTCTTGGGCATGTGGACTACAGCTAACAACATGCTAGCGTGGACGGGGCAGTCGCTTACCATTGCAATGCTCACAGCATCCTCGTACTCTTTTGTGATGACACTCACTAAGGCAGAAGCCAGCAGCAGCAGAATCAGCGGGTTCTTAAACTAAAAACCAAAATGGGCTTTTTTTTTAATTGTGCATGAAAAATCCAGCACTAAAGGTGAACCGAGAAGCAGTTTAGGGCCAGACTTCATTCAAAACAGCAAGGATCACATAATTTGCATTGAAATCCCCCCTAAGACTCCCCAGCAGCATCCGTCTGTAATCATTGACTTGGGGAAATTAAATCCAGTCTGCTACCTTTCAATCTAATCCTACTTAGCCTGCTCATGTGGGCACAGGCGTGGAAGAGCTGGGGCACAGACCAAGAAGATAAGATAAAAGCTCAGTCCACAGCACGTGTGCTTCTGGCTGCTGTTGGCTAGTGAAAGCTTAGTATTTTTTAAATTGAGTTAATTTTAGTAGGTGCTAAATATGAATATGGGGCTTAATTTTAAGCTCCAGTGTGTAAACATCTTAGCTTCACTTAGCTACTTCCACAAGTGATGCAATTAAATTAGGATGAAGGAAAGAGAAGAAAGAAGTCTTTGCTTGCCATGGCAGACGAGTTACAGCTTAACATGTTAAAGGAGCGAAGGCTTGATTCTGTTCCCATTGCAATCAATGCCACTTCACTGCCACCCTAAGATCCATAGCATTTATTTTACAAGTTTAGTGACATGAATAAACCATGCTGAAATTTAAGTCTGGTTTTAAGGATCGTTCACATTTGTGTGTGAATTATGCGGTGCACCAAAACTGCCAAAGAGACTGAAGCATTGTCAGAAAGTGCAGGTATAACTGAAGAATTAATATGGTAACTTCAAAGGAAAATAACTTGCTAAGAGTCAGGATTAAGGGAAAAAAAATTTTCAACATTTATTAAAAATTTTTGATTAGGAGTGCAGAACGTGTTAGAAGATTTACTAAGTGTTACGTGCTTAAAGAATATTGATCAGGTCAGATAAAAAATACTGAAATAAAAAGTAACCCTTAAAATAATTAAGGCCTTCGAGATCTGGCTAATATGGAACCAGCAAAACACAAAACCAGCAAGAAAAGAAATCCCAAAATAATAAATCTGCAACGACAACAACAAAAATCCTGCTCTAAGGTAGGCATGAAAGATAGATAAAACTAATGAGATCCACTGGTGAAAGGAAAATTTAATCTATATCTGCGCAAGGATTACTCAACTGAAGAAGAATAAGATTAAAAATGTCACCCATCCCCATTGCTTGTTTCTGTAGGTTTGTTTGAATCATTGACCTTTCCAAATAATCTGCAGTATCAAATTTATTACCATATCAAAGAGCTGAAAGTCAGCTTTCATCCGAGCTTTAGAGGCCACAGGCATTTTTGCTGAAGGTTTAGTGCTGATCGCTGAACCATATAATAACTCATATCAGGATGAGACCAATTTATTACTTTCCTTCTCAAACCTTTCATTCTTCCGTCACCGGACCATGCTCCAAGTGTTAATGCAATCGATACATGAATGACAAAGCTTGTGATTTATGCACACGGCAAAGATCTTTATCTTCAGACACAGCAAATAGGGGTCTTTAGCCTGCAGCGATTTCCCCAGGGATACAGATAGCCCAAGTACTTCTTTAAAGAATGGGGGCTCATGAACCAGTATACGTTTTACCATACAGAATTCAGGATGATGTTTTTTAACAGCTGAGTACTACAGAATTGCAGAAATATATGGCTATCTTGGTTGCTTTATCCAGGCATTAAAAAAATTCACAAAATAGTTACCTGGTCTAGATATTTCTTCCATATTGGCTCTGTATTGTCTACTATAAATTCATTCCAGCCATGGGTCAGCCTGCGATGGAGCACAGATAACTCCGAGAGTCCCGTTTGTAAATCGACCTGGAGGGTGATTAAGATCATAGTGGATAACTGTACAAAGCTACATTAAAAAGCTGTTAATAAGCTTGGACAGAAGTTGGGTCTAATGTTTGACTAAGTGTTAGAGCTGTTTTTTATATGAGATGGGCTGTACAAACTGGAATACTCAGAATGACCTGAAATTGGAGACCAGGAGAGTATGCTACAGTTTTGTCATCTACTGTCCAAGAACCTGCAGAAGAGGCATAAATAAATTAATAAACCCTCCTTCCACATGGACGATTGAACGGCAGATCAAAAAGCAAACATGGGACCGAGTTCTGGATTCACTAGAAAAAAATACTTCAGTGTTTTTCCATATGAAAGAGACAATATTTTAAAAGAAACCAAATTGCAACTGCAAGTTTTAAAAGACAGCAAAAGCGGACAATATATGGGAAGTTTAGAAAATACTTTGAATTATGACACTCCTTGCTTCTTTAGTCAGTGGCTTTTGGATTATTAGTCTAATACATCCATGGCCAAGCGTGCGTTCCTCCCAACGTAGTATTAAGTTTCTCCTATGAGAGGAGTTTTAATAGGAATTGAGTAACCATGGTCTGGATTTGAAACACAGATGGAAGCTGAGTCTCTAATAGCTCTCCTGAGTTAGACTCTCTCCTTGTGCTCTTTGTGGGACACCACAGATATATATGTGCACCCCAGCTCACCCCTGCCACTTCAGCATGCACACACAAAGCACATGATTGAGGGCCTGCAAAAGCATCAGGTGGTATTTTGAGGAGGTATCTCCTGGTCTAGACCCATAAGGCAACTTTTCTTGAGATCCTACAACTGCAGTAGGTATAAGTTGTGAACCTGAGGCTATACAACAGCCCACTAAGATGCCACATAAGAACTGAGCTGGAAGACCACATAGCAGGTCAGAGCTGTGCATATTGGATGGACGTTGGCAGAACGGGCCTGAACCTCCTACCTGCTGGTGATAGACAAAGAGTCCCCGAGTCATGAATCATCTGGACGGCTTCAGTAATGGTTCGCCACCATCATTCGTCCCCACAAGGTAACTCCTGTTATTCAGCCCTCATAAAAGTCATCCCAAATTTGAGGGCTCTTCCCAAAAAACCCCCCAGATCTGCATACCCACAAATTATGGGGGAGGTCACATTGGCAAGTGGATTTGAACCATGCTGCTTGACCCCGTCCCTGAGTAACACAAAACTAACCAGCAAGAAAAGAAATCCCAAAATAATAAATGTTGAGTCTCGATTGAGGTGACAACACCTGTAGTCACGCTTACATGCAGAGCCTTGGCCAAGTCTTCTTTATGGCATTTGCAAGCGTCTCTGGAGGACAGAGCTGTGACATCCTTCTCCTGTTCAACTACTTCCAGCTCGCATTCTTCAGTCTGAGTAACAGAGAAAGCAAGGATTAGGCAAGGACGCAGCGAGGGCAAGCATCATGTTGGCTTTGGGTTTCTCCATTTACGGGACTTCTCTTCTGTTATCTCTCCAGTCACCTCTCCAGTGACCTCTTGCTTATCAAAACACTTGGTCTTCAAAAGCACTTTACAACCATTAGCTACTAAATCTTTACTATCCCCCTCTAGTTTAAGTATCTAGTATTTATCTTTATCTGACAGCTAGGGAAGATTAAGACAGAGAGATTAAAGGATTTGTCCAAGGCCACAGAGGCACTCATTGTCAGAGGTGCAATAGGCGCTGGTAATGCCTTCATTTCGAGTCTTCTGGTCTTTGCCTCTGAGAGGACTCTCTTCCTGAGCTCTGGACATGTGAACGTGCTTATTTTACTTTGAAAATGAAAGACAAACTTCCAGGAAAATCGGTCTACAGTATACTCATGTCTGAGTTAAAAGCTTGCAAGCTCCTCACCATCTTGGCTACAATACTTATTATCCTGACGTATATTAATATTAGGGATGGGTAATCCTGGTTGCCCATGTTATGCAGCCTTCCTTAGTAAGGGCACATAGCCAGTCAGGGGCTTCTCTTCACTGACAGTACGTGGGGCACAGAAATACCTTTCAGGGGCGTATTACCAACGCTGCATGCCTCACTGATCTTTGTCAGCTAAACAAAAATCAATCAGGATTTTGCAGAACATTTCAGACCGTGGCAAAAGAAGAGGAGGACCAGATGTGAGTGCCCGAAGCAACAAGGGGCGTGTGCACCCGGCGGATTTGGTCAGGAAGCTGGGTCTCGACAGCGAGAGTGCATTGCAGAAGTGGGCGAGGACTACAACTAGAAAACCCAAGAAAGCAGGAAGCCAAGCATGACTGGGAAGGAGGAATGTGCAGGAGAGCAAAGCTGAAAGGGCAGAGAGAGGCCTGAGATCAACCGTCTAATTTGCTGGATAATAAACCTTTTCTGGGGGGCTTAGGAAAAGGACTGTGGCAAAACTGAAAGAAGCTAACATTAAGGGTGCTTGTACACATGACGGGTGTTTAGTTCTCAGGGCTGATTCAATGCCCCCTAAATTGAAATGGGGGAGTTTAATTGAAACTCACCATGTCGAGTTTTCCATCACTGCGAAGGGCCTGATCCTTTTTTTTTTGGTTTGGTCACAGCTGGAGCCTGCCCACGGTCAGGGGTCAAACCACTGAGCTGCAAGGGGCCCCGGTCCTTCCCTCCACAGCAGCGGTGCCCCCCAGGGCTGCCCAGGCTGTCCCAGGCTTGCCTCAATCTCTCAGTTAGATCTGGCAGCATCTGCACTGGCACCTTTAGCTGTATGTCCTCTCATCTATTTTTGGCCCCAAACTGCTGGGGATAGTTGCTGCCTCCGAGCTGGGGCAGCAAACTCTTCCCTGATGCTGTGCTGGGGCAGCACCCAGCTCACCAGCAGCCTGACGGGTGGCCCCAGTGGGTGCTGCTGCCATGGAGGGAAGGACCAGGGGCCGCTTGGCCCACCGGCAGCTCACTCCCCGGCTGCGGGAGAGGGAGGCAGGCTCCGCCGAAAAATAAAAAAGCATTGGGTGCATCACCGCTTCTGCCATCACCAGGCACCTGGGGCTGGCAGGACGCCCGGGGCCATCCAGGAATGGGCTGGCTTGCCCCTGGGGCAGTGCAGGAGTGTGGCTGGGTGCCTGGGGACGGCGCACGGGGCACCACCTCTTTAAAACAGCAGGGATTTGATCAGAGCAGCCCATAAAATAAAATCCACCGAACATTGGCTCAGGTTCCAGGACATTGCTGCTCTCTCATATTACAGAGCATAACTTTATCATCAGGCAATAATGATGCTCTATGAGAGAGCATAAATTATTACCATGAAAATGACTATTAATCCTATAAACTCTGCTCCATCCTGCTTTTCTCTGCCATCTGACTCGTTGGCGCTGGTAATTCGAGTGTATTGTAGCTGGATGCTGGCTCCGACTAGTCCGACTGCTTAAGAGATTAGCAAACCTCCATCAGCTGCAGCAAAGAAAACTGTGCTCTCATTATCTCGTGTTTCCAGTGAATTGCTTAATGAAATTATTAGGAATATGTCTGGGGAATGCAAGTCCCACTCAGGCCTTGTGCTCTGAAATTTCCCAGTCGACTGGAATCTGCTGAGTTTTTGCTCTTTTGGACAGCTACTAGCCCCTTCCTCCTTCAAACAACAGGAAAATCCTCCTGGTACAGAGAAAGGTCTTATCCCTGGGGGGGAAAAAGCCTTGTTATTCAAAGGAGTCATCATAAATTAGGAGCCCTTCATGAAATCCCTGGCAGCTTACTGAAACAAGGAATTGCAAGGTGACAAAACAAAGCACGAGTACATGTTCACAGCATCCATGAAGGAAGTGAAGATTTTTCCCGCATCTAGAAGCACTTCTAGGAGACCGTCCTTCCTGTCTAAGAGACAAGATGCACTTGTTTTGCTTCTCGGGTGAGCATCTCTGAGGCTTAGCTCCCCACCTGCCAAGACAGGGGTCATCTCCCTATATCGCGGGGGACAAGGATCCACGACCAGGGTTTCTGAAGCATCTCTGTGCCGCTTGCCCAGCAGCTCTCATGGACACGGCCCAGGAATTGGGAGATCCTGGGTGTGCAGCATGCGAGGTGGCATTGCAAAATTTAAAGTCTCTATGCCTCACTTTTCCCTCTCAACAACAACTCCTCACAGCAGGAGTGAAGGGAGCTGCGAAGCTGAATTCATTAATGCTTGTAAAGGGCTTTTGCCTCCGAGCATGAAAGACGGGCAGGAAAAAACACAAATACAGCCAGAAAAGGGCTGATGCCCTATCCACAGAAAATGCAATTGTGGGTGAAGACTAGTTTCTAGGGTCAGAAGGGACCTCAACAGATCATCGAGTCCGACCCCCTGCCTGGACAGAAAAGAGCGCTGGGGGCAGACGACCCCAGCCAGATGCCTATCCAGCCTCCTCTTAAAGGTAGGGAGAGCACCACCTCCCTTGGGAGCCCATTTCAAATTTTGGCCACCCTTCCTGTGATGTGCAGGGACTAATGGTATGATGAGATGTTACTGAATCACGGACCTCCACTCTCCTTAGCTAGTCCAGGTCTTTTGCAGTGAGTTTGAAGCCCCCTGCACTTTCTAACAGGGAGGAATACCTTACTTGGTTGAAGTTGGCCTTGGTTTTATGGCTTTGGAATATTTTTCCAACAAGCCCTTGAGGATTTTGGAAAAGGATGTGCTGAAGTCATTATTAGCATTGATCAGCAAGTAGTGTAACAGAGTTCAGGTTACTAAGAAAACCCCGCAGCTCTCTCGTAGCCAACAAGGCCCGGGTTGCCGTGCTTGCACCTCTCCTAGTGAGCTACGAGACTCCTTCCCATGCCGGCATCTTACAGTCTGCTGCACAGCTCCTCGGCAAACACTGCCTTACTCGACAAACATGCAGAAAACCAGTTTTTCCTTATTTATAAAAGGTTATGTTCTGCAATGTAAAAGGGAGAGGGGAAAACCTCCCCATCCCCCTCCCGAGAACCATAATGCATCAGGTTTCTCACTGACAGCTTGCTGTGAAACAAAGGAAAAAACTCTTCGCTTCAAAAGGAAAAGACCATAGGGCAGAATCCCAGGGCCAGCTAATGATAATCAAAAGGGGTTACAGCCCCTTCTCTGGCAGAAACGGCCAAGGCCTGATTTGCTCCGGCTGCTTCGCAAGCGGGCAGGAGACAGAACTGGTCGCACTGGGGCACTTGGCACTTGTAGGGGTTTTCTGCCATTGGCACTTAGGAGCCTCAGCTCTCCCAGAGCAAAGGTGGCTTAAAAACACTTTTTTGACCCTCTTCCCCTCTTCAGTTTCACTTTTCCATGCCGCCTTTCCAGAAGGGATGATGTGGCATGAAATCTTGGCCCTCCTTACTACAAAGGGAGAGAATGATATGAAAGAGCGATTATGAAGTGCTTCATGCAATGAAGAGTGCCTCTGGGGTTACAAGGAAGCCTAGAAAAAAAAATCTCATGCTGTCACGGAGACAGAGCTGTCTCTGTCCGTTGATTAATTAACTGGGTTTCCTTACCTATGGTTTCTGCCTGGATCTGCGTGAATCAACCCAGCTCTTGGAAAAGCAACACTGCCTTGATGCAGGTTGAGCAATGAATTAACCCAATGCCACCTTAAAGCTGGACAGCGGCTGATGAGCTAAATGCACATGGGCCAACGACTGGGCTTTACAGCATTCAACAGAAACAGCCGCTGAACGGTTGCATTTTTGGCTTGCGAGTACCAGCTCAATTGCGGGAAATCATACTTGCTGTTGCAGTCGTCGTCTGAACCCTTGGGCTGAGCACGGGGCTATTTGGAGCTATGGGGCCATACAAAGATTTGAGCGTTGCAGTGGTAGGGCCATGTTGAAAGCACTGGGCTGGGCCTGGCAGGGAAGGTAGGTGGGGGCAGGCCTACTTGGAGAGCCCTGGCAAGACGGGAGTGGGAGAAAAGGCTCTGAGTAGCTTGTCGTCATTGGGCCTCACTCAGTTTGGTTCCTGGACAGTACGGTCAGAAATGTAGCTGCCTATGGGTTAGGCAGTAGCTGAGAAGGGTGTTGAGGGTCTTGGTTTTGCCTACAGGTTGGACTGTGGTGGGCCTTTAGCTAGAAACCCTAGCCCTGCTCTAGTCAGAGAGCCCCCCAGGAAGGCAAAATCTGTAGGAGATGTAGAGAGACAATGTCTTGCAGAATAAAGCCTGTGAGGAAGCCACATGGTCCCTTTCCTCCTATTATTCTTGCACCCTGCTGGCTTCTGTTTGGGTGCTAATAGAGGACTCGTAAAAATGAGACACGAGCATGACCTAGCCCTGCCCTTGTCCTAGTTAATGTTATAGTTTCCCCATGTTGGACCACACTTGCACTCATCCACACAGCTGTCGTTTTCTCAGGACGGCCGAACCACTTTTAGAACCCCTCTTCGTGCCTATGTAGCAGGAGACTATGCACTTGCCACCTATTCTAGTCCTACGCCTGACCCAATATTATACCGATAGCTGACATCGCTTTGTTCAAGAACAGTAATATGTGTGTGTAGGTTTTTAGCCCTATACCTGAACAAATGCCAGGGTGCAGGGGGAGGAAAGCAGTTCAGTGCAGGGGGAGGAAAGCAGTTCAGGACTCTAGGGGCATGATGAGATGAAGCCCCATTCTAGACTTACATATAAGACTGCCCATAGTCAACTCACCTGGTCATCTTCAGGGGAATCCAAAGCTGTTGGATGTGAGGCTAACTATGTCACTCCCTCATGGGTTATGAACTAGGGTAATTGGTGTGCCCTAACCACTCTGTCCTAATGGGCTGTTAGGCATAACTTTGACCTGACACATCTTTCTTGCCCTCATTATCTTCCTCCGCCTTGGGACCACAGTTTTCCCCATAGAACCTGCCATTCTTGTCCTTTCCTCGGAGCCTTGTCTGTCCTGCTACAACATCACTCTCATGCGAATATTTTTGCAGATGGTGCTTTTATTGAGCTGCAAATCCCAGACCTTTTTCCTGAGTTTGAAGCTGATTAAGAATCCATCAAGGTGTAGCGAAGGTACATAAGCAATTATTGCTAGCATCGCATTAACTTCTATAGGCACCATTGTACCAGACACTGCATATGCCCATGGTCAGACACAGCCCTTGTGCCTCAAAGAATTTGCATAATACAAAATCTCATCAAAGCTGGGAGGAGAAGCAGAGGCACAGAAGACATGCCCAATGTTACGGAGCCAATGATTAATATAGTTGTATATAAACTCCAGGTGTCTTGAGTTGAGTGCACTAGCATCTACCCATTTGATGGATCTCTTTTAAATAATCACATGCTCTGTCTTTTTAATCAAGTGGGAACTGGGTTGTATGTGAGAATCCAGTCATTTTTTAATTATTATTCTTGATATATAAATTAGTGGCTATGTGTTTAAAAAAATCTGTACTTTTATAAAGGGAAATTTACTGCTGAATTCCATTGCTTTTATTAGGACTTTTCTGGAAGTGAACATTAACCATTTTTCTATTAGGCTAGGGACAGGCATTACACATAAACCAGTTTAAGTGATCAGAAACCGGTTTAAACCTGTAACAGAACAGATGTTCCGTACACATAAACCAGTCTGAAAATGACTGAAACTGGTTTGAGATAAACCTGGTTGAAAGTAATATCAGACATAACTGATTTGGGTCAAACCAGTTTATGCAATACCTGTCCCAGACCCCTTGCTGATTTAAGATAAACCAAACTCCCCCAACATCCCAGCATGCTCTCTGGACTGAGCAGGGCTCTCTGCTCCACAGCAGGGCTGGTCCCTCACCTCTGCTCCCTGGCTGAAGCTCCAGCAGAGATTTGTAGGCACACAGCATCTGCCTGGCTTCTCCCTGCTAAGCAGGGATTGTTCCCCCACCCCTCTGCCTTATGCAAACACCTCAGCATCAGCTAGTAAATCATATGCTAGCTATGGTCTGTACTATGGGCAAAGACAGACAAGCTTTTTGGAGCTAATCAACAGGTAGCTTAATGTTCTTCCTTGGAAGAGCTGTTTAAGAAGAGCTTGAACTAATGAGGCTTTGTTTTCTTAGTGGATTGATAAACACTGAGTTAGGGGTGATAAATATGCCCTGCTGGGCAGCTGAGGAAGAGGTGGGGATAAACAGATCATCCTGCCAAGGTCCTCGCC
>NW_017728915.1:35689595-35690691 GCF_001723895.1 Crocodylus porosus | reverse complement strand
CCGTTCCCTCCCACACCGGCAATAAACTGTGTGTATTTTGGTTAAAACCTTTGTAGCAAAGTATAATTTGCCAAGGGCATGGGCACCTGAGTGGGAAGCAAAATGTGTTCATTATTACAGCAGTATGGCTTGTGTGACTGCCTGTCTCACCTTTCCTATTCACGGTGACCAATTCAGAAGGATCGAGGACGAGATGACCCCTGAGCAGCTATGTCAGCCAACTAAATTGTTCATTTATAAAGTCTTTGAATCAAACTTTTACAGACTATGTAAATAAGCTCTGCTTTTCTATTGATGTGTGGTGTGCTGTGCCAACCCCTCTTTCTGTCTGCTTCTATATGGCATTCTTTTCCTTCCAGGTACTTTTATTTTTTCTCAAAGGACACATATTATAGGCTTTGCTGTTGGTATATAAACATATGTTTCAATAATAAAAATATAAAGTAAAGAACAGCAGCAATAAATAGTTATATGGACCTCCATTAAGAAATAAAAACATAATATGGGAAAGGCCTTTTTAGATGTGCATACCACCAGTATGGCAGATAGTAAAAATTAAGAAGTCAGGCCTATAATAGAATTGTGACTAAACCCCAAGTTGGGGTATAGTCACAATTCTAGTATAAACTTGTGTTCCCTGGGCTGATGATATTAGTAGAAAATGGTACATGTCTAAAGGAAGAGGCTGACAAAAAGAAAAAGACTACAGTCTGCTGGCTGACTTGGGATGTGGAAAACCTAGGCCAGTCTCTCCCTTGTTTCAATAAGAAATCCCATCCTTGTGCAAACAGATACAGACATTCTCGAGGAAAGTTTTGATGAATTAGCATTTTCCAGCAAAACCCCACATTTTGTCAGGCTATTCCCAACAAAGGAAGGACTGCTCATCAGTGAGAAGCCAACAGGCTGAAAGTTGGTTGTCAAGAGAATGGGCTCACCAAAGCGGAGTCATGCCTACTTCGAGATGTGAAGAGAATGTCAAACATGAGTAAGACGATCTGATAGAGATCTCTTTATGAGATTTCTTTCTGCTTCTCTAAGTGCAGTTGCATCACTGGGCAAATACAACCATACTTGGCTTTGAAGAAGCTGCTTC
>NW_017728915.1:35639657-35688805 GCF_001723895.1 Crocodylus porosus | reverse complement strand
TAAGGATAGGTACCTTGGAAGGAATAATGAAATGCACAAATGTCAAATCAGGAATAACGGGCTGCAATACTGAAGAAAAGGACCTGGCAGTTATAATGAAGAGCAAGCTGCATACAAGGCAAGTGTAAAATTATTGCAGCAAAACCCCCCTGTAGCATACTGGAATGGATAACTGAATGCGTAACAATTATGGCACACGCAAGTCAGAGGAAGCTATTGTTCCCATCAAATCAGCACTGAAGAAGTTTCGCTTTGAATATTGTGTCCCATTTGTGATTACGCTTCAAGAATGATGTGGACAAATTGGAAAGAAAACAGAGAAGAGCAAAGAAGATTATTAGAAATCTAGAAAACATGACATGAGAAAAAGTGGGAAGAACTGGAATTATTTAGCCTAGGTAAAGGAAACCCGAGAGGGGATTTGATAACAGTTTTCAAATGCAGAGGACGTTGTGATAGAAGATAGTGATCAGTTGTCCTCTGTTTCCACATGGGACAGCACAAGAAACAAAGGTATGTCTCTACAAGGCAAGGCAGTACTGTTCTGGGACTTGTCATTATAGTGCTGAGACACTGATCTGTGCGTTATACCGCACTCGTGTGTCTTTTTCAATTATAGACTGTGTGAAGCAGACCAGGTTTATCAGCTTTATACAACTAACCTAGTCAAAAACAGTCAGTCCATTAGCTCAAGCTGTGACAGTTCATGCTTCTGGAAGCAGAGGCCTTGGTTCCATCTCAACAGATGACCTATTCTTTCATTCATATACACATAATCAGAAACAAACTCTGACTCAAGGGCTAGGGAAAGACATTATACATAAACCAGTTTGAGTGATCACAAACTGGTTTCAACCTGTAACAGAACAGACATTCAGTGCACATAAACCAGTTTGAAAATGGCTGAAGCCCGTTTGAGATAAACCTGGCTGAATGCAGTATCAGATTTAACTGATTTGGGTCAAACCAGCTTATGCAATGCCTGTCCCAGAGCCCTTGTGGGGTTAAGTTAGACTCCGCCAGCATCCTGGCATGCTCTCTGGGCTAAGCAGGGATCTCTGCTCCACAGCAGGGCTGGCCCCTCCCTTCTGCTCCCTGGCTGCAGCTCCGGCAGAGACTGCAGGCATCTGCCTGGCTTCTGCTCCCCACCTCCCCTCTAAGCAGGGATTTCCCCACCCCCTCTACCTTACACAGACACACAGCATTAGCTAGCAGACCACATGCTGGCTATGGTCTGTGCTGTGGGAGACAGGACAAAGGCAGAAACAAGAGCTGGTAATGTGCCTCTGTTGTTTTCTTAATGGGGTGATGAACACTGTGTTATCAACTCCTTGCTGGGCTGGTCAGGAGTGGGGGGAACTCCTCCCTAATCAGAGCATCCTGCTGGGGCCTACCTATGCCCCCCCCCCAGCTCAGCATTGTGGAAGGGAAGGGAGGGCTGCTCTAGTACCCCCTGCTTTCTAGTCTGAGCCACTGCAGGGATATGCCTGCATTTTTTCAGTCCAGAGGGGATGTCTTTACAGTTACGAACTGGTTTAGCCTAGCCAGGTTAGGCTAACTTGCAAAGATTGAATCAATTTTTGCACAGGTTTTTTGAATGAATGTCCCTACCCAAGGAGTTTACAGTTTCAATAAAACAGCCAGATAAAGAATGCTTATTACCCATTTGAAAGGTGAGGAAAAACTGAGGCACCCAGAAATGACATGACTTCTTAAGGTGACATAAGAAATCTGTAATAAAACTAGGAAATGAATAGAGATCCAAAGTCTGAACTTAAAAGCTATCATGGCTAGAGGACAAAAATGTAATCTGAAGTGGGGGGTTTTTCCATTTCCCTATTGATTTCAACAAAATATTTCCAAATGAAAAGCAAAATGCATATCTATAGTGAGTCAATTACCAGACTGTAAGAAACCAGGAATTTATTCTTCAGTTATTGATTTTTTTTGCTTTATGACAGTTAATAGTAATAATAATAATAATAATAATTGGTGGCAATAATACAATATATTTTCATTGTGCTTCTGTGTAGAATTAATGATAGCCTTTTTTTTCTGCAGGCATGTAACAATCATGTCAAGATTTGTGCTTTCACAATATAAGGGCATCCCAATAGATTCTCTGTGGATTATCTTTGAAATGGTTTTGACATGTTAATGTCACATCATAATGGCATTGTGGAGAGACCTTCAGGTGTACAGTTAAATGATTGTGTAGGCCCTCACTGAAATTATTCTTCAGTTGTCTCCGGGTCTCTGCAGACTTGCAGTGAAATCATTCTGACGCTGTATTTGCATCATAATGGGGTCTCTGTGAAGGTGCATGGAAATTGCTTTCCCATTGTAATTTCACATTTTCTCAGTTTTTTTCCCAGGCTTACATCAAAAAACGTGGTCATTGTACTGTCATATTATAATAATGGCCTTGTGTTCTGCATAGGCTTTAACCTGCAATTTAAGGCCCCATGTCCAGGTAGCAAATATTTCTTATGATGTAGTACGAATGGGAAAGCCATAAGGATGCACTGCTACAGTTTTCTAACTAGGGACACATCAGAGCAAGATAGAGCATAATTTTTAGCACCTGAGTGGTTTCTCCTTTTTAGACTGGGATTTTGAGTAATCTACGGTAGTGTTGCTTAGTGGATCAAAGTAAGAACAGTTTTACTCCTCTCTTCCTCACCATCAGACTGTATATCATAGCATCACCAGCAGTTCTGACCTACTCAATATTAGAAAGGCAACAACAGATTGGAAGAACATCAGAGAAGGGTGGAGGAAATGATTTATGAGGGCAGATTGAAAGAATTAGCTGCAATCTACATCATTTGACCTGCCGTTGCGGTTCAGTGGCAGACTCCTTGTCTACCATGTCGGAAACCTGGGTTCAATTCCTGGATGTGTATATAGCTACAGCTATTGAGGCACCGAATGTCTAGACCTGGATACTGTCTAAGGGGGGGATAGAGGGTCTGGGCAGCCTTCATTCATCCCCACTCCTGCCTAGGTGTACATGTCAACGGCCCTGGTGACCTTTCATGCATATACCATGAACCAAAAGGATCAACAGTTGCCTACTACTACTATGCTTGAACACATGGTACTTAATGGTGATGTTACTACCTACTGGAAGGTAAAGATGCTGAAGAAATCAGGCTTATCTTACTCCTTTGAATGTTATCAAACCTCATTTGAGGAAGAAAAGGATCAGGATCCTACATGCACACTGTTATTCAAAAATGCCCAATCCCACATTATTATAATTTCTATTACAATAACACTATTACAGATGCACCAAAGGAGATCGGAGTCTTTTTGTGCCAGATAAATGTTTAACAAGTAGCTCCCATAGAAATAATACTCTCCCAGTCCCAAGGAACTTAGAGTGCCTAAAGCCGAAAGAGAATATTGAAAATATGAAACACACCAACCAGTTATTCGGCTTATCACATGCAGTAGCAAAAAATAGATAAAAGGGGATAAAAATGATATTCCTAAGTAAAAATTTAGGGAATCGTTCAAGAAAACCAAAACTCATCCTTGAAAAGGACCAAGAAATGGCTTGTGAAATTCTTTTCTGGTTTTATTTTGTTAGTTAAAAAATAACAATACTCCAGTATCCCCCATGCAGCAGGATTGGATCGCTCATCCCATCCACTGGTCAGCTTGGACTCTGACCAGGAGGGACCACTCATTTAGAAAAAAGATAGCTTTAGTGCTTACTCACAGCCCAGGAAACTGTCTGCCGAGACTCATGTCGACACCTTGTTTAAATCCGTATGGCCGGAGGACCTTTATCATGGCCCAGGCTGCAAATTCTACATTAGTGAGCGAAGCCTGTTTTAACCTCTCTCCTACGAAGATGACCGCTAATACATAGGCCCGTGCTCTGTACTCTGGAAATATTCTGCGCACGTGAACTACCCCCCTCTGCAAGACATCTATAGGCAGGGAAATGTCATTAATCTCATCCTCCATTTTGCATACGAGGATAAAACCGAGTAGCACGGCAATGCTGGCATCGCCGGAGAGATGCAGGGCTGCCAGTAGGGCACAGTCTCTCTCAGCCCCCGATTACAGCAGACATTTCCTACCGTGCAGGCAAGAGGCACAGGAAAGCCTTACCTCTCCTTCTGGCTCCCCACTCCCAAGTGGCTGATATTTCTGGGATAAGCGGAAAAGGGACCCTTGCTGGAGAAGTTTGGAGAAGCGTCCTTCTACCATCTTCGCTGGGTCTCATCCGCAGCAGCAGCAGCAAAGAGAGGTGCTGCTGCTGCTGCTGCTGCTTCAATGTCACCTGTTCCTGCTGTGGCTCGAATTCCCTTGCAAGCCCTGGGCTTGTAGCTCCAGAAAGGGAGAGGCAGGTGTTACCTGATGCTTGCAGGGAAGCCACGCCTTTGGCCAACAACAGGTGCCAGAGAGGCTGCGCACTCTCACCTTGGCTGCTCAAAGCATCAGGCACTGCCTGGTTCGCTTCACTTATTAAACACTGCGTCTCACCCGAGTGCCAAGGGAATTCTGCATGTGCTGAAGCAAGAACAGCGGCTGTGAACGAACAGAGGGACCTTTACCTCGACACCAGATCCAGTAGCCGCTGAAGGACAGATAGTGTGCTCAGGGCTCTTTTATTCCCACCCCCCTTCAAATGCTACAGCGGCAGCAGTGTGGCACGTAGGAAGGGAGGATTGCTTTGCGGAGGCTGCTCCACCCTGTGCAATGAGCTCTCAAGTTGTGGGGGAATCACATGAGAAGAAGTTTCCTTTGGAAACACTCAAACAAATATGTGCATGTCAGGAGAGATGGGGAGAGCACAAACTCCCACCCTGCTGATTAAGAGAACACAAAGTTCCTGCCGCTCAAAGTGGCGCGGACTCAAGATATTTATTCTCCTAATAAATACCACGGAAGATTTTTTTACTTTACCTTTTGAAATCCTTCCCTTGCTACAAAGAATACCTTTGTGGTCGAGCCCCAAACACTGGAACCACGGTTAATGAGTTACAGCACTCCCGGGCCTGTCGATTTTTAGGTCATGGGGTTAAAATAGAGAGATTCATACCCGCATTTGGCAACTTGCCTCTTACATCTAAACGGTGGCATTACAGTACAGCTTCAAGTTTTGGGGGCTCTGAAGACGTGAAGGAGCCAGCGTTACCCTCCCGCAGGAAAGCCTGCATTTTTTGTGTGCGGCTGGGGAGAGGAAGGGGAATTATTTCAAATCAGAGGAAAGAGTGTGATATGCAGCATTTTCTGCAGCAGGATTGCCCCAAAATGGCTGGTGCCATCCCTTCTCCCTGTTCTGGGGCAGTGCAGTGGATATCCAGTGAAGGTGATGGGCAACTTGATTGCCAGGAGCCTGAGAGCTCAGCCTCATGCCCTGCCCGGTTTCAATCAGAAGCTTCATCAAAATGGGCAGTTTCCCATGGTCATGGCTAACGAGCACTTCCAGCAGCCAGATGATCCCACAGAGGATTTCTGACTTCCTGCTGTGAGGACACAAAACCACTGGGCCTCTAGCAGGCATGTTTCCAGGAGCCATACAGTTATCATTGCATATTTTGGGTGGGGGGGGTTTAGGGTCTTTGTACATGACGTGCATTTTTTAGATAGACATTATGAAATGGCACCCAAAATCACCATTTTGGTAGGTTAGTCACATGTGAAAATTCATGTTGACTCTTTATCATGGTAGGCTTTGATTTATCATGGCAAAATCAACCACCTCCGACATGTTTTATTTTTACCGTGGCCAGATGTTCCACCAGGTTGAATTTTATTGTGACGCTTTCGTTACGTGTGTTCTCGTGGACGTAGCGCCACGCTCAAGCACAGACATGACAAACGTCTCAGAAGCAAATCTGCCCCCGGTCCAGTTTAGACGGTTGGGGTGGTGGAGACTGTGCTTCCAGCAGAGGGATGCTGTGAAACAGTTATCCATGGAGCATTTGGGGAGACTTCATGGGCAATGTTTACCTGTCTGGTTTCCTTGGAGGAAGCGCTTTATTGCTGAACTCACCTGTGTGTACCATAGGCCAAACAAGGACACTCATGAATCACTGGGATGTGGGTCCACTCTGGAGAGGAATGGGCCAACTTACAAGCTGCTCACACCTAGCTTATGTCAGATGAGAGGCTGTGATGTGCTTGGAGCCATTGTTACACCAATACAACCAAAGCTCAGAGCCTCAGATGTGTTTAGGTGGTTTTCTGTCATTGAAATTCATGGGAATTAGGCGCCTCGCTATCTTGGAGACCCTGACTTAAGCTCACATCCGCTTTGCATGTTTCTGTCTTTTTGCAGAATAGATAAGGATCTGGACAAGTGCCAGCTGGCTCAGTGTAGATAGGGCACAGCTGGTGCTGTTTGGCAAGGAAATGAACTCTGCTACTGATCTGAGCGTGGCTGTAGCAGTTCTTTGCCCCGGGATCATCCTGAACTGCTGTAACGTTCTCAGGCAGCAAGAGTGGTCAGAAGGTTTTCTTGAGCTTCACCTGGAGAAGAGGCTATTTCTTCTCACAGGCTGACTTGGTGTGTTGTCTAGCATGACGAGCTACTGCAATATGGCTTCCAAATCTCCATGGGGTCCAAGTTGTGGAAGCAATAATTAGGTTATGCACATTTTTTTGCCCTGAATTCAATTTCCTAGTTTTTGCTCAGTTTGACTGAGTATCATTTCCTTATTTAGATGAGGGTGGTGGTGAGTTTGATTAAGCAAGAACAGTTTTCAGACTTCCTTATTGCACTTGCTTTTCTTGGCAAAAACAGATAGAAGCCAAATGTTATGCCCACGTAAAACAGGTGCAACCCTATTGATATCCAAAGAGCGTAACCAATTTACACCAATATAAAATGTGGCCTGATATTTTCATTTCTTTAATCATCTATGGGAGGAGAGTAGCTAGCACAGAAGAAGTACAGCCTGAGAAAATACCAACACAGCCAGAACACAGACATGAAGAAATTTGATTTGATAAACATAGTAACATCCGCTGCCTCATTCATGAATTACATCCCATTGTTCAATGGACTCTTAGATGGAATAAAAGTCTCTAAGTAAAGATCAGCACTATGGGCCTTTTTATGAATTACGTCCTGTATCACTGAATTATATTTTAATAGTGATTCATTTGAATAAAGACAGAACAAAAATGCTGTTAACTGAGAATATTCATTAGAGATTTAACCAAGGGGAGCCTATGTGGTGAGAACAGCCCTTGGCTGCTAGGACGTTGGAGATCCCTATCACACAGTTATCATCCTATATCTTTTCAGGGTCTTTTAAAGTAATTTTAGAAATATCTGTATTTTAAACACATAATCATAATCTTTTTTTCTCCAACACACGCAGAGTGGTTATAAATGTCATTACCTCCCAGCGACTATAAACGCACAGCAGGAAAATAAGATGCACACCCATTGTCGGTGATCTAAAGCAGAGCCACTAGCATTAAGGCAACCAGTTTCTGCTGTAGTTATTAAGGTCTTTGCTGCAGTTATTTAGCTTGTCAAGTCGCTATGAATCATGCCCTTCAGGATAACACCCACTTTCAAGGAGATGGCCATTAATCAAGTAGCGAAGGCTGAGGTCAGGTTCCACCACATTTTAGTTAGTGTGCTGTATTTAGGAAGGAAATGTCTGGGAAGCACAGAGAGCGAGACAATTTTAATATTGAGAGACATCAAGGTACGCATGGAAATGTGTGCTGCCATCACCGTGAGGCTCACATCTTTGCTTAGTCAATGCATCTTGGCCATCAGATCCCATCCACAGCTGAACTTACATAACCCTGTAGTAAAAACCACGATGCTATTTATCCTGGTGGCTGTAGGGGAACCAGCTACGCTGCTAGAACTAGAGAACAAGTCAAGCGCAAATCCTGAGGAAAGGTCTTTCAAGTGAATAAGGTTTATCAGTGGCATCAGGAGCACTTAGACACACCACTCGGAGAGAAGTCATTGCTTATATAACCCTTAGGTAACATAGCATCACCTCCAGATCAAACTGGCTCATGCTGGGGTCTTTTCAAGATACAGTTCCTCACACTCATTGGGTCTCAAGTTCATTAAACTGAAGATCCCTTTCTACCTAGCTGATGAAGAAAATGAGGGTGTATTGGAGGCGGATGAACTTACTGCCAGTCAGGACTATAACTCACTACTCATACGCAGCTGATATTCTCCCCTTGTTCCAAATGCAGAATAGAGATTGTGCTGGTTATGAATAGAGATCTAAATGTGAGAAGGCTTGTACACAGGAGTTTAAATTGCAAATGAAGTTCTCTTCTACTAATGGCCAAGGCTTCACGGAGTCTGGTACTGTGTATTGTCCCACGATTAGCTTGCAAAGACGAGGATCAAGGTTGGGTTCATGACTTCATTCTGTCACCTTGCTGCCCAGCTCTATAGGCCTGTTATACAAGGGGATGCACTGCATTTGGGGCAGAAGAAAAGTAATTGGTGGTGGCATTCACCCCCTGGGTTCTGGAGCCATGCCATTGTAGGCCCTGATAGGGCTGTAGTGATGAGCCAGTGATCTCAATTGACTGCACCTCGCAGCCAAAGCAGGGTCCAGTTGCATCTCCTGGAGGTCCCCACTGGATCTGCCCACAGTCACAACTGTCCAATCCCCTGTACAGATACAGGATGCACTATTCCTAAACCACCCCAGGCATGCCTGCGATGGCTTTTCCTATTCTACCTGTTACTTTGGCATCCCAGGTTGGCAGCAACAAACAGGAAACTATTAATAAAAACAAGATGATTGACCTGACTTCCCTCTCCTCTGAGGTAAACTATTCAAATCAACAGGGCTTGTTCTTTTCTTCCTATTTTTCTCTTAAAATGACACTCATAAAATTTCCCCACGTTAACAATTCAACATCATCTCTGACTCCATCCTTCGGGCCCCACCATTAGTTCTCTTCCATTAGTAGAGAAAGTGCAGCCATTCTTAAACGGAAAATTGATTTTCCTGTGCAACCCTCCAAAACCAATTCCCCTACACAAGTCCTCTCTCTGATCAGTGGGAGATGTGGGCATGGAGCATTTTGACCTCATTGTGCCTCTTTTGTTTTTGCAGGTGGTAAAGTCGTAACATAGATAGCAATCAGACCACCGCTGCCTTAGAAGAAAGCAGCCCAAGGTGTCACGTCAGTGACCTGCATGCATGAATATATCCACGAACATATCCAAACCATAGCTGCAAAGACTTACGCCTGGTCTCTGAAGCCTCTCTTCCAGCAGATTGTCTTGACATCATGACATTGATCTCTCCTTGCATGTGCTGTTTGGATGCTTGAAGCAGGAAAAAGAAATCTAGTTGCAATCAGAGGAGTGCTCAGAATGAGGCCTCTCTACTTTAGAGCTGAATATTTGCTTTAGCGCTACTCTCCTGATAATGACTTTTACGGTCATAGCACTCAAATTTACCAAAATGGACAACGCCTCTTTGGCAACCGTGCTGTTGTACACGCTTACATTCCCCTTTTATCATCCAGGAGCACTGAAAAGGGACTCAGCCGCTGAGGTCAACCAGTCTTTATTAAAGAGCAATTATAAATAACGGCAAGTTACTTGCAAGCCAGGGGAGCGCGCTGGCACGTGTCCACAGCCCCCTGCGAACTAGAGACACCCACTGGAAAAGCAAATATCGAGGTCCAAAGAACCTTCCATCTCCTTGACCATTGACATATTTCTTTTATCCTACCTTTGATGTCTGAATTACCGTCTCATTTCCCTAGTGGTTCTTCTTCCCCGTTTGGCCCATACCAGCTGGTGCTCTCTAGCTCCGTCTTGACTTTTGCTTGGTTTGTCAAAAGCAGATTCTTTGCACATAGACAGTTTTATTTGTACTGAACTTTTAGAAAATTATCACTCGCTAAGGAGCTGCCAACTGCTAGGAAGTGGTTAGCTCACAGTAGGCTTAGTTAGCCCACAAAATCTGCCTTAGCTCCCAATACAGAGGTGCCAACAGGGGAGAGTTTGGTCAAAGAGCGATGCCCTACTCAATTGGTGCCAGTAAGGGAGATGATTCATTTAGTGCTCGGAGCTAACTCTAAGAGTCAGATCCCCAATTGCTGCCAATCGGCTTAGCTCTATTTGCTTTAGTTGAGCTACATGGGTTTACAACAGCTGGGAATCTGCCTCTCTCTTGCTTTGCTGTAATTTAACTGCCCATTTTTAAATGTTGGATTCAGCTGTTAGACCTTTTCCTGCCAATTTCTAACCCTCCTGGCCTAGAGGAAACTGCTAACTCTTGAGTTTTTCAGTGCCATTTACTTTGCAGAAACACAGCTGAAAGAGATGGGAGGGTAAGGATGGATGTTTGCAGCTTCTCTGTCCCAGTGGGAACCAGCCTGTTAGCTTGGCTTCCAAATCAGATTTCCTCCAGCACAGTACAAGCTACAATCCTTATTAAAATAAAATGTCCTTTTCCTGGTCCCCATCCAAAGTTGAGCCAGCTAAACAAGCCCCTTTTCTCATCTCAGGAAAGAATCCACATGGCCCCTTCCAGGGATAGAGCTAAGGATGAAATATATCTTTTAAATCTTCCTCTGCCCATCCTGTGCTGATTATGGCAGGCTATGCCATCATGGCATATGGCATGATATTCATTCACAGGTGAAGACTCGTTCCAGAAGAGATCTGAGCTGGGGCTAAAAGGAAAGGCAGGATGGAGGAACAGAGCCAGAGGAGTGGTAATTGTTGCCTGGCACCATTCAGAAGTGGGACATTTCTTGGAGTACACGGAGGAGTTTGGGAAGTTCTGCACACTTTAACTCTGCTGAGATAATTATAATTTGTACTCAGACTGGTCATGCATTGCACACAGGCTTTCTCTTGCACTGGGTTTTGTGCTGAACCATGCTTTTGCAGAGTGAAGGTAGTCTACATAAATCTCTACAGCTAGACCAAAACTGTCCATGGCATTAATTCCATGTGACCCCATATCCCCCCTCAAAACTATAGACAGCACCATTAGAAACAAGTGTTTTCTCCTCACTGGCTGAAGCAATGGCATCTTCCCTCTCCTGTATCCCTCCTACAATTGCAGAAAGGTGAGGGCAACAGCACGCATGGCTTTTCCTCTGGAGAAGCTACAGCAAGTATTGCACAGACATTGCTGGGGGTGGGAGATGGGCCCAGAGCTGGAGCTGGCTCAGGCACCAGTATCTAGAAACCACTTGCTTAGCAGTATGTAAAGGCAGTCATGTTGCTAACACCAATCCCCACTGAGGTGACCAGCACTGAAAACCAGACTAGCATTTCTTCACTTCGCTTATATGGGGGAAGATATAAATCAGCCCTTCTTTTCCTACATCCTTTCAATCAGAGGGCCATTAAGTGTCCTTTCATGCTTTGAGCTATGAGCTCAAGGCCTTCAGCAGTGACCAAAACGTGCTGAGTGGATGGTTGGGGGCTTAAGGAAAGTGAGTTGATTGGTCTCAGTTCCCGAAGAAGAGCTACTTACATCATAACAATGTACTGTTGAATCCATCCCTCTGTCCGCAGCTACAACAGACAAGCCAAGAACTGAACAAGCCATGGTAATCCAGCTTCCATCTGACTGCTAAAGGTCCAGGAAGGGTCACTTGGTGCGTAGGGATGGACACGAGGAGGACATGGATAAGGAAAGCTTGTGCTTTTTCTATATGAGCTTTGGCAAGACAAAAGTTTGGAGTCTCCTAGAGTTTCCATCTTGCAGCTTCCTTAACGTTTGGCAGTCATGTGAAATGCCCTTTTTATTTTAATGTCAAGGAATGCCAAGTCCGTCTAGAAAAATACACACTTGAAACGAGACAGAGTTGAAAAATATAGTGGGTATTTTTATTGAGCACCATAGTAAATCTGCGCACTTCTAAACACAAAGATCAGGCACTGCGACTTCTAGCACTGGATCAA
Source organism: Crocodylus porosus (assembly GCF_001723895.1). Lineage (NCBI taxonomy): Eukaryota > Metazoa > Chordata > Crocodylia > Crocodylidae > Crocodylus > Crocodylus porosus. The sequence goes on along the minus strand of NW_017728915.1, from coordinate 35,676,903 downwards.
TCTTTGCAGCAAACCCCCAGCCTGTGAGAGCTGGAAGCACTCCTCACTAACGAGCGCGTACTGTTATATGAGAAGTGTATCGTAGCACCAAGACACGCTTTAAAATGGCACTAAACACAGCATGGGAAAAAGAGACAATCAAAAAGCCAACAGTGCCGATTTCCTATCAAGCTTTGTCGTGCTGCTCTTAAAAACACATTTTCCTGGGCAGAAATAATATATCAGGAACATGTATGGGACAGTCGACAATATTTGTACAAGCATTAGGAACTTGATGATTGAAAATCCAGCGTTTGTACAGATCTCTACAGCTTTCCACCGAGGCTGGCAATTCACAAGACCCTTACAAGAGCAGCACAGCACCAACCGAAAGGCTGACTTCTGTCTTGGCACACAGTGAATATTCAACAGTTCGTTATTTTATCAGATTTCTTTCTTTACAGCCAATTTATCAAATTTCTGCTCCACAGCTCCTATCTAGCAAATTCAAATCTATTCTTATCTATGCTTATTTATACTTGAAGTTCAAGCAAACAGATTGCTCAAATTAAGTACATGCTTAAATGCTGTTTGGGATTAGATGGCGGCCTAGACGCTTGATCTTGACCTTGACCTTGACCTTGATGTAGACGCCTTCAACAAGCAAGACAGCAAATGTCCAGGTCCAAAGAACCTTCCATCTCCTTGTTCAGTGGTCACTGTGAGCGTTAAAGAGCCAATCAAAAGACTAGTGAAACATTTCATGAATATTATTACTGGATTTTCAGCATTTTTCAACAGTTGATTTTTTTAAAAAGAATTTAAAAAAAAAATCAACTGTTGAACAATTCTTTAGCTGACTGAAAAATATTACATGAAAAGAATTGCTCAATTATTTTTGGTTGCAATTTGAAAGCTCGATGGAAAATTCATTTTTTTTACAAAATGTTAAGCAATTCTCTGAGCACCGTTCAGGATCAGGATCTCCGGTTAGATTTCTGTGATATATGGGTTGAGGTGTTTTGTGGTATCGATGGAACCTGTCTTTAATGCAGAGGCATGTTTTAGAAGTAGAGGTAGTAAAAGATAGTAGCACTTTGATAGAGTATTTTTAGACTGGATCTACAGGATATTATAATACCAAATCTATCTAATGCCAGCTAAGTTGGGAAAAGGAATTTTGTCCGAAAAAACAAGTGGAGGAACTATCCTTATGTGCCTAAAATAGGCACATAAATATGCCTTTAATAACTTTAGGTAAATGCAGAGTCTCAGCCAAGCAAATACAATCTAATGGATGTAGAGGTTCAGGAAAAGAAGGAACTGTAAACTCATTCCTCTGTATGGCAATAGCTCTGAGGTATGTGCCTCTACAAATAAAAATAATCAGCATCTTTCATCTCTGAGTTGACTTCAGTCACATATATTATTCTATGCAGAGTCTCATATGTTTATACAGGCCCCTGAGCTTGGTACCTATATACTTTGGAAAGCACCAACATGCATTTGCATGATTATTACAATATGCAACAACCACTCATCTGATAACATGCCATATTTATCTATGTACATGGGACATGGGCAAAATGTTTGTGAAAATATCACAGCCACTCATTTTGAATACGAGTCAAAATGAAGAGTTAGAAGTTGGTTTGAGTGCATTATTCCAAAAGAAACCAAGCCGTTGCAGAGCCTCCTCTGTTTTAGTAACATTGATCACTAGAAGGGAAGTCTGGGGCCCAGACAGACATAAGGATTTGTGGAAGGAAGTACAAAGGACCTGATTTCCTCTAAGTAGCTTCCTATTTGATGGGGACTCATACTGCAGCGATTAATTTGCCCATTTGTTTGCACCTCCAATTGTCGTGGCCACAAATTGGGCTGTCATAACTGTCAATACATAAGCTCCAGCACAGTTTGCGTTCTGCAGATCTTATTTTGCCAACACAAATTGGCACGTCCTAAAAATAAAGGGAAGACTTTCACGTTTCCCAAACACTCCAATACTTTTTGTGATAAAATGTTTGGGTGAACCATTCTGTGCGCAGGGGTGTAGGAAAGGCAATGGTTTTTTGGATCAATATCTGCATTTCCCACAGGTCCTTGGTGCTTACTGCTTAAACCCATCATAGAAATAGCCTCTGCTTTGAAGTTTATATCCAGGCTCAGACTTCCTTAAGTCAAGAGGATTTCAGATCCAAGGTTCTGGCTTGGGCTCATTTCTTAGCTTGTTCTGGTTATAAATAGACAAAGAAAGCTTTCAGGATTTTTTGCTTGTTGGTTTAGAAAAGGAATGAAATAATGTGGTACCCAGTGACAGCAGGGGGATGGACATAATGACCCACGAACCCCTTCCAGTCTCCTCTTCTGAAGTGATAAACCATACAATGAAATGTTCAGTACTTCTACTTCCACCTTTGCCATGTAGGGATTTGAGACCCAGGGGAATAAAGGCTGGCACAGACTGTACTTCTCAACAGAGTATCCAACAGAGCACCATAACAGACACCCCTCACTTCATGTTAAAAAACACATATGTACCTATTATGCTAAATTATAAAATGGTAGTGTGATACACTGGAGGAAATCCATTCTTCAGAGTTCACTTTCATTAGGGAACATCTTCAAGTTATGCATGCTGTTGATAAATCAGCGGCCAAAGGCTTCCCTTACAAGTAAGAGAACTTTTGACCTGTGTTAAAACAACCTATGTGCAGTATGTAGGTCATTCCCTGTATTCATTGAACGTACTTCACAAAAATCAATCAAGCTGTAGATACCTAGAGCCTTGCTCTGAACTCATCTACATCATTTTTAGGCCGATGCTACTGCTGATTGATATCCATGGAAATGAAATCAGAAGCAGTCCTTTAATATGCATTACAGTGTGCGTGTCTACACATGCATTGATGAACCTTAGATACTGCACATTTAGTTTAGTACTTCCGTAATAAAGTACTAACTAACTGCTCAGTACTGAAAGTTATTCTGTAGTTGCACTGGTGCACGGTTATTTAGTGACGTTTACTGTGCATTAGCTTAATAATACTGCGCAGTAGGCTATTAGCACATTTTTTGCCATGACGCACAACTACGCAGTGACATTAGGCTAATGTGCAGTAAGTGTCTCATGTAGACACACCCAGCACGTACTCTTCTGATTTAAAAATGAATTTCAAAGTGATTATCTGTGCTTCAGAGTGATTATCTGTGCAACACAGCATGGTCCATTTGTAGAGGAGCTGCTTCTAAGGGCTGTGGTTTCTTTTGAGGGATTGAAACTGTCTTTCTTGCATAGCACAGTTCTTCTGTTAGCAAGTGGTAGAGATCAGGGAGCTGCTGAATGGACACCGCTGGTGATGTGGGGCAAGAGTTCTCCTGTAGTCGACAACTATTGGGTATATCTTTCATTTAAAGCTTCTTATCACCTAGGTCCCACTGTGTGAAAAATCAAACAAAAAAGGCAATTAAAACCTTGACCATTGATGTGATGTTTGCACAGAACATGCCCCTGCATGCCCATACGATCTCAACCATGACTCTCACCAAAGTTTAGTGACAAGAGATTTAACTCATTAACTGATGTATTTGTAACTGGTGCCTTATTGCTGTCACTTCTCATTTTGAAAGATAAAGAGTAGAGAGGGTCAGGGTTTGAGAAAGATACATGTGAGTTAAAACCAGACCCTAGTATGTGCTGTATAAAACATGAGAGCATGTAGTAGAATTAAAAACAACCGACACTATTTGGATGCAAATGTTTAAGCTTTGCCTAAAAGATGTTTTGAAATTCATAGCTGCCCCCCCCACCATTCTGCAGCCATTTTTCATCCTCAGAATGTATTCTCAATGGAAAAAGAAAGCCCACAAATGTCAGAGGTTCTTTAATTTTGTGCACGTGAACCAAAAGGAGAAAGCTGGGTGAATTGCACTAGGAGTAGTTTGCAGAGATCTCTCTGCAATGCAGTCTGACCTTGGGAGGGTTAAAGACACCTCCCATTTGTCAGCCGAAGCCTTCCAGTGCATCTATTTCACCTCCGTGTAGGAGAGCCACTTTAAGTCCTAAGGTGCACATACTTTACCGGTCTTTAAAAAGCCAGCTGAAGAGCATCCATAAAAAAACCCCTGTACTAGTCACGTAGTATCCCATTGCTCTCAGTATCACATAGCTGTCTGTATGCTTAGATGGTACTTACTTGGACATCTCTGTGGTTAGCCTAAGTGCTTCTGCTGCTGTTTAACATAGCCGACCACATTATTGGAATTACTCCCTGTAGAACAAACCTCAGCACAATTAATTATGCCTTTTTTTTAATGAAGAATTCTTTAAAAAAAAAAAAAGAAAGACCTCTAGCTCTATTTTGAATGAGCGCTGTGTTAGTTTGCAGCTCTTTGGTGGAAGTGTTGTACCAGTGACGCAGTTAAGGTTGGGGAGCATATTTAGCCCTGGGTCATTCATGTCAAATCAGTTAGGAAGCATCAGTGTAACAAGGCAGGTTGTTACAAGACCTGAAATGACTGTTATGTTTTAGATCTGAGGTGTGTTGCACGCCTGAACTCAGAGGCACAGACTGAGGCACACAGGCTGTGTCTACACGAGACGCTGATGGCGCAGTTGCTACTGCGCAGTCATTTAGTACTTGCACACCCAAGGACTAAATGACGGTGCAGTAACTGGCATGACTGCACAGTAGTTCCCCACACGGCTTCCTGGTGATGCTGCTTGCACAGTAGCGCATTCCTACTGCACCGTAGTGTCACATCACGGTTCGTGCCCTGCAACGCTACTGCGCAGTAAATGTCTCGTGTAGACGCAGCCACAGAGAAGCCTCTAAAGCATCTCTCCCTATTATGCCTGGCCCCTTCCTTTCATAAACAGCCTCCTAAACAAACTGACCCATGCAAAGCTCAGCAATACAAAAGATTCAGTGCTGATGTCTTACCAAAATATTCCTTGTAGTATTTATGCCTTAGGTTGCGGCTATCTGGAAGGCAAGAAGATAGATTATGAGAACATATCTCCTGAACTATTTCCCATGGCTTAAATCTTTGGCCCGGTGCATTGCCTGAGAGCGCCATGGGTGAATGACCCTGGGGCTAGGATTATCCCCTCATCCCCAACACATCTGTAGCTGCTGCGGAGTATTGGTGTCCACAGGCCGCTGTGGAGCTCCCCCAGTGGATCCACGCAACCACCGTTATCCCAGATAGTCTGAGCTTTATGACATCTACACTGAGCTCTATTAGTCGTAAGGAATCACACTTTTTTAAATAGGAGGCGTTGATTAAAGAAGACATCGCTACAATCTCAAGACAATATCACTAGGTTTGGAGGCACGGGGGCAGACTAGTTATGGCATCTTGCTATGGCTCTCTGAAGGCTGCCTCAGGTGTAAATTGGTACCTGGTCATTTGGGCTGGGGGAGGAGACGGGGGCCAAAGGCAGCCCAACATGATGCTAACAACATCCCTTCCTTCTTTGTTGCTATCTATCAAATCTGATGTGCTTTATTCGCATGAGTCCAATGGGTATCTAGGCTCCAGCGGTCTTCTGAGCCAACAGATTTCTCTGCAACTCAAATTCGAGCTTGGGATCTGAACACACATACATCTGGAGCCATTTCAAAACGGCAGCAGCTGTTATGCCCTAGCTGTTACATGTAGATAATTAAGAAAAGACACAAAACTGCTCCAACTTTAACCTTGGATGAAGCTCCAAAAGTATGTGCGTTCATACCAGTGATCTCCTTTGTTTACCAGGATCACATTATACATGAAAAACTCCAGAGAAATTATTAGGACACCATAATTACAGGATCATATCATTATACATATAATTAGGGATCATAGGACATAAATAAAACAAATATTAAGGAGGACATTAAAAAGGAAAGTCAGCAGAAAATCTGTAGGTTCTTTCATAGACAGGGTCCAGTTTGACATCTCTGTAGCTGTTATAGTGATGCAGTAAGAATAGAGACTGCTAATGTTTTGAGCCTGTGATGATTTGTATCCTAGTATATGCGCATATCTTTCACGGAAGCGGCACACACTTTTACAGGTTGTAAAATGTCTTGGAAAATAAATCAGCCTTTCTGAGCTCCCTTGTTGGCAAACACTAGTGTATTTGACTCCAAAAGCAAGGACCCATAGTCAGAGGGCAGAAAACGATGTCAGTCATGATTCTCTGCTGTAGTTTTATCACTTTAATGTTAAAGTTGACCATCCCATGCAGAAAGGAATAAATGTGTTCCTGCCAAAATTAAATGGGTGGACACGGACGTGCCCATGTAGAACAAACATTCGGGAATGACTCCACAGCTGCTGTAAATTAATATAGATTAAAGTCAAGACTTTAATTAGGCTACACTCATTTACATCAGCTAAGGCTATGGCTCACGGTCCAAAATGCCATGTGCTGCGCACAGAATAACAAACAGAGCTGCTATAAGGAGTTAGTTGTGGGACTGTTACTGAAAACTGCCAAGCAATTGCTTCCTTTTGAGCTCCATGGGGATACAAGTACTATCACCTCCCAAGAGGTCCTTAAAGATCATGTAGAAGAGGTGATGTACTGACTGTGTCCTTTAAATTTTTCCAAGGCTTCAGTTTAGTTCTCTCTAATTTAAAGCACTTAATCTCTCATATAAAGTTTTCTTCCAAATTAAGTGATTTTGCTCCTTGCATCCTCTTGGTCTCAAGTATTGTACTTGGATAATGAAGCAAACCTATGGCAAAAACTAGCCATAAAAACATGTGCTTCAAATTCTGTCCCCGCTTTCATATTGGCCATCCACTGATCTTAAGCCCAGATCAATGGCTTGATCAACAGCATCATGACCACAGGACTCTTGTTTCTTGAAGTACCCACTCAATTGAGACATAAGAAATGGAGGGATGGCAGAGGTGATAATGTACAGCCTTCTCCATAGCAAAGGCCTTTCCTTTTTGGAGTTGGAAGTGTAATGCCTCCAGAAGCAGCCTTGAGGAGGGTAGAAAGGTCAGATTTGTGGCTAGAGAAAACTGGCATTAAAGATAGAGGAAATGCAAACCTAGGAACCCTGTGTTACCTAACCTGATATTTTAAAAGTCTCTACCTCAGGACAGAGGTGTCCCTCAATGTAGTCCCTTACAATATGAGCAGAAAGATGTTTTCTAATGAACTGACCAGGATTTCCACGTTGCTTGATACATTGTCCCCTGTTGGGAATCCCTTCGGCTGTGTTGCCAGGATTAATGATGTGGCATTCGTATCCTGTTGGACAATGCAGAGGCTCATCTCCATCCTCAGTAGTGCTGCAGGCCTCAGCTGGAAAATAAGCCCCCAAGTCATAAACTTAGACTGTACTAACTTGGAGAATCAGACAGTAACACGGTGGTGTCCTTCTCCAGCCCCTCAGTAATCCTAAGGTGCTCCCCAAGCCCCAAACACCTACAGAGAGGTTGGCAGAGAATGGCTTTGACACATCCCTAGAGCCTCTTGCCCCTGACAGTGGCCAGCACCAGATGCTTCAGGGCAAGGTGCAAGAACCCCACAAAAGGCAAAGGAGAGAGAAAATTCCCCCAAAACTATGCCTCACCTTTGCCTCTAGCAGAGAGAAATTAGCTTGGACCCCAAGTCAGGTTTTCCAAGTCCTTCAAGAACTGTTGACTAGCTCATTAAACCCAAAAAGCAGGTCATTGTAGGCTCACTTGAAAAGTACAGCAGGGTTAGGAGCCTTCCTGGAAGACTTCAGGCCTGCATTTCTCCATACAAACCTGCTTTCCACAGTCAATCACGCATGCCTGGGAAACACAAAATCACATGGGCAGCTAACATTGAGGCCAGAATCTGAATGTCTGAAACCCCAAAGTCTAAAAGGCTGGCTGAAGGTCATTTAATGGACAATTAATTTACAGGAAGTCTCTTTCCGGGCTAACACTGATTGATTGCTTTTGTTACTCAGTGCAGATGAAGTGGTGTTACAGAGAAACTTCGGGGGCTGAACTGAGACCACAGCCTCTCCAAAACTGCTTTGGGAATGGATGATTGATCAACACTGAGCTGCATCTCACTAGGGCTGGTTGAAAGCTGGATTATCGGTTCCCAGGGGAAAGCCTGATTTTTTTCCTCCCTCCTTTTGAAAGGTTTTGTTTTGAAAATTTCTAAACAAAATTTGACTGATGGAGCCCATGCTTTGGCTTATCTGTAGCTAAGCCCCCAAATTCATATGAGACTGACTTGCTGACTACCAGAGTCTCTGGGACTCCAGGTTCCTCCCAATCCCATGAGCCATGGATGCCAGCCTCTCCAGCAGCCTGTCAGATGAACGAGTAGGAAACCTGCCTATGTCATGGATTTCATAGACATTAGGACTGGAAGGGACCTCAGAAGATCATTGGGTCCAGCCCCCTGCCCCAGGGGCAAGAAGTCAGCTGGGGTCAAATAATCCCAGCAAGATATGCATCCAAATGCTTCTTAAAAGAGTCCGGAGTAGGTGCTTGCAACACCTCTGGGGGGAGTCTATTCCAGGCCATGGGGGCTTGGACAGTAAAGAAGTTTTTCCTTATGCCCAGCCTAAAATGGTCTTGGCAGAGACTTGCTGGACGTCTACCAAGAACATATTTCAAAAGAATATTTCCATTTTGCCAAATTGGCATTATTTGAAGATCTGTTTTGTTGGACCTTTCCCTGATCTGCTCTATAGCTAACTTGCATGTTTTCCAAACCACAGTCCTTTGTACAACAGTATCCAATAACCAATATTGCACAGGTGATTAAAATGCCAGGAGTGACACAAGCCGTACCTTGTAACACTTCCTCTGGTCCATCTAACAACCAACCATTTCCTCCCAGCCAGCGTGGCTTGGGCTGCACCAACCAGTCTAAAACTATTTTAAAAAAAGCACAGTATCAAGGATGAGCAATCATTGGACACACAGTTAGTTTTACAAAACTGATTTCCCCCACCCCTGATCAGCACTGTACCTAGACCCCTGGCAGCCCCAAGCAAACTTCTAATATTAGGCCCCTCTTTGCCGGAGAGAATAATAATAATAATAATAGTAATAATAATAATAATAATAAAAAATACCATTTTCAGGCCCACTTTCTGTCTGGGCCCCGGGTGGCTGCCCACTCTGCCCCACAACCGTGTCTGGCCCTGCTCCTGATCAGGCAGCACCTCTTGGAAGGATTTAACTGGGTTTCTTTCAATAAGATCTGCCCTTGTTCAGATTGCTCCTAGGAGCAGCAGCTCCCATCAAGAAGACCTGACTCGTGGCATCACAAAGGTCGTAACTTTTGTTTCCTTTGGAGGCATAGTCTCAAACCCCCACTCCTCCCTCTAAACTTAAGGTAGGCTTATCTACTTTCTACTGTCTGCAATTATGCTGGACCTATTTTATTTGCCACTTGGCAAAAACCCAAACATTTCTATCTGATGAAGTTGGATCATGCAGGCTGCCGTACCTGGAGGGGGTTGCACCGATTCTAGGCACGCGTAGATGCATCCGTTGTAACAGCAGCGCTTGTGTCTTTCACACTCTGAATCTGAGCGGCAGCTGGGCACTTCACACGCTTGGTCCGGCAAAGTCTGGGGGGGTGGGGGGCAGCGGTCATTCTTCTGGTAGTGGGCACTGTGAGAATGAAGAGGGTACTCATAATCCTTGCAGAAGAGAAAAAGGGAGAACAAAGATTTGGCATAAGGAGAGTGTGTGGTCAACACCAAACACATTGTAACTTGGAACAGATGGGGCGATGGACAGGACTGGTCTTATTTCTTTTTGTTATTGAGTAACACCGGTGGTTTGGGTGAGGCTATTTGGGGAAGGAGAAGTCCTCACTGGAACCCCACAACAGCGTGGGGACCTGGCACCAGTGTGGGCACAGGATTTGGAGTGCATTGACCCCAGCACCAGAGAAGGCACAGTGTTATGGGTGCATAGGCCCCAGCACCAGAGTGGGCAAGGGATTTTGGGGTGCACTGACCCCAGCACCAGAGGGCACGATCTTAAAACATCAGGGTGGTCTGGTGTACTTGAGGCGCAATTTTTTTGTTTGTTTGTTTGGACTGAGACGCTGTGACTTGGCTGTGGGGCCAGTGGCCATGCCTCTAGGCCAGGGAGGCTGGGCTCCAGATTGGAGCAGAAGAAAGGGCCACGAGCCTCAAGACAATGAAAGGCTAGAGCCTCATAGTCAAACCCTGTTTGGAGGGTGTAGCTGGAGAGGCCTAACTAGAGAAAGACTGGGGTCAAGCTCGGTGGAGGTGAAAGACCCCAACATATGAAATACAATAAGCAGTCTCCCACTTACAAGAACATCAGCATAATAATTTCCATCAAGACGTGGCAGGAGAGTAGAAAGCGGGACATAGGAACCTTAAAGGGGACTCCAAGGGCGCTCCATGTAAGGCGCGGATTAACAGGGAAGGTGGTGCTGGGGAGGCAACCTGTTACAAATCCCATGGTACATTCAGCCTGGGAAACACCTTCTTCCTCCTCCCCTCCACCTCCTACAGGAAGCCAAGAGCAGGAGGAACAGAATTTGTAAAGGATGGGAGGAATCTCCCCGTTTTTTATTTTGCTGATGCTCCTGCAGCCTCAGCTTTGTCACTCCCGCTGTGAGTGGCTCAGGATAGTGACAATAATCATGGCTTTGGGTCCAATGATCACACCTATCGCTACACAGCTATACAGACAAACTTGCAGCCCTCAGCTTTTGTGGGGTGCCATTTTATTTGGCACCAGCTGTCCCCTTGGATCTCCAAAGCCGCTGAAGAGCTGTGGTTCCCACCAGAAAGGAAAAAAGGTTTTCGCTGAGTCCAAATATGTTGGCTCAAATCCTAGTTCAGGCTCTAGTGGAGGAGCAAGCAGTACAACCCCAGTATGATGGGTATGCTCATACGTAGGCACCAAACTGGAATGAAACCTTTCTTGAAAACTTTCAACCTTCTGCTGTTGGTGTCCTGGTCCAGATCCATGGGCTGTTAGAGCAACCTGGGTGTAGCTCTTCCATGTAATTGCTGCTATCTACTGTAAGGCATCAACTGGGGAAGAGGACAATGAAGGAAATTCCAGCCGTGTCCTTTCCCCAATCACATACATTTTCCTCATAGATAAAATTTGCTATTGGGTAGCTCTAGAGAGGTTATGCCAATAAGGTTAGCTACTCTATGGCTTTGAGTCATAAGGGGTGGCTCTGCTACTGAAGCAGTTGTTCTGTGGCTAGCTATGCCAGCCTTCAAGCCGTTTTATGCCAGCAATACAGTACAAAGCAACCTAAGTGCCGGGGAGAATTGGGCCCATTGTCTGTATACTGCACCTCAGTCTCGCTGCATGTGCCAATGAACTCTCTCGGGAAAGCTGGGGTAACATTACGTTGGTTTCCAGAGGCAGTGCATGCCAAGTGGGCACACGCTGGGCTTCATTGCAGTCCTGGGAAGAGTCCTGAAGGGATAGAGTTTTACCCAGTGTGCACTCTCAGAAGGGTGTCCATCCCTATAATTTCTGTGCATCAGTGACAAAAAGCCAAGTTCTGTACTGCACAATGCCACCATGGCCAGGATATTTTCTGGGCGGCTTTGGGGAAAATTCTACCCCCAGGTGACAGAGACACTTAGAGTGACATTGATGTCTCCTTCTCTGCATGTTTCCAAATCAGCACTAACCTGAGACTCAATAATGCTTCTGCAGAGCAAATATTTGCCTTTGAGATACAGTTCACTGCACCGGACACATTTGCAAGATACACGTCCTCAGGGGAGATACCAAAAGACCCCCCTATAAGACCTACAACTTCTGCCTCAAATGTATAAGGTTGAGTGCTATGCTTTTATTGTTCAATGCACCCATAGGTTTAATGCATATAAACAATCCCCTGTGATCTGCAGCTAACAGAACTTTATCAAGAGTTTAACCTCCTTTCATTGGTCTGGGGGTGTATGGGAAACTGCCTCTTTTTTCCAACTGGGAGTAGAAATAGATTTGCAGTTCACTTTCTCCTCTCCTTTCCCAAAGCATATAGACAGGGGGTAAAGGTGAAGTGGGAATTTTTTTTTTTTTGGAGCCTTTCATTCAAATATTCTTATCACTCAGTATGTAAGGAAAAGTCAATTTGGGGAGCTTTGCTGCAGTTCTTTTAGATTCCAGTAGATGGCCTCAGTTTGCAACAATTGAGTTATTTGCAAGATGCAGCTAACTAGGTCAATTAATTTTGGAATTAGCTTCTTCTCCTATGTGTCCTTATTGTTACAAATGAGTGAAGTTATTTTAAAATGTATTCTGGACAAAATACATGGTTCCCTCAGCAGTTATAATGGTTAATTGTACAAAATGAGCACACTTCGACATAAGCGATAACGATATTTATTTATAATGCTGATGCGATAGATGTGCTTCCATCGTCTTTGCAATGGGCCACCCATAATGTATAGTTACAACGATATAGTCTTTGTTCCTTTATTAAAGCCAATCTTATTCATTTGTATTACAGCAAGAAAAAAAACCCATACTCTCTCATGTGTCTAATTGCCCACTGATTGAATTGCATTTAATTTAATTACCCCAGAATTTCAAGGCAAACTCAGCAACATTAAATATAAATAGATAGACAATTTGAACATGTAAATCAGGGAGTGTGGGAGGAGAAATCCAGAATATGGTTTGCTTTTTTTTAACTGGATGAATGGTGAAGGGAAAAGATTCAGTTTGAAATATTTCCACAGATGAAGCATCAAGCTCCATTCACACTCAGACAGGTTCTCACGTGCTGACTAGTAACAGTGCCATATTTTGGACTAGCACTTACCCATGGAACAGTGCACTACTCAATTCCCCTTTAAGTCATATAATAGGTCATATTATTAATAATTAGTAAAGCTGATTTCAATTTGTGGTTGACTTTATTTACCCCCGCCTCCCCCCCAATCCATTTTGTAACCAGAGATGAGAGTTGTTCTGAATTCCCCAATCAGGAAGTTATGAATTTCAAAATCCAAAAAAAATCAAATGTATATATATTTTTTCATTTTAAAATGAGGTTTTTTTCCCCATTCATAAGCTATTTAATGAATGCAGTTTTCTTTTTGGAACAGTGTGAGCTCTGAGGCCAACAATTCCCAAAGTGACTTTCTTTCTACTTGACCTTTCCCCTGTTTTTATTTTTTAGTTCTCCTATTGCTCTGAATAATCGATATCTTGAAACATTTACTTCAGTAGACTATGTTTTATAAAACTTTTATGCAATATATATGCTGCCAGTGCTTCAGAGGATTCTGAAGAAAAATAGCAAATAAAAAATGTCTCCATTTTTTAACTAACTCTGCAGTGGTTGCCATTTCAGATTATGGATTTCACGATGGCCTACTTAAAAGCTCTCCTAGGATTTATATTTTGACTTGCAGCATGACTTGGATTTTTAAGTTTTACAGAACCTGGCAAGTCTTAAAATTTCTGCATTTGAGGATATTTTTTTCAATCCAGGAGGCAAATTTCTGTTTCCCAGAAGACTTATGAACACATTTTAATAGAAATTTCTGCATTAAAGACAGCCAGGCACTAGTTGAGACAGAACGAATGAGGAGTTCATCTGAGGAACACAGAAAGCCAAGAGCAGCCTGACGAAGAGCTATCTGAATGAAGTCTCTTTATTTTAAAGTGTTCACTAAATCCCATGTCCTTCCAATAACGTGACCTGCCTAATAAAAATTCCATAAAGCCCTTATATTTTTCTCATCTGGTTTGTCTCTAAGCACAATTTCTGTAACTTGAATTCTAAGTAGGTTTCCACTCCAAACAAGGATATTACAGCATAATATTACTCCCAATGAGAAAGATTTCTAATAAGGTTCTCACTGACAGAGATTTTGGGCTACATTCTCATCTGGTACAAATCTGTGTACCACTGAAGTCAATGGGGCTGCACTGGTTGACACCCTGACTGCCTGTATGCTCTTTAATGGTTAGTGCTTCCTCCCATAACTCTAGATGTTGGCCTTAGTGAGGCAGTGTGCAGGGCTCAACCAAGTCTGGTCCTCAAGTCAGCTGGAGTGTTGCCATTGACTTCAATGGAAGCAGTGAGAATGGTATGATTTGTTCAGCCATTGGCCCCAAGCCATCTTTTCCTCTGAAACAACAACAAAAAACTTTGTTCAGAGAAACAATAAGGACTGTGGGGGTTGGACCAGGTGATGCTTCAGGCCCTTTCCAACCCTAGGATTCTAGGAAGACAATATGTCTACACATGGGAAACTGGAGGATAGGGTTATTGGCCCTATCCCATCTCATATTTAGAAGAAAATATATCATTAAAGATCATAGGATCATAGAAAAGCAGGGCTGGAAGGGACCTCACAAGGGCATTTGGTCCAGCCTCCTGCTCAAGGCAGGGTCATCCCTGATTTAACCATCCCAGCCAGACTGAGCCGGGACAATCTGGATCTGAGGGATGCTCAGAGAAACTCAGGCTCCCAGTGTGACACAGTGGCCAGAAGGATTAATGGCATCCTTTAACATGCAGGGCAGTATTGAGTGGGAATACAAAGGTTATGGTGGTCATGGATGAGCTTGCTCTTGGAAAACCATATTTGGTTACGATGTCCATATTCAAAAAGAATGTTGACACATTGGAGAGCATTCCTAGAAGAGTCAAGAGAATAATTAAAAGATTGAAAATGAGGACTTACGGTGGAAGCCTCCATGGGCAAAATACATACGGCTGTCAAAGACAAGGTCAGGGTGATTCAATCATGCTCTATAAGCACCTGCATGGCGAACAGAAATTGGACAAGAGAGGGCTCTTCTGTCTCGCAGGAAAAGGCATAACAAGATCCAGGGGCCAGAAGATGATGCTGGATAAAACTGAGCCCAGAAAGAAGATAAATATTTTTAATAAAGAGGGAATTTAAGTCAACTTGGCTAAGACAGTGCCAAGTTCTCCGTTGCTGAAAATCTTTAAATCAAGACAGGATGCTTTTCTAAAAGATTCTCTGAAGTTCACAGAGGAATTAACTCAGGAAGACATAAGGCCTTTTATAGACACAGAAGAGACAGAGTGATCCGAATGGTCTCTTCCGGCTTTATGATTTAGGAATTTATGGAAATATCTTAGGTCGCATCTTCTACGCCACATTCATCTGCTGTAGATAATTTTTTCTCAGTCTAAGTAAGTCCAGATGAGTTTGCCAGATCAGTAGCTCCTGGATTAACTGCAGGCAGGAAAAACAGCCCTTTGAAGAACCGCAGGTTGAAGGAAGATGATGTATCCCTGAGGGAACAGGCTTTGTGCCATTACAGAACAAGAGAGCTGAACAGCAAGTTCTAATTCCCCATTTTACTGCTTTTCTATCTCTGGTACCAATTGCTTTGTAGTTTAAGTTGAGCTGCTATTTTGAGAGAGGGGAAGGAACAGCTAATGGGAGTTAAAGCTCTGAAACTTCTTAGACATAATAGTAATCATTAATTTTTCCAGGAGTGCAATGAGACATTTAGTAAGCCAAACACTTTTCCTTGTCCATATTGCAAAATGTTGACAAAAGGACACTGGAATCCATGGAGGAATTGTGAGACAGCTAAGAGGAAGCTAATTTCACACTGACAAATAACTAGGCATCTTTGAGACGTCAGGGTGCTTTTGCTGTTCATGAAATGAAAGCCGGGAATTTTGCAGGCTTCTTGGCTAGGGACAGACATTCAAAAAAGCTGAGCCTGAATTGATTCAATCTTTGCAGGTTAGTCTAACCTGGCTAGGCTGAACCTGTTTGTAACTGTAAACACATTCTCTCTGGACGGAGGAAATATAGGCACATGCCTGCAATGGCTCAGGCTAGAAACCAGGGGTGTTAGAGCAGCCCTCCCTTCCCTTTCACAGGGCTGAGCAGGGGGTGACCAGGCCCTGGCAGGATCCTTTAATTAGGGAGGGGTTCCCTACTCCTTCTTGATAACAGAGCATTTAGCAGCTCTGTTATCAGTTTTTCACACCCCATCAGAAAACAAAGCCTCTCTCCTTAGTTCAAGCTCTTCTTAAATAACTTTTCCCAAGGAAGGGAACATTCCAAGGAGGGACATTACCATCTACCTGTTGATTAGCTCCAAAAAGCCCTAAGTGGACACTGTCCTGTCTGCCTTTGTCCTGTCTGTCTTACACAGACATCTCAGCATTAGCTAGCACACCACATGCTGGCTACAGTCTGTGCTGTGGGAGGGCGGGAGGCATCCCTGATTGAGCAGCAAGTGGTGAGGGGAGGTAGGGGGAAGGCAGACAGACCCCACTGTACCTGCAAGTCTCTGCTGGAGCTGCATCCAGGGAGCAGAGGGGAGGAGCCAGCACAGCTCTTTGCGCAGCCCAGAGAGCATGCTGGGGGACTCTGATTTAACTTCAACCAGGAAGGGGTCTGGGACAGACATTGCATAAACCGGTTTGGCCCAAATCAGCTAAGTCTGATACTACATTCAGCCAGGTTTATCTCAAACCGGTTTCGGCCATTTTCAGACTGGTTTATGTGCACTGAATGTCTGTTCTGTTACAGGTTTTAACCAGTTTCTGATCACTTGAACCAGTTTACATGTAATGTCTTTCCCTATCCCTCCTCCCTGTCCTCTCTCTGATTGTCAGGTGGGTGCACTGCACTTCACAAATCACCCAGCACTGGGAGAAAGTCAGTCTACTCCTGAGCATGTCAGAGTTGCTTCCCCAGGTCTAATATCCTGCCTGTTGTCTTCGTGGCCCTTGTTCTGACTGCAGCAAGGAATCTGAAACCGGCCTCTGGGCTCAAACACCTCCTTGTATGTTCAGAGGCAAGGCCAGGGTGCACAGGTAAAATGGGTCTTATGCTCGTGGGCACAGGCAGACTTCTGCATAAAAAAAGTGGATGCCACGTGAGTTTGGCAGGAAACTATTTGAGAGGCAAGAGCAAGTGGCAATTACAAGCTATTAAAGAGACAAGGCTGAGCTGAACTTTTTAAAGGGGCTATTTTATTGTCTCTCCCACCCCAAAGCCACATCACAGCATTTTTATCCTGTAAATTCTTCTGCATAAAAATTTTATTGCCTTTTTTTTTGTGCTTCCACAGACGTGCTTAGAAGAGTCTTTTGGCCTGAGAACAAGAACACCTGAAACATCAGACATTTTCTTAGCCCCACCCTTCCCCACCTCTTCTGTGCAAACATCAGCTCTCTGCCTCTTCAGTTCCCATTTCTGCTTTCCTGCTAACCAGATCTGCAAAATTAAGGTCCTGGGGGTGGATACCACTGTGCAACCCACTCGTTAAGCACAGAATCGTCTTTCACCTCCACTGCAACTCCACTGCTGGGCAAGAGAAATTTGAGCTCAACTTAGCAGGGTTTTGCAGGAAGTCTCCTGCACTTTTCTGGTTAGTGCTCAGCTCTGATGGCTTGATGAGAACAGTGAGGCTGGTGCCAGCTGCCGGCCCGTGGGCCAGGAGCAGGCGCCAGTAAGCAGCATTAATGAACGCCTGCCAGGAGCCCGGGATGGCTGCCTGGCATGGCTACTGCCAAGGAACAGGAAAGAGAAGACAGAGCGGAGGACGGATTCTTTTGTGAGCCACTTAAGTCATAGCGGCCGCTTTCCCACCCTCTAGTGCCTGTTACACGTGGAGCCCAGCACTCCACAGTGAAATGCCTGTTGTGAATTTAGTGAAATGCGGTATAGATAATCCCCATTTCGCATCTTGGGTAAAGTGAGTCACCAGGAAATGAAACAGCTTAACCAAGGTCACAGCATGTCAGCCCCCCTGCTCTGAGCGCTGAACCGCATCCCTTGACTTTTGCGAGCATGTGCTGGCACCTCTTATCTCATTGCATGAGTATTGCCACCTGCAATCGCTTTCCTATTCTGTCCGTTCGAGGTTTCCCTTCTCCCCTGTCTGCAGCCTCTGGACGTGCAGGGGGGCTGCTTAGGCTGCTGCTGTTGTAACACAAAGTTGTAGAGGGAAAACAATCCTAGTTATGTGAAGTTGAATTTATTCCTTATCAACAGATAAAAATGGAGTTCAACGTGATTTATCACCATTTCCTTTAAATAACCAGCCGGATAGACTATAATTTACAGACAGTGTAACCACACTAAAAATCTGTTTTTCTGCAAGCATGGGATTCCTAGGATTGTTAATGCTACAGGTATTGTTTGGAGTTAAATTATTAACATGTATAATTAAATATACATTTTAACATATACATAAATATACATTTCATATATAATTAAACGGCAGATGCCTTCAGAACCGGCTGCCTGCAGGAATACTGTGAATAAGTTTACAGTACCTTCAGACCCTGTTTCTGAAAAGTTTTTCTAAAGCACAAATGGAGCCGTTTGAAGCGTTCAAATTCTGCTCATTATATAAGAACAATAACCAAGCCCCCGAGCTGTGGGAGCTCGTTGGGTAGGTCCATAACAGCAGTTCTTCTATATCCCTAAAGGCAAGTGATATTTTTACAAAGCTTTCAGCAGAAACAAGTTTATTCAGCTTCCTTTCCTTTCCAAAAGGAGTTTCGCGACGTTCCCCAAGACCCTGACCCTGCGACCAGGAGGGGGTAAGCGTTTAGCACGAGCTGGAGGAAGCCCGCCCAAGAGAGAAAGGCCGAGGTTTTGCACGAAAACGTGCTATTCCCAGTGCCTCCCGTGAGTTCACACGCAGCGCTCCCCTCCCCACCGCAGCCGGCTACTCACATCATACTTCTCTGTCAGTTTGAGATGGAGAGAGCGTTTCCAGAGATTCTTTGTAAAGCCTGAAGCTGGGAGCAAGATTACGATGCACAAGGCTGTGGCAAAGATCTTGCTACAGACGTGCGGCTCAGGCACCAGCTTCTGGCTGCTGGCATCCATCTTCCTAAGGAGAGATAAAACAGGGAGCTGAGTTTTCAAGGATCCAGGCGAGTCCGAGTCCTGGGAGGGAGGGAGAGGGCAGACGGCTGGAGCGAGCTGCTCTTTGCTGTGAGGCTTCTGGGCGGGGAGGGAAATATCGAAAGGGTTAGGAGCTCCCAAGCCAGAGCCAGGAGCGGTGGTTGAACTTAATCGCTCCAAGTTAGACGCGGCTCTCCAATCTCATGTTCGCATAGAGCACACATGCTGCTGGGCTGAGAGATGGGAAGATTATTTTTAGACTTTTGTTCACAACATCTGGCTTCCTCGGAGAGCTCCTTTCAAAGCCGAGGCAGGGGATCAAATGACAGCTGCGGGAGGAGGGTGGCAGGGGGGATAAGGTCTTGGAAAAGCAGGCTGGACAGCTTGCAGCCACCAGCTGCCCCAAACTTCCCGAGGTAATAAGCACTCCCGTGGCGTGCTTCCCCTACACAGGTAGATGCACTGCTCTCCAATTTGGGCTCTCTGGGCTGGTAACTCTGAACACAGAGCTGTTTCCACTGGGGAATTATTGTTCAAAACCTGTCAAACAAATGGGTGCTTTAATTGAAACAGTTAAAACTTTAGCTTTCCCAGGCTCCTTTACAATAGGGGAAGACATGGCCTCTAGGGAAACATGAGCCCAGTAAGTACTGGGGTTGATTTAGAAATGACATGCTCCGATAGACACGACGTGCAATTTATAGACCATGGGATGAATGAGTCCATGTGCCTGACAAGGGGCGACACCGAGCAACTGGACTTGGGACCATTACCCTGGGTGAACCTACACCGTCCTGTTTGCAAACTCGATTGCTTAGGATTAGGCATCTAATTAAATATTTAGGCAGATAAATACTGGCTTTATGTCCATCAAACTGCACCTAAGAACTTACAGCAACAAATCACTGCCACTAATCTTGAAGCAGCAGAGTTTGAAGATAAGGCTTGTAGCTTAGGTAAAACACAGTGATTCTGGATGTGCAGTGATGATGGGCATCTGGAACGAGAAAAGCATATAGCAGCCAACCCTATTCCCACTCCCCTCAGTGAAGGGGCCCCTTACCAACCACACAAGCGCAACTCCAGCCTAGCCAGAGGCTCCTGCTGGTCAGAGCAGCTGCAGACGCAGCCAAGGAAGGGGAGAAATCGAGGCCCAGTTGGAGCCATCCCACCCCACCACCCTAGGCACCCCCCAAATTTAGTGTAGACCAAGGGAGGGGCCAGCCAGCCACTACAGCTGCAGAAATAGCCAAGGCTGTGACCTGTGGGCATTGTGGGCGCTTGTACACATGACGATTGAGATCTTCTGACAGTTTTGACTGGGTGCCCCTTGCCCTGTGCAGCCTGGCTGCGTGCTTGTGCCCCTTTCTTCCTTTCTCTGACAGTGTAATGTGGATGTCAGGTGTGTAAGAGCAGGAGGAACCAGGGGGCAGTTTGCAGAGCTGTGCTGACTTGTGGGAAGGCCTTTACAGAAAATCGTCTTAGGGCAATGCCAAACTCTTGCACCAATTCTGCTGAAGGCTTCTTAGTTTAAAGCAAGCTGCACAATCCCAGTCTGGCCCTGCACCTGGGTCCAGGGTATTCCTGAGAACGCCTGTCAGGTGCTTGTAATTCTGTTTGGCTTCACTGCTGAGCCCACGGTAGGACCCCTCGCCACCCACCCCCCCCTTGCCTTCGCTGTGAGGAACAGGCTTAGGGATTTTAGCTTGGTATTCTCATTCCATGCATTTAATTCAGCTGCCATTTCAAGTTGCTCATACCAGTCACCTTAGTCTTGTTGCTCCTCTCTTTAGGATGCTGGATTGAATATAGGCTTTGAGACACTAGATGGGGTGCATTTGTTTTTCCCTCCCACTGAGGCCACCCTTCCTCCCTGATCAAATGCCCACACAAACAAAAACCTATATGCTGTTGCAGTTTGCCTTGTTCCTTATGGCCTGTGACCACCAATCCCCATTGGCCGCACTTGTGGGAGAGCCTTCCGAATCCCACTTCTGGCACCAATTTGTGCAAACCCTGCAGCCACAGAAAGTGGCACAAGAAGCAAGGGGGAGTTCCCATGTTTATGGAGAAAATCATAAGAGTTAGTGTCACAAGCCAACAGACCAAAGGGAGGGACCAGATAAAAATGTTTAAGCACCATCAACAGTGTGGTAACATTCACTAAACTTAATTCCACCCCACACCTCTGGAGTGTCCCCAGACAAGCTTCTAGTCCCTAGAGCACTAAAACATCAGGCTGCCACTGTCCCCAAGTCTGAGTTCAGCTCCTTCAGTCCACAGTCCTGGCTGTCCGAGCCAGCGAGATCTCCAGCTCCACTTTGCGCTCCTCTGGGTAGGCCTGACCAGATTCCACCTGCACGCTGCTCTCTGCCCCTTACTCCAGCCTCAAGCTTTGTCTCCTTTTTTTCCCTTAGCCCCCAGGCCCTGGGGGTTTCTGGGAGTTGCAGTCCAAATTAACACTCAGCACAGCTCTTCAGACTGCCCCCAGTTCCTCCTGCTGTTACACATATTGCATTCATGTTACACCAAAATTTTCACTTTATCTTCACTCTACATTTTCCCCTCCTACATTTCTCTTCCCTGCTCCTTTTCCTCCTTTCCCCGTTTAACTCTTTGCTTTCTAACTCAGCCTCCCTCCCCTCCCTAAGATACACTGCCTTTAGGTCTAGAAGACCCTTTCCCCCTTAAAACAGATCCCCCCTGAGGAATCCCCATGGAGCGCTCTCTCCCCAGCAGTTGGAGAGAGATGTTCCCTTTCTCTCCCCAAGCCTCAAAAAGCATGGTGCCATCACCAGAAATGGGCCTGCTTGTACTGTGTCACTCCCAGGACTGCCTTTACTTCCCCTGAATACATAGTTGGCTCAAGAGTGTGAGGGCACCAAGGTGCCTTGATCATAGCTTGGTCAACTTCCCATGCCATGTGGTGTTTGATTTCCAGCCACAGTTTGGGAGCTGAACTCTTCTCTCTCATGGTTCATGGATGGTTGGTTTTACCACCTCATTGAGCTTTGAAGGCTATGAAGACACATGTGCACCACATGCAGCACCTGCTTTTTCATTCAGTAACGAATATGTATTACTTCCTTCTGCAGAGGTCTACCTACAGTTTAAGAGGCTGGGTTGAGCACCTTGGGGTAGGCCTCCTTTCCCAACAAGATCCCCAACTGGTTCTCCTTTAAACAGGTTGTTTTCTTCATAAATCCCGGGGATGAAATTAACTACAGCTGTGGACACCCAACCCTTGCATTCAAGAGCAATTATGTCTGACTTTCTGGGAGATCATTTTACCCCAAAGGAAATGGCTTCTACAGGTGTAGGGCGGCCCCATTGTGTGTCTGCTCCACGTTTACAAGGAGATACGGGCAGATTAAACCAGCATAAATATGCTGTGTCCACACCCCCAGAAATGTTAGTACATCCAGAGATAAATTCACCCCGGAGATATAGCTGTCTCTTCTTTGGCTCAAAAAACGTTATCATGTTCCATAGCTTGCATCAAACTATTTTCTTTATTTTGAGAACAAATTTCCTCTCTCTGTCATTGTTATTAATAACAGCAGCTTGATAAAGCTTCTTTCATACACAAATTGTAGCTGCCTCTGGGTATTCTGACTCTTGCGTTTTGGGTAATAAATGGCAAGACTGAATGCCCAGAATAAACAAGTGTTTTTTATTGTGCTACGTCCACTTAATCTATGCCTTTGTGCAGATATTTCACTTCTTCACTACAACTCTGAAGCCAAGTGGCATGAAATGACAGTTGCTTGCTAAAAACTCTTTCTGATTTCATACACTGGGGACCTACTAATCCTGCACAGGGACCTATTCATTCAGAAGATTAATGGCCAATGTAGAAAGCATTCACTGGCCTTTTTCTTGGAAGAAATGCAGCTCTGACATTTACCCACTGGAAAGAAAGGGAGGTGTGTCACAATTGATCAATCGTACCCTGGGGAAGCAGGAATCCTCTTGCCATGCTAAATAGCAAGAGGTGTTTGTGATCACAGTGAGCAGCAGGACAAGTTGCTACCAAATATCAGTGTTATAATACTTAGCACTTCTCGACTCAGTAGTTTGCACCTTAGATTCTCAAAACACCAGCCCAAATTGTGGGAGCTTTATTATCTCCACTTTACAACTGGGGAAAGTGCAGTCTAAGAGACTAAGTAACTTTCCAAGGTCATAGTACAAGCTATTAGTTCTCTACATGTTTCCCCCTGATCCCTGTCCACTTGACTAGATCCACTCCACCCTATTCCACTCCCTGGCTAGGGACAGACATTACACACAAGCCGGTTTAAATGATCAGAAACCGATTTAAATCTGTAACAGAAGTTCAGTGCACAACAACCAGTTTAAAAATGGCTGAAACCGGTTTGAGATAAACCTGGTTGAACGTAGCTTCAGACTTAACTGATTTGGGTCAAACCAGTGTCTGCAAGGTCTGTCCCAGACCCCTAGGTCCTTGAATGGAAGTGCTCTTGTGTTTTGAAACATGGTTGATCACAGCCTGGAGAGCTTTACTCAAAGCTTCCAGGTGCTTTCTCCTATTTGAGAATTCAGAAAGTCCGAGATGGAAGAGATCTACTTGGATAGACTCACCATGACTGGGACAGCCTCATCCTGTATATTGCACACAATAAGGAGGTGTGTGCAGGGGAGAGGACCAAGGCATGTTTTCACCGTAAGTCTAGAAACTAGATCAGAGAAGGCCACTTGCATTTGTCTGTAGGCTCAATAGCGACACAAGCAATAGAAAATAGGGGGGGATATTGCATCTGTCAGCCATGGTAGACAACCATGCTCCTGGTTGTCCCAGTTTAGGGATATTCCAAGTCTTTGCAAGACAACTGATCGAGGGGAGATTGGCTCATTTTTCATCATTTTAACTCCCAGTGGAGCCATGTAGATCCACTGCCAAATTAAACCAGGGTGAACTGAGCCCACAAGGGCATGAAGTCTGACCTCCACAGGTGCAGCTTTGTTCACGGTTTGTCAAGTGCATTTTTACGCTGGGAAATATTTCTCCATTCAGAAAAAGGAGCTCTGACTTTCGGAAGAAACTCCTGTTTTACAAAGCTTGTCACTGCAGATTTCTGGCTTCTACAATTAGTATAAAGGATTCCTGGCAAACTGGAAAGTAATTATAGGAACCAGGTGCAAATCTTCAGCAAACAGTCACTGCAATAATTAGAAGTTTCAGAGGAATATCCTTTAACCTCTGTCATAATTTGTTGAAAGTCTTTAGCCTAATGACTTTACAGTGAAGAAAGTGTGTTGCTTAAGTGTTAGGTGTTTAACAAAACACACTAGGCATTAAGCACAGAGAGAAAACTGGCTGCTGAATCATGTATTACCTACACACGAGTTGTGCCGTTTCTACAATCCTGACATAGTTAAAATGGAACGACCCTGCCCATCCATGGTGGATGTAGATATATCAGTATAAAAGGTGTTTAGATTACTATACCCTTCCTTGTAGACGAATTAACTTCATATAAGGCATCTTTGTCATGTATAACTGTGCTGCGATAAACAGTGTTATGATAAAAAGCATCTCCTAATACAAAAAGCAGGCCTTAAATGTATATAAAAGTTAGGGATGTCATGGGCTCCCTTGTAAAAGATCCTTCCCAGGATAAAATATTGTATTGAACTTTCTCCTCCTGGAGAATGGGAGTTTGGGGAAAAAATTGGGACTCTGGGATGTAACAATGAATTGAAAGTTTACCCTTCAAATTGCATCTGACACTGAAACAGACCTCATGTTTTAATCCCATCTCAGCTCCCATTGTAGTGGTTAGGTGAAATGGAGCGTTTCCTTTGAGCACATACAGCTTATATCACCCAGGGAGGAGCCAGGGGCAGATGGGGGCTTGTTCTGGCTGGCTGCAGTCATAGTTTCTTCATGCCAGGTGTTCATATTGCTTTCCCTGCTGGGAACCAGGCAGTCTTATCTGCTCTATCACAGGGAGTCAGGGGATTGCAATCCTCTGGGCATCAGGATGAACGCTGTGCTGCATTACAGATAACTGGGGAGATGCTTGAGTACCCTGTAACTGGCTTTAGCTGATGGGAATTAAGCTGTAATCTACCATTCCTCTTTTTTGATAATGAAACTTTGCTGCAGAACCCTCCACCTCATCTTGCTTTCCTTTTTTCAGTAAAACTGCCAGAGACATCAACCCTGTCCTGGGATACAAGATAGGGGACTTGTGTTTTCTGGCATAAAAAAACCTCAGCATATCATATGCCTCATTCAAATGAAATCTCATCATAATTTTTTTTTCTATTATGGCAATGTCCAGCAACAACCTTCAGCAGTTAGGGCTTTTACACGGCAGAGGGTAAGAAAAGGGACCCGTTCCTTGCTTGCTGGGCAAATGTGCAGCGAGAGGTGAATGAGTGTGGAAGTGAGGGAATGAGGTCACGCTATAAGGAATGATAATTAAGCCAGCCACTAATAGATGCCTGCCAGCAAAGAACTGGGCTAATACCATGGGTCATTTCAAATGCATCTGACACTTCTTCCCATAAGGCTGAGGCTAAAGCAGCCGCCCAACAGAATGGATGGGGCATCTTTGCTTCTGTCTACGAGCAGGGAAGTCTGGCTGTAGGGTGCTGTACCTGATGTTTGCAACCAATGGCTTCGGAGAATTTATACCACCAAATAAAAGATCAAAGGCCGTGCAAAATTAAGGCAGGCGATTCTGTTTAAGCGTCTGCCTTCTGCCATCCCCAACCCCGGAAAAGTTCAACTAGAAGCAGGCCCATGTGGTTGGAAAGCTTTGCAAAGAGACTCACAGCGGTTGGACTTTTAAGGAGTTTTATGGGGCACAAGCCAGAAGCTAAACAGATGAAGGTTTATTAGGGAAATGCTCCTCCTGACACTGAGCCCTGCTTACCAAATTGGCATTAAGCATTGACATACACGATCAAAACATTGCAATAATTACAACGGGGACATCTATTTAGTCTGGAGCAATTCGGTTTTTCTGATCCAGTGTGTGGCTGTCGTTATTTCAGTGTGTCCTAGGAGAAGACTAAAGTCATTCCCAGGGGTAGGACCTTTCTCCCCTCCAGAACAGGTGGTTTCTCACCTCCCGCATCTAAGGGTTAGTCAGTCTCTCCCCACTCACCAGACCTGGAGGAGACTTGAGTAGTGATTGAGTATCATTTGGGAGACAAATGATCCCCTGTGCATGACTGCTATCGGGCTGTGTGCATAGTAATCATCTGTTAGTAGATTAGGTGCCAGGAGATGGCACTAAAAATACATATAGCATTGGGCCTGTTCGTGGCACATTGTAACCCTTCCTTCCACAGGTATTAACAAGGAGCAGATACACAAGGTGTAATCTTACCCCAGAGCTACTTGTAGGTAGGTTTACCCTGAGAAAAAATAGGGTAAAACTACACCAGGGTAGGTGTTGTACGCTCGCTTCGATTCTGGGATACCTGTTTACTCAGAAAAGAAGATGCAGGCTTGGAAAAGTCTGGGGAGCCCTCACATTGTGGAAAATAACTTGAGAAACACTGGTATCTGTCTGAACATGAGCACAATGCGTATTATGTACAGAGATCAGCCATGAGCCTTTTTTTGCAGAAGCGCAAACTGGACATTAATGAATCAAAAAAAGCCCCAAGCGCCCTATTGGAACGTGGATGAGAAGCAATGCTAAACAGACGGGCTATTGCTGACCCGGGTTATGCCCTTGCCTAGGGAACTGCTGTGTGCACACAGACGAGCGGTGCTGGAAATGAGCTCACTACACATCTGAGGATTTCCAGCCCATCCAAACCCTGGACTCTGATGAGAGCACACTCCCACCTCCGTGCAGAGCAGCTGCTCTTGGCACACGCTAAGGATTTAGTTTAGTTTCAGTCCAGGGTATTCATCTCCAGCACATTCCTGATTCTTTTCTTGCCCCTAAAGAAAGGTCATGGAGAAATATCCTAACATCTCCATATTAGGAGTGCACTTAGTAGCACTTCATTTTTCATGTAGGTTGTGGACTACCTGTCCTGGCTAATCTCCATGGTCATTCGGGCGTGCTCCACCAGTCTCACCAACTGCTACGGGGCTGCTCACAGCCCTACACACCCCTTTGGCCCTACCCCACACATATCCCTACTCTGCGCCAACCACAGGAGGGGAGCAGTACGTGGAGATGGAGTACCCTGTCTCCTCTCCAGAAGGGAGAGTGAGCCGGCAATCACCTGGCCCTACGTTTCTGCAGTTAACCTGCAATGGAAATGATATTCTGGCTGATTTCTTGAGCGTGTTTCTCCCGCCTTAGATGACTGAGATGATCATATAACATATAGGCAGCTGGCTTTGCACAAGATCCTGATCTTATTCCAAGGCAACCTCCTTAAAGCATCTGCCAGAAGTTAATCCTCGCGTGCATCTTCTGTTGTAAAAGGCCATTCTTTTCTGCCTCACCCTCCCAGATTTTCTGCAGCATTTCTTCACTCCGACCCCTTCTGTGCAGCAGGAGGTAATTGAACATCCGAAGGCATTTCTCTGAAGCCTCTCATCTTCTCTGAAGTGTCTCTATTCAGTCTGAGTTGCTTCCAACTTAAATCTGGCAGGCTGGAGATCTTTGCCAAGAGACGGCTCCAATGAGGCTGGATTCTATATTGCATGCCTGGCAAACCGATGGTATTCCTGTGCATCTTGCTGGCTCTAAATCCCCCGAAGAGCTGGTGGCGTCCTCAAGTGACAGCTTCTTATGCGGTTAAATCCAACTTCTGCATCACTCCCTTAGGATCCCACATCTAGAGGGGATGCCCTGGGCTTCCTTTCCCCAGCGGGATGTAGTAAACAGGAGACACGTCCCCTTCCACAGCACATGTTCTTCCTGCTTGCCCTGTGAAAGACGCTGAATTGGCCTGATGCCTCTGGCAGGGAACAGGTGAAGACTTGGGAGGCTGCAGGAGAAGCTGTACATAACATAGCTTGGGGCTGGCTTTTTTTCCCCTCTGTGCAAGCCTTTCTTAGGAGCAGCCACAGCAGGAGAGCCAGGCTGCAGCGATGCTTGTACTGAAGCACTGCACCTTGTGCAGATCTCTGTTCAGATTTGGGGACAGGGGCCACAGCCTTTTCTGTGCCCTTGTGGGCAGGGGTAGTGCTTGTCCCAGAGGAGATGCTAAAGGTGAGATCTTTGTTGTGTTTTTTGGTGCAGATTTTTTCCAGTCAAGCTACCAGTGGGGCAGGGATGCCTGCATGAGCGCAAAAACTTCCTTTCCAAATTTTGCAGGTTTCCCTCAAAGGCATTTTGTCCTGTGTGTGCTGTCCAAAAAGATCCAGCCAGCCACTTCAGACACTGGCCAAGCACGCAGAGAGTGAACAGGTGGGATTTTCCATCTTCTCTGGGCTTTCTGGATAGATTCAAGGATCCATATGGCTTTTCCCTTGATAGGATGCAACGGCAAAACAATTTGTACATTGTGTTGGGGCCAAAGAAGTAAGATCTTCCCACGTGATAGCTCAGGCATTGTCTTTTAGCTCCCCAGAAGTGTTGATGCGTAGGTACCTAGAGTCATTATCTATTCCTGCTTGTTTTCCAAATTGCCTGTTACTAACCCACACTGGCTGAACAACTTAGAACAGCACATTATTGTGGATTTGCCCATGGGTATAGCAAAGAAAAACAGCTTGGAAACCATCTTCCAAATCCATAGCACGGCACTAATGTGAAACCAGCTGGCTTGCCCCTACAGACTGCTCTGTTGAGATGGACCCTTGTACCATGGAAAACACTCTGAGAAAACTTAGAAGTGGACATTACTATACATGCAGCAGCAGTTGAGCTTGTGATCCTAAACAGCATTGCGCCATCAGTCTGCACCTCGTCTCAGAGCTCAGTTAAGTTTATAATCGCACGCGACATTATTTCATCGCAAACATTTCATGATTTAGTATTCCCCACAGGCCTTGACCCTGCTAGTACTGGAAAACGTACTTTTGCAGAGCTAGAGTCTTAATTTGGAAAGGCTACTAGCAAATGATGCACTTCCAGTGCACTGATGACCCAAAATGCAAAGACTCAGGAATGCATCCCCTAAAGCATTAGACTCAGTCCTCCCACTGAAAGGAGTGACTCAGTGCTGCCTCGTCTCGAGGTAGGCAGACAACGAAGGAGGTGGCGCCACTGAAATATGTCTATTCTGGTGGTCACCCTGAAGTAGGGTAGTTTGTTATTAAATCTCCTCCTCCTAATGATGTGGTGCCAAGGCTTCAATAAGAGGCTACTTTAAAATGTCCAGCTCAGATGATAATACTATATTATATTATATCCCATATTATAATACTATACTATATAATACAATATAATATAATACAATACAATAGAATATAATATATTATTCTCCTTCCTGGCAAAAACAGAGGCTCCCCAGATGCCACGATCCCCTCCAAAAACACATCGATCCATCCTTCCCTATTTGTTTGTCCTGTGCATTTCATTCATCTGGGATGCTGGAAATAGAGCCGGGCAGTTTGACTTTCGCACATTTGTTCTAATCAGTTTGACCTTCTCTTGCTCCTCCGTATGTTCACAGGAGAACCGATCTGTTCTTGGCTTCGCTGAAACGCTGGCAGTGTGTTTTTGCATCTGGGTGTTGTAAGTCAGCTCTGAGGATTTTGGGCCCGGGACAAAACTCATCCAGGGGAGGAGAGTGCTCGTTGTGCATTGTGGGAGTGTCATGACATGCTGTTCTTCAAGCAGACGGTTTACCGGGAGATCCCTGGGACCTGGAAAGGGCTGCTTTGAGCTAAAGGGAGCCTGCAAATCCACGGGGAATCTTGGCTTCCGTGCTGCATTTCTGGGCCCTGTGTCACATCCACGCCTCTGCTGCTGTTCAGACCCTGACAAGCTTCCTCCTCCCCGAGCCATGGGTCTGATCCAACTCCTGTGGAAGCCAGCTGAAACCTTTCCATCCAACTCAAGGGCAGCTGGGTTAGCCTCATGAGCATCCACTGGCTGCCCTTTAGAGCTGCACGGTCCCTCCCCCTTTGCAGATGAAGGCAAAAACCAAAGATAAGGACAGAAGCAATGCCTGCAAGCTTTGTGCCATCCTGCTCCAGGAAGGGCTCATACATAAGTCCAGAGGGCAAACACAAAATAAAAATAGTGAGGGCTATCCGGTTGGGCCTGAAACACTGTCAGAAACTCCCATTGGCTTCAGTGGGGCGGGGATGCCTGCACGAGCGCTGAAAAGTTTGGGTTTTACCCATTCCTAGGGCTTGACACAGAGTTTCATGCAGGGGATTATTTTCTGTGGCCTGCACACAGTTTTGTTTCAACAGCATTTTAACTCAGGGCCTAATGTAAGTGAACATTTTCTTGTTCATCATGCCAGACCGGTGATATTACAAAGAACAACAGTTTGATTTATTAAGATCTGCAAAAAGGAGCTCACAAGGGTTAAGGAAATCAGAAATACGATACAGGAGAATGCGGATTTTCATGTATCCATGCGATACATTTATGAACCTTAGCGTTGTTTCATTAGACCTCTGTCTGCGGCAGACGTGGCAAAAGGAAAAGAGCTACAGCTGAGACGAGGAGAGGTCCCAGATCTGAAAACAGTCTCCATGGCCAGGGACCAAAAGGAGTTTCAGTTCTGTGTTTAAGGGCCTTTGGTTTCAGAGAAATTATCCTTGTGGATTCAAAGGCTGAATATCTGACCGAAAAAACAAACAAAGACACAGCGTAATTTTTTTCAATTACTGCAAATAGAAAGACCACACAAGAAGATGCAGGCTCCCATGACCTTGTCTGTGGAAAAACACCATGTGGAAACTAGGGGGATGCCAGACAGCATACAGTCCACCGATGTGCTGTTCAAAACCATTAAAGGGCGGTTTTCTTGGTGCTCGTGCCAACATATGCAGTGGGTTGTGTTCAATCATTTGCAGGGAAGAGTAAAAATGTCCTTCCTACCCCTCCGAGAGTTTGTGATTGGCTCCAGGCTCCTTTCTCTTGAGCTCTGCGGGGTTTTTTGTCCTTTTCTCAGCTTCATACTTTTGTTTCCTTCACTTTTCAAAACTTTCACCCCATTTCTGAAAACAGTGAATGAACCGCACCCACACGGCAGATAATAGGAAGGATGGCATAGGTTGTAGTCAGATGAACGTCAAACCGAAGAAACCTTTAAGTCAGGAGATGATTCTGCAAAGACTCACGTGCATGGTACTGAACTCTGTGGGATCAATAAGAAAAAGTTTCAGGCTGCCTCTTTTAAAGCAAATACTGGAAAAAAGCTTCTCTGGGATCACAAATTACAATTCCTCCTGAGGAAAACCTGTCGATTTTCTTATTTTCTCCAGGATAAGTTGTACGGGTACCTAATGAAACCAAATCAGACCCAAACTGTGAATGAAATAAATGCTGATTTTTTTTTCCAGGCTCCAACGAGTGCTGCAGATAGGAAATATTTTGCCTTTGAAACCAAAGCAGAATGGTGCACAAGAAGTAACTTTTTTGACTAGCTGCAAAAAAAAAAAAAAGAGAGAAGGGCCAGAGTAAATTATGATTTGATCATTCAAATTCTGCCAACATTTCAGTTTTATATTAAATTGCAATTTATATTAATTGCTCTTGCAATTATATTTTGATCAGTCCCATGTTCCCATTGTCTCTCTGGTAGTTCCTGCCGGCTGAGGCAGTAGGGAATATGTGACACTGATTAAATGAAAATTTCCTTCCCAAGATAATACCAAACTTCCTGGCCCATAAATAGGATGGCCTCACTCTCAAGAAGCTCTGACTTCAATGAATGGAGAATGCTTAGCATTCACCAAGAGGCAACTCATACCAAAGTCCCCAGCCGTTTTGAAATCAAGGGGTTTTAGACCCCAGAAGACCTTCAGGATCTGGGGGGCAGCTCCTGACTGGCTCAGCCTCAAAAGTAGCATATTTCCATTCCTTTTTGACTATCTTAATATCAGGCTTTGAAAGGCATGAACCTCAAGGCATCTTTCTTGCCTCTGCTTAGTACAGATTTTCTGGTTCATTAAAGCCCTGATATACTACCAGCCTGTGCGTGATTTCAGAGACTGGTGTGCTGAACTCCTGCAGTTCAGGCCTGGAGCTTGTTAGTGTAATTTTCTAAAGATTATCAAGCATTGATTCCACTGGAAAGCCTTGGGGAAATGTTGTTAATCTCTTCTGACTGCTGCAGCAGTGCATGATTATGGAGATTGCCTGCTGGGGTTTTGATGGCTTGGGTTGGGGGGTGATTCTTAGGAAAGGTTTCCTCTTTAAAAAAGTGGCATCAATTGTGATTCAAAATCATTAGTCAGTGGTAGCCTCATTGAATCAGACATTTCACCTTAGTCCTCCCAGCTTGTTGGACCCCTCAAGGGCTTCAGAGCTGCAGAATATGAATATGGGGCTCAATTCTGCCTTTGGTTACACTTGTGTAATCCCCGTTAACGTCAATGAGCTTGGACAGATATGAATCAGAGTGGAATTTGATTCATGCAATGGAAAGAAAAAATAAATATAGTGTAACCCAGACAGGTTAGATATTATCCTATGCTGGGAAAATTAAATCGTTCAATTTCTGAGCCACTTAATGGCATGTTCACAGCATAGTGAATGCATTGAACAACACCCCCTGAACCAATATTTGCAGATAGCGCCACATCACATATTGCACAGCTGTTGTGTGCATTCTTGAGTGAAGACAATGAAAACTTTGTTCGAGAGATTAAGTGGAAACTATGGCCCCAAAAGGTAGAGACTTGATTTTTTTTTTTAAAGCTTTGAATGATGCAAGAGTTCATCTTGAAGTCCAAGAGCCTGTGACCCACAATACTAATGCAGAGGACTCCAATGATGCCTGAAGATGCTCTAGATCAGCCGTTCTCAACCTTTTTTGTACCGGGACGCTTTTGTTAACATCAATGGCCAATCTCACTCCCAGCCTGCTTCCCCCAGGCCCCAGCCCCGCAGTGTGCAGGGCAGAGGGTGGGTGTGAGCCCCAAGCAGCCCCTTGCAAGCTGAAACATTGCCAGCCTGCAGAGGAAAAGCCACAATTTCTCACATTTTTCTCCATTAAAGGAGAATTTATTTTTTAAAGATCATTAATCCATTTCTAAAGTTTGTTCACGACCCTTTCATATATTCTTGTGACCCACTTTTGAGTCGCGAGCCACAGGTCCTGACCCAAACACCGCTCTAGATTAGTGCTAGGGTGCAAATGTGCATGCTTGCCATAAATGAATGACCTTAGACATATGGACTATAATAATGCCTAGAAAGAGAAAAACTGAAATGAGGGCAAAACAATGAATCCTTCACCCATAGTTTTCATCTATTTAGCCCAGCTGGAAAAATATAGTTGCTATCCCTGAAAAACCTTACATTGATTGTACAAGGATAGGACTCTGGGGAAAGGAGAACAATAGGCTCCATTGACACAACCCTTTGGATTGATTGCTTTCAGGAAAGAAGTGTAGATAACACAGTCATTGAATACAGTATTGCTTTTTCTGGATCATCTCATCTAACATCTCTAATTATATTACAGACTGCTATTACTGTGCTTTAAATGACAGCAATATCTTTAGTGTGGTAATGAAATAACTACTGCCTTAAAATAATCGTCACATTTTTCTTTTAGCTGGATTTGCCAGACAGTTATGCAGTAGCTTCCCCTTGACTAGTGAAACTCAACATCTATTCAAAACGCCTGTAGTTTTATCCGTCATAAAGCAGTCTGGTATGGATCTGGTCTTTTCGGCTGACTCCCTGTGTTTCAAGGCTTTGTTTCAGCAAGTCAGACAAAATATTGGGTAGAAATAAAGCAGCATTAATTCACATGTGGATGCTGTTTGTTTAAAACAGAAATAGTTTAGGCAGTTGGGCTGTAAAATAGTGAAGTCTACTTTCCCAATAACTGAGAGATGGTTGAACTGAATCACAAGTATAAGGACATCCATAAAACAAATGAGGAACTATTGGATGTTTTCCTTTCTTTCTTTCTTTTTAAATAGCTTTCATAAACACCTGCCAAGGTTTTGATTTATGTCGGGTATTGGAAAGCCTTTTAAAAAATGGGAAATCTTATGCTCATGTATCCCTGATATTCTGTTACGCTGCAGCCTGTGACCTCAGTGTCTGGGCCAGCATGGGATCCCCTATATACGTGCTGTGCTTACTGAGATCCCCTATATGCGTGTGTACAACGTTGCTTGTTGCCAATAGCAGGGGGTTTGGTTGCTTAGTCTATATATTTTTCACCCTGTCCCCCCATAGTGTCATCTTTCAAGCGGGAGATTTTTGCTTTGCTGCATGAACACCGACTTCATGAAAGACATGGGATGTGCTTATCGTTTGAGGCAGCCATCCCGTAAATAGCATCAGAGAGGATGCGAGGAATGTGTTTCAGTAGTTTGAATCCCTAGTTAGCTGGCAGCTTACAAAGGGAACCTCTTCTGAGAAATAATGCAAGTTCACAACGATTTAGATGCCAACTTCTGAAAATACAATTGCAATTTCACGGGAGATTTCCCTTTCCTGTCATTTAAGCTGCAGCAGAGGTAAACTTCTGTGCTGCTAATAAAAGAAAAAACCTAAATCTAGTGCTTAGGAGTAAATGGACTCTTTGATTTTAAGTTACCAGGGAAAAAAGTTTGTTTTTGAATTTTGCTAAATGTCTTTTGTTCGGGGCTGAATGAAAGGGATCACACGTGCTAGGAAAAACAGGCAGCAAAAAGCCTTCGAGCTCAGAAGAAGCAAATGCAGTTTCAGTCTCTTCCACATCGCCCTACCACTGACCCCAACCTTTGGCAAGCAATTATTGAGGAAGAACGGTATTTGGTACCCGTGCTGGCCCAGACACCGAGGTCACAGGGGGCAGTGTAACAAAATATAAGGATACATGAGCGTAAGATTTCCCATTATTTTGAAGGCTTTCCAGTATCCGGCATAAATAAATACCTTGGCAGGTGTTTATGAAGGATGATAAGAAAGAAAGAAAGAAAAAGAAAGACACCCAACAGTTCCTCCCTTGTTTTATGGATGCCCTTATCCTTTTGATTCAGTTTAATCCTTTCTCGGCTATTGAAAAAGTAGTCTTGACTACTTCACAGCCCGAACGCCTAAATTATTTCTATTTTAAACAAATAGCATCCACATGTGAATTAACGAGCTTCATTTCTACCCAATATGTTGTCTGAATTGCTTTCAAAGGCTGACAGCAACTCCAGTGCCAAGGAGAGAGCATGAGTCCCAACTGCGATATTCCCTGAAGGACCAAGCAGGAAATGCCCAATCCAGTCCTGCTCTCTCCTGATTTTCATTATACTGTCCACAGATAAAGCCAGACAAATTTCTACCAAGACTCACTTTAGATGCCCTCTGTTTTGTTCAAATGCAACTCTCCTGGCAGGCTGAAAAGACTCAAAATACCGTCTCACCCCTTAGACTAAATATTACAATGTAATGCCCATAGCCAAGAATTTGGGCACTCTGGATTAAAGACTTACATTACCAGCTACATTGGCCTGGTGTTCTCTTTCCTTAAATAAATATATATAACCTTGAGGCATCAGCAGCTCGGTTTCCTCAAGAGAAACAGTAAATAACAAACCTCTGTTTATTTAGAGGAAATAAATCCTGAGTAGGAAATAGTTTCCAGTTTCTAAAGAATGATAAACATTGAGGAGGAAGGAAAGAAACCTTCAGTCTCTCTTCTTTGACGATTTTTCTCCTTCCAAACATTTTAGCTTAAGATTTTGCATTTAACAGATGAATAATTTCACACCAAGACTGGCTTGTTTCCATTCAATGGGTTGGGTATTCACAATCCAGTGGGAATACCTTTCAGGCCGTTCTGTTCCATGTTAGCACTTTAATCTCCTGTTGGCATTTTAAATTGATAACAGGGTCCAAATATAGCACAGGAGACGGTTTGCTCTATCATGGTGCAGAGTTGACACAGGCTGTCTCTCAAGATATCAAAGTCCATTTCTTAAACTCATTTGTCACAGCATCTGTTGAACTTTCTTTTCCGAACAAGAAAGCATATGGAAAGCACTTCATGGACGCGCTGCTTCAGTAGCTGCTTACACAGTGATCGCAGTGGTCACCAGGTGGTGCTGTTATACATAGTCTCGCCATTTCTTTTTCCTGGCATGGGAGCAGGATTTTTTTAGGCTTCGAAGAACATGACGCGTTTCTGGCGCAATCTTTGTGGGATCGGTGGCAGCCAGCCGTGGCATTTGTTCTCTGTCTGGCTCTCAAACAGGAGTCAGTTCTTGCGGTGCATTTGAATCCCAGGAACTAGGCATGGGTGTTTGAGCAGAGACCTCAGCAAGTGGGTCTCTCTGGTATGCTGTTGGCGACCGTCTCTGTTCCAGGACTGGTATAGGTGACTATGAAGCAAGAATATATCCAGATTCTGCATCGCTGATCTCTCTTCTGACCTCCAGTGCCCCAACATCTCCTTCTGCTCAGCCCAGTGGTGATACAGGATGATGTTGCATGGTACTGTGTGAATGTGGCTCTACTGCTTCCTCTGGTTTGGGAGGTAGCTGTGGGCTTCCTCCCACTCCAAACGCTCAACCCATCCACAGCGCCAACTGTGTGACTCCACTGCCTTTGCTGATGCAAATTGATATCTGAAAAGGTGGGGAAAAATAGGGTGGAAGCCGTCTAGCCAGAAGTCAAGAAAGTTTGGATGCTCGGAGGGGCCAGGTTATAACTGAAGAACAATCAACTCCCTTTCTGAGAACTACACCAGTTACACAGACAGCCCTTTGGGTTTGGTTACAGTCCTTTTTGCAGAGAACAACTAATGTCCCACTGATTTCACTTGATGTGGGATAAGTTGAACAGAAGCCGTCTTCTTTGTCTCACCCGTCAGCAGGAGCAATGCCACATCCCCCTTAGCATCCTTCATCACTGTGGCTCTACACTGTTGGATAGACAGTTGGATAGAAGAGTGTGGTCCAACTGGGCTGCATAAGGTAGAATAGTCCTGCATCAATGTGCAATTTATATCACCAAAAGCCCTGAAGTGAGGGCACCCGAAGCACCGTACATGTTAGTGCTAAGCGAGAGTCCCTGCCCCAGGGAGCTTGCAATCTATATAGAGGTGATGGAGAACGGGATTATTGTCATGACTGTTTTGAAGACTTAGCCAAGATGTCGCCTAGGATAGGTATGCCTGAGCAGGGTAATGTTTCTCAGTTTCCTGAGTCCTGATCCAGTGGACCAGCCTTCCTTTCCCACTCAGGTCTCTTTGCCACCTAGATAACCTGACTTGGTCTTTTTTGCCTGGCTAGAGGTGGTTTCTGCATATCCTACAATCCTGCAGCCATGACATTCAGCTTCTGGGTAAAAAATGCAACTTCAGTGGTCTTTACTGTAACTTGGTGAAGCCTGACACTGCCTAACACCACCACT
>NW_017728915.1:35634167-35639557 GCF_001723895.1 Crocodylus porosus | reverse complement strand
GCAATCTTTGTGGGATCGGTGGCAGCCAGCCGTGGCATTTGTTCTCTGTCTGGCTCTCAAACAGGAGTCAGTTCTTGCGGTGCATTTGAATCCCAGGAACTAGGCATGGGTGTTTGAGCAGAGACCTCAGCAAGTGGGTCTCTCTGGTATGCTGTTGGCGACCGTCTCTGTTCCAGGACTGGTATAGGTGACTATGAAGCAAGAATATATCCAGATTCTGCATCGCTGATCTCTCTTCTGACCTCCAGTGCCCCAACATCTCCTTCTGCTCAGCCCAGTGGTGATACAGGATGATGTTGCATGGTACTGTGTGAATGTGGCTCTACTGCTTCCTCTGGTTTGGGAGGTAGCTGTGGGCTTCCTCCCACTCCAAACGCTCAACCCATCCACAGCGCCAACTGTGTGACTCCACTGCCTTTGCTGATGCAAATTGATATCTGAAAAGGTGGGGAAAAATAGGGTGGAAGCCGTCTAGCCAGAAGTCAAGAAAGTTTGGATGCTCGGAGGGGCCAGGTTATAACTGAAGAACAATCAACTCCCTTTCTGAGAACTACACCAGTTACACAGACAGCCCTTTGGGTTTGGTTACAGTCCTTTTTGCAGAGAACAACTAATGTCCCACTGATTTCACTTGATGTGGGATAAGTTGAACAGAAGCCGTCTTCTTTGTCTCACCCGTCAGCAGGAGCAATGCCACATCCCCCTTAGCATCCTTCATCACTGTGGCTCTACACTGTTGGATAGACAGTTGGATAGAAGAGTGTGGTCCAACTGGGCTGCATAAGGTAGAATAGTCCTGCATCAATGTGCAATTTATATCACCAAAAGCCCTGAAGTGAGGGCACCCGAAGCACCGTACATGTTAGTGCTAAGCGAGAGTCCCTGCCCCAGGGAGCTTGCAATCTATATAGAGGTGATGGAGAACGGGATTATTGTCATGACTGTTTTGAAGACTTAGCCAAGATGTCGCCTAGGATAGGTATGCCTGAGCAGGGTAATGTTTCTCAGTTTCCTGAGTCCTGATCCAGTGGACCAGCCTTCCTTTCCCACTCAGGTCTCTTTGCCACCTAGATAACCTGACTTGGTCTTTTTTGCCTGGCTAGAGGTGGTTTCTGCATATCCTACAATCCTGCAGCCATGACATTCAGCTTCTGGGTAAAAAATGCAACTTCAGTGGTCTTTACTGTAACTTGGTGAAGCCTGACACTGCCTAACACCACCACTTGCCACCCCTTTCCTGTTCTGAATTACTATTCAGCCCTTTCCTCCCTTCATTGCCTCTGCAAAAGGTCTTGTCCCAGTGTTACTGTACCCAGGAAAAGTAGAAGGAGATTTTAGGACTGACTGTCAGATGCAACTCAGTACCTCAGTGCTGAGCTGAGCTGCCTGGTTTGTTCCCTTGTAATATTAATTATTGCCCTTGTAATAATCCTCAATTAGCTACAACAGAGTCAACCCCCAGAAGCAGACGCAACTCATACAGTGCTGAGCACCAAAGCAAAGTGAACAGACTTAAAAAAACGTGTGTGAAGATCCACCCCCCACGACTCTGTTTGACTAGATGGGATTAGACTTGCCGGAAGGAAGGCGATGCAGGCCAGGCGCGCAGGGGAGGTGTCGAACCCTCGGCAGGCTTGCGTTGAAATGCACACAGACACGAGGCAGATTCTTTCTCCTCGTACACGTACAGGATCCTTCCTTAGGGCAAACTGGGGCCGTGCTCGGAGACTGGCCGGCTCAGCGGGAAACATAGGCAGCCTTCTGTTTTCAAGTCACAACCATTTCCCCGCTTGGCCCTTATGCAACATGGCGATTCTCGGTGTCATTTGATGAAAACAAGTAGTGTAGAAACTAGAAGGCAACTTGTCCGTATGAAGCAGAATGGGACATGAAAACAAGTTGCTTCCCTGTGTAGAAACAAAACGATGAATTAATACCGCTTTGAAGAACTTCAGAGCAGTTTTGCTTTAAGAGAAGGCGATGAACAATAAAGCTCCTTTTACATAACTAAGTCTTCTCCATTCTGTGCTTTTATGAGACAATCTATGCTTAATCCTGAGAATGGAGGCAATTGCCAGATTACCAGTTGGAGATTGCTCATGCCTGCAATTTCTTGTGGACTAAACTACAGTGAGTTGCTTTAACTAATAGGCTGATTTTGCTGGTAGCTTATTTTGACCCCTTAAGATCTCTCAGTCACCAATGAAGTCTGTCTATGATTTTTGTGTTATAATCATCCCATCTATTCTTGCTCCGGGATGGTGCTTTTCAGTGTAGCCACGCCAGATAATGAGCAGCCTGATCTCAGTCTAGCAACACCATGGAAGCATGCACTCTGCCTCAGTTGTGTGGATAGTCCCAAATATCAGAGAGACTCTGCTAGAGAGAGGATTGGCATGATGAGATTTTAGGAAGGCTTGAACCTGGGGCCTTCAACTCAAGTCTTTTTCTCTTGAGGCTCCTTTTGTGGGCTGAGAGCAAAAGTAGGTTTTCATCCTTTTTGTGGACTAGCCAATTGAGAGGGAACCAAGGCACATACCCATCTGCCACATAATAAAGAGCTCTAGGAAATGCAAGGTCCAGCCTCCAGGCTTATCTTTTTCAACTCTTCCTTGGTCCACAAGGCTGGCAGTATAAATGATCCTTTGCCGGGATTTTCATTGTAATTTCTGAGCTAGTGCTCACTCACAAGACTAGGATCTTGGATATAGAATAATAAGGGGAATTTACTGCATGATTGCTATGAATAAAACACTTATTTTTCCTTTTCTCTTCGTATCATGGCTTCAAACATCCTGTCCAGTTTATGTGGCAAATTCCTCACTCTAGTCCATAGGGCAGTGATTGTAGACCCTGGAGTGCCTTGAGATCCTTTCAAGGGTGCCATGGGGGTGCCACGCAATATTCCAGTTTTCCCGAGATTTCTAGAAATGTCAAGTATGAATCCACAGTATTAAAGCACTGTGACCTTTTGCGGTCTTCCTATGTTGTTTGCAATGGGATAATTGCTCTGTTATTTTTCTGTAGTCAAAAACGAGTGAAAATTAAGAGTTTTCCAAGGGGGGTGGGGGGAGGCAAGTCTAACAAGGGGTGCCTTGAGTCTAGAAAGGTTGAAAACCATCCCTGCTGTACAGGAAGCATCTTGCTGGCAACGTCTTGGTCTTAATCAGCATCAGAAACCTCTTTACCAGGAACACAGAAAGGCTATAAGCAAACGAACATAGAAAGGCCACGAGCAAACGTATTTTATCGTTTCATTTGGACGTTTTACTCTATTAGGAAAAGCTCTTACTTAGCAAATAATTCTGAGGCACATGAGGCACTTTTTATTGTCAAACAAATGTCATATATTTAATTAGCTGCACATTTCCTTAGGAGGAAACAGGAACACATTAAAACTATTGCATTAAATGTTCCCTCGATTGCTGTTCCTAAGCACATGATTTTAATTTTCTTCATCTGTCTTTTCACCCTAATGGTTTCAGGATATGCACTCGAGAGCACTTGGAAATGAAGTGACCAATTAAAAGGGCAGAGGTTCACTGGCCCACGGCTAACCTCAAACGAGACTCCGCCAGCTTGTGACTGATGAGAAACGTGAGGTGGAGGGTTCACCCCTTTGAGTCGGCGCAGGACAATTCGCAGAGACAGAAAGGAGGGCAAGAGGGAGGTCCTTCAAAGATGACTTACGAAGAGTTGGACATTACGTGCATTCAAACCCCAGAAATGCAGGGACCTGGTGTCTGGTGCAAGAGGTAAAAGGGCCAAAGCGGAAGGCATCATCCACTTCATGTTATCTTGTCCCTCAAGCAGCTTCTTGAGAGATGGTTTCCTCTGTTTCCTGACATGACCCTTTTCTGTGGTGGAGTTCAAAGCACAAATATTCGCTCCTTCCAGCAGCAGAAGCAGTGTAATTAAACAAATCCATGGCTGGTTCTTGGTGGGTAGGAGACTGCCCCCCCCTCGGCTGTGTCAGCCTGTTCATCTCTTGCCTACTGGCCAGATTACTGGAAATTACTGCACTAGGAATGGAAATGACTGCCTACGGGCAGCCAGAATTGTTCAACCATCTGTCTGCACACACAGCAACATGGTTTTGGGGGCTGGCCCCTTACAATGCCTGTCCACAAAACACCAGACCAATTCTAACTAAGACCGGATTTGCAAAGCTGTCCATAGAGCCACGCCAGAAGTTTCTCTCCCCCCTCTCTAGCACCAATCATGCTCAGGAGCTACATCGTTCCACTGCTGATCTGTTGGCCCTGGGGATGACGTTCATGAGAGCAGGAGGCGAAATGTTCACAACAGCTGATGGCACCATCCACCGTGGAACTCATTTCCAGATGGCATTAGGACAACCATAGATCTCAGTGTCAGAAGAAAATGCAGTCTTCTTGAGTGTATCTTTTTTGATGGCAGCAGCAGACATGGAGTCAAATATGGTAGAGGAAAGAGAAGCAAAGAAGTGTATTTTAAATGCACGTTAGTTAAAATGATGCATTCCAGCAGGTCACAGGGATAATGCATCCTTTATTTTAATTGGGAGATAAGTTCCAAAAGCAATTTAGG
Source organism: Crocodylus porosus (assembly GCF_001723895.1). Taxonomy (NCBI): domain Eukaryota; kingdom Metazoa; phylum Chordata; order Crocodylia; family Crocodylidae; genus Crocodylus; species Crocodylus porosus. Next base: position 35,634,988 of record NW_017728915.1, on the reverse strand, counting down.
CAGTGACTATATTTAAGAGAAAGAAGAGACGCATACAGCGCAGACAGAAGTTACAGAAGATTCTCTCTTCTGAAACATTTTCTTCTGACCCTCATGCAACAAGGGGTCAGATTTTCACCCGATCGGCCATTTTTAAAACTGTCTGCAGCCGTGCACTTGCGTTTGATCATGACTATAGACAATTTTCTGTAGCCAGAGCAGCAGGAATCCTGGTTTTCTCTGATTTAAAAAAATCCCCAATTTTCGGCTTTAAAAAAATAACCCCAAATCCACATTTCTCTGTGATTTAAATGAAACACCACTTATATATATAAAATATATATATTAGCTGTTACATATAGTTGATGGCTGTTGCCATCCAAAAGATGCAATCAAGAAGACTGCATTTTCTTTGCTATATATATATATATACATATATATATATACACACACACACACACATATACATATATATATATATACACACACACACACATATATATATGTATATAGTGATGGTTCATTTTAATCATGGAAAAATGTGAATTTGGGGTTACTTTTTTTTAACCAAAATTGGGGATATTTTTTAATCAGAGAAGACCAGGATACCTGTAGATCAGGCAAATAAATGGTCACTTTTGTCTGTGCACATAAGGCTCCTATGCACTTGCAGGGAGCCTGCTCTAACACATGGGAAGTCCAGCACGTCGGCACAGACTGGATTAATCGAGTCTACCAGAGCACAGAAATTCACCAGAGCGCCCCAAGGGATGACGAGGTCGAACGGTCACAAACTCCTGCAAGACCGTTTTAGGCTGGACATAAGGAAGAATTTCTTTACT
>NW_017728915.1:35629606-35634042 GCF_001723895.1 Crocodylus porosus | reverse complement strand
GGGGGGGGCTGGACTCGATGATCTCCCGAGGTCCCTTCCAGCCCTAATGTCTATGAAATCTATGAAATCTATGAAATGCATGCGCTCCAGCCGGCTTCAGCATCACATGTATCAGTGTCCCTGCTCTGAAAAATGGTGGTGGGGCGCTTTGAACTAAAGCTTGTTCAACGAGCTTTTGTTCAAATTGCCCTGCCCCCATTTTTTAGCATGGGGATGCCGATACACATGATGCTCTAGCACTTTTAATTATCACAGCTCGCTAATTAAAGTGCCCACCCTTGCCTCCGAGAGCACATGTAAAAAATACCCCCAGAGGATTTCTCTGAATGGGGCAGTTGCTTTAACTGATATTGCAAGTTCAGTCTTATCTGAATGCCTGAAACGGTAGCTTTGAAAAATGTCAGGATCTCACCCGCCTGCTTTGTCCATGCTCCCGGACACAGCCTTTGGGTTTGATTATAGCTCCCTCTGCTGGGTCCTCACCACACACGAAGCAAAGACTTGCAAAACTTTGTAAAAAGGTGGAAAGTTTAGAAATACTCCATTGCCTAAACACATGGCGCGAGACCGATCAAGCGAGCTTGGGTTAACTGGCTGGGAAAGGATCTTCATCTGGATGTTAACCCTGTTTGTGGAGATGTCTTGTCAGGTTTTCAGTGAACAAACAAGACCTATCCAAATTGTCAAATAGGCACAGAGAAAACAATGAGTGCATCAGGCACTGGCCAAAGCGAGAAGACAAAAGTATGAGTACTTCTGTCCTCGCAGAGAGGGACGAACCTGGGGGATGGATTGCAAAACCTTTTCTTTTAAATGCAGTGGCTTGTGTTTGCTGGGTACTGTTTCCAGCTCCCTTCTGGGTCCTACAGAAGTCACTCAGTGGGAGACTTGCCAGGGGAAATCAGGACCAGACCCTTGAACAATGAATTAAATTAGTATCATGAAAACATTAGGGACCCAGGTAAAATTTCCTTTGTTCTGTCTTCACCTGAGTAAATCTTGAAATCAGTTTTGAAATACAGAAAACACGTTGGACTCTTTACGAGCTGTATAACCATCTCCTTATGACAGTAGCATAGCTAGTGGGGAAGAGAGAAGCATGACCTGGCCAATAGCCCAGCTTGCTGTCTCAGGGAGAGGGGGAACAAAAATACAGCTCTCACTGGTAACTGAGGAGCATCACTCCCTGAGTGCCATCTCTGCCCAAGGCACAGACCTGCCCTGTTACACTTCTGCCTAATGAGCATGGATCATAAACTGTATTTGCATTTCCATAGCACCCTATGGAGCTGATTCAGATCTCATTTACAACCGCATTCCTTTTCATAGCTTCATAGTTGGTCGGGTCGGAAGGGACCTGGGCAGATCATCGTGTCCGACCCCCTGCCATGGCAGGAAAGAGTACTGGGGTCAGACAACCCCAGCAAGGTGATTGTCAAGCCTTGTCTTAAAGACCCCCAGGGTTGGGGCCAGCACCACTTCGCTTGGAAGTTGGTTCCAGATCCTAGCCGCCCCGACTGTGAAGTAGCGGCTCCTGATGTCTGAATCTCCCCTCTGCCAGCTTGTGACCGTTATTCCTGGTCACTCCTGGCGGTGCTCGGGGGAACAGGGACTCCTCCAGTGCCTGCTGGTCCCCCCTGACTAGTTTATAACAGCCCACTAGATCCCCCTCAGCCTTCTTTTGTGGAGGCTGAACAGGTTCAGGTCCCATCGCCTCTCCTTGTAGGGCCTGCCCTGCTGCCCCCGAACATGTGAGTGGCCTCCTCTGGACCCTCTCCATGTTGTATGTTTAGAGAAGATTATACCTCAGCAGCAAAAGTCAAGTCACAGCCTCTTGATGTTCGTACACAGCTGGCCTTGCAATTCAAGTATGAATAAACTCTGACCTTGGAACAGTCAATATCTTCATTCAACCTGTGCAATGACTGGCCTTACAATGCTGTAACTGGCTGAATCAGATTCCTATGCCAAACATCTGCAAATTGAGAGAAGTGTGTATGTAGGGCTTTGCACACACGTTCAAATAATCTGGGAGAAACTCCTAGGTTTATTTTTCTGGTAGAAAAAATTACCCAGAGATGCCTGAACAGACAGTTGAATGCTGAGCCCCTGAAGAACAAACTTTGCAGCACCTGGAATGCTGCAGGACTGTGCTGTGGTCTCTTAGAAGAGAATATGTACAGACTTTTGCTTTCCCAGGAGAAACTGTGCCAGGAGTGATTTAACCTTGATTGTTCCCAAGTTATTTTTTAATGTGAAGTGGCCAGTTTTGCTTTTGGAGCAAACTCCTCAACATCTGTACACTCGGGATTTCTCCTGGGAGAACAGTGACTCTCCCAGGAGAAACTGAATGTCTGTATCGGGCCTAAGTCTGAACTCCACACTCTAAGCTTAACAGTAGCCCCTATCTATCCTCAAGTGGTGCCTTAGAGAGCAAATACACTCACTGCCCAAGTCAAACTCAGTTTTGTTTTTCAGCACAAGCTAAAGCAATATATCACATGCCAGCTCCACACCCTTGAAGCTAAACAGTAAAACCATATGCCAATAAACTTGAGCTTTCATACATTTCTGCCCTTCCAGCAGTTTAAGTCAATCCATGTTTCTTATGTTCCTGAAGGTCGGATGGTTTGTGAAATGAGTCTAGGCCCTGCCAGGGCTGATCTACCTCTAGGCCCCAGCTGGAGGTAATCAGGGCCCTGGCTGAATTATCCCCAGGGCCTTTGGAAAGAGGCCCAACTGTTCAGGCCTTATACACCCAAGCAGGTATTAGCTTGCTGGCTGAACACCAGACTGCCTGGGTGTACCTCCTGGCTCCTTGGAACCCTATTGCTCCTGCCTAGATCCTGCCAGCATCTTGCCTAACCTGTACCTCACTCCTACCTGGGTCCTTGCCTGGTACCTTCCTGCTCTTGCTACAATGCCTGCCTGTTCCTAGCCTGGATTGCTCCGATTCTGCCCTGTCTGTGCCATAGGGTTCCTGGCCCTGGCTTAGACTTCCCAGTGGGACCAACAGCCTGCTTTGACCATGTATTGCCCTAATACCTCAGACTTAGACTGATAACTAGCTTGAGTTTAGTGCTTTCCACAGTAAATCCTGTTCTAGCACATCCCTTGGACCAACCACCCACTTCCCAGTCCACCCTACCAGTTTGGCTGAGTATTCAGTGCTGAGGTGTTGCAATCAGACAGCTGTTACAGCACTGAAGCATTAATGATGAAAGCAGAAGTAGTGGTTCTGGTTATAAACTCAAACCTAGGCTGAATTTGTAAGACAGTCACTCTAGGCTTGTAGTTGTTAGATATACTTTGGAGCAATCTGGGGTTGATTAGGCTGTCCTCAGGAATTTTCCATGTTCAGATGAAACTGGGTGGGATTGGTTCTTTTTGACTGTGGTTTGGCAGAAACAAATATATGTGCAAAAATTCTCATGCAACAAAACTGCAAGGACAATTAGCTCTGCTGTAAGTACAACTGACCATCATCATCTGTTTGTCTGAGCATGACAGTGGAAGCTTGGAATGCCAAGATTTCTAATTGGTGGGAACTTATTGGATTTCTTATTGGATATAATTGCATTTTTATAACATATCAGTTCCCCATTTTAAGCTGTGGTTGAGACTCCACTATCACTTTGTTCACATCAAGTAAGGTGAAAGATGAATTACAAAAAATAGATATACTCTTTTGTCCTCTCCATGTTAATCTTGTTGCTGGTAATAACACAAAAAGCATTCTAATGACTTTAACATAAAAGGCATTCAGAAAAATGGCTTGCATTTCATTTATTTTTAATGCTGCTATTAGTGTCATCCTCAAAGGTCATGGCATCCACTGCTCTTTTAAGCTCAGTTGCAAATCTCATTGAAATTTTGTTTTGCTTCCCTTGTAGCTTTAACTTGAAAAGAACAATATATTTTACCTATTCAATTGTAACTACTTTAACATCACCAAAAACATCCCATTAAACAGGAACATCCCTTTGACATGGCATACATTCATCTGACTATACAAGGGATTGTAGCAGAACTTGAGCATCCTCATGTTTTTCACAGCCTGGTACTGAATCACATTCTCAAGCAAGTTTCAGGACTTGGGCCCATTGCAAAACTAGATCTAGATATCCCTTCTCTATGGCATCTAAGGTTGTATTAGGGGGCGGACACCCAGTATTAATATTTGGGAGTAACAAAGGAAAAACCTCCTTGGATCTGCTCGAGATGCATCTGTGGATGCATGACAAAGTACGGTTGGCCTTCCTGACCACATCCCCACACTGCCGGCCCATGTTCATCTTGGCCTCAATGATGACTCCAAGATCCTTTTCTGCCTCTGTACGGATGAGAAGGGAGTACCCCAGCCTGTAGGTATGGTGCTGGTTGTTCCTCCCCAGATGCATCACTTTGCACTTGTCAGTGTTGAATCCCATCCTATT
>NW_017728915.1:35552185-35629336 GCF_001723895.1 Crocodylus porosus | reverse complement strand
GGTTGGTCTGACAGGACCTGCCACTGATGAACCTGTGTTGGTTGCCCCTAAGCATGAAATCCCCTGCTGGCCCCTTCTGGATGTGTGCCAGAATAATTTTCTTGAACAGCTTGCCTAGGATTGAGGTAAGACTAACTGGCCTATAGTTTCCTGGGTCCTCCTTCTTCCCCTTTTTGAAGATGGCCACGTTGGCCCTCTTCCAGTCCTCCGGCACCACACCAGAGTACCACAAGTGCTCATAGAGCCGTGCCAGGGGTCCTGCAATGACCTCAGCCAATTCCTTTAGTACTCTAGGGTGGAGATTGTCTGGACCGGCTGACTTGAATACGTCCAGTCCCTCCAGAAGCTCTGTAACTAGTTCCTCACTAACCCTTGGCCTAGGTGTGCCTCCCCTGGGGCATGAAGGAGGCCCTGAGGGGGGGTGGCTGTTCCGGTCCCTGCTTAGGCAAAGAAATGGTTAAACATGTTGGCTTTGTCATCTGGTGTGACGACCAAATTTCCCAGTGCGTCCTGCAGGGGCCCCACGTTACCCGGAACCTTCTTTTTATCCCCTATGTATTTAAAGAAGGACTTCTTATTGTCCTTAATCAGGGAAGCTAGTCCCAGCTCCATCTCTGCCTTGGCCTTCCTGACTGCCCCCCTACATCTTCTAGCAACTGCAGTAGAGTCCTCCCTGGTGATGTCCCCTCCTTTCCATTGGGTGTACGCCTCTCTTTTAGCTAAGAGACATTGAACAAGTAAGTGACAGTGAACAGAATGTTCCAGCACATCTACATTTATATTTAAACAACTGACAGCATCTGTCATTAAAAGAAATGCCCTTTATAAGAACCTTAAATGCTAGGATTTCCTGTATTCTAGGAAAGAATCCAGAAAGAATATCAACAGGACAGAATAATATCAACAGAAGCACAGTAATTATTCTTTATTTGCAATATCGGCTAAAGTAAAACACTATTCCCTCTGCATTTGACTGTTAAATTCATGTTACATTCACTGTTAAACACTGGTATAGGCATCAGAGACAAAAGCCTTAGAGTTAAGTAATGTCATATTTAACATTAAATGCAATGCTGTATTTGGTAAGCTAGAAGTGACTCATCACAAAATCATCTTACCCTTCAGCCTGGTTGTAAGATTGTTCTTGTCACTGTACCAGGTTTAAGTTGTCAGATTTTCCACTGAAAGGAAAGAATGGCATTATTTCTTTCAGGCTAGGGACAGAAATTATACATAAACCAGTATAAGTGATCAGAAACAAGTTCAACTCTGTAACACAACAGAACTTCAGTACACATTATAAACCACTTTCAAAATGGCTGAAACCAGTTTAAAATAAACCTGGATGAATGTAGTATCAGATTTAACTAACTTAGGTTAAATCAGTTTATTGAATTTCTGTTTGGGATCCCCTCCAGATTCAAGTTAGCTCACAGTCCCCCAGCATCCCAGGATGCTTTGCATCTCCCCAGCAACCTAACCACCCCCCCTCCCCCGCCCCAGCGGGTGGGCAGACCAGCTTTGGTCCAAGCTATCTGGCCCTATCTGAGCAGAGAGGCATGCTCTAGCATCCCCCGGCTACTGGCCTGGGCCACAGCAGGCCTGTGGCTGCATTTCTGGAATCAAAAGTGAATGTCTGTTCATTTGCTTATCAGTTCAATCCACACATCTTAGACTAACCTGCAAAGATTGAATCAATTCAGCCTCAGGTTTTTCTGACTATCTATACTTAGCCTTATAGATTTTGACTGAGGGTACAAACTCTGAACACTGGAGCTTAAGAATTAACTCAGCTTGGGTAGAAGCGGTCCAAGGAATTCCCACTAAGAATAGATCCAAACAACGTTAGGGCAGTTCAGGTCTCAAAGGCATCAGAAACTACATACTGGGTCAAATGAGAACCTCTCACCAGAACATACTTGAACTTTTTGGAAAACACCAGTCAGGCTGCAGGTGTGATTGTTGTGGCCATAGCCTCTCTAGTGCCAAAAGACTAGTTTGAAAGAACTACTGAACCATAGGGTTGGAAGGGACATAAAGGGTCATCTAGCCCAACTCCCTTTACAGATGTAGGATGTGCTGTTCTGTATAGGGAGTTGATGCCTACCTGATGTGTATCAAAATCTTCTTGAAAACCTCCAGAGGAGGAGATTCCAGTACTTCGCTGGGCAGCTTGTTCCATTGTCCTACAGATATCACAGTTAGAAGGTTTTCCCCGAGACTTAATCAGAATCTACTTTATTTTTAACTAACTACATAGAAAAAAAATTATAAAGTAATACATCGCAGAGATGCAATGCAATGTGTTTCTCAGCTCTGAGCAGATGGTTTAGAGCCACATCTTGCAAGGACAACTATACAGGTGGTCCCCTGAGGCAGCATGAAGACCCCGTCTCCTCCCTAGCTTCCTTGGCTCCCCATTTGCTATCAGACACCCTTAAATAAAAATTGTCACCCATACTCATTGCCTATGCACACATCTAAAGCCCAGCTGGGTATCTAGCTTAACAAAGCCAGCTCACTACCATGCATTTTAGTTAATGCTCTCACAGGGTCAGACTTGAGAGGGGTCTTTTTTACTTGGGATTGACATCAGACCAGATTTGCTTTACTGAAACCTGATTTGGCTGGTTGTTTTATGGTCATATCATCCTTGAAGTTTCCTTCCCACTTGTGGGAAATAAAATGCCCGTTTGAGCAGGCCTAAAATAAAGAAAAAGAAAAGATGGTAGAGTGCTGCTTTATTTTTTTCATTTAACTTGAAGCTGTTGTACGGAGCAGCGTTACATTTAAGTGCCATTTATCTACTGCTTGCTTTCATTTGTTTATTTATTTTTGGAAAGCCACTTGTCCCCAGATGCCCAGTTCTCTTTATTCAGTTTAGTTTCCATATTTATTTGCTTTGATTTATTCAGACTGTCAGCTGCACGCCGGTGTTTGCCAATCTATAGATACCAATTTAGGACCACAGGTCTGAGAAATTGTTTTGATCAGTTTTCCTCTTCCTGTCTTTATTTCCCCACCCTGCCTGAGAAGTCGCTTGACAACCTATACGTGCCATGCCTTTTCAAATGATCCCTGGGAAGATCACAGCAGCAAAGGCTCGTTTGATGCAGTAACATTATCAAAAGTAATTGGATTTAGAGGGGTTGAAAATGTTTTTTCCTTCCAAATCGCCAAAGAATTCCCTGCAGATTTTAAGCAGCGTATAGCTCAGATCTGAAGAGCTGATGGCATGCTGGCTGTCCTTTCATGTGCGTAATAGGTGTCGGATCAATGACCAACTAACAAATGAGCGTCAGGCTCAGTTAGGCAAAAAGATGATTTCATTCCGTTTTCAATTCAGATGCATGGACCGGGGTGTAAAACATTTATGGTAAAGGAAAAGTGGCATTTGCGTCCCATCGAAGAACTCAGCGGAGATCAGAGGGGATGCATAGGTCAGACTCCTTGCACCAAAATTCTCCGTGGAGTTCTTGCAGATTTATTCTGAAAGCCGCATCAAGACGTATTGCACAAGTCGGAGGAAGAGCAGGCGGGTGCCTGTCCTCAGGTGGGGCAAACTGGCATCCTTCCACTGGAGTTAATGGAAACACTCTGACCTACAGCAGCTGAAGACTTGCATTTGATTAGCATTGTGCCTCCATTTCTGCACTGGCGATGGGGGGATGGATAACAGCCCTCACCTTCACTTCTTAAAGCTCTAATAGGGAGAAATAACAGGGAGATTAGCTAATTCAGGGGGCAGATTAGCTAATGAAAGTACCTCCAGCATGGTTTGCAATAGGGTTCCAAGCAGCCTCCTAATTTAGTGCTGCTGTCCCATATCAGTGACTAAATGAGAAATCACCCTCTTCGGGGATCTGCCATCCCATAAAGAGAGCTGCCCTCGTTCTGATCAGCTACTGCTGTCGGGTGCAATTCTGCAGGGAAACCCTTCTCCAACCCAAGTGGTGTCCAGCAACCCTCTTTGTCTGCTCCCCTTGGTCCTGCCCTCTGTTGCAGCAGAGTTTCTACTACACAGAAGAGCTCCTGAAGTTCAAAGAGTGGAAGTCAGACCTGTCTGAAGAGCTGTGGCCTTTAAAGAGTTTTTGTCACAGTCTTCCCAATCTGTTCCACTGTGCAATCAAGAACAGTCTTGTTGCAAATGAGCAGAGATATCCATCCATGGCGAGGGAACATTTGAATTCCTGGGCAGCATGGGGGGCACAGCATTTCCATTGACTCTCTTATTCACTGCAAATTGAACAGACCTGTTGCTAGACAGCGGTAATTCTTCCCATGCAACATCCTAGATATACTTTCCTCGACTGAATGTAAAGCTCTGGTGACATGCAAAAAGCACTTCTTGGCTTCTTGAAGGCTCAAATCAAGCACCATGGCTTCTTAACCTGGCAGGGGAAATACCATGTATCTGTGTCCAAGAAGGCAGTTTTCCTTTGCAGAAGAACTGCTCTTCTGGTGTGGTTCAGCACCAGCCAAGCGCAGTGGCTTTAAGTCCAGTTTACGGAAATGGGAGTCTCCTCCCTTGCTTGCGCCAAGGACCATATGGCTGAAGACAAGCAAAACTTGGGGGCACCCGAACTCCAAGCCTCCAGGCTTGGGCCTGCAAGTAGGATGCCCGCCAAAAATTTTGGAAACATCTGAAGCCCCAGGTGTAAGTGGAGGATGTTTGCCAGTAGGGCCACTTATGGTTCTGGACTCTTGGATTTGGAATTATTTTTGGCTAATTTGGCCTTGGATACAAATTATATATATATATATATATATAAATATAAAAATGCAAAAATCGAGAACTCTTGGTTCAGAAATGGCGAAAAATTTAGTGAAACTAATCAATCAATCAATCAGTCAATCCAATCCCCCGCTGGTTCATGTTTAGACCAAAGCTTTGCATTAATGAGCAGAGAACAGTGTTCCTGTTATTTTACCATATGCAGGAGTACAGTGAAAAGGAAACACGCTGAGAAGCAATCATTGTCTACAACATGCCACGTCTGATTCCTTGGCAAGTAGGAACAAGAAGCAAGTGATGACTTGCTCTGAACACACAGACAAATATACTCAATCTGGCAGCCTTCATAGGCACCGAGGACACATTTCATAATGTATACTACTACTAAAATGTAGTTGCATTCTACATTATGGCTTTTCAGCTTCCAGACTTGCATAGGTCCTTAGTATGCTGCATAGGGCCAGGTATAGTAGACCATTAAGAAGTTGGTTATTATTCCACAGAACTGAAACCCACAGAACAAAACAGCAACAACTATGCCGTGGAGCCCTAAACGTCTCCCACCTGCAAGAGATAACTCCTTCATCAGAAAGAAAGAAAAATGAGCAGAATAATCTATCCTCCCGATGACAAAAAAGATGCTATATATGGTACAAAGTTACCGTATGCTCTCGATACGGTGCATGCCCTGCTTAGAATTGAAGATGATCTCTCTGCTACTTTGCGGCCTTGTCTGTCCTGAAAATATGCTTTTGTTTTTTACCCACTCTTCAGCAATGGATAGCATCAGCAACAGCATAAGCAGAGGCACTTCTGTCCTCCCATCAGGAAAGTCTGCTCAGAGCAGGTTTTCATGACAGTGCCAAAAACTCCTTAGAGATCAGCTGTACCACTGCTGAAAAAGAAGCGCAGCTAGGCCTACGGTGTGCCATGCTGAAGCGTCTCAGAAGTGGTCGGGCTGAGCTGCTTCCCTTGGTCCTTTATAATGATTAAAACCGGACAAAAAATTGGAGGAAACTAGAGAGCAAGTTTGTACTTAAACCTAGCAAAACGCTGCAGGTTACGTACGTACCAGCCCCCAGAGCCACTTATGTAACAGGAGCTGAGCAACCTTCAAATTATAATGGGGAAAAATGCATGTCGTATACTGAGTAGAGGGAAAAACACTTGAGACACGGCTTGCGACGAACAAAACATTTATCAGGTTTCATGGAAACCTCTTCAGTGCAGAAGTCTGACCACAAGCCTCCCAAGAATCATGGGAACACCCCCCAGACAGCTGTCTGGAGGCTACAGGGGGTTTCCAACAACCTTCCCTTTAACGATTACGGCCTAGGAGGTAAACCACTGCATACTTCTGCTGCAATGGAGACTTAATGAACGCTTTGGCTTCCTGATGAGAACCAAATTTCACCTTCTAGATGAAATAAAAAAACTACCCAATCAGTGCGGCTGGGAGACAAGACGGGATACATCTCTTTTGACGTATTTCAAGGGTACATGTACAGCCAAGGGTCCCAGCTTAACACGTCTTATATCTGTCATATCAACCTACAAGACCATTTGAATCTCCACTAAAAATTCTGCTTCTTGTACTATCAGGAAAGGGCGATGGGAGGGTGATGGCAACATTTTGATTGTAAAGGAAGATCGTAACAGCTCAACATCGAGAGGAATTAAAGGAACCTGGAAAAGCGTGACTTTCGTGTCGGACTCTAGGCCCCCTCTGTTCAACAGAGAAGTGCAGAAATAAATAATGTTTTGCAGATGCTGCCCTCATGCTGTTTTCTCCCTGAACTACATTAGATCAGAGACCTCCACAGGGAAGAGAGAAATTCATCTATTTACTGTGCAGCATCTGAGGAAGGAAAGAGTGATGAAAATTGCAACCAACCCCCACCCCGACACTATTGTAGGTGGCACAGTGGGGCAACACGTGCATATTTATCAATATGCATATTTGTATATTGACCTTAAATATGCATATAAATATGCATATTTATATACTTCCCTGAAATTGCGTGCATTTGAGGAGCTGCACATTTTCACACCCTGTGTAACAGGAAATGGCTTGGAAAGGCAACTAGACCACCCAGAGATGTTCTCAAACGTACAGTCAAAGTTGAAAGTAGTTCCCATGCACCTGCAACAGTTAATTTTCCACGACCAAAGCCTTCCTACAGCAAAATACCTGAATGCCACATCATTGACTTGTCATGTGCAAACACCTTAAAGCTTTGAGGAGGGGGCTGGACTCGATGACCTCCGGAGGTCACTTCCATCCCTACTTTCTGTGAACCTAAAGGTTTAGATCATGGGTCTGGACCACAGACCCATGGAAAATAAAACATGAGCCTTTCACTCTACCGTGACTACATTCTTCAATTAAACTGTTCATTTTTATGCTAAAAATATTGCTAGTCTTATTATTGCCCCATATTCCCTGTGTATTGTTTCATCCACCTGGTTGCTCCTGCCTGTCGTGTAGACTGTGAGGTGCTAGAACAAGAACGATCTCCTTGCCTGGACACTGCCACGAAGCAAAATTCATGGCAGGGGGTTCCCAGATGCTGCCATCATGCAACCGTTAATGCCCCTCATGAGCATCCAGAACAAGCAATATCCCAGCTCCTCCGTCAATAGGAGTTTTGCCATAGACTTCAGTGGCCTTCGTCCAGCATTTCTGTCACATTAGCTATAATTAGTGGTGGATCACAAGGCCCTTTTAAAATTATCCAATTTGGGAGGAAAGAGAAATGCAATTAGATTAAAAGTTCACAGCCATAACGCATAAATTGGATTCTTTTTTTTTTCTTTCTTTCTTTTGAGGACTAACAGAGTTAAGCCCAGTGCGTACCACAGATAATGCAGTTCAGGCAGGAAAAGCTGGGAGAAAGCAGTGGATCTGATGAAAACTGTCGTGTGTTGAAATAGAGATCTGATTTAGTGTTTTCGTTTCAGATGAGCTGAAAGTGAAATGACTTCCCATATGGCACTTTACGAAAGATTACAAATTAACCACAGGCTTTCCAAGAGGATGCCATCAGATGAGAAATAAATCAGGAGGAAATTAGTCAAAGAGTTAACAGCTCTTTCCTTTGCTCAGAATAATGGTTGAATACAGATAGTATTCCCTGCCCATGCCCTGCCCTCCACTGAGTAAAATGCAGTTGTGTCCAAGGGCTCTTAATGCTTGAAAATCTCAGATGGGGTTGCACTAGAAACCTGAGATTTCCATGCACCCAACAAAAGCAGCACAAGAGAGGGCGGCATAAGCTCCACAACTCCTTGACCTTGATGTGATCGTCCAAGGCCGGGGCCGGCTGAGCACCAGCCATTGGGTTTCAGTTCTAATTTTATTTACCAAGACTGCCAGATTTTCCTTGTAAGAGCTCATATCAGTGAGGAATTGAATAGAGGTTAGCATCTCATTTCACTTAGGGCATCGGTCAGTCAATAAGGTGATGATGGCTTTCGGCCTGGAGTAGGGTTAGGTTTGAAGGCAACCAGAAGAGACAGCCTAGAGTCTCTGCTTGGTATGAAACCCTCCCCCGGCCAAGTGGGCCCACTCGTATGGGTTGGTGGTTCACATTTTTAAAGGAATGCCAAAGCTCACCTGGAGCACGAGGTGGCTTCTAAGCAGACATCTTACATCGACCTCGTGCAAGCCTGTTTCACAGAGCACCTGCCTAGCTATGCACGCAGTTGATTTTTCCTTTTGAAAAGACTCAAAGCAAACCCGTCTCAATTTTTCTCACCAAAACAAACACAACACCCAGAATTTTCCATTTTTTTATGCAAATGAACGTTATGTACACTTTGCTTTTGGCTATTGTGTTTTATTATTATTATTTCTGCCCAGTAATTTTAGGTAAATTTGGACTGGAAACACTTCCAAAAAAACCAAAAAGAAATCTAAATGCTTCATTTGGAAACATGTGAAATAAACGTTTGGACTTTTCTGAATTCTGCCCCCCACCAGCTCCCACCCATGTTGGGGCCAACACATCCCGTGTAGGAAGGGAGGTAAAAGCAAAACTAAACACACAGAACCGTATGATGCACACCGTTGCAAATTCCCACCGGTGCTTCCACAAGCAAGCATTTCCGTGGGCATTTCAACTCCACACAGTAAATAATGCTGTAGCCTAAGAGCCAAAGCAAGGGACCAGTTGTTGACGGCTGCAGACGTGCATTTTCATTTCCATTGGCTCCTGGGTATAAAGGCTTCCTGCTTTTCATTAGCATTTAGGAGAAAGCATGCTGATTCCAGCATGATAAGGAAGGGAAGCTAGGAAAGTAACAAGGATTATGAATTCATTGTCTGGATTTGGCTGCCCAGAGAATTACTGCAAACTCGCATATTCATAAAATACAAAGGCCGGCATCTGATCTTAGATATCTGAACAGGGCAGATGTTCTACCTACAATATACTGTCCTGAAATGTTTTCTCATAGAAAACAAAAGTTCACTTCCAGAAAGATCTGAGGTCCGCTTCTAATGCAAAGCTTTGTGACTATGTGGCTGTAAGGCAGAATAGGATCTGATTATAGTTAGTGCTGAACTGTTTCTGTACAGCCATGACCTTTGGCACATGTGGTTGCATGCCAGAAACCCTTACTGATTGATAATGTTAATGTTTCCTGTTTGCAAATCATACAGAGCCTGAGCCAAAAGCCTACTGACATCAGTGGAAAAAACAATGCCCATTGACTTGTGGACATTTCAGACCAAGCTCTTGATAGTTTTATCTTTTGGAAGGTTCAAAAGTAAATGGAGAAAGGAGATACTGGTAGGCCCTCTTTTTCTCTGAGATGTCCCCACTTTTGAAACATTTTATTGAGCATTACTGTCCTTCCCACTGTCCCTCTCCTTCTTGAGTGTGAGAGAGTCAAGGGATTTATTTCAATACGCTGTACAGATCAGATAGCGTGGAGTTCACAGCTTGGTTTCTGTCATTTAAAACTGTAATGAACAATTACTTCTATGTCCAGAGCTTATCTTGGCTCTCATTGGATCTGATGGCTCAGTCAGATGTATCATAACCAGGAATTACAGAGTGTTTGTACAAGTGCTATATCTGATCCCAGGCGATCACAATTTCAGACTTATCAGGAGACAATGGATAACATGACCATCATTTACAAATTTGCTAGGAAGAAAGTAGGCATTAGGGCATGCTTTGTGCACATTTCTCAGAGACTTCCAGTGACAGTGAGGAAAAGGTCTAGAGATAAAAGACGTAGCATAAATGCCCTAATAATACAGTAACTTCAATATTCACAGCCTTGGGCACTTGCGTTTTAGAATATACTTGATTTAGGGTATATTTAGTCTGTGGGATATTACTGAGTGAGAAGTCATTGTAATGCTGTAATGTACCGAATTAAGTACAAGGATTTGGATTAGTGTAGCTACAGCAATGTTATTTGGACAGTACACATTTCTCTATTGTAAACATCATCATGAAGGAAGAGTCCTCCTTTACTATGCTACATTTATTTTTTCCTTAGATATCTTCCATCCAAGTAGCTGAATGCATTACCTAGTAGCACAGCTAAATTTAATTTCGCTAAGACCTTGCCATTGGAGATTCCTGCCCCCTTTCCATGGCTGCTGTGACAAAGCAATTTTTATTCTAATTATTTGTGCTGCAATAGTATCTAAAATCCATCTGGTCATGGACAGGAATACCATTGTGCTAAGCACTGCAAAAACACAGGGCAAAAAATTAGTCCTTGAGTCATTTATTTGATTGAAACATTGGATGCTAAGTACTTCCAGTACTCTTTCTGTTCTTTCACACTATTCTCCTTCCTCTAAGAGTCAGATCCCACTGAGACAGTACTAAGAAGTAAAATCAGTTGAAATAAACTTGTGAAGAAGGACACATTGGGAGCAAATGGTACAACTGTACTGAAACATTGAGCATAACCGGTTGTAAAACAATCGACCAAGAAAAAACGCCCCACTAAGTGCCAATATAAGCTGAGAACAAAGGCTCAATTTAAATTGATTGGGTAATTGGCAAACAGATCGGGGGCTCTGAAAGAGATTTTCTCTGATCAAAAATGTAACCTAGCAGTAAGGCATCAGGAGCTTTAGAAAATAATTTGATAGAAATAAAATAGCCCCAAAAAGGAAGGGAATGCCTTAATGGAGCAGCAGCTTGGGCAATGAATGCCCTGTGAGTGCAACGGTGCAAAAAGCCAATAGGCGGCATGGTGATTCTTTTCACGTCATTAAAGAAATACGATTCTTATTTATTCAAACAAGATCGTGTCACAGTGAAATGGCATTTTAACTCAGGAAGCCGTCTGAGTTTCCCCACTTATTGATTGATAGGTTAGCTTTCCAAACACACCACGGCAGCAAACGGCACTGCATGAACAATTCTCCCCCAGGGAAGAGGATGAGAAAAGGAGTGAGCCACATATGGCAGATGTTAGACAAATCATTTCATGCATCATTTAATGCGGTTGCTCAGAGACTAGTGATGAGGACGGTTGTAGGACTGGAATATAACAACTTTTTGGCTAACTCCAAGCGAACTCCTTCTTTTCTGGGGTAAGCAAAAAGTCAGACAAAAGTTTCAGACCCTCAAGAGTTTGACTCCCAAGTAGCCCTTTCACGACAAGCTTCCTTTATAGCCTGCTGATGGAGAAATGCTACCTGCTCCCACTCCCTCCAGTTCTTCCCCTAATCACCGACTTTCTATGCCAAAAACGACATTCTTCCTCAGGGAAAAGTGGACTGGCAGTTGAAGGCTTTTCTAAAATCCAGTCTGTGCCCTTTGCCTGGAGGGAATCGAGGTCCCTTCAAGCATCTCTTATCCTCACTGTAGAGGCCCGCTGGACCCTAATTCTTCTCTAGGTCTTCTCAGTGGAGGCATCTCTGAACACATCTTTCCTCGACCATGTGATGCCCTGTCCTTGGGGCAAAGCACTTTCCTTGCCTTTCTTGCTGTAGCCTTGACTCCTATCACACCTCTGGCGAATACAACTGCAGGAAATCAGCCAATGCAAAAGCTACCCATGCCTTTTCTTCTGTTTCTGTCCTAAGAACAGGAATGGAAAAACTGAAAATCATCTCCCAGGAGAGAGACCTGAGAGCAATAAGGGAAGCAATGGATGTCCCTGTCCAGAAATACAAAGAGGAGCCTGAAATTTGACTATATAGCTCTCCTGTCTCCTGAGCCTTTTTAATGCTACAACAAGAACGTAACTCTCTGCCCCATTGCCTTTTCAGTTTTCTAAATTTCAAGGACAAGCAACACACGGCTATAATTTAATCGACGGAAAAAATCCCCAAGTCCTCCGGGGGCAGAATCAGGTGCTGATGAATATAAACTTGCCTCCAACCATCTCCACTCTTTCCTTCTCTTAATCTCCACGAAATCCCTGACATTAAGCAGAGTTTGATCACGAGGAAGGTATTAATATTTCTGCAGATAAAAAGTAAGCTTCCCTGGGTTAAACGAGGCTCTATTAATTATATCTTGGCGAGCAACGATTGCAGTTTATGAGATGCAGGTTTTACAGGCTTGATTTAGGTTTATGTTATCCATTTACATATTTCAGATAAACTGTGCATGTGGCCAGAGATGTGAGTTATTAGAGTAATGGGAAAAGACTGACGCCACAAAGCTGACGCCGAGCGTGGATTATATAATGACAAAACGTTTCCAAAATGCAAGCTGGCTGGATGAAGAGCGACCTGAATCTGTGCACAACATCGCTGCTTTCTAAGGACTTAATTCCCACAGATCCCCTGTATCTTAGTATTTATGAGGGCAGCACTGGGTTGCTCCCAGTAACATGCTGGAGACAGCTATTCGACTTAGGAGATACCGCTGTCTTTTAATGGCCTTGATGATTGGGTTTGTGGGCTTTTCTTTTGTTGGAGGTGACTGTTTGAGACATCCAGCCCATCTCATCCCCCTGCTTCTGCTGATGGGAGGAATCTGAAAGTACCGGCTGGTTGTGTGTGCCATGCTACAATAACTATTGAGGGAGCACTTCTGCTTGTAGTAGATGAGCTTGAACAAATGTCTCCAAACCATAGGTTTGCTTGCATTGTGAAGGCAGTAAGAAAAGCAGGTTTTCTTAGGCTATATTATGTGCAAACATAGTTTGGATAGATGTAAACAGAGTAATACCCAGGCACAGTTAAGACAGTATCTTTGTAGCTACCCAGTAGAAAACTACCGGTGGGAAAAGCGTCAAGTGACTGCAAGAGTCTGCATTTCTAGCATAACGGGTCAGATCCCGTATTGATCACAGACTGTGCCGGTCAAGTAACGGTAACATGGAAAAGGTGCTTTGTATTCAAGGGACTGAGCACTGATTTTGCACTTCATTAACATGGCTTGACAACTTCTTAACATGGTCTCCTCTTGGAATTAGACAGGGCTGAGCAAACTCTTTGTAAGCTTTTCCTTGATGAATGTAACCCTTTTTCCTCTTTGCAGCCCGATCATGATTTTTTTCCCCCCTTAAAGCATTTTCTATTTCTAATTGTTTTTCATGTTACTTGTCCAAGCAAATTAGTGGGTATGGACCATCTGGGATTATTTTTAATCAGGATTATTTTTAATCTGAGTGATTATTCACATAAAAGTCACATGAGTTTTCTTTTCCCTGGCTGGAGGGCTGGAAGTTGGCCGAATGAATAAGATTTTCAGATACTGGCAGTGAACATAGATGTTCACCCCCTATAGGGGAACTCCTACAATTAGCAGCAGCTATACCAATAAAATTAAGAGAAAGAATGATCCTGCAAGTATTCAGGGATCATGAACAAAGGGCTTTCTCCTGCTGGTTTCCCGTGCTGAGTTGTTTGTCCTTGGGTGCTTGGGGATAGCGCTAAACCGAGGACCAGAGCAAATGTTCTTGTGCTCCCTCTCATTTATTACACGGAGGACTACGCTCACCAGGAATGGGACTCAGTGCAAGAAATCTCTACCAGTCCTGTGCTCCTAAAGAGAGAGGAGCATCAATCCAGGCAAACCTAACTGTGAGCTGGATTTCATCTGCCCAACCTGCTGCAACCACCTGTAATTCAGACAGCTCTTGCACTGGGATGTGTCACGTGGGATCACACTGCCCCTTTCAAGAGGAAAATGCTTCCTCGGGAATCCCCAAGAAGCACCTTTATTCAGTCCCTCTTTTCTGAGGACTGCCTGGAGATAGCCCTAGCGTTTCTTCCATGGGGTAGCACCCCATCTCGGAGAGCTCCTCCTTTTTGGCCGGTTTGTGGGCTGGAGGGGGTGCTTCCTTCTTTAAAGAAGAGGAGCTGAGTGCCAGTGTCCTAAAGAGAAGTGTCTGAGTGCTGATGTCCCGGCAGACTGGTCCGAAAACAGTCTTGATTGTGCCATTGCAGTTCCCTCACTTGGACTTTGCTCTGTCCTTCCTGGGACCCCCTCCGTTCCCAGGTCTCTCCGAGCCTCACTCGTTCTCCTGAGGCTCAGCCAGCCCCGCTTGCAGCAAAACCATTTGTATTCACCCAGGGACAACCTCCACCCAATACAATGAAATATTATGTCATGGAGCAGTGTTTCTCAAGCTTTTAAGTAGCAAGTACCCCCTAACTTCTGATAATTTTAATAAATACCCCAACACTCAATTTTCCAGGGGATTTTATATTTATAGGCTAATGCATGCTGTATGTTGGAAGAAGGGCTATGTATACAAGGCCGTGATATGACAGATGTCTGATCTGGTGTGGGTAGGGCTGCCACCTTTTACACCAGGGGTGCACAACTCAAGTATGTACCTGGGGTAGAAGTGATGTTGGCCAGAGCTAGGAGGGCTGAACCCAGTGCCACGTAAAGCGTGACATGCCAAATTATTACTGGGGGATTTTTTACCATAGTTTTGGAAGAGGAAAAGAGGGCAAGAGATAGTGTTGGGGTACCCACATACCCCCTGCCCATGTCTTGCATACCCCCAGGGCTACACGTACCACAGGTTGAGAAACTTTGTCATGGAGAACCAGCCAAGAAGCAGTCTATGGGCCCTGCCGCCAGACCCAGGGTGCCATCTCCCGCAGGGATGAAAAGAGCATCTAGACATCCTACTTAGGGAACTATTTGCAAGTATTATTTGTGGTAAAGCCTGCCCATGGTGACCCCCCCAAAGTGCTCCCCACTGGAACTGCAGGTGAGAATCCAGCTCACCCAGCCTCCTCCATCACAGGAAGTCAGGCTGAGATTTCCGGTCCTGAGCTATAAAATGTATCCTGTGCTAGTAGTCCACCCATTTGTCCAAAAGTCTCTGACTCAAATACAGCTCTGACCCCCATCACTCTCCCTCCCCGGGGAAGGAAAGGATAACTCGCAGTCATTCTGGTGCTTCTGCCATTTCAACGAATGGGGTAAAGATAAGAACAGAAAAGGCTCACAGGGAGGAAGGTCGTGTTAATAATTTACATCTGCACTGCCCAAGACATGTAAATCTCTGCGAGATTGATTATATGCTCTGCTCTGGCTTTATACATTGCTTCACAAAGGAGGAGAAGAGGGAAGAAGCTGTCAAAATTCAGATGAGAGCAAGCAAGACACCTCCCCACACCTTTCCCCACTTGCAGCTCTCCCCTCTCCTTCTCTCTCTCCATACCTTTTCTCCAGTGAATTCTGGAGCCTCGAGTCCCCGCCCGAGCCCTGGAGAAGCGCAGCAATGGCTTTTTGCGCAGTCAAGGGACAAAACAGCCTGACAAAATGTCCCACGTCTCTAATCTTGTGAACCACATCCGGTAATCATCTTAACTCTTGGACAGATCTATTTTTCATGAATGCTCCCCTGCTCCCGACTCCTGACTCCAGATGTGACACTATTGGCCAATACTGTATTTTCACCCGCATTACATAATCCAGATTTAAGCGAGATACTTGCTGATGGTTGTTACGTAACC
Source organism: Crocodylus porosus (assembly GCF_001723895.1). Classification (NCBI taxonomy): domain Eukaryota; kingdom Metazoa; phylum Chordata; order Crocodylia; family Crocodylidae; genus Crocodylus; species Crocodylus porosus. The sequence continues at coordinate 35,613,689 of NW_017728915.1, read as the reverse complement.
AAAGGGACCTTCTTCTTTATTGACCCTCCATGATCAAGTCTGAGTCTAAGTTTGGGGCATCGAAGCTGCACTCTAAACCCACTCGCTATATTCTAGCATGTATCTATTTCTAAATATATTCAGCCTCTTCCCCTATAGTGTCAGCTAATTTCCTATAGATTCTACTGAATTTAGGTTAAGTCATCACTAGAAGTATTTTTTTCCTTTCTTAAAAATGCATTTAAATTGACGTCTGCATGTGACACACAGCTCTAGAGCAGGCAATATTTGCTTTCCATGCACTCACCACCTGGACTGAAAGTGGCAAAGTCAGCAAAGGGTTATGTTGAAGATGGATGAGAAATCATTCTTGATCCACCTCCTCTTATCTGCAGAGGCTCAGCTAGTATCCCCCATACAAGTATGCCACAATACCATAATATGCTGTTTAGAGTACAGGAGCATAGTGCTGCCTACGTAGTGACATCACCTCCTATTTTTATCTGAGTTGATCTGGCCTGGGCTACATCTAAACAGGTATGTGTAATGTCCCCACATTTCTGAATGGCTCACACAACTTACAGAATTCAGAGTAACAATTAGAGCTGAAGACATTTTTTCAGTCAAGGATTTCACTCGCTCAAGAATGCAGACTCAGGATGATGGAAACAATTCACAAATCCATTTAATTATTTTGGGGGAAAATTAAAGGAACTGAAAAATTTTGCATTGATATTTACAAAGCAAAAATGTTTCAAATCAAAATTTAGATCATTTTAATGGAAAAATAGCAGGAAAAAAACCACACATTTCACTCAGGCTCAGAAAAATGGGTTTTGTTCACCCAGAAATGCTAAAATGAATTTTTTCCAGATTTTCGTTTCACCAGAAAAACTGAATAACTTTTACTTTGAGTCAGGCACAGATGGCTCTCTTTCAATTTTTCTTCCACTCAACCAAAAATCCAAAAAAATTAAAACATTAAAAAATCAACTAGTCCCACAGCTCTACTCACAATGTGCCTCATTCCTTCTATTCCTATTCTGCAAGAAGAGAACCAGAGTGACTTGCTGGGGGCAACACCAAATGTTTTTGGCAGAGCTGGAAAACGAGCCTATATTTCATAAACCCTAACTCCAAAGCACTGAGCAGAACACAAACCTGGGATTATTTTCTATTAATTTGAAATGCTTTCCCCCCTTCATGGTCCTACTTCAAAAGAAATTGTATTCATAATGACTGTGTTTAAATATTCAATATCTTCAGACCATATGGACGGATATCAAATACCAAAATCATAGAAAATGCTCATTACTGGTAGTGGTCACTTCCTAATAAGAGTCTTCACTTTGGCTCATCTCTCCATTTACATTTTTGTTAGTCCCTATATTGTGGGTTCTTTTGTTAGTTGGTTAATTCTGAAAGGTCAAACCAAATATTTTCCACTGTTTTTCCAGGTTTATGCCACTTGAGCAAATGCTGGAACAAACAATTATGAAATGTAGCAGGAGATTATGGGCCTGCAGTTAGTCTTTGCTTTCCGGGTCTGGCTTGGGAAGTGTTGCCAGCAGACACCAGAACACCTGTTGTTACGGTTCTGTCCGAACACAGTGTCGCACACAATTTCCTTTGCCGCTGTAGAGAAATCCCTAACGGACTGAACTGCTGCATTGCTGTAATCTGGTTTTAAAAGAGAAAGCGTGGTAAACATCTCTTGCAGCGCTGCCCAGTTTGGCTTTGCCCGCATTGCTAGAAGCATTTAAATGGTTGGCCACCATCTGTCCACACTGACGAAGCATCGCTCTCTTGGCATCTGTTTTTAGACGTCAACAAAGAAGTTGATCTTTAAATGAACTCGAGTTCACAGTGGGCTGGATGCCAGTCACTACTGGGGTTGTTAGGATTATGGAGCGAGTCAGGAAAAATTGTTTGATGCTCTGAGGCCAAGGCAGTCTCATCAGTGGATTCATCCCAATAGCAACTGTGTTGGTGGTTGTGATGCCATGAAGGATTACAGAGTTTATGGCCATGTCCACACATCGTCCTACATCACCGTAGCAACGCGCTGCATCACCGTATGGGGCACTATGGCAACATAGTGATAACGTGGGTCTACATGTGATTGGCAGCTATGTCACTGTTGCGGTGCACTCCCCCATTTAGCGCACCCCTACGGCAACGAATTAGGATTAGAATTTGCAGCTAATTGTGTAAAAATCCTGACAGGGTCAAGATAAAAAGCTCAAGTGTGGGACTGGACATCTCCATAGTCTAGGGCTGGTTGAATGTTTCTGGGTTCAGCTAATCACCGTATATTGTAGTTTAGAAAAAATGGATATGGAGATGCTGGTTCAATTGTTTTTACAATTCTCCACACTATGAATTAAACAAAGGACACAGTCACCGATACGTTTGTGTGCATCTATCTTACACACAGATAATATAGGCAAGTGAATCAGCACATCTCTTCTCTCTCTTCATTTCCTCTCTCTCTTCTTGTATAGTAGCTGTAAAGCACTGACCATAATGCCAGCTCCACTCAGCAAAATTGCAGCTACACTGAGCAACAGGTTCCAGGGTTTCCAATAGTTCTCATTGTACAGTAAGACACGTATTTCTTCCTCGAATTATCTTGGGTAATCTAGTGGCATACTGGGTTGTTAGCATGTAAAAGGAAGCAATAACTAAGTCTGTAAAAGGAAGAAACAATTAAGTTCAACACACAAAACCCCAGGGGTTTGTGAGATTTTTGTTCTTGGGGGCAACAGGAGGTTCTTGAGTTTACGCAGAACATATCAGCGAGCGGCAATTCTGGATGGAGGCATGGCACAGAGTTGTTTGGCTGCACTTGCTGAACACTTTCCTTGCTTCCTCTTTAGTCTTTGTGAACCTAGGCAAAAAATACAGAACTGTGAAGCCTGAAGGCAGGTTGCAAAGAATGGCCTTTGTAGTTTACTGGCAAACTTTGACAGCTGATCAATGGTGGGAGCGGGGGAGACACCATTTCTCCTTTAGTTTCCAAGGGCAGTTCTATCCTTTTTCTTTTACACGGCTCTGACAGTGATATTCAGGCCACTTTGCACTGTGTAAATGAGAATCAGGCCTTTCTCATTTTAAGTGCCTACTGGCATAGAGTTTTGTATCTCTGAATTCAGCTTTGCGTCCCCACAAACTCTCTAGGAAACACAATTAAAACTAATGCTTATAGATGATCATATATGGCTGACTATTCAGCGCAGAATTATTACAGGGTGAAATGAGACTCCGCTGAAGCCAATGGCCAAACCTGACTTCTGCAATGTCAGTATTTTCTTATCCTTGTTTTCCTTTATCTCACGATATTTATTCCTTTCTTTATTTGTAAGGCTCCGTAATCTTTCATTCTCTATCTTTACTACGCAGCCCTTCCCTTTGTTCTTGTATCCCTTCTGCTGCAGCCCGAAGGCGTGGGAGTGCAAGAGATAAGGGACTACTGGCAGTGTCCGGCAGTGATCAGGTGGAGGATGAGCAACAAGATAGATGCAGGGAGTCTGGCCATGGGCTTTGGGGGAGAGAAGAGCCACAAGAAACAAAACACATTGTCCTTAAGGGTACAGTTAGAAAACAGCAAAAAAGTGTGTCTGGGATAACACAGAAGGCCCCAGGGAACTAGGCTTAAAACTCACATTTCATTTCAATGGCATTTTGATACCTTGCTGCTGTCAGCCTTTGGAAATGGGGCAAGTCTTGCAGTCCTCGCTAAGGCAAAGCTCCCACTGGCTGCTATGGAGGGTTTGGCTCTGAGGGAAGTTTTAGGCTGTATTTCTGCAAATTACAGATGAATTATTCCAGGAGACAGGCCAGACAGATAGGTATGAATCTGCCTAGGATTTAACCCCCCTTCCCAGTCTTCTAGCTGGTTCGAGGCAGCCGGTGAGGTGTTTGTAGCAATGCAAATAGCTGGCTAATCTGGACAAGAAGCAGGCACTAGACACAATTAACGGGCAATTTGCCATCAGAGAGGCAACAAATGAAATATTTGCCTGAAATAGTCAATAATTGGCCCTTGGATACATTGCCCATAGCTTGTTAAGGACCCGGGGTTGCAAGCCTTATAGCCTGGATCCAGCAAAGCGTTCCAGCACACGCTCTCAGATTGTGTCAGCAGATCTACGCACATCATCCGCGTGAAGCATATGTCTACGTGCTTTACTAAATTACGACCAGAAAGCTCATCGCTTGGGAGAGCAGAACCCCGGGCACGTTTGACAGGGATCAGATTCTGCTCTCAATAAGTTATGAGCCAGCGCGTTACAGCCTCTGTAAATTTTCACCATTATGAATGAGACCAGCGTTTCCCACACAGTACCAGCCGTCCGCCCCTGTTACTTTGTAGCCGTTAATCTTTAAACCCGAGGCAATGCAGTTATGGTAATTCAGAGAAAAGATTGGGCATGAATTTAAAATCTGATTATTTTAGTAGAGCCCACAAGCATTTTTCTTTTGGGAGGTTATTTCATGTTCCAACGGTTCATGCACTCTGCTGTCAACATTCAATCAGACCGGAAACTTAGAAAAATGTTTCAATGCTGGAATAAAATGGTCTACTTCCTAAATTTCCAGAATTTATGATGAATGGTGTAGATGGCCAAGTACTTCCCCCAGAGATCTCTTTGAAAAGATAAAATTTGGTGTTGCTAACAAAATAGCTCTAGCCCAAGAGATCTAAAATTCCAGCTGTCCTGCCAAGAAGGATCATCTTGGTTACAGCAACTTAGCATTATTCAATGGATTTCATGCTTCAAGGCTTTGATGCAACAACGCACACATTTAAAACAGTGTTTCCAACCTTCACTGTCTTCCAGGCCTGCTCTCTGCAAGTCCATTCATAGAGTCTGATGAAGCAGGCTGCCATCTATGAAAGTTTATGCATTTCTCAATGAGATGGAACCTAACTCTGATGAGATTTGGCCATTTCTAAAAGTTGGAAACTTTGTCCATGAAATCCCCATTTCTGAAAGCAGGTTATTATTTAAAAGCCTTTCTGGTTGTGGACAAAAGACTGAGACTCTGACTTGAGTGCACTCTACATCAAGGGTGGGCAAACTGCAGCCCGGGGGCCAGATGCGGCCCACCAGGCCATTCTATCCAGCCCACAGGGCCAGTAAAAAATTTAGAAAATTAATATTAATCTGCCACGGGCTGCCTGTCATGTAGCCCTCGATGGCTTGCCAAAACTCAGTAAGCGGCCTTTTGCCCAAAATAATTGCCTACCCCTGCTCTACATGATCTATAACCACAAAGAAAATAAAAAGTCTGCCCAACTTTTAAAAATTATTTGCTTTCTAAGCCAGTCTTCTAATTATGGATGACTTGTCTCATGACTTTTTTTTAATCAGCTAGTGTTGGCCCTGCTCTTCTAAGCACATGATTAAAATTATGTGGAGCCAATGAAGCTTGAATACATGCATAAGTATTTGGTTAAATTAAGGTTATCTGAAAGAAATCATTGCACAGGTGACACTGAAATTTAAGGCTGCCCATTTCCCATATCCCCCTACACACTGATGTCCATTTTTCATTGCATAAACATTAAAACTAAAGAAACGACAATTCCTAACTGGAAGGAGATAAAAGTGCTTCGTGAGTTTTAGTTTCATTTTAAACTTTGAGCTGAGAATGGCAAACCACGGTGGGTCAAACTGCAATGTTACTAAAATATGTATTTGCTCTCTTCACTGGCAGTGTGTTCCTTTCACTTAATGACCATATAAAAATCAAGTTTAATCATAAATGTTTTATGACATTGCAAACATGATGCTACAAAGTAGTGCCAGGGTAGCAATTTTGTTGTATTTCCATGGCAGATGTGTCCACCAGGAAAATGTGACAAAAAAGAAAGAGCATAGCAAGATGTGACCGTGCTGGTCACTTGTAATCAGGTTGGTCAGGCAAGACTTGCTCTTGGGGAACCCATGCTGCCTGTTCCTAAAACACCTTCCTCACCTCCAAGTGCTTCGAGATGGATTCCTTCAGGATCTGCTCCATGATTTTCCAGCAACTCAGGTGAGGTCCATTGGTCTGTAGTGCCCTGGATCTTCCTCCTTCCCTTTCTTAAAGACAGGCACTATATTTCCCCTTTTCCAATTGTCTGGCACCTCTCCCAGTCACTATGAGTTTTCAAAGATGATGGCCGATGGCTCTGCAATCACGTTGGCCAACTCCTTCAGCACACTTGGTTGTATCCCATCCGGCCCTATGGCCTTGCACATGTACAGCTTTCCTACATAGTCCTTAACCTGTTTTGCCACAGCTGGCCTGTCACCTGCTCCTGGTGTGGTAGTCTGGGAGCTGACCTAGCCTGTGAAGACTGAAATGAAAGAGGCACTGAGCACTTCAGCCTTTTCTGCATCCTCTGTCACTAGGCTGCGTCCCCCTTTTAGTAAAGGACCCACAGCCTCAGCTTCCACCAGCCTGCCCAGGTTTCCAGCATCCTGTGCACCATCCCTGCTGCTTTCTCCGGCTACCAGCACACCCAGCCGCCCTCCTGCTGCCTTCCCGGACATGTACATAGGACAGATTTTCTTTGTCCATGATGGGACAATTTGCCATGACCAAACTAAAATACAACAGAGGTGGTCTAAGTTGCCATGCTCAAAAAACCCATTGTGCACGTGTACATGGTGATGACGTTATTCTAGTCTAATGGTGAGTTCTTGTCACTTTTTGTCACGTGTACATGGCCATGTCATCACGTGTACAAGTACCCTGGATGTCTACAGGATTTCAGCAATGGTTCACCAGGCTTAGGTTGGCTGGAATATAGAGTGCTATTTCCATGGAGGCGTTTCTGTGCCCAGAAGTGAGCCAAAGAGACCAACCAGAGTGCCACAGCCTATTCATATTCAGGGAGCTTAGATCATATATGTGTAATCCAAGCACAACAGTCTGCTAAGAGTCCTGTTTTCCCAGCAGCTGTGATGTGTCATTGTGCAAATATGAACTAATTAAGCTCTACAGTCCATCTGTATTTCTGTGAACAGATGAGAAACCTGAAGCTAAGAGACGTGAGGTTGACAGTAAATGAATAGCAGAGGCAGATTGAGATGTCCGGTCTTCATGCTCAGCCCACTTGAGATGGGTCTGTAAGCTTTCCTGGGCTGGCTTTATGCTGTCTAGGTTTAGACTCTCCCCTTTAAAGTTATACAATTGCAAAATGAATTAGATATACCATTTATTCTTTAAACAGGGCAAAAACGCTTCTTGGTTACACTGGCTCAATTCCAGAGTAATTTAACTGACTTCAGTGGAGTCATGCTACCTTTACACCAACATCACCAAAAGAAGGATTTGGTCTGCTGTCTTTAAATTTTTATTTGTTTCAAATGTAAGAAGCAGGCCAACTTGGATGTAGGCTCCAGGACAAAGCCCATCTTCAAGATTGATTTTGCTTTCCACAGAAAAAAACAACATAAAGTGATTGGTTCAAATATTTATCACCCGGCTAAAAGAGGTACAAGACACCAACGAGCACTGTAGCACACACACCTTACAAAGGAGGATATCACGTGGCTGACCTTAGCATTGTCTTCTTTCTTTCATGTTGACTCCAGCACATTTCTTATTGATGGCCACCAGCTCCATAAATTACTGAAATTAGATTGTCCGTGTAATTTAATACCCTTCATGATGTAGGTTGAACAGATGGGTGTTCCTACAACCTCAGATGTACATTCACCTTAAGTGTGAGGTAGACTCTACAGTGGAGAGACCTCTATTGGGATTTTTATTAGTTTTATCAGTGCAATGACATTTTGCTGGAAGGCAGTCAGGCTATTTCTGCATACCACGTGCACTGCAGTTCATCACCTGAAATGCGAAGGAAATTGTCACAGCCCATCAGACACCAGAGGATGAAAGCCACTCTCATAGATGAGCGAGGCTAAGTTTGGACATAGAATAGCAAAGGACTTTTCGATCAGCACTTGGCAAGGAGTAGGTACGTTTTACTCCAAGACAGCTAAAATTTACTGTGGCAAGAGGATGAGCTGCTATAGAAGCTGGAACAAATGAGCCAGAGGTGGAAATAAATCAATACATGGATATAGGAAGTCACTTTAACTGGAGAGTGCAGAGTTTTAGATCTAGGTGCTTATAAAACAAATAACCCCCAAGCAAGAAATGGTCCGTCAGAGTTAAGCTGAGAGCAAAATTCTGCCCTCAGTTTTCCACCCAGAGCAGTAACAATTGAAAAACTCACAGGGATACCTTTTGCCCTTCCTTACCTGGTCCATGCCAGCAGCTCAGCCCCCAGGCGTGGGAGAGGCGGGCAGGCTCTGCGGTTTAGCACTTCTGCACAGCAGCAGATTTTTCACAGCACATTTTGGGGGTGTTTGCAGCAGCACTGTACCTAGACTCCTAGCAGCCCTGAGAAAACTTTTAGTATTGGGCCCCCCTTCACCAGAGATAATGATAATAATAATCATTATTTCCACCATTTTTAGGCCCCCTTTCTGTCCGGGCCCCAGGCAGATGCCCATTTTGCCCATGCCTGTGTCCGGCCCTGGTCTGCAGAAAGGCAAGCTTATAACTGAGTGTGCAGCAGTGTATTCCAGAACTGTTAAAGCAATTCTCCTTCTTTAGAGGACATCTATGACAACACTCAGCTGCTCTGTTGCTGACAGCGGCAGATGCATGGGTAGTTTTTATACAAAAGGCCTTGCATTGGGTATAGTGTAATGAGGACCAGTGACACCACTGCTGCTGCTTTACTTGAATCCTTCATGTTCATGAAGGGGGAGGAAGCTGGGATAGCCTGCACAGATTCTGGGAGGCATGCCCTAAAGAACCTGCCACTATTATTAACCAGCTAGGACAACCAGATTTGGGCCATAGAAACATGTTTCTTATAGACTTTCAGCTACCTTCTGGCCTCCTTGTGTTTAATTCACACTCATAATTCACACCGTTCAGTAATGGATCCCATTTGTCAAGTCAACCAGGTTATATTCCAAATGTTACCTTTTCATAATATGGATCACTGGAAGAAAGTGATGCTTCTACCTGGAGAGAATTATTTTCTCTGCAAACCACAAATATGCTTTTATGGGGCTTATCTCCTTCCTTGAAAATATGTTGTATAGTCCAGTGCTGTGACACAATAATGAGAACTTATTACAGTAAATCTGGCACCTTAGTTTAGATATGGTTTTAATCACCCAACAGAACTAAAACCTGAGTGCTTGATGTACAGAGTAATAGCTAGCTACACAAATTATTTTCACATTAAACCCTGTTGGTTCATTTCTAAAGGCTGCTGCTGTCAACTCCTAATGATCTGTACATTTTAAGCTGGAATCTATAGCTATTTCATAGGCAGCATTTAATAAATGATTCCTCACCACATAGGTGGAAGTATTATCTTGCTTTGGTGCTCCTTTTAAATTCTGTTGAAATGTAGTATTTAATTCTAGTAATCCGCTTAAACGAAGGATGGTTTACGTTATCTCTTATACAAAATATATTTGGCATAATGAGTGGGGTAATAACTTTAAAGCCTGGAGGATGAGAAACAAGAGTTCTTCTGTAAATATAGCTAGAAATATTCAGAGCATACACTCTCAATAGGACCTGGGTCAGTTAATTTTATGTAGCTCATTTACAATCCAGCCTATTTTTGTGCTGCTATTTTTTGTTAAATAATTATTGTATATATGCCTTGCCCTGATATTCCATTATGCAAGCAAGCCTGCACTTTCCATGCTTGGCATATTATTGGGTTGTCAGAATTGCCTTATAAGAAAACGGTTATAATTCTCACCAGGGCGCTGACCCATTTCCAAGTCAATAGCACAATGTCCATGGGCATCAGCGCAGCAGAACTGGGGCCTCATTATTTTTATTTGCATTGCTGTCATGCCTAGAAGCCCCAGGTGAGAGTGCTGCACTAAGTGCTGCCACAGCACACGTGAAGAGACAATTCCTGCCCCAGGACCTAACAATGCTGCTGTCCTCTACAATAAATGATGTAGCCACGGGGCTCTAAATTGGATGACCGTGTGCGGCTCTAGCATGGTTTCCACATTCCCTTAAAGCAGCGGGCTTCCAGAGTGGCTCTGTCTCCCGGATCCCAGACGACATTATTCTCTAAGCAAAGACTTTTCAGGCAGTGGGGAATATCGTTGTACCAATGCAGACATTTTTTTTTTTTTTAATGTGCTGCCTTAACTCTCCCCACCTTCTTTGGTACAAGGGTTGTAGTAAGATGAGTATGGGAAACTGTTGGGTACCAAAGCACCCATGAGAGAGTCTATAAATGAAATGCATTGTTGTCAGATTTACCTATTACTTATTTCTATGCACAAAATGCTGCAACCCCTCCAGGCCTCTGTAAGTCTAAACTAGCTGGTACTCTGTTCCGTTGTCACGAAAACTGCCATTGTACACGTGCATTTTCTCCCCTTGAGTCACCTGTGAACGGTGCATTTTTTTGGCTTCCAAGTTCTTGGACATTTATTTATTTTGCTCCTCCATATGCCACTTATTTTAATGAGAGAGTCTAAAAAAAAGAAAGGCAGAAAAGCAAGTGTTTAATGTTTCAATGTGGAACCATGTCGTGGTGTATATTTAGCATCTACCATAATTTGAGGACGAAAATTTACCAAGTTCCATCAAGCTCTTTCCTCATCTTACAGAATTTCCTTATTTTTTGCTGGGTTTTATTTGAATATATCATTAAACATAACAAGCAACAAGGACAGATTTTTAGTGCTATTTACTGGAACAAACTATGAAGGTCATAAGTGGATTCTGCCTCTTCTTGAGCTCTTTGTGTTAAGGCTGTGCCTTCCTAGGAGACACGCTGTATTCAAACACAAATCACTGAGCTCAATATACGAGTAGCTGGATACAGTTCTATGTATCCTGTTATCAAGGAAGTCAGAATAGAAGAACTAATATGTCCTGTTTGACTTTAAAATCTATCAGTCCATGCCCATGAGTATGTATAGACATATAAATACTTTGCCATAAGCTTCACTGGAAACAAGATAAGGTTTCTTATGTGATTTTTAAAAATAGGAGGTTGCTTAAGAATTAAACACTATGAACATTGCAGCCTTCTGCAGGCTGACTGTCCCCTTGTTCCTACTCTGAGCAGGGAGGCTGATCTTTTGCCTCCCTCCCTCCCTCCATATAAACTCCATGTACTTATAGCATACTTTAGTTTTAATCAGCTAAGGTTAAGTATTCTGTTAGTGAATCATGCTTTGTAGAAGATTTTAAGACTGTACTAGTACACTAGATTTCACCATATCACATAGCCTAGGGACAGAAATTGCACATAAACCGATGTAAGTGATCAGAAGCTGGTTCAGATCTGTAACACGACAGAAGTTCAGTGCACATAAACTGCTTTCAAAATGGCCAAAACCAGTTAAAGATAAACCTGCATGGACGCAGTAGCAGACTTAACTGATTTAGGTGAAATTGGTTTATTGAATGTCTGTCCCAGATTCAGATGAATTCATATTCCTCCAGCAGCCCAGGATGCATTGTATCTCACTCACAACACCCCCCCTCCACTAGGGTGGTCAGGCTAGCCTTGGCCCAAGCTGTCTGCTGCAGCAGAGCTGGGAGGCATGCTCTAGTGTTTCCCCCCCTCCCTCCCCCCGGCTCCTGGATTGAGCCACACTGCAGGCATGTGGCTGCATTTCTGGAATCAAAAGTGAATATCTGTTCACTTGCTTATCGGTTCAATCTATGCAGTTTAGACTAACCTGCAAAGATTGAATCGATTCAGCCTTGGGCTTTTTGACTGTCTGTATTTAGCCTAAGTGCCTAAAGATTGCCTGTAATTCTATATTATTTTCCTCTGTGACTGCTTTTCATTCTCTGGAAGAGCAGAAAAAATGCATGTAACAACTACAACAACAACAATGCAAATTAACATTGTGAAATAAAGTATGTAAATCATGTCCCTGGAAAGGTGAATGACACTAATTATTACTCTGGATTAGTTTAGCCATATTTCCATAGTGCCTAGATTTGGACTGAGGCCCCATTGTGCCCCAGCTATAATGTGCTGGTGATCCATGTGACAAAATGGGAAGCCATCTGATAAATGACATTTCTCAAGCTCCTTTAACCAATTCACCTTTTTCTATGATTCTATGATTCTCCTCCCACATTCAGTTGCTGCTAGGATGGCTTCCAGCATTATAAATCACTGAGCACCTCCCAGGAAAGTAAACCTATCACTAAAAGTTTTCTTCTGTCCTCCAGAGCATGAAATCTCCACTAACATAATCAGACTGTGGTGCAGTATGGAGAATATTCAGACTTCGAACAAGGACTTGTTTGAAGTCTCTGCTGTAGCAACCCTGCATGGCTAGAATTAGAGTTTTCTACATTTTACAAAAGAAGATTAGCAAATTTTCCAGTGGGATGCACAACAATTGACTTGCTTTTAGCACTGGAGGATGCCAAGAGATCGGTATAGAGCTGTGAATTTTTATAAATAGGCTATTCTAGACAGCTTCTCTGAAGTTTTCAAATGTCTTCTTTTTCTTCCCTTCAAAATAGTTTGCCTTAAGTCTTTACAGGGCAACAAATGCAAAAAAAAAAATCAGAAACAGTTAGTGGCTTCCTGAAATAAGTGCAAAATACAGTTTTCTGTTAAAAAGGTATATACAATGGATGATGATGGGATGCTGAACAAAGATGTCATTGGAGTCACTTAGGGTGACCCACCATCCCCGTGCAATCATAATACTAATTTTTGTGCAATCTCATACCAATGAAATAATGCAAAATAACTACCTGAATGTGTTTAATTCAGAAACTCCTGGGGGAAAATGGGTATCTTTTCATTGACTTTAACAGGGTTTTTGACTTCTATATACTTATTTTTAAAAGCTTACTCATTCATATTGAGACATGTAATATTAATAATGGTTAAACTGTTGTGGCAAACTTGCTTATCAAGCTTGCAGATACTGGACTCGATCTTCTGGCAGCCTGAGATGGACAGAAATACAAGTTTCTTTTCATCCTTCAAATATGAAACTGTCATTGGCATATTTAAGGCATTAAATATCGATGGCATTAAATACTGAAATGCCTCCCATCCTGCTGCTTTAGACTCCTCTACAGTCCAGCAAAAAATTGAGTTCCACATGTATAAAATGCAAAACAAGCAGGGCGCAGCTACCCCTTGCCCTCCGGTGACGTAGCAGCATACTACTTTGCCGTGCAACACACTATGGCAATATAGTGATCATGTGTGCCTGCCCAGTGCTAACGAATAAGCCTCAGTGATGAGATATTCACAGAAGACTTGCACATGTGTTGGCTGTGGGGGAGAGGGAGAACCAGCCGAGCAGAAGGAAATTCATCTACTGCACATGTGTTGGCTGTGGGGGATGCACAGCTTGTGAGACTCTGAACAGCTGTGTCATGGCAATGAGCTACAATGAGTTCATAAGTATGGGGCTGAGGTATGCCTTAACAGGTGTTTTTCAGAGAATTTTTATTCATGTAGGTGTGCCTTGGCCTGGAAAAAGTTGGGAAAACGGGACTACATGACCTCATGTAGCCTGACCTCTTCCAGCCTGATTTTCTTATGATCCAATGACAAAGGTCAGCTGACCTCTCTTATTGTATATTAGTGCTCAGGGTTAAAGTTTCGGATCAGTCCATGCTATAGCTATAAGGGCCAGCCATAACATTTAGAGGCAAGTCTGGACCCTCTCATCTGCAGAGGTCAGTTGGTTCAGAGCCAGGAGACTAGGTCTACCTTTAGCATGAAATATGCTTCCACTTTGCAAGTATTCAGGAGTTGGGATGGTGGACATTAACAACTTACGTGCGCAGCCTGGAGGTAACCAGCATTGAGGTTGGGCTAAAGAGTGGACCTTCCTGAAGGGATAAAACAGCCATTCTTCCATGTGAGGAATTGTAAGGTGGTTTTTTCCTCCTTCTTAAAGTGGGAGAAAGGGTGGGATGAAGGAGCAGAGGAAATTTCAATGAAGTATTTCATAAGAACTCAAATGTTAAAAATCTTCCTATTGCATTAGTAGAGCTTCCAAAACTAGGCTGAGCATTCGTGGATGATACATGTGCCACTAGTAGCTCTCTCCAAGTATCCCCTTGTGTTTAAGAATGTAGTGGGACTGTTTCAGCATAGGGAGTGTGGTGACACAATAAGTAAAGCATCTGATGAGTTTAACCCACTCTGGCCAAATGAGCTAATAGTGGCCAGGGCTGATAGAAGCCATTCAGGTGGCCCATTGTCTTCAATAAAAAGTGTGTGCGTGTGTTTGTGTGTGTAATGCTTCCTCAGGAAACCATTTTCCCCTCTAAAATAGAGAGTTTTGGCATCAGTCTTCTTTAATGTAACAGTTACACAGTCACATAATAAGGATAAAACATGAGAGGATAGTTGCTGCATGAGGAAATTTCAAATTTCTTAAGGCTATTTTTTTAAGAGAGCAAAGCCCTCATTAGTCTCCCTGTCTTTGCGAACTTAATTAGCTGTAAAAGGGGGAAAAAAAACTGTCAGGCTTCACCATCTGCCTGATGAGTTTGGTTTCATGTTTCAGTTTCTTTGGGTATTTTCTGTGAGAATCAGATGTGCATGAAGAAGAAATCAAAACACCCATTGTTTCGAGGTTCATATACCACCCCCACCCCAAAGCCAACTAAAGGGCTCCTATCACACCTTGTTTCTGAGATCAGTCCAATCCCTGAAAAAGAGAGATGCTCGTTGAGTTTGCTTCCCTGATGAAGTCTCTGATAGTCCTTCACTCCAGCTGAGCTCAGCCTCAATACACCCCCGGGATAACTTCCTGGCCATCCTTGCAAAGGCGGCAAACACCTGTGTCAAACATTCTCCCTGGTGAGCAAGACGAGAGCATTTACCTCTTGCTTTGCCAACCATGATATACTCCACTGCAAATTAAGATTTAACTTTCCTTGCCCCCCCACCAACCCCGCTCTTGTTCTATCTTCATTCATTTTGTTGGTACCTTTGCTTCCTTCTGCCTGTTGTTTCCTTTGATCCTTCCTGCTCATTTGTTCCACAACTTCTGCTTCCCTTCACTTCCCCTGTCTCCTCATCTGTACCTGTTTCCAGATCACTTGTCATTCAATCAATTTGTGTTTCAATCTCTCTTTGCCTGACTGCCTTATGCCTTTCCTCTCTGCCTAATCTTTCCTCTCTCTCATCTACCTCTCCCCCCACCCCCATCACACAGATCCTGTCAGATACACAAGAGCTGCCTCTGTAGCTCAGTACTGACAAGCCTTTGAACCTCTTTTTATCTGAGGAAGAAGTCAGAAGCCTATCATTTCTAGCTGCTTTGCAGATGGGGATTTCTTTTTCAGCAGCGATGCATAGTGGTATGTGAAGACAGCCTATCAGTCTAATCTGGGTTTTACCACGAGTACTACTACCATGAATTGTATTTCATTGCATTCACGTTTTTTGTCCCCAGCTCTTTTACAGTTCCCTGGTAATAATGATAAAGAACCTGAAGAAAGGCAAGAAGAGGAATAAGAAGATCCATTTCTGTTCCCATCTGGCCATGGATACATCAATTAGCATTTTCCATTCAAGAAACACTGGCCAAGCAGTGATGGAGGAAAGATAAGGTGGAGACTAGCAGGTGCTTTACAAGAAGCTGTT
Organism: Crocodylus porosus; assembly: GCF_001723895.1. NCBI lineage: Eukaryota > Metazoa > Chordata > Crocodylia > Crocodylidae > Crocodylus > Crocodylus porosus. The sequence goes on along the minus strand of NW_017728915.1, from coordinate 35,598,046 downwards.
CCCAGAAGGGGGTCAGTGTTTCTTGTTGCTGTGCCCCAAACCAGCAGCTGCCCTTGAAAGGCAACGAGCCTCAGTGCATTACAGGTTGGCGTGTGGATGGCTCTAGAATTCGTGTAGAGACATAAAAATGGTCTGGGCTTACGTCATCCATAGGTTGGGGGCCAAAATGCTTTGGTCACCTGTATTTCACCAGTCAGAGCTGATTTCGATGATATTCATAATTAGTGGCACCTTCAAGAAGGAGCACTTGAACTCCAGAATCTCTCTCCCACCCTGGAATAGAAGCGAGTTACCGACAGCAGAGATGCATAGATGTTAGGGCTGGAAGAGACCTCTCAAGGTCACCAGGTCCAGCCCCCCTGTGCTCGGGCAGGAAAGACACTTGGGGTCAGCTGACCCCAGCAACATGAGTGTCCAGACGTTTTCTGAAGATATGCAGAGTAGGCGATTGTACCACCAGACCCTGCATGCTCGAGCTGTAAAGAAGTTTTTCCTTACGTCTAATCTAAAGCAGTCTTCTAGCAATTTATGCCCATTAGTCCTAGTCTTCCCCTGGGAAGCCCTGTGAACAGACGCTCTCCCAGTCCCTGATGTACACCCCTTATATACTTAAAAGCTGCCACCAAGTCCCCTCTGAGTCTCCTCTTCTCCAGGCTAAACAGACCCATGTCTCTCAGCCTCTCATGGTATGGCCTGCTCTCCATACCTCGGAGCACATGTGTAGCTCCGGACCCTCTCAAGCCTCTCCACATCCTTCCTGAAGTGCAGTGCCCAGAACTGGATGCAGTACTTTAGCTACATCCTCACCAAGGTCGAGTAAAGCAGGAGGATGACATCCTTAGTCTTGTTTGAGATGCATCGGTAGATACATGCCAGCGCTTTGTTCTCTTTGCTGGCTACGACATCGTATTAGTGGCTCATGTTCATTGTACGGTCTATCAAGGTCCTTTCGGTTGCGGTGCTAGTAAGCGTAGCACTGTCAAACCTGTAAATATTTTGTGGGTTGTTTCTCCCCAGCTGAGGCACCTTACACTTCTCGGTACTGAACATCATCAGGTTTTGATCCACCTTGTGAGCCTGTCCAGCTCAGCCTGTATCCCCAACCTATTCTCCAGCATGGCTACAGTCCTGCATCATTTGGTGCCATCTGAGAATTATGCCAGTCCGCTTTTAACACCCAAATCCAAATCATTAATGAATATGTTAAAAAGTACTGGTCTGAGTACTGAACTCTGCGGGAGGCCACTGGTCATGAAGCGCCATGCTGACTCAGTTCTATCTATCGTTATTCTCGGGGTCCTGCCTCGGAGCCAGTTTCCTAGTCACCAGAAAAATTGGGTTATCCATGTCGCAGCTCCCCAAATTTGCACATCATGGGAGACCAAGTCAAAGCAGAGTTAGAGGAAATCAGTAAAGTCTAATATCAAATATATTGTTCAAGGAGTTGCCAGTGTTCTGCTCTAGCTCACAGATCCACCATAGCCTATTCTCCTTGAATCCTGTTTCGTTTTGCTCTGCAAATATGCTTTCATATTTTTGATAGCCACTCTGTATGCTACAAGCTTTCTGGAGACACGTGTGAACCTGGATAACCACAAACTCCATAATACATATTGACACAAATGCAACAAATTTTGTTACACATGCAAAAAACAAACATATAAAACCCCTCTGGATATGTCATTAAAAGTGGAGCAAGGAAGTCATCGTGGTCTGTTTGGAAAATACAGACGCGAGCCAACAAAATAGGCCAGCAAAACAAGGACTTAGTTTAACCTTGTAAGGATGACTTTCTGCTATAGAATCATTACATTCAAAAGGAATAATGTGCTTCTTTCATTTCCAGTCATGTGGGCCATGCCGAATTAATATATAGGTCACACTAGAAAGTGCTTAACTCCAAACAGCGGGCCTTTGAAAATGGTTTGCAGTACCTAATTTATTCCCCTGGTTCAGTTCTCCATAATCCTGGTGTGTACACCAGACTTTTCATCTGCTGTCTTTACATGTCCTAATGCATCTGCAGCTTTTAAACTGGCTCACCTCATTTTTAGAAAAGCCTTGTTACTTGTTACGCTCCATGAATAGCAACAATAAAGCTATGGGGAGGAATTGATGTAGGGTCAGATTTTCAAAAAAGTACCTTCACAATTTTAGAACATGAAGCCTGGGACTCGAATGCACAGGCAGCGACATTTGGACAATGCTTTTAACTTAGGAGAGAGGCAGGTTAGCTGTGTTAGTCTGCAATCAGGGAGAAGGTAGGGCAGGGTTACATTTTAGAGACTAACTGGTTCAGAGGGGCATGAGCTTTCATAGGCAACAGCCTACTTCATCACACACACAGACACACACATATAGATATATAAATATATATACAGTATACACATACACACGCAGGTGCACATAGATACATACACATACACATACATATGATATAACTTCAAATTGCTTCCATTTCATGTTACTTAATAATGGGTCTGATTTAAAAAGTTTCAGCATTTTTTGCCAAAGATTTTATTCCAAGTGGTAGCAATTTTTATTATAAATGTAAGCAAAAAGCCGCTATGAAATTAATCATTGAAACTCTTTATGGATTAAAAAATAGATTTGGGTAAAAATAACTTCGTAACTACTGAAATGCGTGAACATTTTTTTCAAGAAACCTTTAGCAACATTGACAGTTCACAAAACCTTCCCCCCCTCCACTCCCTGTAAAAGCCTATTTCTAAATAAAACCACCTGTTTTGTTCAAGCGATGTCAGGGATCTCTAGTAATCCTATAGATCTCCAACAATGCACTCTGTCCTGAAACAGGCAAAGCTCCCAATAACCCCGATGAGACTACTACTGACACAGGGACAAAGACTTTGTCCTCTTGAGAAGAAAGCAACAAGGAAAAGTTGAAGCAGGATGAAGCAGCCCTGTAACCTCTCCACCCAGCTATTTCTAGCCTTCCGGTGGGGCAGCATGCCATTTAATGCCTCATCTCTTGGCTCCTCCCACAAAACCACCTCTGGCTCCACCCACATTTCCCTGCCCACCTAGGGGCCACGCAGATATTTTGCTCCTTTCCATCTCTGCACAACCCCACTGTGGCACGTTCTTCATATCTGTTCCCTTCTGCCTACCGGGATGTGGGGAGAGTGGGGGAGAGGAGAAGCACTGGTCAAGGCACCTGAGTGAGAGACTATCCAGGCCTCTCTCTCTTCTGTTGCTTAACTTCTCCTGCCAGAATGCGCTCCGTTCTGACCCATAAGCAGCAGATAGGAAATCAGCTTTTGCAGAACAGTAGATCGGTATTTGAAAGAGCGGACAGGATAAGCATCTCAAATACCCAGCTATACCCAACCTTGGCAAGCAGCCGCTCCTCTGCTCTGAACCTATCAATGCGCTTTGGTAGGAACGCTGCAGAGGTGCACAGCCTAGCTTTGTTTCTCGGCACAACTTCTCGACACAAAACTTCTCAGCATAAGTTCCCACAAAAAAACAGATTAACACCGACGATTAAAAACCGATATTCTTCTTTTTCCCTGCAAAGTGTTTTTGTCCTCAACAGCTGAACCAACTTCTGTTGATGAAAAATGACATCCTCCCTCAGCGTGGAAGAAATCAGTCAGTTAAGGCCCGTTCTTAAAACATACTGGCATAAAGTCATGCTTGGCGTGACTTTATTGATTTTAGAGCAGTTATGTGTAAGATCTGAACTTGGACCACTCAGTCATCTCTGGAGGTGTTGAATCAATTTGCAGGACAGAACCACATTACAAATCCAATCAGAAACTTACCACTGAAACATTTTTTGATGGAAAATATTTTGGGGAAAGAGCAGAAAATTATGTAAAAGATTCTATTTTCTTCCACAATTTTCAGATTTTTGATGGTGGGGAAGAACCCCAGAAACATGAAAAACTGAAGATATTTCAGTTTTCAGCAACCATGAAGCCATAGCTTTGGGGGCAGATATTATAAAAGCTCAAATAAGTTCTAGTTTTCAAGTTGGATTTTTCAACAAAACTCATATTTGAAAAAAAAACCTTTTTGACAAAAGCAAAAGCATGTTCACCTTTCACTGATTTGTTTTTTCTTGCAGGGGAAAAAACACATTTTCTTGGTTCAACCTTGTTCAATTCAATTGCAATACAGAAATGTTACATTAAATAGTCCTTGAAGTAGAAACTAGGAACCAGGGGTGCCTTCTCCCATGCTCATACTCTAACCACTAGACAACCGACTCATGCTGTCTTCCTTTTTCCCTTTCTTTCCACTTAGTTCAATAAACCTTGAACCTGTTTCTGCAAAGTGTAACAACCTCCAAGAGGAAGAGTTCCCAGTTCCCACCCCAAATAACCTATAGCCAATAAGTTGGGGCACCCTCCAGGGAGGAAGTGGGAGATGTGGGTTTGAACGCTGTCAGGCTGAGGTTTGAATTCATCTGGATTTCCCACATCCCAAGAGAGTGCTGTAACCACTGAGCTAATTTATAAAGAGAAGAGGGGGTGACTCTTCCTCTTCAAGTTGTGTCAAAGACAGTCCCGACTACTGCTTTTGTGTGTGGCCTTCATGCAATAGGTGCCGGTGTACAGGACCCATCTGTTTAAGGTCTAAGAGGTAGATCCTGATCTAATTTGGGCATGTAATAGGCACCAACTCACCAGTACTGTGAGGACTGAGGTGTTTCTGGGGATGTGCAGGAGCAAAATTTTAGGCAATCAGGTAGCTTTACAGCTGAGGCACTTATGAAAGGTACTCCTAAGTTTACCCGGAAGTTGAGCATGGAGTTTCAGGATCAGAATTTGGACACTTAGGTCCTTTTTTTTGGATCTGCCTCCTCATCTCTGTATGCCTTCAATTCCCTACCCGTATATCCCAGAGGGATGCTTACATTGTGATTGTGAAGTGCTTGGGTATCATAGTGGTTATAGGAGAACGTCAGGTAGAAGAACGACTATCCCAGCCTTTCTTCTGGACGCCACCCGTCCTTCCCTTCTGTCAAGCATCATCTTGGTTGTCCTAAAGCCAATTTCTTCAGTAGATTTTCTAAGTGATTTATAAATAATTTCTGGCCCTGATTATTGGGTATGTGGGTATAAGGGAGGCAGAAGGACCCAGAAGGCAGGGGAGAGTCCACCCCACCCCAGCTCCCTTCAGGGAAAGCTCGTTGCATGAGTACAATCTGTCGGCATCACCCAGCTCAGGGTGCTCTGCATCTGTGTGCCCATATGAGCACTTCATCTGCCTGTTCCATAATGTAATTCCTGAATAAGAAATTACTATGAGCATTGAAAGCCATGCCCCCCATTATTAGAGCGGCTGGCTGTTCTGCTAGGTGGACCAAGGACAAACTTAAGACAGTGTTAGGGCAACTCTAAACTATCTGTGAACATGTGTTGAAAGGACAAAGGTGATATTGTGCCCAGCCCTGTTTAGTTCACCCCCAAGTTCATGGCCAGTATAAAGCTCATGATTGTCCACCCCAGACCAACGGGTGTGAATCCTCTACAGGCTATGGAAATAGGCTGTCTGGGATTTCTCCAGCTAAAAAAAAAAATGACAGCTATCTCACACAACATTTAAATACAAAGTTTCCTCCTGAAGGATCTTAAATCTTTTTAAAGCAAATCATAAAGCTAAACTTCTTTCTGCCTTTTATGAACCAGTCTCCTAGGTATGCTGTAGAGAGCTTTAATGGCTCCTATTCAAATAATAGCCCTGAGGTTCCTCTATTAACACAGAGAGATGGAGAAGTGATTTCGCCTTGTACGTTTCTCAAAGCCAGGTATCAGTCGCTGTGCAAGATATATATATGCCAGCAGTCAGAGACGAGATGATGAGATCCTTCAGTGTTATAGCGTGAATACAAATGAGAAACTTAACACAGCAGAATAATATTAAAGTGTTCTGCACAAAAGCAACCATTAGGAAGTGTTAGTATTTATGCTGCAACGCCCATGCTGAATGTGGTCTATCACAAGTTAAATATAAACAGTTTGTCATATTCTTTCCATAACAAGTATATTCTTTCATGGTGTAGAGGTATGAAGAGTACTCTTATCCCTTTTTCCTTATTTGCCCTCTTCACCTATGTCTTGCAACTGCCACCATAGACCAGTGCAGCTGTCTGAGATAGACAAGACAAGCTGCCTAATGAGCTGGTGTCTAGATAGATGCAGCATGCAAGGAGTCTCAGCCGCAGGTTTTATCATTGTTAATTCACACAAAGAAAGGCAGGAGGAAAGCAAGACCAAGACAGGCCAGTCTGATTGTCTACCAGGCAAACCACACCAAGTAGTCTTATTTCAAGAGTAACATGATATTCCTGAGATAGGTTCCTTTGTCCTAAACTTCTGAGACGCCCGTCCCTGAGCAATCCTGTTAATGAGAAAATCACTACTTTTACAAATAGTTTCTTAGTCACCTGGACCCAGGGGAGGACCTTGGTCAAAGCACTGCTCTTTAGTGAAGCCAACAGTAAGTAACACCAATACAGCAACTGGCTTGTATGCTCCACAAATAGGGGGATAGAGAGAATAGCTCCAAAACTCAAAGGAGGACAAATTATTTAGTCATTTGTTTGCTGCTAGGAAGTGAGTGGGGCTGATTCCTCCATAGTGCAGCACCATTTAGTCCAAAGATGACTGGCAAATTCACAGAATACAGAATGAGAATTACAGAGGTAATAAATGTGACTGATGGTGGTGTACCCCATCCAACATTATGGCGAAAATAAGAGTTGCAGTACCGCCAACACTTCTAACAGATGTGAGCTAGATCCATACATTTCCACCTGGAATGAAGTCTGTGGATGGAAGTCTAGAGGGGCCAAGTTGGAAATGAATTATTGGGCTGGAGGGCTAAGAATATTTCTTTACAGGGGATTAGGAAGAACAGAGACATCCGTCCATAATGTTTTAATAGTGCAGGATAGCTTAGAGAACCACCAGAAACCATGAGATGTTCACTTGTGCAAGTCAGTGAAACACCACAGTAAATGAGTTAGCAGCATGGGTATGGCTTGAATGCATCTTTGCCATGTACGTACTTACTCTCAGGTTAGGCTACCTGGGGCACCCAGATTCAGGTACACTGCAGTGCAGACATACATACGGTGAAGAGTGGTAACATAGTAGGTAAAGATCAGGGTAAAAGAGGGATCAGCCATGGCAGTTTAGCTTGCTTTTACCCTGGGTAAGAGTGTACGCAACAGCTGATGCACTGTAGGTCCCCACATTCTTTCAATTTTCTATAACTTGTTTGTCCATACCTGAGAAACCAGATGCTACGGTCTAGGAAGCCAACAGCTGACCTTCCTGTGTTGATCAGGATGCCAGAACAAAACAGAAATTGGCTCATGCATCTACATTTCTATCCTGCTTAGTATCAGACAAAAGACTCAGCAAAAGCGAAATGTCATGGCAATCCGAACTTTTGGCAGCTCCATTTAAAATACTTCCAACAATAAATGACCAAGAGAGTAGCATCCAAAAAAAAACTCAAGATAGGCTCAGTATGAAATCATGGCTTATACCTTCTATAACATCTTCAGCTTAAAACCACATACAAATTAAATAGCAAGTAAGAAATAAGGACCTGATTTCCTGACTTAAACCAATATACTCCTATTGGACTCATGTGCAAATGGGAAAAAAGTCAAACAATTTATCTCTATTTAAGGTGTATGTTCTTAAAGCAAGTAGCCCTAGCAGGCTATCAAAGACACTACAGGTTCCTTGTTTCTGAATGACTCCAAATGCATACCCATCATATGACAACTCATTTGGGACACAGGTCATTCATCTCGGACAGATCTGAAGAACTAAATCTCCTATGCATTGGACATGGCAAAGCCTGATGTTAAGCATAATTTTTCTTTGCAGAAGCAAAGAAGCCCAACCAAGCTTGGAGGCCCATTGTATCACTGTATTTGAACACTATACCAATACATGGTTGGGGCAGACAGAGAGAAGACAGTCAACAATTAGGAGAAAAATAGTATTATTACTCCCGGTTCATAGATGGGAACCTGAGGCAGAGGGATCCTGGTTCTATGGCTGCACTTTTCTCTGCTGAAGTATGGAGACCGTAGGTGGGTAGAAGTTACAGTGGTACAACGGGGCTGTAAGGGAGATGGTGGGATTGGCCCACAGAATAAAGAACTGAAATTAGGCTTCTTTGCATCTGCTCAAGTAGCTGCTGCATTACCATGTTTGCATGCAAAATAGCAGATTTGGATATTATTACAGACAAACAAATTACAGGCTGATCATCAGATGCCTAGCTTCATCCTGACTGTCACTAATAGGTTTAATAACTGGAATGGTAGGCAGTTGTTTTAAGATGTTACTATGGAAATAGTCTACCACCCTCTCAGAGCTAATCCATCTCGAAGACAGTTTAGCTTTTTCCTCTCCGAGTTCATTTATTAGAAATGAATACTATGAAAGAAAGCAATAAAAACACTTTCCAATTAATTATGGACTGAATTAGAAGGCAGCTAGTGGGGGAAGTATGAAGCTGTCTGCAACAGGTGCTCAGATATAGTAATAGTTAAGAAACGTCTTATGGGTTTTTAAGAGCAGCCCTGTTCTTCTTAATGTTAAGGTTAATAGAAAAGTGTTTGGCACCTGGCTGGTCTTTTCCCAGGAGTCCAAGCTCTCATAAGTCGATTAAGATAATATTTCTGTAGGGGCTCCAAACAGAGCAAGCAACATAATAATTACTACTAAGTAAATAGATTTGCTATTCATTTTCAAGGCTGCTGAGCCCAGATCAAACTCTGCTCTGTGTGCTGGCCATTTCCTGATCCTGCGTTACATCCTTACAGTATCTGGTGATATCCTGATGCGAAAAACCAACCTGGGGTCTTGCAAGCCTGGACCACAGGGGATCCACTTTGTCCAGGCCTCCCCACAGCCAGTCCAGAAGGTCCTGGAGCAAGGCAGGTGACGGACATTATGTTGAGACTGGGAGTTGGCCAAACTCTGTAGTTAGTATCAAGACGTGAAACTGAAAGGAATGGGATTGGTGCCGTGCAAAGAAAAGGGATGCAATGCCTACGCTTTACAATTCTCTCTCCAAGAAGGGTTACTTAAACGTCATGTTCATGAATAACAAATTCACTCCCAAGCATGCTGTGTATAGAATACGAGTCATCGTTGGTGTCATCCATAATTTTTTTATTATACCTGTAAATATAATGCAATGAAAGCTGTCTAAAACAAGGTATTTTGAAAAACACTGAATCTTTTATTAAGGAGTACAGCTACCGACTGCAAAACCGCCATCTGCTTTTATTGTACAGAGAGACCTTTGAAGAGATGATGCATGGTATGAATCTAATAGGGAGAAGGTTTGGAATAGCTGGGAATTGTCATATGAGTTTATTTTTGAGGGAGGATGTTTCAGTGTATAACCATTAGCCAATTAAGTTGACAGTAAATATATTCTGGACAGGATTACAATTCAAAAGACCCATCAACCTAAGATGTGCTAATATTGTCCAAGGACACTTCTGCTTTCTGCACCCTGGATGAGACATTATATTAATTTAAAATTGGGGATATCGGGAGATTTAAAGCCTTTTTCATCAGCTTCCCTGCCCACAATATAATGCAAAGTATTCTAATAATGGATCCTATTAACATTCAGTCTTGGCCTTGGCTTGAGGAAACCTGGCATGTGCACTTCATTAGCATTTGCTGTTAAATCTTGCGAGCCAAGCTCACGTGGACAAAGCCCATTGACTGTTAACGGGGAAGTCACTTCCACAACTATAATGGATAAGACTTGGGAGCAGGATTTGGCTCACAGCCATATTTCCCCAACATTTGAGCAATTGCTGCTAACTTGAAAAAGACTAAGTGAGAATGATGATGAAGCATTTTCAGATTCTCACCCTGCAGTCAAGGAGAGCTACAAAGAGGCATCCTTTCGCCTTTTAAGTGCCAGTTACAATAGAGTGCTGTGGTCCAATCAAACCTACATCCATGGCTATTTCAGCTGAAAGCTGAAACCATCTGGGACAAGGACCAGCTTTATCTTCTGTAAGTGTACAACACAAAGCTCGGTAAGAAAGACATTCATAACTCGGATTCCTAGATACTACTGCAATACAAGTAATTGGTAGTCAATATTAAAGCATCATCAGCTCTAGGTTAAAATGTAGGAGCATGCAATGCAGGAAACTTGGAGAGTCTATACAGAAGTACACCCCCGACGCTCCCTGTTTTTCAGATCTGAGCTCTGGAGGAAATCTGGCTGAATGGGGAGGTTGCTGATATCAGAATTGGCATCAAGTGATAAGTTACTCTGGGTTCAATGTGCCCAGCTTGAAGACAAAAATTGACTACTGACCTTTTTTTTTAATTGATTTGGCTAGTGAAATGTTGATGGAATTTCACATTTCAGAGAGGTGTTTCACAAAAAAAATTAAATTTCATCCCAAGAAGAAAAAGATGGAGGGGGGCAAAAAATGGTGACACATTTCACAATCTTGTCCCAGGCTTTTCAGCTAGTCCCAGTTCTTTGTCTCTCATGTATCATCATTAATAAAGACCCTTCAAGCCAGGCTACGCCCTCAGGTGCCCTTCACTTGCCTTCATTTGTCACAGAGGTATAAGTGACTGGAGTTCAGCAAACGATTCTGTTGACAAGGCACAAAAATGAAAAGGCTCTACCTGACCCTCTGAGCAGGGCTGGCTCTACAGTCAGGTATCACAAATAAACAGTAGAAAAGCAGATTTGTCACTAGCATCAGCAGGGCTGACTCGGAGCACACGCAGGGATCAGACACGCTGAGTAAGACAGCGTCGCATTTACTTAGCCATGGCTTCACTTTTAAGTGATGCCTTTTGCTAAGCCTTTAAACTTCTGCTTAGATCCCCATCTCCTCCAGCACTGATTTATCCGGGGATGCATTTGCCAATGCCGGGATGAAGGAATACACATTTGCATTGCTTTTACAAGCCTTTGCAGAGTATGAACAGCCACACTGGAGCACACAGGCAATGGGATACTACTACCACCTGACTAAAAAGCTCATTGTATTATAGTCAAGTCTGGATCCTTCTTAGCCAGCTGGAGTGACCCACTTAATTTGCAAGCTACAGTTTCTCCACTCAGCTGGAGCACTACGGTGTCACTGTTTGCTGCAGCAATATGTAATTTCATGAGGTCTACAAACCTCCAATCTTCTCAGGGGCTGAGGAACCCAGCCCCACAGAATATCCCCGTTCTAGTGTACTTCCTTCCAACAGAAGTCGATGTGCATATTTGGAGGAAAACAGGAAAATGGAAGGAATTCAGCAAAGCAAACAACATCATTTTGCTGTTAGCAAGGCCTCTGATACCATCCTGGTTGATGAATTCCATATAATTCCTCTCCAGCTAGTCCGTCATATTGATTCTCCTTACCCCAGATTAAATATGGTGTGGTAGAAGAGGATGTTCACCTCCACATAAAGCAATGCTGCTAATTTATTCTGGTTTTTAGCTCCTAATAACACACTCGGTACAAAGGGAATATTCTGGAGGTGAAATTCATCCTTGTGCACAGGTTCTGCACAAAACTTATGCACTGATGTTAATTTACCCAAGACTTCAAAACTGCTGCTGTTTATATGATCGTTGCCACTTTTTCCAGCCCAAGTGTATGGATGCAGAGCGACTCTACATTAACTGCTTGCTTTTGTGTAAGGTGATCAAGAGAACTACAGAAATCCCGATTTCTGGTTTCCAGGTTCATCCCTGCCATCAAATTGCCTGACTCCCTCTGTTCCTTGCTAGTAACAACGTGCATTTATACATAGCTCAACTTCTCAGCGGGATTTCTTAGGCAGGAAAAAACAGAGGATGGAGAAAATCAGATTATTAGAGAAAGTGTTGGATACATTTTGAGGCATAGCAATATCCCAAGAAAGGCTCCCATCCCTTCATGTCTTCGCATGTACCAAGGCAGTAATAAAAATGCAGAGGATGGAGTATCGATGAGTATGAATCACAGGAAGGGTCTCAGATGGAAACACTGCAGGAATACCTATAGTTTGGACTTCATATTAGTGGGTTTAAAAAAAAGGAAGGAAATCAATCTGAACAATAGTCAACTTGTGGACAGCTTTAGAGACAAAATCATTTCCCATTCCATGGAAACTATGCACCTTTCTTCACTGGGGAAATCTTCCTGCCATGGAGATGAACCCAGGAATAAAAGCTTGGGGTCCAGCTGCTCAAGGAGGAGAAGAAATGAGGCCCACGCTTTCCACCTACTGCCCATTGGCTAACAATCCAGTGCCACGGTTTGCATTAGTACTGCTGACATCAGCACAAAACGATGATAAACTGGGTCACCCGCCATGAGCTTTATCCTCCTGCAGCTTACCTTGATCACATGTGGAGCGTGCCGTAGTACCACGGGGTTGGCGGCTGGCTACCAGTGCCTGAAGGCACAGCAGATCCCCATTGTAAATGAAGGCTCTAGGTGAAAAGCTTCATGGAAAGAGCAGAAGGGACCTTTCTTGGAAGGACATTTTTCTTGTTCAAGCTGAATAGTCAAATAGTTGATTTTATCCAGTTATTTCTAATTGTCCCTGTAGGGATCACTCTCAGGAATATTACGCTTTCCTTAATGTGGACACCTTTTGATATCAGTAAGCCATTACCGTATCATTTATAAACAGTCCTCTATTTAAATGTTTTGCTCTTTTCGTAAGCTAGCACTTCCAAATCTTCAGCCAACTTGATAAAAGCTTCCCTGGGCTGGGGTGCCTTCACATATCTAATATCTCTCTATAAATCCAGAAAATGGGGCACAACACTTGAGCTGATCCCACACTGACTGACCTCATGGCATTATGTTTAGATCCTCGCCAGTGTATTCTCGTTCATTTGATAGTCGGCAACTGGGCATGTGATGCTGGTTTTTATGCTACCACATCACATCACATCACAAGCTCATTCATCACAACAGGTGTTCAGATGCTTCCTTTTCATGTCCCATGCCTCCTTCCCTATTATATAGTTATGTTTCCTATACATTATCCCCCTATACCAAGTAGTAGTAGCTTGCTTTTTTCTAGGTTCGCTATAATTTTATTAATGCCTTGCATCTACTTTATTCTCTCTAGTTCCATTTGTCTCTCTCTTGATATCCTCCTGGATGTTTCCCTTGGTTTTAGGATTAATTAGTGCACCTTTGCAGCATTTAAGACAATAGCTGTGTTATAAAAGTGAATCATGTATCCTGTCACCTCCCTAGAAGTCAGGCCTTTCCAGAGTCAATTGTGCTGAGAGCTCTAAAATTGAAATAAATGAAACAGGCTTTGATTCTCTTCCCCTTAGGTATTTTGTGACTGGTCAATGGTATTTCCTTTGACTTCACAAAGCAGAAGTTAAAAGTTACAGGTCGAGAAAAGAGTAAACAGTCTGCAGGAAATAACAGGCCGAAGAGACCCTTGCAGTGCAGGGTTCAGGGGGACAAAGATGCCCTGTGTACTCCCCTGGTATTTGGGTTCCTGCATTTTGAGCCAGTTCTGTGATGGAAAGCAGAGGACCCTTCAGGCTGCTCTAAAATACTACAGCTACAAAAATCCCCTGAGCTGATGGAGCAGCTAGAATCGGAAGGGTAAAGATGGCCCAGATGTATTCCCTTGCCTACTGGTCTATTCCCCTATGCCAGCAGCAAGCACAGGTTCATCCCTGTCTAAATCATCCTATCCAAATGTCCGTCTAACCTGCTTTTGAAAGTGCCCAAGGATGGAGATTCCACAGCTTTTCTTGGTATCCTGGTCCAACGCTTGACCACTGTCATAGTCAGCACGGTCCTCCTAATCTTCAGCTTAAATTTTCCCTGTTGTAGCTTGAGGCCGTTGCTCCTAGTCCTGTCCTCCATAGCCACAAAGAAAAGCCCATCTCTATCCTCTCTATAATCTGATTCAAAACCCAGTGACTAGGAAGCTTTTCATCAGGCACAGTGGACTTTGAACAGAACCCATCATTTTCTTCCAGCTAGATACGTATAGCTCACATCCTCAAGTATTTATATGCAAGCTGGAATTGGTTAAATGCTCACTGAGCATGTTGTTTACATGTTACATTAATTTGATGCAATTTAATGACTTAAGCCTGGCTGGCAAGGGGTCCTGGGGGGCCAGCCTGCTAGCCTGGGGCTGCTCCAGCCTGGCTCAACATGCTGCAAAGGGGCTGGCTGGGGCACTAGGGTACTACTAGCACCCTCATGCTCCAGCCAGCTGCAGTCACCATCTACACGTGTGTTGCAGTGGATTAAATAACTCTGCCGTAGGATAGTATTTGTGCTGGGCAGTACTATCCTATGGTGGAGTTAATAAGTTTACTTTGGCCTAATAGCACCACTCATGTTAATGGTGACACTTTACTTTGGAGCTAATTAGGCAACAGTGCAGTAAGCGTCTCGTGTAGATGGATCCACCGATTTTAATGGGAAAAGGTCTCAGGACATGTCTACAAGACACCTTTACCTGGAACAGATTAATTGGCTCTGCAGTAAAGTCTCAGCATCTACATGTTATCAGGCCACGGGAAACTAATAAAATCTGCAGCAGAGTAGTACTTGTAAATACAAGCACTACCCTGCTGTAGAGTTTTTTATTCCACAGCACTGCATGTATAGACACTGATGGGGCTGGCTGGGATACAAAGGTCCTTCAGTGTGGGGGGCTGCCTGCCAGCTAGCCCTGCACTGGAGCAACCTTGTGCCCCAGACAACCCCTTTGCAGCACATTAAGCTGAGCCGGCGTGCCCCTGGGTCAGCAGGCTGGCCTCCTGGGGCCCCTGCCAGCCAGAGCTGCTCCAACCTGGCTCAACATGCTGCAGTCCCAAAGCACATATAAAAGCAGCAACAGGGAGCGATAAACTCTGGCATGGTAAGTGTCAGAGTTTATTGCTTTGCATTAATACGCACATGTAGACGCACCTCAGTGAGGCAGAACAGAAGCTAAGAGCCTGGGAATATTTTTAAACAACTGGGTGGTTACAACAATGTCTTTTATGCATGTTGCCTTATATTATATTGTATAATCTGATGCCTTGGTAAGAAATATAATTAGAATAATTCTTTTTTGACATTTAATGCATCATAAATGCAGAACTGGATTTGTATGGTAATTCATTTTAATAGTACACTATTAAGAGGAACAAGATGAAGCAATCAATTTTCACCAGTAACAACTATAATAATATTCTCAGGCTTTCTTTCAGCAGTTTTTAAATGATTCCAGAAATAAATCCTTTTAGGAAAGGGAAGAGGGGGGAGGAGGGAAATCAACAATATTCGGTATTCAAGCCTAGTTCTCCTGCTTAGGGATTCACATTTTAATTTGGTAGTTCGTCACTGCTGCTAATATAATTTTAACACTGTTCCTGCTTTCTACCTCCAAACTAACAGCATTGCCTTATTATGTTCTTCAGAGAACCATATAACTGGGCTTAGCAATAACTTAGCCACCTATTTAAAAAGTTTCATCCAACATACTTACTGAAGATGGGAAGTATTTTTGTGCATCCTGCCCTTTAAATATGTGCTTGCCATCAGTGTTGAATCTTATCAGTGTGCCATCAGGAACAGATTTCTTATAATACTAGGCAGTGTGATTTACTCATTTACAGGTGGGTAAGTTGAGGCACAGAGAAATTAAGTGAATCACCTGAGGTGACAGAGAAAGCTTTGTCAGGGGTAGGTATTGAAGCCAGATTCCAGAACAAGGGCGTAGCCACATGACCCTCTCTTCTCTCAACACCATTTTTATTATGGTTTATAATTCCATGGCAGTTGTCAGATCAGTGGCCCATTAAAAGTATACCTGGCCATATGAATATGCATTTTCCCCAACAACCCAGTAACAATGCCCATTCAGGTAGGACTGGACACAGCCAGCGGGGTTCTTCTTAAACTCAGCCAGTTTGTGATATCTTCACTTTGTGCTATTTTCAAATGGGTAGTATTGTTCCCTGTGCACATACCTGTCCAACCTCTGATCTTCTCCAGACCTCCTCCTCCCCCAAACCTTGTAATTTCTTGAAGGGTGCACATACCTGTCCAACCTCTGATCTTCTCCAGAGCTCCTCCTTCCACCAAACCTTGCAATTTCTTAAAGGCAACCAGTCTTCTTTGGATAGCGCCTGTTAGAAGCAACCAGCTGCTGCTTCTCTTTACTGCTATAGTTGCTGTAGCTCACCCCAGAGCTACTTTAAAATAGCTGAAACAGTCTAAACATTGGTGGCCAAGTATTGCTGCCGGCATTCTCTGGAAGACTAGAGGCTACATGGTTTCCTCACCACACTACCATACAGTGGGGTTGGGCATTCATCTGTTATTGTCTTCAAACTAGAGCCAGATTGCTGAAGTGGCTTCTTTAGCACGTGGCATAAGCACAATATGCTTAATAAGCGCATTGGGAAGCTTCAGGATCAAAAGCACTTTGAAACAATGTGTTTATAGCATTTCCGATTTTTATCAGGCTACACATTTTTCACAGCTTGGAAACACTTTCTCCATTGATAGGAATGGCTAAGTGCACAGTCCAAATTCTATGGGTAAAGCAAGAGGGAAAATTAAAGTCTGGATTGCCAAGAGAATTCTTATTTCAAGCAATCTCACTTTGCTTTCCCCCTCAGGCCTTCAGGTCAGCTCTGGGTGCTAATCTAGCATGCTTTAATCCAGCCTTTAAGATAAATTTTATGGCCTCAGATGGCTGTGGCTGAGGCTGTAGTGGTCCTTTCTGGCCTTGGAATACATGGATCTCCCTGTTTGTACTCTTCCTTCATTGGCCATGGACAGAACAGGAAATTTGTTCTCAAGGTACCCATTTTATTTGCAGCTTCACAATGACACAATGACTACTCAGATCTCATGTTTAGGTTCTGTAGTTTGCCTACAGAGGTCAGGAAGGATTGCTTCCCTCTTGATGCAGTTATCCAGATCTAGGTCTGTTCTCCTCCCCCATTCCCCCACCCCACCTTTCTCTGATGCATCAAGGATTAGCCTCAGAGTAAATCATCCTGCGGAGGTGGTACAACTTCAAAGAGAAAAAACGTTTGCTGATTTTGCATAAGACTCAAGTAGAGCCAAGGGCAATTGGCTTCACCAAAGGAGTAATGGCCCATGCTTCTGTTCTGCGCTTGGACAGTGCTAAGCATCATCGAGTTGTGGGCCATGACGAGAGCTTCTATAACTGCAATGTTTAACAAGTCAGCAGCAGGCATTGACTGTTTCATCTCGGGGTAATTCAAGGTCAACACTGGCACAACTCTGCTGGAATGAATACGCCCGTGACAAGGTAGAACTGGAATAATACAGTGGTAAATGTGGCCTATTACTGTCAATTTAATTATCCATACAAAACAAGCATTTGGCAATAAAGGGTATTTCTGTTGCTCCATAAGAGCAAATTATGGGGAGATAAGTAGCATGAGGCTAATACTGGTGCTTTGAATGAAACGCCAGTGTAAAAGTTTACCTGGTGATTTCTTACATTATAATTAAATGTAGAAAGAAGACAGCTCTCCTCTTATATCTAAAAGATTCATACAGGAAACTAAAAGCACTCTGAATTTTCACGTAGCAAGGTTATCCAAAGCCAATTAATTCCAGAAGTGCTAATCAACTGTGAAGACAATGAAAGCATTTCAACTAATTCTCTAATGTTAAAGGCTTCTTTCAACCTCAGGTCTGAATTATTTTGCAAATAACATTGAAAATCATTTTATTTATTCTAGGAATTCATGTGGCACTGGCAACATAAAGGCCCGAATGCCGGCAGAGCTTTAGAGATGAATCTTTCCTCGCACAGGAAGAGCCAGAGGCTCAGCTGATATACATAGGTATCACTCCATTGAGTTATGCCCAGTGAGATCCACCCACTGATCTTTCTTAAGTTGATGAATAAAGATATTGGTGGGGTTTTGTAAGAGAAGGGGTTCTTTACATCTTGCGTTCTTTCAGCACATTCACGTTCTCTAAATAATTAATTCGATTTACACTTTTATTTTCTCTCTGACTTCAGAAGCGTGAAATGCCTCCTCTGTTAGAGATGCCAGGGAAAGCAATTATCCTCGTATTATGTTTAAAGATTACTACAGAAAAAGCCATTGGGAGACACTGACAATAGTGTCTTTATTACATGCCATGGCTACTGTATCCAAAATGGCTGGAAGACCCAAAAGCATCTAAGTTTTCAGAATCTGTGATCCGTGGTTTGTGAGGTGCTTGCTATAAACAAATATGATTAGCACTAATGATCTCCATGAACACAAAGTCAGGACCTGGCTCCGGCTCCAGCTGCTTCATGCTGCTCTAGGAATGCAGTGCAGCCAGGAAATTGGTCTAAGACCAGCCTATTAACTCCTAAATGCCCTTTTCTTCTCTCCTGTGCCGGGACGTGGCTGCGGAAGAGAAGGCCTGCTCGTCAGACTGAACTTCTGCAACGCAGCAGACAGCGGTGGTCCTTGGCAGATTAGGACCTTGGCATGAGGCAATACACCAGCCATCTATAAGCAGCTCATTGAGGAATATGATTTTATTCGCTCAAGAAGCAAGAACCACCGTGGACTGCCAGCCCCCCTGAGCCTGCTGGCCTTGGGAGACTGCAGTACAGCTTGGCAGTTGCTGCCTGGCACAGCCAGAGGGAGAGGAACCAGGAAACAAAAGAGATCATTCAATCCTTCTAGCGAAGAAATCACTGTGTGAGCCATGTCGAGTCCATGATATTGAGAGGCTTCATATTCTGCAGAATTTATAGTCCTAGGATTATTGACTGTTTCACAGTTGGGGTCTGTAGATTTAGGAAACCTGCAGCCAGATCTGACCCTAGGGGGGTCTGGGGCAGATCTAGTGCTGTAGCACTGCCCTGCGTGCCTCAGGTGGCACACGATCTTCAGCATGGAGCGGGGGGGGGGGTGAAGAGGGGTAGTGAGCAGCCAGATGTGAAGCCAGCGGTGTGGGGAAGTGGCAAGTGGTGGTGGCACACAGTGGGGCCAGGAGGGGCCGCAACTCCTGCACCCGGCTCTCTGAACCCTGCAAAGCACGGGGCCTGGGGAGGTCACCCCAAATAGCCCCTCCAAGGGATGGCTCTGCCTGCAGATGGATGTGTCCCATCACGTCTGAAAGATTTCTAGTGGCAAACTCTTCTATGTTCCCGTTCTTTGGACACTGAAAAGTCCCCCACACAACCATGCTGACAGGATCCTACCAACCCTGTGGCTCTGTGCTGGGCATTTAAATGGCCATTTTTGATTTGTTGGATCTGCTCCTGCCTCTTTTGAAATCAGAGTTCTGCCACGGGACTACGATTTTACATAGAGACATGTGATGCTAGATGGAGCATTTTGAGCCAGGTCTTGAGAAAGAAAGGCTATATAGCTGCTTGACCCCAGGGTGAGATCCAGGTAGGAACTGAGATGCATGTTCATAGCTCTCCTCCCTCTTAACTTTGGGAATTGGAGTACTCCAACCTTCAATAAAGGCAGCTAACTTCCCAATCTGGCATGCAACTAGGGAATAAGGCTCTCTCTCTGCATCCACCGGATGGGTGTATCTGGGCAGCAGGTCCATCGTAGGCCAAGTGAGGGTGCAGGAACCCTTACTTCCTACTGCTCCCCAACTTGGCCAAATAAGCAAATAGCACCATCTAGCCCGTCATTATTGGTTGAAATTAAGTGGACTTCACCATGCTGCATTGCATCAATCACTATTGCATGAGGCATCCCTTTGGGCTTTGAGAGTTCCCTTGGTTTGTTTTCCCATTAGATGGACACCTCCAGCTTCACAGAGATTTCTTCTTGCTTTCTTCCTGACAGAGTCAGGCTGCTCTCACAACTGGCTGCAGAATAGCTGGTAGAAAGGAAATGCAGGAGGCAGGGAGAGAGCAAGTTACCTGTTACACCCCCCTACATTTGCCTCACTCAGTTTGAGATTCATTGTCCCACTGAATAGCAAAGACATCCCAGAGAAAGGAAAGGGAAGCAGGGGCAGGGAGGGTGGTTGACAAATAAAAGCAATGAGACTAGACTGGAGGTGGCAAGAAGGCAACAGGAGATGACATGTTTGGAGGGGTATCTAGGAGGAAGCAAGATGGATCAGAGCAGGTATAAGGAGAAGAAGAGGGTCAGTGGGGCACCCTGAGTGAGGGAAGTGTATGGGGGTGTAACAGGTTAGGCAACTTAGGACCATTGTGATGTCCCCTAAAGCCCACCTCATCCCTGCCAGGCTCTCTCTCTTCCCTGTCTCTCGAGGTCTCACCTCACGTTCTTGCCAGCTGTGTCTTGATAAAAACTGAATGAAAGGGAAGCTGCCCTCAAAGACTGATGAGTCTAAGGTGCTCTCTTCTCTAATGGTCACCTCTCCCAATCATGCTTACCTTACGGGCTTAAGCCATGACCTCCAGCCACCCCCCAGACACACCCATGCCTCACACATGCTAAGCATCATCCATCAATGAGCCTTCAGCCCCTTCCCCATTCAGTCTGTTCATGGCTCCTTGCCTTTTCCCAGTTGTTGTGTCTTTAACAGTCCCCACTTTACTGGACTATAGGACTCAGGCCATATTTCTCACTGCCCCCTTTTCCTTCATTGGACCCTCATCTTCTTTTCTCCCACCCCTCCCCAGGTGATGAGCCTTCTTCAGGCTCTTCCTCACCCCTGGAGTCTTCTCTGACTCTCTTTCTCTGAGCCTTCCCTGACTCTTCCTTTTTTCTACTGAGCCTCCCCTGGGTCTTCTACTCATCCTGAGCCTTCCCTGGCCCCTTTCTTTCTTTTCCCTAGCTGTGCTTGCCTCTGGCTCTACCAGCACCTCCAGACCACCCCTTTGTTAGTCCCCCCTGATCCTCTGGGGCAAAACCCAAACCCAAACATAAGCTTTTTGGCCACAGCACAAATGCCCAATGCACTGGCTGCCTACCACACTTCTTCAGAGCCCTGAATCACGTCCCTCTGGTTGCACTCCCCAGGATCCCTGCCAGGTCATCGGTAGCAGCCTTCTCACAGAAAGGCTTCCTTATCCTGCAGCCTCCTATATCTAACCCCCTGCTCTGGTTTATATACTACTAAAGCCTGCCCCTTTCTGGTCATATACCTCCTCTGTCAGCTGCCTTGACCTCGGGGTTTTTCTTAATCCCTGCTTTGATGGTTGCCTGTGTCTGTGCTACAAAAACTCTTCCTTTAAATGGGCCACACCACTTTCCAGTAACAAGGTGAGGGTTCCCCATTATGCAGGGATGCACACAGCAAGGTGTATGGAGCTAGCCTGAAAAACACATAGCAGCTAAGTAACCAGGTAGTGGAGAGCTTAGAACGAGACTATAGATATGGCTACACTGCATAGCGTAATGCAGTGTTAGAAACATCCAAGCTACCTCAGATACCAGAAGCAGCTAAGTCACAGGAACTCAGTACTGGTTGATTTACCTTACTGAAAACATTAAAAATGCTTGCCTGGAGCTCTGTGCTCCTGTGGCTATTCTCTGCTTCTTGTACCCAAGCTATCTGGGGTTGCTCTCCACTGCGCTGCAGTATGCGGTACGGAGGGAGCCTCCGAGACTGATGCATTTGATGGAGAGGACGCAGTGATTAGTGCAGAAGCAGCATCAGGGGAGAAAACCTGGGAGAAACAGCATAAAGAGAGCAGAAGCCAGGTCTTGCAGTTTAGGCAGCACCCTGGGACTCTCGGATATACAGGGTCAATCCTGATTTTTGTCACGCATTCATTAATGTGCCATAGTTACTGCACATTAAGTTTAGTACTTGAATAAGCAAGTACTAAATCAATGTGCAGTGATGGTTGCCACTACGCAGTAGTGCTGGCACACAGGCTTTTGCAGATGCTAACTGCTCAGTAGCCTAATGCTACTGTACGATAGCATATTAGCATAGTTTTTGTCTGGCATGCTACTGCCCAGTGTTATTAAGCTACTGAGCAGTTATTAGGCTACTGAACATCTCGTGTAGATGCACCCTATGTCTCCTTTATGAACTGGGGATCATAAAGCCCTAACTTTATGAACTGGGGATAATACCCTCCACCCACTCCCCATCTCGTCTATGCAGACTGTGCCCTTTTCTGGGCAGGGACTTTTATTACATTTTCCTGAGTCATCTTCTAGAGTTGTGGGGCACTGGTTCAACTGAGGTGACTAATGCAAAATAAATAAGATGCATATTTTCAGGGTGACATATTTAACCCCAAAATATGCATTTTTAGTTTTAAAAAAGCTGATAAAATCAGGGCTGTTCTTTCGATGATACTGTTTATTCATTGCTGCAGGCCTTGTTTCGATTAGCCTCAGAAATGCTACCTTGAAATACCCGAGACAAGGGTTTTGAGGGGTAAGGCAGAAACAGTAATTGTTTTGCCCTTTAAAAAGATAATTTATTCACAGTTAATGAGAGCAGGTTTGCTGCTTCTTTGCATAAAAGTCCATGGGAACAACCGATCAGAAGTGTAAAAAGCTACCTGTATTAAAGGGATGGGATTTCAAGTGATTTTGAGCTACACTCTCAAGACTCAGTTGCCTGAAGGCATCTATCTGGGCTTCTCAGGAGATGGCATAATTAGCACCTGTGTGTGGGAGCTTGATAAGTAGTGAATCTTCTGCGAACCATTCTGGACCAAGGGAGAGGCACTTAATTTCCAGGTTACACCAGAAGGCTTCCTGTCCTGAATTGTACCATAGTGTTGCTGCTAATGCTGCCTGCTAATACATAGCTGTGCCACCCAGATTCATAGGTTTTGCAGTTCATCAGTAGCTTATTTCTCCTTACAGCATGGTTCAGGTAGGCATATAACTGGCACGTAGTTTGAGTGCCTGAGTACAACCCCGTTCTGCTCTGCCTGTAAAGGACTTACCATGTCTTCCTTTGTCACATGCCTCCATCTTTGCCGTAAGATTAGGTCACAAAAAAAGCAGCAGGAACTCACCTACTGGTGCATGAAGGACTGAAGGTACCTTTCTTACCACTGTTCAAAAGGGTCTTGTGTAGGATTGCACTTAGATGCTTACATGCTTAAGTACCACCTAGACCCATAGTAGGTGGGACAGGATTTAGCCCTGGGTGTGGAAGTGGTGCACAGTCTATGGCCATGCATCTCAGAGAGATAACTGGAATAAAGTCCTGGTTCCAATGAAATCCACTCAGTGAGCCCTGTTGCAAACGGTCCTAATTTTTGCAATGGGATCTGAATATTTTAGGTCTGGATCTGAGTTATTTAGCTTCAGCCTATCCAGGTACAAAGAGACCCCCCAAGGTCTGATGTAGGCAACAATATGAGCATGGGTTTCTACCCTTTGGGATCTGCCTGTCAGCTGCTCAGGACACTGCTTGAATCTGTGATCTCCATGCTGATGGATGCCCTGCAAGCAGCCACCCAAAGATCTCAGCATGTCAACCACCAGGCATGGCCAATCCCCTCCTGGGCCACATATGGAGAGGGAGAGGATACTCTTTCCAAAGCTCCTGCCTGTGTGAGGCAGAGCAGAGAAGGTCCCAGACTCCCCAAAGCCAGGAGGATACATTTCAGTAGTTATATGGGAAATATCCCCTCCAGGCAGGAGGCTCAGAGACCCTCCCCTCCGGCAGAAGAAAGTCCTCTCCCAAAAATTTGGCTGGTGGCAGAACCCATCTCCCCAGCAACTTCTAGGGCTCCTGAACGTACCGCTTCGCCAAGAGGATTTAGGAGCGAGTCCTGCCTGCTGAAGATGGCCCGTGCTGTCCTGAGAAAAATCGGCTGGTCTCTGCAAGGCAAACAATGATGCGATGATTAAAAGCATTAATGGGGACAGGGAGCATTTTGCTAATGAGCTTTGCCACAATGTATTTATTATTAAACCTGATCGGACGGGACTATCCTTTCCCCTGAGGCTGCTACCGAGTTGCTGCATCTGACTGCTGCCTGCTGGATGGATGGATGGATGCTGGAGAGATTAGTTCTAAGCCCTTCCCCCTCCACTCCCCTCCTCTTTCAGGACTTCACTGTCAGTCCCCAAGGGAAGCAGAGGAGAGGCAGAGGGCAGGCTCCACCAGCTCTCTCCATTCAGTTCACCAGGAAGCCCCAGGAGCCCAGGACAGGAGCTGCCTCCTGAGCCTCTGATAGCAAGGGAAGGTCCCTGTTTTGCAAAGGATACACAGGACCACTCTGCCTCTCTTCAAGAGGGAAAGAAAGAGAGAGAGAGGAGCATGAGCTTTGCAGAGTGCACTACTAATTTTTCATGTGATCAATACAGTAAATATCCCCAGGTCTCTCTGCTGGCTAGTAACTCAGAGGAGAGTCGATCAGTTTGCAGCATGCATTCTCCACTGGCGGGGAAGCCAGGCACCTGGGAGCAGCCAGCATCAAGGTGGTGAGTAACTTTGCGGAAGTTGCTTTGGGATTTTTATGCTGGAGAGGAGCCGTGAAGCATCGGCACAGTTGATGGGCAAAGAGAAGGGTCTGTTCTTTACCAAGAAGTCTGTGCTCAGGCCACTGCCCGGGAGAAGACTTGGTTCTCTGGGTCGCTTTGGCTTCCAGTGTCCTCTCAGTAATGTGCAGTGGTATCTGGGTGGGTTAATAAGAACACACGATTTTTTTAGCACTTGACTTAGTTACTCCTTGCAGCACCCTGAAGAAGTATTGTCAGGAAAGAGTGTAGGGAGGAAGGAGGCATTTCACTCTGAGAGCTTCTAAGTTAAAGCAATTCAGAACTGAGCATCCAGCTGCTGACTGATAACTGCCCCCAAAACTTCAATAAGGATTGCACAGCTTTTTGAAGCTGATGTGCATTTCAGAGAAGCCACAGAGGCAAGCAGCCCGCCAGTGCTAGCAAATTCAAAAGGTAGGCTAATGACCAAGGTGTGCTCTAAAACCAATAGCCTGCTCTGCTCACACCCCATCTTTCAATCAGCCATTGCTGAGCAATAATTATGAACAAGGCTTGTTGTTTTTTCCTCTGTGTGTGCGTGCGCGCGTGTGTGTAAGTGTGTGCTGCCAGACAACCAATGAGACTGGAAAGCAAACTGCATTCACAGGCAGATTTCAGGCAGAGGCACAGAGATGACTTTTCCACGCACACACACTTTGTGTTGTAGGGAAGTCATCTGTGATGCCGTTTCTACCATTATAACCTTTACTATTTTTTCTTCCTTCCTTCTCCATCTTTCGGGTGACAGCTAA
The DNA here is from genome assembly GCF_001723895.1 of Crocodylus porosus. Taxonomy (NCBI): domain Eukaryota; kingdom Metazoa; phylum Chordata; order Crocodylia; family Crocodylidae; genus Crocodylus; species Crocodylus porosus. Next base: position 35,572,874 of record NW_017728915.1, on the reverse strand, counting down.
CCCCAGCCTGATGCCGTTTTGAACGTCCCAGTGAGAACTCTCAGAGATGCCTATTCTCTCAGGAGGCAGCGATCAAGACTATAGCAACATTAGCTACACTTCTTGTAGTTCCCTGAACCGTTTCTTTCCTGTCTCTGTTGAGACCCCGTCTGTCAAAGGGGTCCATTACCAAAGAGCCAGGAGGATTTACCACTCGGATCAGCTCTGTAAAGTCGATCTGAAGAGGGAAATCATGATCAATGTTGGAGGCATCAAGTACCTGTTACCTTGGAGCACGTTGGATGAATTCCCACTCACCCGGCTGCGCAAGCTAAAGTTTTGCAGCAGTTACGAGGAAATTATTCAGCTCTGCGACGATTACGATGAAGACACCCAAGAGTTCTTCTTCGATAGGAACCCCAGCGCTTTCGGGATGATTGTCAGCTTCCTGGCAGCGGGGAAGCTGATGCTCTTGCGAGACATGTGTGCTTTGTCATTCCAGGAGGAGCTGAGGTACTGGGGGATTGAAGAGTCCAACCTGGAGAACTGCTGCTTCCGAAAGCTGTTTCAGAAACTGCAGGAGCTGGCAGAGATGCGCAAGGAGGACATGCAAAGGAGCCAGGATACTGCATGTGTCTTGGATGAAAAGACCAAATGCGGAGAGTTCATGAACAGACTCAGGGACATGGTAGAAAACCCTCAATCCGGACTCCCAGGCAAAGTCTTTGCTTGTCTCTCCATTCTCTTCGTGGCCACCACAGCCATAAGCCTTTGTGTTAGCACAATGCCGGACTTAAGAGCTGAGGAAGACAGGGTAAGTCGGTCTTTTTTTTTTTTTTTTAACTAGGATTAAAGCCCTCCGTAACCTTGCTCTAGCGTTATGAGATGCAAACCTGTCATTGTTAGACATGCATGGCAGGAAAGATACGGCATCCTCACCAAGGATCCTCAGGGAAACGGGATCTAATGCTATCTGTTTTACAGAACGGAAGCAATTACTTAAACTGACTTTTATCTCTTTCAAAGCTAGTGAAGCACTAATAATTGAAACTAAGTTTGCTATCGATTACTAGCCAGGGACACAGAAAAGTCTCTGAAAATGAAATACGTGGGGAAGCATTACCCTACAGCATTTCTTTTCCCCGCTTAGTAAAAAGGGGTGAGCAAGAGTTATTGTGTTTGGTGCTAGCACTGAGGATCGCACACTCAGTCACAGCAGTTTCATCCTCAGCTGTCTGTGCCTTACCCAAAGAGCCCTCTAGTTATCAGTAATTCTTTGAAAGACTATGTCAGCAAAAGAAGTTATTTTTCCTGCCAACTTCCTTTGCTAAAAAGTTCACATTGTATTCTGGTTTGATAACTAGATGGACTCTGATGTGGTTTGAATTTAGGAGACTGAAATAGTTCTTAAAGTCATTTTCACAGAACAAATAAAAGACAGGGGGAGGTTACTGCAATATTTGCATAAAGATATTAAAATAAAGCGAGATACCGGCAATCTATTGTGATGGAAGTAGAACTCCAAAGCTTGCCTCCAAAGCAAGTGCCCAAGTTTTGCTCCCTGCATTTGTATGCACAGAAAATTTGCAGGGGCATTGCTGAAGGGGGGGCTGAAAATTTAACTCCTTAAACACAGACAAGCCTTCGCCACACAGATCTCCTGCTAGAAACTCAGGGCAAATAAATGAAACTTATATCACACATGGAATCTTTCCTTAAAACACTGTTCCCTGGGATCCAGCTACTTCCAGGATTTTTAAATATCTGTCATTCTAATAAGAAAAAGGGAGTTAGTACTTTAATGAACTTTTAGGTATAATACCATCCAAAATGACCAAATGAACACTGGATCCTTCCCTAACCTGCACTCTATAGCTCTTTCTTTTAAATAACTATACACCTTTGAAAATACTGAAAAGGCTACACAGTTAAACCAACCCTAATCATTTTGCTCATTAGTGCTATTACATGATAAGATTCTCATCACTTTACTCTCAATTGCCTAATAAGACCATTTGCACATTTACTGCCCAATGTGATGCATGCAACACTGAAATTTCTACGTGCTTTATTGCCTGAGTAGTAATTCAGACAAGTGCAGAACATGTTCCCATTGAAGATATGCCATAACATTTGATGTCTTTCAATAAAATGAAGGATTGCACAAGAAGCTGGAATTTAAAGCTAGCATACCCCATTCAGTTTAGCCTCCTGGATTTCTACTTATATTTGCATAAAAAGATTGTAGCCCTTCAGTGATATGCTGGGATCTCTAGTAGCTAACCCACAAGACAATCTGTTTTCAAGTAAAAACTGTTAAGACACTTCCCTGCTTCTAAGGAAGAGTTATAAATACAGAGCATCCTTCTTATAGTTATAAGCCAAAAGAGTATGAAAACTTCTCTAGGAAATACCGCTCCCTTCTAAGTTTGTTTCTAAAACTGCCTTGCTGTATTTCATCTAAAGCTCAAGACACTAAAGGAATGATTTTATAATGGATTTTAAAAGGAAAGGTCAGCACACAGTGGGGGTAGTACATCTCAGCTAGATCTGATTAATGCTCGCTCTCTCTTTTTTTAAAATTAAATCCCTCTCCAAAAGGCGCGCACTTTTAGCACAGGGTTATAGCTGCAACTGGCTTTGCAGTAATCTTATTGCCATCAAAATGTTCTATCCCATAGAACGGTATTGAAGGGTATGGAGGTTTTGTGAATCAATAGAGATTTTTATTTGTAAAATTACTTGAAGCAAGTTGAAAGTGTAACCAAGGATGATGATGTGAACTGCTGCAGCAGTTCAGAGGCAATCTGCCGAGGGTGTGTGCTGGGGAGGCGGGGGACTGGAAAGAAACTGGGCAAAGGATAAAATGAGTCTTGATATCAGGAAATGTTACATAATACAAAAGTCTCTAATCCGGTGGAACAGTGTTCCAGATGCAAAACAAAGTGGCAAAAATCCTATTGTTCAAGCCATTTCAAACCAGGCTTAGCAGAGCACAAGAGAGTTTGCTTTCAGGAGTGTGGCTTGCAGAAAGGTAGACCACATGAACTAGGAAGCATTTCCCAGATGTGAATGCTAAGCCTGTCAATGCATCTGATTAAAATCAGGAGCCGCCAAACCTAAATTCCCCTTTCTGGGCACCTAAGAGCAGTACTGCAGCTAGAGCGAGGCAAGTAACTCCTAGTGTGGATTTCAGTTTTAAAAAAGGCTGCAGCCTACAACCTGTAACCTTCCTCGTTCTTCTATTCATCATTCTTCCCCCAACCGTCTCTGCAACAGAGCCTAGGCCTGGGGTGGCTGCTCAAGACAAGCAATCGGTATCTGAAACGTTGGCTTTTGGGGCTGAACACAAAGGTCACGTGCTCTGTTTCTCTCCAATGCCTGCTCAAGCACAAGGCTGCCATGCAGGTTTTCTGCGGTGGCAGCATTCGAATTCTGAACTCCCGCAGTCGGAGGGCTTCGGGAGATTCCTTGGGTCCCGCTTCTGCGCAGGTTTCCTGAGAAAAGGACTAACTCTCCAGGGCCACTAATGAAGAAAGCAGGGGCTATCACATTCAAGACACAAATTAAAAAAAAAAAAGCTTTACCTCGGTGGACTCGTGCACCCCTCCAGGCTCCGTTCTCTCACCATCCCGGCACATTCTGGGCATCGGAACTGGCCGGATACCAGCTCCAAGAGGAGGATGAAAGCAAGCGGAGGAGGGAAACCCGTACAAATTGAATCCGCTTCAGTCTGAAGGATCAGCCGTCCCACCCCTGCAGGCAACAGAGTCGTTTGCCTTTGTGGCTGTAGCAATGAAGCCCTGATTGCTCTGGCAGGCAGAAGAGCAGGCAGAAGGGGAAGTGAAAGCTATGGCAGAAAATGAATTAGGAGCATCAGCATCGGGGAAACCCGGTTTCCATAGCAACAAGAGAGGAGGAAGGCAGGCAGGCAGGCAAGCATCTCTCCAGGCATGGGCACAGACCAGAGAGGAGAGGTCTTAAAGGTACAACTACAGCTGAAAGTAAAATAAAGCAGGTGGGGAGGGTATGCATTTGGTCCAAGACTGCAGAGAATAATTATAGCTACAGAAGATAGAACTGTGCCTCTACTGTTTGAGTGAGACTTATACCGCACGGGGTCTCTGGATCAGTCCATGGGGTGTCCACCAAGGTGGTGGGTGTCAACATTGATCCTAAACTTACAATCAGAAGAAGAGTATAAACCGGTTTCATGACAGATTAGACAATTTTGCTAAGTACAAACACTCAAAAAGAAAGGGGCTGAATTGATTCAGTCTTTGCAAGTTATTCTAAGCTGCATAGACTGAACCGACAAGCAAGTGAACAGACATTCACTTTTGATTCTGGAAAGGCAGCCACATGCCTCCTGTGGCCCAGGCCAGAAGCTGGGGAGTGCTAGAGCACACCTCCCTGCTCCATTGGACCAGACAGCTTGGGCCAAGGCTAGCCCACCCACTCTGCAAGGGGAAGAGAGGTGGGGGAGAGTAGTACAGGGAAGTGCAAAGCACCCTGAGATGCTGGGACACTGAATTAACGTGGGAATCTGGGACAGAAATTCAATAAATCAATTTAACCTAAATCTGTTAAGTCTGATACTACATCCATCCAGGTTTATCTTACACCCATTTCAGCCACTTTGAAAGTGGTTTATGTGCATTGAATCCCTATTGTGTTACAGATTTGAACCAGTTTCCAATCACTTATCCTGGTTTGTATGTAATTTCTGTCCCTAGCTCATGTGAAAGCAATAGCCAAATCATGGGTGTTCTGTCATGGAAAAGGCACCCAAATCTTAGGTACACAAACATGTATTTGTAGGTAGGACTGTCATTTATGCACTTGCAAAATGTAATAGCCCCTACAAGTTAAGCAATTTGGGTGCACAGATCAAGGTATGGGTCTCCCTCAAGCCAGCTAAAAAAAAGACACGATCCAATTAGAGGCAGATCATGAACTGATGCAAACTGTCTCTGAGCCATTGGTTCTCATAGAAGTCTGATAATTTACAGTGACTGAGAATCAGTCTCCCAGACAAAAACTGGTTTTCCAGAGAGTTCAAGAAAAGCAAATAATAAGAAATCAGAATCAATCATCTTATAAAAACCCAAGAATTTAAAATCCCTTGCTTTTGGCAGCCCTTACTTGTGATTTTGGTAGGCTTGCTGTCAGTGCTGTAAGACATTTCAGTGTAACTCAAAGTTAACTTGGAGTCTTGAGGAAACTGCAGAAGAAAAGAAAGTGTTTTGAGCAGGTGAAAAGACCTGTTATTGGCCTTATTGGGAAGGCAAACGAGAACAGTTTAGTGTGGGATAATCCTGCCTTGAGCAGGAGGTTGGACTAGACAAGAGGACCTCATGAGATCCCTTCCAGCCGTACTTTTGAATGACCTTAAATCCAACAAGCTGTATTTGTAGAGCCGGTGTTGGTAACACCAGTATTTAAGTTTTCTGACTACCCAAGTTCTGTACCTATTGACACTGAAGCAGTTCAGAGATATTCCCTGGATTTTTAAGGACATTATACCAAGTGCAAAGATATTGCAACATAATGCTCCAGGATGCACCATGTCTTTATAGCCAGTCCTCTGGGAACAGAATTAAATGACCACATTACAGGATGAAGTTGAGACCATAGAGAAAATGAAGGTGATAACCCATATAGAAAGCAACACTGGGTGTGTCTACACATTCATTAATGCACTGTAGTTACTGAGCATTAAGTTAGTCCTTGGATAACCAAGTACTAAATCAATGTACAGTAATCGGTGCCACTACATAGTAGCACCAGCACACGGGTTTTTTCAGACACTAACTGCGCAGTAGCCTAATGCTACTATGCTGTAACGTATTAGCACGGTTTTGCCCAGCACACTACTGTGCAGTGTTATTAAGCTAGTGTGCAGTTAGTGTTTCGTGTAGATGCACCTAATGTAAGGGCAGTTTTGGTGACTTTATGTACTGGAAAGATAGGACCTCCCATCAATGTGTAATCTGGCCAGCTGGTATGAGCAACCACCTGGATTAAATTGGATGTGACGGCCAGATTTTGACAGAGATTGTTTATTTCCTTTTTTAGACATTTTGAATAACACAGTGTCTGAATATTGATCCAAAAAAAACAAAAACCCCAAAGGACAACTTTCCAGCCAATTACTTCAGACCAAATTATTCTGCTGAGCAGAACCTTATTCTCTGAGGAGTTCTGTGGGGGTTGTTACTGGAGTAATGCGCTGTTTGGAAGGAATAGGGATATCCGAATCTAACCCAAAGTTTCAAAGGGGCTTTGACATGCTGACCTTGATGTGTAAAGAACATATTACAGAAAAGAATAAAACACTCGGTTCCACAATCAACTGCAAAGATTTCAACAAAAGGACATGACACTTGAAAGCAAAGTCACAATCTTCTGTCTGATTTGAGCAGTTGTGATTATAAATGGGATGTTTAAAAAAACCCAAAGCAGAATGCAAGGCAGGGTAGCACCTTAGAGACTAACTGGTTCAAAGATAGATGAGCTTTCATAGGCCACAATCTACTGCATCAGATACTATGAAGGGATCTAATAAAGTTAAGCATCGAAAGACCATTTCACCAAGCATATGCATGTAGGTGCTTTGATACATAACTGGCCAGCTGACTCTCTGCTGTGGAGTCTGTATGTATATAAAATAGGCCCAAAATGAATATGTGCATTTTAAATACCAATCCCTAAATAACTCCTGACAACTACAATGGGAAAAATCACATCTGTTTGGCTCAGCATCTTTCATCAGTCCTACAGTGAACTGAAAATCTCTACACTTCTTTTTACAAATATGTACAAATTTTAAAATGGGCATACAGATTTGTGTGTTTAAGAAGTTTTTGAAATCATTATAATACTTATTAAGTGTATGGGACAGTTTATATACTACATACTGGGTGCATCTACACATGCACCTGACTGCGCAGTTGCTACTGTGCATTCATTTTGTACTTGCCTTAACAAGCACTTTAGCTTTAGCAAGTACTAAATGACTATGCAGTAGTCAAGGTTACTGTGCAGTCCCGGTGGTGCATGGGGGTTGTTTCTTACCCTACTGTGCAGTAGCAACGAGCTACTGTGCAGTAGTTTTTTGCTACTGCACAGCAGTGTTGCCATCACGGTTCATGCCCACTCACGCTACACCAATGTGGCATCTCGTGTAGATGTGCCCACTGCATATACTATATGGGACACAAATAATATATACAATAGTATTGTTTAGATGTTCAGTATATATCATTCTGCAAATTCTTATCAGAGGGATTACTGTGGTCACAGATTCTCCTAAATCCTTAGCACTGTCATCTATAACAGTCGTGAAGTACTATACCCATTGTAGTCTAGAGTGAAAATACTATATATAGCGTGTTAAAACATGAATATATGTTTTACTGAAACACCCATAAAACATGACATAATAGTATGCAAATCACTTATTCACATCATAGATCAGAACTGCTTGAATTCATAAAATCTATGCAAGATAATGCAGTAAAAAATACTCAAGAAAGAAGAAAAGATAGAGCAAAGGAAAACAAAGGCTGTGAAGTTGCCTGGAGCATGATTTTGTTCTGAAGTTTGCCTAACGCTACAGGAAGGGCAAATGGTCATTCCTCTAGAGCTGGTCTTTCTAACTGATGAAACCCTAATTAATCAGCCTTCTGATTATTAGTAATAGCTCTCACTGATAACTAATCCCAGCACCTGAAAATGTAAATTTTCATCCAAGTCCTGCTCCTAACTTCACTGGAGGCTTCTGTTAACTCCACTCTTTGCCTGTGCACCAAAGAAGAGCAGACATTCAGCGTGAATGGACGCCTGACAGTGTTGGCCATCCGCGTACAGGTTTTTAGAAGTGTTCTGCTCCCTTTTAAGCACCCAAAAGAAATGCCAGTTTTCAGAAGTGTTCAGTTTCCAGAAGCCTGCAAGGAGAATGATTTTATTCTGAAAGGTTGAATGCTTCATGACGGTGACTATGTGAATGGTGCAGGGTTTTCAGTGACTTCGAAAAGCAGGCTGCAAATGTGTCAGACCAGTGTTCAGGAGGAACAAATTGGGCAGTACTGGCTGCTTTAGTGTAAGTCTGGCTCGGGAAGTTTTCCAACAGCATTTAAGTCCTGGTTTCCTACTCTCTGCTGTGGAGGGATACACACTGGGGTCTCAGGCTCTGGGGTGGGTATCTGATCCATTCCAGGTCTGTGGTCTGTCCCATGCTCTGACACGTGTGTTACCAAAGGACAAACCTTTCCCTCCTCCCCTCCCTTTGAGGTTGTCAGAGATATTCACTTTAATCACCGGAGTTAGACTCAGGGGCTAGGGACAGAAGTTACACATAAACCAGTTTAAGTCATCAGAAACTGGTTTAAACCTGTAACAGAACAAACTTTCGGTGCACATAAACCAGTTTCAAAATGGGTGAAACTGGCTTAAGATCAACCTGATTGAATGTAGTATCAGACTTAACTGATTTGGGTCAAATTGGTTTCTGGACCTTCTGTCCCAGACCCATTCCTGGTTCAAAAGTTAAATCAGTCTCCCAGCATGCTTTCCAGCCCTGAGCTGTGCTGGGCTGTGCTGTCGTCTGCTTCAGCAGAGAAGGGTTGTGGGGGGAGGGGGCAGGGACTGCCTCCTCTCAGGCAAACCCCAGCTGAGGTCTGGGGCCAGGGAAAGGGGTTAAACTTGCCATCCCCTGAGTACAGAGCTGCCCTGCCCTGCTAAAAATGTATTGCTTGCTCCAACTGCGGACTACAAATCCCAGAGGCACCTGGAAGCAGGAAGAGGAAGTGATGAGCAACCCTGCAGCGTCCTGCTGCTGTGAGTTTGGACTGCAGATTGCAGAGACCTTGAGGGAAGCAGAACGATAAAGTGAACACACAGCCCATGCTGGCTATGTGCCAGAGAGCTGTGGTCTAGTGCCTCCCCAGCTTCTGGCCTAAGCCACTACAGGTATGTGGCTGCATTTCTTGAATCAAAAGTGAATGTCTGTCCAGTTGTTTCTCTATAGTTTAGACTAAACTGCAAAGACTGAACTGATTCAGCCTCGGGCTTTTTGACTGTTTGTACTTAGCCAGGAAGTTCAGAAACAACTGTGTAATGTCTAACTCCATTGGGATGATGGACACATTGGCACACTCGGTCAGTACCTTCTCTGCCCATCTTCACTGTAATGAATAGATGACATCTGTCATCTGTTCATCTATAATGAACTCACTCTGTCCTTCTTCATCTTATACTTGTGAATCCCTTTTCCAGACCCATATATCGCTTTGGTGGGTCTTCAGTTCATTTTTAGACTTGTGAGATATAAATCTGGATTTTCACCACTAAAGATATTTTGACCTAGCTCAAGCACACAAAAGATAAATTACCCAGTCTGGAGGAAGGCTAGGAAGTACCATAAACTATGCACAGATTTTAAGTTTCCTCTTCTACTATTATTATTTTGCACTACAATAGTACCCAGAAGACTCATCCATGTTTCTTCATCAGAGGCACGTCCAGAAAAATGCACACTTACGTTTCCCTGGGGACAAATTGCAGCGGCACATGGATGGGTGTGCATCCAGATGAGCACACACATGTGCTTTGCATCACTTCAAAGGCTTCTGAGGGCTGCAAAGCACATTTGGCACAATTAAAAAGTTCTTTATGCTGGATATTTGCAGTGCAGAGCCAAAATTAAATACTGGGAAATCCCGGGATCTTAAAAAAATGGTTAAATAAAAAGCAGGGTGATGCATGTGGCTGCAACATAAGCCACCCAAAACTGGAGCAGGCCATCTAGAGCTGTACTCTGGCTGCCGGCCAGGCTCCGCATGCATGGATCACTGCTGCTACAGCCCCAGGTGCTAGCCCTAGCCTCCACTATACCCTACCTGGGGCAATTTGCCATGGGGCATTCCCCAGGGACAAGTAGCAGCTGCACAACTAAATGCCACTGCTATTTGTTCCCAGGGAAATGCACATGCACGCTCATCTGGACACACTCCATACACACTCCACACACTCTCCACACACTCCATATTGTGTACTACACAGACATATAAAAAGTGGCAGTCCCTGTCCAGAGAAGGGCAAAATGTAGAAACATTTAAAATATAGAAGAGGTAGAACGAGACACAGTGGGGGAAAAATAACTTGCCCAAGGACACATCAAAGTTCAGTAGCAAGGCTTAGAATAGCCTAGGTATTTCTTGAATCCCAGTCAAATGCCCTATTCATACAATTATATGGTTTCTTACAGTAACAAAGAGGCTTCCACTAAGTTTATCTTTCTCCTTCAGAAGGGACAGTTGTTTTATCGCAGCTCCCAGCCCAGATCCAGAGCTGGTGTAAAGTGCCACCACTTATTCAAATTCATGCTGTTGTTGCTCACATTAGTAAGGGCTCTGGCTAAAAGCATTTGCAGAATCTGGCCCCAAGATGATAAAATTACCTTTTTTATCTTTAAAACTTGCTTTCCCAATAAAAAGGCCAGCATATTGCATGCAGATTTAGAAACTGTAATCTCTTTATTTATTCGCTAAAGCCCCTGCTAATGCAAACCCGGCATTCATTTATGTTCCTCAGCGGCAGTAGTTTTAGCAATGGTTTATGTAAGTTCAGGGGTTTTTTCCTCCCCCAGACTGAGGTGGCAAATCATTGTGTGATGCGAGTACACACACTATGCTGCTTTAACAGCTAGTCCTTCAGCAAATCAGGACAAAGGCTCTCTCCGCAGGCTGTAAACCTTTTCATTTTATTGCATCAGCTCTGTAACCATAAATCCAAGTGTCCGAGTGATCCATAATAGGGAGTTTTCACATTCTTCCCGAGTGTCATTTGATTCAGCAGAGCATGATTTAATTATTCAGGTAAAGCAGCAATGCAGGCACCGTAGTGATTCAGCACTACCTGCGGCAGAGGGATTGGATTCCCTCTTGGGGCAGACTTGTGCACTCACTCACCAAATTTTTCAGTTAAAAGGTTTCAATTAAAAGATCCCAAGCCCTGCTTAGTGTCCCACAACAAGGTCAGAGGAGCCTTCAGGGAGCCATTTATGACCTGCTGCTGTTCCTTATGTTTGTGGAGAGCTAGCAGAGCAAGCCACAGCCTCCCCAAACTCAGCACAACTCTTTCATTCATTTAGGGCAGCTGGACAAGATGCCTCTCGCTCACTCCCCTTGGGGACTGCCTCTCCACCAAGTCAATTCTCTGCTGTCAAGTTGCAGCCTGAGTTGGGACTCATCGCTGCAGAGGGGATGCAGCACGATGCAGTCTTGCCTAGAAGACAAGTTACCTGCAGAAAGGAAGTGGAAATTCCCAAGAGGGGTTTCACGTCAACATGTGCAGGGCTGCCTAGTTTCCATGAGTCGACCAAAGGGCTGTGCAAATGAAAACAAGAGCAATCATGTTAGGATAAGCCACCACATACACTGCTGGGTAGTGATCAGCTGTGCAAGCAGGCAGAAGGCAGGTTCTGTTCTTCCTTAATAGCCTACAGCAACAATGCAGTCTGTTCCCATCTGTTGGTATTTCAGTGGACGCTGGCCGCAATCCATACAACTGTGCATAGAGCTGAGGGAAGGATTTGGGCAGTAACTGGCTGCCTTTGAATCTGCCAAGCAAAATCTGGCATGCACCAGAAGATGCTTGAGTTGTGACCTTGGATCACCCGTATAGCTATGCTGTCCTGTTCGCTTGCAACAACCATGTTCTTGTGGCCCATCTACAACAGTGCAAGCTGCAAAGCCAGGCCCAGACCTCCACACAAGGAGGCCCCCAGGCATGTCGAGATGAATTTGAATTCAGGCTACTAGGAGGAATCAAACTCAAAGTTCTCCCATAATTTGTACGGTGCTAATTCAAAGCTTGTGTGATGTGAGTAGGAGCATGCAGGACAGACTCAGGAATCCTGTCTCTTCTGTTTTTCAGCTGACTATGGAACCAAGCAAGGATCTATTTGAGGGCAGCTGATCAGACATCTAACACCGAGGGTGTGGTTGCCAGGAGGTTTGGGTTCAGGGCTCGATCAGCCATGGACTCACTCTGCAGTAACGATCGAGTTACTTTCCCCATCTGTAAAATGGAAACAACACTGATGTACTTCACGTGGCTGTTGTGACTAAAGTGCCTGATGTACTCTAAATCAGTAATGTTGTTAGCCTTTCTTGTAAGTACAGTACAGCAGAACCCAACACTCCACAGGGTTAGATTTTGCCAAGATGATATAGAAAAATCTGCTGTTCTTATACATCCAAAAACAGCTCGATTTTGCATTTGAGAATGCAACGTATTTGAGATCCAAAGATAATTCATATGGCACAGAAAAGCTTTTCTGTATCACACAGATTGCTGACACTGACCCTCCAAATAAAGTCAGTCACTTTGAGTGTGAGAAAATAGGCTTTTCTTCAAAATAAGAGTAAGTCCCCGTCCACATGCCTTCATTATTCTTTTAGGTGGAGGCCATTTATATACACACTTTATTAAATGCACCTGCCCAAAGTGTAGAGTACATAGGAGGATAATAGGTCTCTCCAGAAAAAGTGCCAGAATTCAATATAATTGATCTGTGGAATTTCTGAGGCATATAACTCCTTAGTATACAAGTGCCTTTTATCTCGATAATTAAGTTGTCCAAACATCCTACATACTCCTACAGACTTCTATTTGAGCCAGTCATGGTTACAAAAGGCAGGTTGAAATGGACAGTATTCAGAAGGTCTAAATCAGGATGGAATGGAGACAATAGGTCAAATCTGAGACCTTAGTTCAAATCTAGGGAAAATGTCCTTCATACAATGTATGACACAACCTTCAACTGCTAATAGTCTAGACAGAGTTAGGTTTAAATGTTCAGAATCCCCAGATTATATTTTAAGAAGATCATATGGGGTTTGCGATCTGCCAAAGAATTTTTCTTACTCTGCCTTTGCTTCAGCATTTTATAAAAAACCCCCCCAGCACTTTATAGTGAGGTAGAGGCTATACGTTAATACATTCTACTAGGGACAAATTTTAAGCAGTGGAGGGTTAATTGGTTAATGAGAAGGTAATGATTCACAATAGGCACATCTACACATGCCAATTCAAGGCACATTAGCCATTTTAAGGTGCATTAAGGGCAAGGTCTATACGTGTGCACTCTTAATGCACCTTCAAAATGTCAATTTTAGCCTATTCACACCTAAATTTGATACCTGCAAAAGCAGCTATCAAATTTAGGCACAAATTTAGGCACAAATAACTAAAGCACCTTTATGCACATATAAATGCACTATAGCGCATTAACACTGTGTATGTTGACTGAGTTGGGACTAACTTGATTCCCGAGTTGCTCCGCACACCGCATTATTGCGCCTTAGGGTGTGAATATGTAGACACGCGCCTAAATTGCTTTAATGTGCATTAGGCAAATGCACATTAAGTTTAGGCTGTCTTTAAAGCATGTGTAAATATACCCAATGGGTCTTAGAAAGCATGTTTTCACAACACCAGTGTCTCCCAGTGCAGCCAAACAGACTGCAACATGCTCACCACAGGAATAGGTAAAAACCTGATCTTGAAGGTATGATGATAGCTCTTAGCCTTTCTTCCTCCATTCATCTATAAAGGATTGCCATAGAACTACATTCAAACGTAGCAAGCCATGTTTTATTTGCAAATCAAGTCAGATGGGCGACTTAATTTCCCCAAAGGAAATTCTGCTCTGTCTTCATGGCCAGGGTGACAATTATCTATGTGTGCAAAAAAATTATTATTTCCATTTGGTAAGATTTATGCCTTGTGTTCAATGGGATAACACAGCATAATTCTTAGATCTGGCCTTGTTTATGACCATGGATGTCATTAACTACTAACTAATGTTTCACTGTGAGCCAGAGGGCATTAGGCCAGGAAGTTCATCTTATTTTATCTTGCAAGCAACACTCAAGCCACAGTTCATTAAGAACAGGAACTACTGGTAATTAGAAGGAACTAGGAGTCTACCTCTGGTGGTAGGCCCTTTGCTGAGCTGAGATCCACAAGACTGACCTGGCATAGTCTCAGAGTAGCTGGATTGGTGCAATTTGAACAGGCAAGAGTTGCTGAGAGACTGACTGCAGTAGAAACATGTTACTGGAGCTGCAAAGTTATTGTATAGCACACATCCTGCACGTATCAGCCCGACTGCACCTGTGGAAACTTTTGTAAGGAGTGAGCGTGAATAAGGCAGAACATCCCACCACTAATAGATATATTTTCTAGTGACCAGGTTTCCTGTTTTCCAGGCTGTGATGTGACAAGTGAAGGGAACTGTGCAATGTGCAGCAATCTTGGTGACCCTTTTAACCACTTACGGTCTGAGTAAAAATATCAAACTGAGGCAAAGACACCATCATAAGACTTCTAGAGATGATCAGGATTTCTAAGCACCCAAGACCAAGGAAACAACATAGAAGCTGGGGTATACGGGCTGAAAAATGAAATATTCTCCAAATGAACCCATAACTGCAACAGTCATTCCAGAGTTGGACTTATTCAAGGAGTATGCATCTTAACAAGCATGATGATGAGCTTCATTTCTGCCCTTATAGGTTTCAAGTACGCTCACATTCCTGGTAATATGAATGAGCTAACATCAGAACAATGTTTTTCCTTTTTTATTAATGGGTAAAATGTGTGTAGTTTTGTGCTGTGGGTATTTTCCCTACCCCAAAACAAAATGTCAAGGATAGTGTGGTCCAATGTCGTGAACAAAAGGAGAGGATCTATAGCTCCTGGACACTGTCACACAGACTCTTGGTGTGCCCTTGGATAACTCATTTAATCTCTGTACGTCTCATTTTTCCCAGTATAGTGAAACATTGATTACTTCTAGGGCAAGATTTGCAGGAAATCTTGTCACCCATAACTGAAACAAGACAGTTTCCACTACACAGTACGGATAATTAATTAGACTTCAGCACTCTCAAGGGATCATTATAAGTAATCGGTACAGAAAGGCATTTGCAAGGAGTGAAAGCTTATTTTGTTTAAAATGCCATTAAATACCACCGATGCACTCTTTCCTGGCTCCACCTTTGGCCTTCTTCCCCACAAACTCCCATCACGCACGTTCCTGTAAGGACTACATATGTTCTTCTATGTCCAATCTTTATTATATATTACAGGTATGCATGGACTGAATTAAACCATGTCCATAGTAGTCACTACATTTGATAATATATACTGACACATAATAAGTAAAGCCTGTGGTTCTTATAGTATACCATGTCCATAAAAAGGTACATATACTCTTATTTCACAAAGGGTGGGTCCAGTATGGGGGAGGGGGTGTTAAGGCAACTTTTGTGTCACCGCTGTACCCTCTCATACTTGCAGCTATGCATCTTCTTCGCCCAGACCTGGAGGCTGGTAGATGGGCCAGCCACTGACTTGCATGCATTTCCCCAGGACCATGTGCTGTGGCCAGATCTCTCATGTGCCCCTTCTGTTTCCAGTCCTGCACACACAATCCCAGGACCGTCGGGACTTCTACACGCTAACACTACAGCCATCTTCTACAATGCCTGCTCTGAGGCTTCAGGCTATTCTAACTCTCTTATGATCCATAAAGGGAGTGGAGTCTCAGTCATAATTTTTCCACATTTCTTACCTGCAGCATAACAAGTAGTATTTTTTCAGGGGGAAAAGTGGAAGTTTGATATGGTTAGCTTAATTCCTTGAGAGGGTTCATATATTCAGGAGTGGACCTGTGAATACTTCATCTCTCATGCTCGGTATACTCGGTATATGTCTATACTTACTGAAAAGCAGTAGCATGACTGATAAGAGGTCAGAATAAATGTAAAAGCTATTCCAAGGTTCCTGATACAAAGGAGTACTTTGAGTAAGATCCGAGTCAAGGGCAAGATTTAGCTTAGGGTGATTAACTTCACACCTTACCTGTCTTCCCCTTCCCGTACAGCATCCTGCAGCAGTTTTCCTCCCCCAAAACAGATTTTGTTAGCATGGGAAATTGCCAGTTGCTAACTGCTGAACAAACAGAAACCAGTGGGCAGAACTGCCAGTGGGAGGGAAGCTGTTCTCAGTCCTGAAGGGGGTTCAGTGCTTTTTCTCAGGCCACTCAGAACAGCAGGTCCCACTTGCCAGAGCTCTTTCTCCACTTCTTAGCTAATCTTTCCCACATCATTAACCACCACCTCAGCCCTTTTTCCTCTTAGGCAAGAGCAATGTCTGGGGCTTTTGGTGCTGGGGTTTGAGGAATGTGCTCTTGCTTCATTGTAAAACATGCAGCAGAGAAATTGCCTGAATGCCACAAAAGAACTCACTGGTTCTTTAACATCAAGAAACTCTGCAAAGAATCATAATTTAGTGGAGGGAAATTTGAAGTTACACATAGGTATTTGTTGGGGAGAGGTGTATGGACTAACTTAGCCATGGGTCTTGAACAGCTTGGCAAGTTCAGGACCAGGTGCCTAAGAAGGCGATGCAAGAAACCCTGAAGTAACCTATATATAGTCATAGGAAAGGTATTTTCCTTGCCCTTATTAGCAAAATGCTTATGTCTGGAGTTATAAATTTTTAACATCCTTGTTTATTATTAAAACCTTGTTTATTAGATCGTTTCCACGGTTCTATGCATTACACTGGGGAAACCGGGGATGTATCGTTACTGCCATTGCTCTCAGTAACGGGCATTTCGCCTACCTTGCACTACAGGAGATTCAGATCCGTTGGTGTTTTATCACTACACAGTGCAGGACCACTGGGATGTGTTATTCTCGGTGCTCTCTTGGCAAGAAGTATAAGCAGAATATGAAACACCCTCGAGAACGTCAATGCAAGGAGCTGAAATTGCCTGCGGTACTTAAGTTCTTTTCCTTTTCCCACTATTCGCTGTTTCTGAACTTGGATGCTGGTCTAACCAAGAGCCCTAAAATAGCTGTGTTATTTCCTGATCACAAGACGGATGGAGGGTAGAAATGAATAA
This sequence comes from Crocodylus porosus, assembly GCF_001723895.1. Taxonomy (NCBI): domain Eukaryota; kingdom Metazoa; phylum Chordata; order Crocodylia; family Crocodylidae; genus Crocodylus; species Crocodylus porosus. Next base: position 35,555,911 of record NW_017728915.1, on the reverse strand, counting down.
ACAACATATATATCGCATCATATACAAAAATACCCGTGTAACATAATCCTGTAAAAATGGATTCTCTTGATTAAAATGCTTTTTCCATTAACTTCCCATATGAACTCAAGTATAGTGTTCCTTCAGCTTCATTAAGGCCAGAATTTTGCTGTTTGTTTCTAATGAATGCCTTGTATATATCTTTTGTTTTCTGTAAGTATATTGTGTGGCATGTAGGTCAATTTTTATACATTTTTGGTAGATGCGCTCATTAAATTGGCTAAGTACCTAAAGAATAAGAGAGAGCATCGGAAGGATAGCAACGTAGCTTTAATTACAGGGACAGAGACTGTGATACTACTCTTTTTTCCTCCTTCCGCCAGAAAGGGCTGTAGATTAGAAAATACAGATGCTATTTTTGAAGTGTTGATTGTAAGCACATTAGAAACAGATGGGAAAATGTGCTGATAAGGTATGTGTCAGTATGCCTGTATAAGTATGTAATAGGAATAAAAAGCAGGGTGAGATTTTCTAGTCTATCTAAATATTGGGTTATTCTCTTTCAAAACAACATAATAGTGCATTTGGAAAGATGATCGATCAGTTTGCAAAGACAGGAAATAGTTCTTATTCAAGTTCTTCCTAGTGGGGAAAAAAAAAGCCTAAATATACAACAAAAGGTGGAGGAAATAAAAAAAAAAAAGGATCAGTTCTGAAGGTATACCTGAAAATTTCAGATATCAATCATGAGGCAGCTTAGAGCGTGCTGCTTTATGGCTAAAATTCCTGGCAAAAAGGTACTTCCCTTTTTCTGTAGTTTCCAAGTAGCAGGGAATCAAAAAAGTTGAAGGGTCTTACTGAAAAATACGGACTCTCAGAGTGATCACACTGCTCGAAGCTCTTACAGACTAACTGGTAACAGTTCCCACTTGGTACACAAATGTGCGAAGCTCAGTGAAGGAGCTGATGTGCTTGTGATTCAGCCCAGTTAGCAAAATATTTAAATCATGCTTGAAAATAATGAATAATTCACATGACACATCACTGGAGTGACCAGAGGCAGGCAGAGTAGAGGCTGCATGGAAAGAAAAAAATTACAACTTGGAAAAAACAAATGGTACATAACACCAGTGCTGACTCTGAGCAACTACATCCAGCCAAGTCAGCAAGTATCCATTATAACGCACTCCTTTGGGCAGTACTGTACTCATCTATGGGACAGACAGACATATTGAGGGGCATATTGAATATACAAGGCCAGAGAGAGAGAAAAAAGAAAAGGAAAAAAAAGAGGTACTTCGATTATTACACAGCTTAGCTTCAACTTGCTTTGACATAGCAAATTTCCTTTAAATTGCATAGATGCTAACCCCAACCCTAACCCTGAAATCAAGAGAACTATATCAGTTTGCATCAGCTGGAGATGTGATCTATTGTACCTGGACTCATTCATTTCCATTTTAAGGGGATCGAGTGGGACTTACATGGCCCAGAGGCCTTGGGCTGGATGTCTGCACTGGGATGAATGTCATCCATGTAGGCTAAAATTAATAACAAAAGCTGAAATAAATAACTCGTTATAACAGTAACCCCACTCATTCAAATAGCATTCTAATGTCAATGAAAGAAACCTGTCAGGAGCCTTAGAATTAGCCATTTGGTGGGGTCTGTTCTTTTCTGATACCAATACCCTCCAGGAGATGCACATTTCTGCTTCCTAATGTTTTCTGATGTCAACTCGCAGCCTGTTCATTTTCTTTGACCTTCTCTTTGTTTTGTGCTAGGGCGAATGTTCTCAGAAGTGCTATTACATCTTTGTCATTGAGACCATCTGTGTGGCTTGGTTCTCGCTGGAGTTCTGCCTACGATTCATCCAGGCGAAGAGCAAGTGTCAGTTTTTCAAAGGTCCCCTAAATATCATTGACTTCCTGGCTATTTCACCTTATTATGTTTCTCTTATTGTGCTGGATGATGACCCAGGGGAGGAGACCGAGAGATCGAGCAGCAACTCCTATTTGGAAAAGGTCGGACTGGTGCTACGAGTCTTACGTGCCTTGAGGATCTTGTATGTGATGCGCCTTGCCAGGCACTCCTTGGGCCTGCAGACTTTGGGGCTCACCGTTCGAAGATGCACCCGGGAATTTGGCCTGCTTTTGCTCTTCTTGTGCGTAGCAGTCACGCTGTTTTCCCCTCTGGTCTATCTCGCTGAGAACGAATCTGGCAAGGTCCTGGAATTCACAAGCATTCCAGCCTCATACTGGTGGGCCATCATCTCCATGACCACAGTGGGATATGGAGACATGGTACCAAGAAGCGTCCCAGGTCAGATGGTGGCTCTCAGTAGCATCCTCAGTGGGATACTAATAATGTCTTTCCCAGCAACTTCCATATTCCACACATTCTCCCATTCCTATTCAGAGCTGAGGAAAGAGCATGAAAGACTACAGTCTCAGCTCAACCGAATAAAAAACCCTAATCACTCTGCTGGAAGTGACACCTTCAATGAGACAGACAGCTTGATTTTGGAGGAGCCAGCCTCCCCGGTCAAGTACGGTTACACAAGAAACTAAGCCTGGCTGCAAAGCCTCTGGGAGGGCAACAATAATTGATCGGTGTAATGTGCAAAGCCAAGCAGAGCAACAACATGGGTGACTTGCCATTTCTAATGCAATTTCTTTTCGCCGATGTGGGCAGACCAGATTGAGCAAGCCAAATGGAGTCTTGCAACGCACCACTGTGAAGATAGCAAGCTTTAAGGATGTCTAAGGTCGGGGGTTATTCAAACAACAAATATCTACTCTTCACTACTGCTCACTTTTTATTGATAAAGCTAATAAGGAAGTCCAACTTTGCCTATACTAGTTATATAACCTGCTGAATTCCTAACACTGAATGAGTAACAAGCAGAACAGCTTTTGCTGACATAAATAACACCTGTTGTTTCACTTGCCTTTGAGTTTCCAATGTTCTTTGCAATTAACACCTAGAGCCAATTACCAGAATGGATTCTTGTAGGGCTACGCACCATTGCCAGTTATAAAGTGCTCATGAACAGGCGTATAGAAGAATCCGCGATGCCGATACACATTCTATATCTAAGGCACTAACAAGCTTAAGTGAAGTACTGTATATGAAAGCTTTTAAAGCTCATTCTGCAGTCAGATGCTCAACTCTATAAATAAAGGATTGCACTGCTACTGTCAGTGACTTATATAGTGCTTGTAAGAGAGTTTGCTTGAAATGCAATTTCAGCCTGCCCTCTGTAAACATTTCAGATGAGATAGATAAAGTTTTAAGTTTTCAGATTATTTTCTTTCATATACTTGAGCTAAGGAGAGAATAAAAAAGGCGTAGTGACTAAAAAAAAAAAGGAATCAGTGTTTTCCTGTGTATTGGACTGGGATGGCAACATGACATGTGAAAAAAGGTCAAAATGAAAACGACGTGGAATCAGCCAATAAATATTCAAAGGGTACGTATGTTATTTATTGTGAAGAATTATTTCTTGGCTTATTAGGATGATTTCCTAGAGGAAATCGTGGAGGATAACTCATTTCATGCTCATTTTGGGTGACATACATCTAGATGGAACAATGTACGAGGCCTCATGGGATATCCTAGATGGCCTTGATGGTCTTCATAGTTTCATAGTTTCTGGGTCAGAAGGGACCTGAGCAGATCATCTAGTCCGACCCCCTGCCATGGCAGGAAAGAGTACTGGGGTCAAATGACCCCAGCAAGATGTTC
>NW_017728915.1:35547335-35551277 GCF_001723895.1 Crocodylus porosus | reverse complement strand
GTGCGGCCCTCCAGCCAGTTGGCAACCCATTTGACTGTACCCAACTCCACTTTCTGAGATACTGTGAATTACGTTAATTAGGACTAAACCTACAGTTCATGGGCAGCACCTATAAACAAGGGCTATAGCTTTAATGAGGTACTTACACATATGCCTAACCTGAAGTATGCAAGTCACTTCATTGAAATCTATAGGATTTTCACCTGGTTAACTTGGGCAAGTATTTAAAGTTTCTTCTGGATCAAGGCTTAAGTAAAAACTTTCCTATCTGACTGATGGTCTTAATTATGGCATTTTTCAGATCTTATTGAAGCCCTGCAAAAGAGAATATTGTCATCCAGATTTAGAAAGGGCTATGTTGCGCGCACACCTGCAAAGTTCCATTTTCACTGCTGTGCAGAAAAGAACCCAGTATGCATGCACTTTGAGTGATTGTACTGCGAGTCGTATGGGGAATCACCTGAATTGCATATATGGATATGAAAATGAGAAGTTATGGAAGTAGAGTAGCTATTCATACATATTGGGTGGCTCACTCTGCGGTGGTGGTTGAGAATCTAGGTCTGTGTGCTATGCTTTGTTTGACTCACTGCTTGTATACAGCAAAGCAGAGCTATTAACTCACAGAAGGTCACATCGTGCTGTGGTCTGGTAACCTAAATAAAGGAAACTTAGCAAACTATAGATCTGATGCTCCAACCATACGTGCACCCACACCCACACCCACACCCACACACACACACACACACACACAGATTTTTAGATATATAAAATGAATGTATCTATGTATGTACGACGGTGTTTCAGAAATGTCTGCATATACAATGTACGCATATATACATATATATACAAACATATATGTTTATATATGTGCATGTGCATATACAGTGCATGCATGTATGTGTATATATGCATACATATGTCTATGTGCATGCATGTATATATACACACACACACACACCACACATACGTATATAAATATATGCATATGCATATGCATATATGTATGTATGATGATGTTTTGATGTTTCAGTTTCAAAATAAAACCATTTTGTGTCCACTGATCATTTACTAGACCACAGCTTTTCTACCTAGCCATGATGGATCCATTCCACAATACTGCCACTAGTGTTGCCGACTCCTGTGTAGTTTTCCACTCACTGCACACAAAATAGTTTCATTTCTAAATTGATGTTACTTTTTGAAACACCTTTGCAAGTACATGTCTGTATGTATGCATGTACGTACGATTGTACATATGTACGCACACAAATACCCGTGCAAATACACACCTACTGAGTCTACTCACACATTCTGCTTATTTTATGCCTCCATCATTGGATTTCTTTCTGCAATTAAGTGTGGCTCTCTAACAGCAAGTCTTTGGATTTGGTAAATCTTGGAAATACATATTTTCATTAAAACATGACCCTCTGGAAAATTCATGAAATTGGGCAATGCCATTCATTTTCCTTCTTAATCAATATTTTTATTACTTTAAGAATTATTTCAGCATGGTTATATGGAAAACTAACCCCCACCCCCAAATTGCACTACAATTTTATGATTTAGCTGGTGCTGGTCCTGCTTTGAGCAGAGGGTTAGACTAGATGTGACTTTCTGAGGTCCCTCCCAACCCTCATTTTTTATAATCCCATGATTTTGAGCATACAGAATTAGAAAAGTGCATGACCTGACCTTTTAATTAATACTGAATGTGGCATCAGCTTAACATCTGATGGGTCAAGCGACTTTAATCAAGTCTCAAGCAATCTAAAAACTTTGATGATTCAGCAAAGCACTTTAGCATATATGTAAATCCTATCAAAGTCTGAGCTGTGTAAGTAGGTGCTTAAAATATTGTGAGGAATTATGTAGGGGTTACTCAGGTGCCACAGTTATGTGTTTCCGTCTCTAATTGACGTCAACATATAGCCCAGTCTGGGCTCCCCGGGTTTTCATGGAGATTGTCATTCATGATTCACTATGTTATTAAAAAGGGGAAAAATATGTTGAGAGGAACATTTAGTTCCTGTGTAATTCAATCTAGTAATGAATTCAGTACAGGCAGTTGTAATTAGCGGATATTGTTGCTGCCAAGTACATATCTTTTCATAAGCAGACTTAATTAAAAGAGCAGTTAAGGTACCTGGCATCCAGCTTCTCATCTCAAAATCTGTTTTTTCCCCCAAATCTAAACACAAGAAAAAACAATAAGGAGCTTTAGGAAATGCTGTTTATTTTCAAGGCATGAACCACCCTAGCCTACATCTAGACCCTTCTTAAGCATAGGTCTTATCACTATCCTTCATGTGCCTGCAGATGGTGGCAAGTCACAGAGTGCAAAGTTCTCCAGCCAGCTCCCAGTCACTGTCCCATGTTTGCAGAGGCTGGTTAATGCTGTACCCTGCAAACCAATTAGTGACTATACACGCAGACTAAAACAGTTCCTGCCTCCCCTTTTTTTAGCCAGAGGAACTGACGAACGGCAAAGGGAAGTTGTTGAAGACATCTGAGAAATATATTCCCCACTGAAAGCTTGCAGGGAGAAACTGAACACATCTGCAGGAGTCCTCCAAGAACTGAGATGCATCAGAGCTCGGGTCATAGAGCCTGCCTGCTTTTGCACTCTGCAGGGGTTTAGGGATCAAAGCCCTTGATCAAAACCGATCAATACTGTTATGGTTCCAGTGGACAGCAAATCCAAATAAATAAATAAATAAATAACCATGTGGCAAAAATGTGGGAAATCATTCTCAGTAGTAACTCCCCTGCTCTTGGACTCTCTCCCTCTTGCGGCCTGCCACAGCCCAAGCCTGGACATCTTCCAGAAGCACTGCAAGACCTTCTTATTCAGGCAAGCATTTAGCAAGCCAGGTCACATTGCGGTTTTGCTTGGGAAGGTTGTTATGTAAGTATATATCTTATTTCACTGTTTTTTATAAAGCTATGTTATCTTGAATCTGCCCCGGTGACGTTTTGGGGAAAGTTGACATATAAAGGGTAATATATAAAGCAAAAACAGTAAAGAAACAAATACAAACCCACTAGCATTCATATATCATGAAGGACATGGGGTTTACCATTTAACTCAGATCAATCAATCAGTCAGTGGAATTATGAGACTGATGAGTCCCATTGTAATTTACTTCTAGAGGTACTGCATATTTTATGCATGGCTTAAATCTAAGCAATTTTTAACCTTGGGTCACACAGTGCTGTTATTTAAATCTTAGCCAAATACCAGAACTACAAACAATTCATTTTTATGCAGCGATTATGAAGACAGAATCAAAACATTTCTGCTGAATACAATCTACTCAACATGCTCGACTTAATCTGATTCCTAATCTAACTGTGTTCCTTTCTATGACCTGGTCACTAAAAGCTGAAGTGCAGGAGTCGAGGTAGATGTCATCTACTTGGACTTTAAGGAGGCCTTCGACACGGTATCCCATCCTATTCTTATAAACAAATTGAGTGGTTGTGCACCCTGTTCAAATTTGCTGATGACACTAAGATGTGGGGGGATGTGGGCACACTGGAAGGGAGGAATAGGCTGCAATTGGACCTAGACAGGTTAGGGGGTGGGCGGATGGGAACAGGATGGGATTCAACACTGACAAGTGCAAGGTGCTGCACCTGGGGAGAAAAAACCGGCACCATACCTACAGGCTGGGGAACTCCCTTCTCATCAGTGCAGAGGCAGAAAAGGATCTTGGCATCATCATCAATGCCAAGCTGAACAGGGGCCGGCAGTGTGGGGACGCGGTCAGGAACGCCAACCGCACCCTGTCATGCAGCCACAGATGCATCTCGGGCAGGTGCAGGGAGGTGATCCTCCCTCTCTATGCGGCACTGGTCAGGCCGCAGCTGGAGTACTGCGTCCGGCTCTGGGCGCCGCACTGCAGGAGGGATGTGGACAACATGGAGAGGGTCCAG
>NW_017728915.1:35506239-35547119 GCF_001723895.1 Crocodylus porosus | reverse complement strand
CTAGATGAACACCTTGCTGGGGTCGTTTGACCCCAGTACTCTTTCCTGCCATGGCAGGGGGTCGGACTCGATGATCTGCTCAGGTCCCTTCCGACTCAACCAACTATGAAACAGTAAGGGTTGCCAGAATCTGGAATGAGCTCCAAGGGAGATGGTGCTCTCCCCTCTCTTGGGGGTCTTCAAGGGGAGACCGGACAAGCACCTGGCTGGAGTCGCATGACCCCAGCACTTTTTCCTGTCACTGGCAGGGGGTCGGATTCGATGATCCTTTCAGGTCCCTTCTGACCCTCGCATCTAATGAATCTAATGAGGAAAATTTTTTGTTTCAAACTGGTCATTTCTTTCAATTGCCTACTGAAAATAAACACAAAATGAAATCTTTTACAAACAGTCATTTTATAACCCAAGTCAGAACAAGAGATGGTGAAAGCCGAGGTAATCTAAAGCAATGTTGTTTGTGATTGTACATGAATTTTTCTGCCCATGAACTCAATATATACTTTCCAATTTAAATCAACCAAGCAATGAAGCTTCCTTGAATTTGCTTGGGAAATTATTGCATGATCTAAAAAGAGCATTATATTTGCTATAGATGCAAAAGGCCAAATAAGTCAAATAGCATGATGTAGAATATTTTTAACATACACTCTGGGATTTCTTATGACCTCTTTTTTTGTGGCATTCAAGTGGGTTTTCTTAGTTTGCAAGGCACAGAAATTAGGTAACAGGATTCCTTTTGGGAAGTTGGCATTCAAGTAACTTGATTGCTGCAGTTTCATTATTCATAAGAATACACTGATTAGTTTTGACAAACAATTTTCTGCTTATGGGTGCTGTTCATTTTAAGAACATTCTGTTCATTATCAGCAGTGGTAGTATTGATCTCCTAATTTTTTTTCTGAGTGAGTGAAACTGTAATCAGGAGAACAAATGAAGAAGAACGTAACAAAGAGTGATTTGTAGACAGACTTTATTGCTTGCAGATGCCCTTGGGAAGAAGGATGCTTTTCCAAATGTTTTTGCAAAAAACCCATTTTGCATAAATAATCATTTTTACAGTGTACCCATATGCTCAAACCTTAGCCAGCAAGAATTTGGCTGTTTTCAACATTCAACCAGCTGCATATATGGACCATGTTCTGTCAGTTTTGGGAAGAAAAAGCAGGCAATGTGTTGTATGACCAGCTAGGATGTCCTCTATCACTGAGATGATTCTTTAGAAACCATCAGGCTGGTAAGTCTCTTTCCAGGTTTGCTTGGGTCTCTTTGTCAGTACAGTCACTATGAAAACATAACTTCTAAATGGGTGTTGTCAAGGATCTATGGACACATTAGTCTTATGTGATAAGAAGGAATAAGATTTAGGCACATCTTAGAAAATATGTTTATTCCAACAACCCCTGAGAGAGTAACTATAAAAAATTATCTTCACTGGGGTAAGCAAAGATTCAAACAGGCTTAAACAGCCCTGAAATGTCAGGATTCCTGCCCACTGAATCTGAAATTGTTCTTGTTCCCTTCCTTCTCCGTGATCCTCCACATCGCTATACCGATTAACCATTTGCTTCCCAGTGACTTTTTCGGGCTACAGTTGTAAAGCTGACTAGCTCAGCCATTGACACCAGCTTTCTACTCATCCTTATGCTGGTTTACAAGGAAATCCAACATCTAGTGAGGCACAATGCATTCTGGGGATTTATTTTGTGCGAATGAAATGTCTATTTAGATTTGTACCAGCGGCCAAGAGACTTATTAGTGTAGTATTTTGGGTTTGGGACAAGTGAAAGGAGCTTAAGGGCGGTCATCTTAGCTGAACTATAAATCTAGCATGTTGGGGGTTCAGCTTGAGGAAAGAATAAAAGTTCAAGCAGGTTTTATTTTTCCAGAATTTCATCCCTTGTTTCATAACTAAAACGCCCGCAGGAAATAAATGGTTGGAACAGTTCCTTGGGGCATTTTTTTTTCTCAAAGTTATAATCTGTTATATAACCACTAATAAGCACCAGAACACAGTAGTAAAATGTAATCATGCAGACACAACATCTAATTGTACTTGAAATCTTAACACTTAAATGAAAAGGTCTGTTGCTTAAACTGACAGTAACTTAAGAAAGAGAAAAACAAACTTTAGGATTTAATGTCTCGGTACAGAACTCTGTAGTATATAAGAAGGAAATAATATCTTCTAAAAATGTCTTGCTCAGTAGTCCTAGTGTTCACCCAGGTATCAGTTACTGCTGGACATTAGCCAAGAACCAAAGATTATTGTCTTGCAACTTTCTAAGATAAGTCCTTATTATTTGTCATCAGGTTGTGATTTTATCTCTAAGAACAAATAAGAAATGTGTCTTTTCCTTAAAGGGACATGCATAAACTGGCAAATGTGGACATAGATCTGTATTTTTAGTAGACAAGTCCATAGGAAATGAGATTCTCCATTGTCTTGCACTTTGTGCCATCACTTATACCAGGGCAAAACAGAATGTAACATTGAAAACCCAAACTCCAGAAAGAGCGGAGGAAACATTACAGGAATTAAATGTATTATGGAGATTTTGTGCCGAGCTCTAGAAGGAGGGGAAGTACGTGAGACAAATCCAAGATGAAACTGTGATTGAGAAAAATAAAATCACTCAAGCAGCTCGAGAAAAAAACTTATCTAAGCTTAACCTTTCCCCGTACCCTCCAGAAGCCATGTAGGATCAAGGAAAGAAGGTGAGACCTACGTTTGCACGTCTAGACAAGAGCCTAAGCAATTATTTTGGGCAGAAGGCCGTTCACTGAGTTTTGGAAAGCCATCAAGGGCCACATGACAGGCAGCCAGGTGCAAATAAATATTAATTTTCTAAATTTTTTAGGGGCCCCGCAGGCTGGATAGAATGGTCTGGTGGGCCGCATCCAGCCTGCAGGCTGCTTTTTGCCCACCTCTGCCCTTAAAGGCATCAACCGAAAAGTTAGCCACATGCACCGTCAAGTTACCTCAGGAGAGGGGGAATAGGAGCCAGATAATGGTATAAATCCACACTACACAAATTGAAGCTAGGGCTCAAAGTGTTCTTCTGCCTGCTACAGCAACCTCTCTGCCATCACTGTCGCCCTGCACACTTCACTGAGCTTGCTGCATTAGTCAGAGATGCAAAACTGAGTCGGTCGCAAAGGCAGAGAACCAGATTATTCATGTAACTGCGATTGGCACATCACGATGATGAGAAAAGCAAGGCACAAAGATGGCCTGGCCTTGACACTGCCCTTCCCCTCAAGTGTCCTACAGCACCAGAAATACATGAAAGCCAAATACAGATCACTGTATCGTCCCAGCCTCACCTACACTCTGCCATCGAATGCACCTTTCCCTGACATGCAGTGAACCTTCTTAAAACATAAGCTCCCCATCCTCTGAAACACCAACAGATTAAAAGGCACATGTTAGCAGGGATCTTGCTCCTGGTTTTAAAATGGGAAGGATCTTTATAGGAGGACAGCTACAACAGTATGACAGGCTCCGTGTGGGGTATAAGAATGAGCTTGTGGCAGGTTGATGGTGGAAGAGCATAAAAGTAGCTGCGTACTGAAGCTAGACTCAATATTGTCTTGTGCTGCTCCCCACAAGAGAAAAAGAAAGTGGTGAGGTTAGGTGCAGGGGGTTATGTCAGTAGATAGGGGTGAGAAGGGGATGTTAGTACCAGCAGCTCTCTATTATAAATCCGCTATGTTTCAACTATATTCTAGCCTGCCTGACACAGGGGAAAATATATTGTAATTAGAACTACAAGGAGCTGTTGAACAAGCTCCTCAAGGGCATGATCATTTGGAAAAGCTGGCATAATCACAGCTGTTTGCTTGCTAGGCTCTGGATAAAGAAGCAGCTCTGAGGGCTGCCAATATTTATTTATGCAATTTTCTCATTTAATGCAGAGAGCAAGAGCAATCAGTACTGCAAAGCTCGGACAGACCCGCACAAAACAAGACAGTGAAGCATTTGTTTTTCCCCAGAAATTCTCTGTTGAATAATCAAGGGCTTAGAGTAGGCTTGGAAGCTTTTCTTTTTCAAGGGTGCTTACACATGAAGTGGCTTCTTCCATTTTCTTACTGGATTGCTGATCACCAGTGCTGTCTCTGAGTGCTGGGTGAGATGTTTTGAATATCCCTTTTAGGTACGGGAGACTGCAGTAACTGCTCTTAAAGAAACAATGAAAACTTCATCAAAAATGTATCTTGTTGTGGATGAGCAAGGCTTTTTGTGGGTCAACTTTTGTTGAATCAACTGTGTAGTTAGGAGAGACCTAGACAAGATTTCAGGATGCATTTTAACTTTGCTCCTAATACCCACATGCAGTTCCTTTGATATGTCAAGGACCAAGCAGAGAGGGGTAAGGCCATTTTATATCTGTGCTAACAAAGTGCCTGACCCATGACGTTGGACCTTCTGCTTCTGATAGCGACCAACACCAAACCCTGCAGGTACAAGAAACCTTGTGTTAGGCAGTGATGGAATATGCTGCCCGTGAGACATTTCATGCCAGGACCTATATAAGGCAACATTAGCAGCAGGATTATTACTGATCTTCTTGGTCCTTCCCTTTTGTTTCTCTCAGCGTCACAGAAGTGCATCCCATTATCCTGACAGCAAGGCCTCTGGATCTAAACTTCACACAGGGAGGCCCTTTTACCATCATCTTTGCTTATGCCCCTGTGGTGGTACCTGGGTTGAGATCCTGCTGCTGTAGCTCTAGTGCCACCAAGTCGTGTGCATGCTACATAGCAAGGGGTAGTGGAACAACTGAACCTGCAGCTAGGAGAGGGACATGCTCTGGAATTAGCAGCTGTCTTGGGAAGGTGGGATTTACAAAGGTGCATACAGATGAAGATACATGTATTTCCCCTCGTTATTCAGAATAAAATTACTGTTTGTCTCAACAACATATATATTAGACAGAGTGATGCACAACCAGAATACTCAGCATTATAGCACGGCCCTCTCTGCCTGTTCCCACTCCGTAACCAGCTATACCCAGCAATCTGTTACTCAGGGCTGACGAGAGGCAAACGGTCAGGAGGGCTAAAGTGGATCTTAAAGATCTTCTCATCTATTCTTCTCCTCTCCAAGATCCATGAATTGCATTTATTCTTAGCAACATAGGACTGAAAGAGGAGCCCTGCATCATTGGGTTCAGTCCCCTGCAATCACAGGCTACCATGAAACAGGGTTTCCTCCAAAAGGCTCCATAAGACCTTGCTCGATAGCCCTCCTCGCACACAAGAGCTATGGGGCACTCAGGCAGCACAACTCCAGCCCCGTTGTGTCCCACCTTCACCTTCCTTTCCAATAGGGGTCCACAAACAGCCTTTTGATTATGCACGGCTCCCTGGGGGAGCACTGGCATTTCTCCTCATCTGCTATAATGGACACCATGCTCTGCTTCAGAAAACTCCTTGGCTCCCATGCCCCAAAGCATTTGCTGGTTCCTCCCTTTACCTGCAATCAATGCTAGATGTGAAGGGAGTTGAATATATTGGGAAAGACCTAGTTTGTCTCAGGCATTCTCTTTACCTGCTTCTTCACCAGGGGAACACAGTTTTGCCCCATCCCCAACAAACTTTGAATCATTGGCACAGAATAGGGCTCTGATCAGCTAATAATAAAAAAAGGCACCAGAAACTTATCAAGCTCAGCTGCTGTACTCTTGTATTTGAAATGGGCATTTAATCCTGTTTGTTCTTTGCCTTACCTATATGCTTTTGCATGATCCTGCCCATCAATACCCCCCCACAAACTTCCTCTTATCTGATCCCTGCAGACCAGTGTTCTTTATGTCTTAGAAAGAACAGCAGGGAAGGAAGAGAATGAGCTTACAATAAAATTGCAGTAGGGATTTGTGTAATGTATAGCACACATCTAAGATCAATAAACTGTTGCTTTCCTTCTTAAAGCACAGGCATCATTCACCATGCTGCAGATGCCAAAAGATGCCCCTTCTTTTAAGCAGTTGTACTGCTTTGGAACATAGAAAATTATGAAGCATTGGTAAAAGATGAGTTAGCAAGGAGATGGGAACCTGAAAATTCACCCTCATCATTCAGTCTGTTTTGCCACCAGAGCAGGAGCATAAAGCAAACCATAGATGTTAGGAAAAAAACTAAAACTAAACCAAGGAGTCATTGCGGGCTCTCTAAGCACAAGGCTGCATTGGAGTCCAATGCACTGCTGCAGCCACAGTGCATGCTGTGACTTGGGATATGTAGCTCAGAATGAGTAATCGCTGTGCTTCAAAATGGAGCTAAACTAGCATCCCCACTGCCCGCAAGCTGCAGCAGGACTAGATCTGCGAGGATCTTACACTCCTCATACAGGAGCAAGTACTTATAATCCTATGGGCAGAAAGGGACAACCCTCCCTAACTCCTCTTTGGGTTGAGCTCCCTCCTGAAAAGAAACTTTCCCTTTCCTATACAATAACCACACTGACAACACTCCAGACACCTAACCCACAGCTCTGACTCCCAGATCTCTAGGCTTCCCAGAGGGCAAAGCTACTCTGCTCTTATTAATTATTGTGGTCATCAGCTGGCCCTCATTGCCAACGAGACGGATTAACAGAGCCAGATTTCTTCCCTGGCCCTTTCTCTGAATCTTTAATCCTTTCCATGTCCCAAGACAACAGGAAAATGGGGTAGGGGGAGAGAAGGGAGAGGAGAAGGAGCTGAGAAAGAAAACCCCTTCAAATATAAGTCCCTCCGTAAATATTTTGAATAATCTGAGATGAAGCCGTTTTCAAAGTTAAACACGGGGTTTTCATGTTTCAGTTGGCTTTCAGTAAGAATTCAGAACTCAGCTTATTTCTTTCTTTTTTTTAAGTGTTATTGATGTAGACTAGAGACCAATTTAGTAATTCACTTGGAGAGTCTTTATCACCAGTTAAAACACTGAAGTGTGGTTTTATCAGCTTGCAAGCTGGCTTATGTGAAGCTGAATCTGTCTTTAGATAGAAATAACACCTGGAAGGACCAGCCTGTTTCTTCTGTTGGATTCTTCATGAGTGGTAGGATTTTCCTTCTCCTCTTAGCATCCCCCTGCATAAAAAGACTTCAGTATGAATCCAACATCCAAGCCATCAAAAATCACCTGGCATGTCTTAGGATGCCAGAAATAATGCTGAGTGATGTGATAAGAGGGCCAATTACAAAAAAAAAAAAAAGGGAGGGAAAATACCCATATTTAATTTATTGCTATAGCCACAAGGAAGTTTAACATTGGTTTTTGGCTGGTTCTTATTAAATCTTGCATTGTTTCTTAAACTGAATTATCACTACATGGTCCACAAGGATTAACTAATATCATGTCGTTATTAGACCAGTTATTGGCTCAGTATGTCAGAAGACTGGAAAATGAAACGAGCTAAGCTCCACAAAAGCAGAACAAAGTTCTCTGCTGCTCATTCAAGAAGAAGTTACAATTTTCAGCATTTTGGAAGCAGCCTGATACGAAGAAACGTTTTTCTTCACCGCAAAATGGTCTGTTCACAACTCCCAACAGAACGCTCCTTTTCAACAACTGTGCATTATAGATATTCATGAATTAGGAAGCATTAGACTCATGCTGGTTTACTTTGTTCACTTTTTGACAGCCTAGCACCATTAAGTATGAGTGTTTGTATAATCAGGCGCTACTTCAGTGCACTGGGCAGGAATGGAAGATGTGACTGGACATGCCTCAGACAGCAGCTTATTGCAAAGTTTAAAGAGGTGCAATAGTATCGCTGGTAAGATACATGCCTGGAGTTGTTAAAAAAAAAAGCTCTTGGCATAAATTCCAGGTTTATTTAAAAACTGGGTAAGGAATAGAAAAGCCTGTGTGTTCTGAGCTCTTGTCTCTGGCTCGTCAGCTTTAGGATCTACTTTCTAAAGAAAAAAAAACAGATCAGCTAGACACATTTTGCTCAGTTCGATAGCTGAGCAAAAGGAAACTGTCACTTCCATATAACTGCTAATGCTGCTACCTTAAATGAACACAGGTTCAATTTTTGGGAGTCTGCCTGAAAACCAGATAGTTCTGTGTTTATAAGCAATGCTGACATGCATTATACTTTATTGTGCTTTGACGACAAGCTATAAATTTCTTCTAACTCAGATGTATATTCACATCTCTGCTTTCAACACCCTGCTACTAAACATGGAAGCAATATGCAGCATTTCATTTACCATATGTGCATATGAATCTATATTTCACTGAAGACATACACTCGTTGTGTGTGTGTGTGTGTATATATATGTATAACAAAGACATGCACACTCATTGATAGAGGTTATATTCGGTACTCAGCTGGACAGCAATATCACCTTATTACAGGAAAAGTGATTTAGATAAATGTGCATTTACTGCAATAATTAGAGCATGTTAATTTTTTATATAAGAAAGATGATGAATTCAGAGACAGCCACCTAGTGTAATTCTAAATCAGATCTGTCTTTCACGTTGTTATCTGTGCCTCTCTGCAAGTTCGGTATTAGAAGCACTGGTTCACTCAGGGTTGTACTAAAGAGAGGAAAGCTAAGCAGTCAGAAGGAAGGATATCTTTCAGTAAGAGAGACAAGGCATGGCGTACACGTACACTGCACAAAAATGTGGCTGAGGTTTTCAAAGATAATTAAGGGGGCTGGATTCCAAAGTGGATTTTTCAGCCATGCCAGAGGGAGGTGCGTAGGTATCCAACTCCAGCTGACTGACAGTGAGACAGTGCAGACTCGAGTATTTTGGACACTCACAAAAATGATGTTTAAACTTGTCCTTTGAACGTGGGTGTCCAGGGCTCTTGAACAGCTTTGGAAATGTTTATCTTTGCGTTTTAAGTTATGATGTACTGTCCTGAAAATGTAAGATATTTTATAGTCTCTTATATATGTCCTTTCAGTAATAATTCACTGGACCTCTCAGGCCCGGACTGCAGGATATATTCTCTTGCACCAGTAGAAAACTTGGTCCCCAGTGCTGGAAGGTCTGTATGGTACGGCAGGAGCACAAAGCCCTTGTGGACCCAGGCAGAACTTACCCAAATGAGAATGAAGCTTTGAAACATTTGCAATTCATAGCTGAGCAATTACCCACTTTCTTCCAGGCTCCTATTCAGCCCTGCAGTCATGCTCTGGTAAGCGTCTCAATTAAACAGATACAGCTGCTAAAATTAGTTACCTCAATATCTATGCATCACTCCATGCTTTTCCTTGGAGGCTCACAGGCATTTCTGTGGGGGCAATTCTATTTCTAACAATTTTAGAGCCAGCACAGGCAACTCTCCTGCCTGAACTCTTAATATTGCCAACCAGATTCTGCCCTGGGTTAGGCTTGCCAGGCTCCGCGTAAAGCAACATTGACTACAGTGGGGACCGCACATAGTCATGGCTGCCTATTCACGCAATGGGTATTTCAGGCTGGGGGCCTTAGATTTGCACAGTGCTCTTCTCTTTAGTTAGGCTGGAGCAGAATTTGGCATCCTGATTTGAATTCTCTTTTTACATACTGTATCAATCTCAGTGCACACAAACGTGTAGCTCTTCAGCTGATGTAAATCAGTACAGCTCTACTGAATTCAGCACAGCAACATCAGTTTACCACAGCAGAGAATCTGGCTTGGTGTTGCCAAAAGTTCGTAGCTCCATGATACCTACCAACTTAAATGGACATACCTGGCTACATCCTCTTGTTTTAGTCTGCAAATGTAGATAAAAGATCGGCTTCCATACCAAGCGTCTCCTGAAATCCTTTTCCAAATCTTTAGACTGTACTGGGCTTCTCCTAATACTACATTAAGAGCTTTCCTTTTCTTCTGACTTTGCATTTCTCTCAGTTCAGCCTCCCAAGAATTCCAGTTCCCTGCATCTGCCCTGAGCAAACTACTTGGCTTCACTTGCTGTGTTTACAAGAGGAGAGTATCATAGGTGACTAATTTCTTGCAGGTCTAGCAATATTGTGTGAATGTTGACCTTATTTCTTTGGCCTGATTGGTGGAAGGTTCTATCATCAATGCAAGTTTCCTGACCATACAGCATCTAACACCTTTATGTGGAGGGCTGGAGAACCTTAAAGCTAAATGCAACAGCAGCATCTTTTTGTCTTCCCCTCTCCTCTGCCTTTTGCTTTTAAGATCTAGAGTTCTCACTCTGTTTTAGGCTGTGTACACACATTCAAATTATCCGGAAGAATTCTCTCAAGTTTGTTCTCATGGTAGAAAAACCTACCCAGATCCATGTGTACAGACATTCGAATGCTGGGGCCCTGAAGAGTAGACAGCCTGCAGGGAGAGAGCCCTGGGCACATGTCTTAGTATGCTCTCAGGGCTTCATTAATCTACCTGGCAACAGATGGCAGCAGTGCATATGGCAGGTCTAACTGGCTAACCCAGACTGCCCATGGCCAGCTTGTGTTGCCAGCATGTACAGACATTTTCTCTCCTAGAAGAAATTCTCCTGGCAGTGATTTAACCCTGGTTGTTTCCAGAGCAGCCATTTTTACATTGGGAGAAAAAAGCCTGAACTTCTGTACACTTGTGTTTTCTCCTGGGAGAGCAGCAACTCTCACCAGGAGAAACTGAATGTCTGTACAAGGCCTTACCTTAGGCCTCACAAAATAAATATGAACTGTAGCCCCAACCCAATGTGTCAGTGAAAAAACCAGCACTGATTTCAGTGGGCTTCGGGTCAGGTCACCAAGCCCCTCTAAGCACTATGTGACATTGTATAAACAATGCACAAGTTGTACCTTCAGTTATGATGTGAGCTGTTATGGCTTCTGGACACAATAGGCTAAAGGATGGAAGAGAACACGTGTTGTCAACCAATAACTAACCAGATTACTTTTAACACATGTTCACCCAGGGTTTGAGTCCTTTCCCATAAGCCCATCCCTCTGAGTCCTTTAATACTGGACCAAGGATCCATCAATATTGCATCAATGAGGTAGAAGGAGAAAAACTGGGAATTCAAAGCTCATGGTATTATTAGGACTGATGGAGTTACTCCTCTTAGCTGTTATTACTACCTCCATATTTAATAGTAAGCTTCTTCACTGGTAGTTATCTATACACATCTCCTCTGTGGCTTCTTAATGCTGCATTCAAAGAGGGAGGAGCAGGGACTGGCCACCTTTGAGCCGCAGAAGGATGATCAGGTTGGCAGCCATACCTGGCAAATGTTTCCCCTTGGTGACACTGATGGACATCATTGCAATGGCAGTTGTCACAGAGCAGCTGGCACTGGCAAAAGGTAAGGAATGAATGCTTCCAAATCAGGGAGTGCAAACTGCCGATCAGCTGAAACAGTCCCACTGGAACAAGCCAAAATGAAGACTTCCAGCAGGACATTACTAACTCTAATTACTAGGTGTCCAGCAGGATATTACTAAATCTCCTTGGGATATTTAGATTCCTAACAATGTAAATGAAAAAGGCAGGGATTTCTTTAGCCTGGGGAAAGACCTGCTGACAATTATTCAGTTTAGAAGACAGCCATTAATATGCATGAGCTCCTCTAAAATCAGTATTTAAAAATCAGTTCTGTAATGGACGATTTTCAATTTTGTTCTGATTTTAAACCTGAAAGCACTTACTGAATGTACTTTACAGCCCCACCACACCTAGGATGTCTCAAAGTCAGATAGTCAGGAATCCTGACTGAAGTTCCAACAAACTGCCGCCTTCCCCCTGACCCCGCAATTATGTCTGCATTTTTAGTTAAAGATGCAAGATAGAAGTCCAAATTGGAGGGTGTCCAGACATAAGGGAATACATGTCGTGTCCTCCATTAGCATAAACTTACACAACTTCACTAATGTCAGTGGAACTGATTTATACCATTTGAGGATCTGGCTAATAATTCCTAAAATTAGCCTTAAAGGTGCTCTCTCTGTGCATGAACTGAAGAGCTAAGGAAGGATAAAGATAAAACAAGAACACCTGCTCCTTTCCAGCAGGCCCAGCCATGCCCCCAGAGTACCGTTCTGAAATCAATAAACCAACAGTAATGCGAGATGTAAAGTCTCAAACCTCAGCAGCTGCTTTTGAGTCCACAACCCTTGTGTAATCCCAAATGCCTCCTTGGTTATTTAAAATCCCAATGAACAGTCATCTGGGCTGAAATAAGCAGATCATTCACGATTCGTGTCTGAAACTGACACATCGTTTTTCATTAACTCTGCCTCACAATTCACTTGTCTAAAGCAGTTGCAAACTTCAAAGATAAATGTCACAGCTTTTAAATTATGTTGCAGAATGTTTTGTTCCTAATATTTCTATATGTCAAGTGCTAAAGTTATGCCAACAAATATTAAAGTTTTGCTAAAATGACTAGAAATGAAAGCAGTATAGGAAAGTTGAGGCTTTTATATTATTTTCCCTTATAACTAAACTATACATTAAAAGTCACTTTCTACTCATTAATTTATATTTACTTGAAGTGAAGTTTTGAAAATAGAGCTCAATCTCTTGAAAGCAGGCAATTGAGGCATGGACCATTTTAGTATGTACATTGTTCATATATTTCAGCCTCAAGGTATGTATGAAGGAAAAAAAAGCCCTGCAAGGAATATGCAGACATATAATCAGTTACTTAGATTGTGGATTTTTTTTGTGGCCTTAAATCTTTAAAACCTCTGTGGCATGTCTGACCCTTCATCTGTCTCAGCTGGGATGCGGGATGAATGAATCTAAACTGAATTACAGAATGAGTTATAAAATGAAAAGAAAATCCAAATATCAAAGCCCTGTTGGGTTATAAAAGGACTTGGCATTCCAGCTGGACCCAGCTCTGATTTAATGTCACTGCTTAAAGAGGCACTATATCTTCTTTACCTTCCTGCAAAAATTACAGCCTGAAAAGACTGGGACCATTTATAGTCTCACAAACAACCATAACTTCCATGTTAGAAAACCAACTCGGTGAATTATTCAGCCTAGCTTTCTTTGAGTACAGCCTTATGGTCCTTATTTATCAGTGCTTTAAACAGACAAATAGCTACTGGTTGCTCTTTGAGTAGCAGAGTTCTTAGCAGCTCCAAACTTCATGGAAATAATATGGCCCATTTTGTTGTTGGAGTATGTAATAAATACAAATGTTCATCTATTCAGAATGCTCTTTGTCACAACGTCTTGGAGTAACAGTGGTAATATGACATTCTACCTTAAGCAAAGAGTTAGGTTAGTTACCTCCTGGGGTCCGTTCTAGTCCTATTTTCCCATGATTCACATGAAATAACCTGTTAGCATGAATGTTACTTTTTGTCTGTAGATCTCAATGCTTTTTTTTTTTTTACAAAGCAACATTTATAGACAAGATGGCCGTCTACGTGCGCACTTAACTGCAGAATAGATTAATCAGCCACAGAGTAAGGCATCACTGTCTGCACGTGCAACACTATTAGGCTGTAGTGAACTAATTAACACTGCAGTAAGATAGTACTGTTAGAGACTGTACTATCTCACATCAGGGTAATTTACTGTGATTAAACTCACACGTAGGTGCTGATGGTGGGCATAAATTGTGCCTGGTCAGCCCAGCCAGCAGGGAGCCAGACTCCTGCCCGGTGCCTAGCCACATGGTTCTACACTTTCAGCACCTTTGGGAATTTGTACATGTGTTTTGGGACATGGCACCAGGTGCTTTAATTAGGGAGCCATGCTAATTAAAAGTGCCCGCATGTCATGTGTTTCAGTTTCCCCACACTGAAAAATGGTGGTGGGGCACTTTGAACTAAAGTTCATTGAATGTGTTTTAGTTCAAAGCACCCCACCACCACTTTTTCAGTGCAGGGAGGCTAATACATGTGATGTGGAAGGCTGCTGGAGTGTATCAATTTCTGTGTTCCAACGGACTCGATTAATCGAGCCTGCTCCGACATGCTGGATTTCCAGCGTGTCAGAGCAGGCCCTCCTCATATCTACAGGAGCTCTTTGTGTCCCAGCCAGCCCCTCAACTGCCTGATGACACTACAGAGCTCAGGACTGACCCCTGCTCTACGCCTTTGCCCTCAGCCCTGGTGTAAACTGCTCCACCCCAACTCTGTCTTGTGTGCACGAGTTGTGCTCATGCCGTGCCTAGGAGTTATTTACTCCAGTTTAAACCACTCTGGAGTTTATTGCTTTACATTAAATGCCTGTGTAAATGCACCTGATGAGAGCAATGGTGTGATTTTCAGTGGCACTTAGTACTGACTTCATTGGAAAGTATTCAGAACATATGACAATCCATCTCACTTGCCAGATTTTCCAGAGCACCTAAACCCATAGAAAATGTTGGGTGCTGAGCACTTCTGAAAATTTAGCTGTCATTTAAATCCTAAGACTTTGGGGCTTTTGCCCATTGGGAATACCTGGCTTGAACCAAAAAGTGATGATGGGGAAAGGGCTGAACCCCAAACAACACAAAAAAGGAGACTGCAGATTCATAAACTGGAGCACAAGAAGAGGTTTTCCAGAAGAGACAAGTTCAAAGGCTATGTAAAATCCTAGTGTAATTGGGTGGGTGTGACTGGCCATTGTACTAAAACAGATTTACAAGGCGCAGTGGCTACAGTACAGCCTTGGGGGTTAAAAAGTGACAGTTCTGTTTCTGGCTCAGTCTTTGTAACTTCAGACAAATATTAAGCCGTTCTGTGCCTCAGTAATCTCACCTGTTAAATAGGTATGAGAGCCTACTGTTATTTAGCCCTTCTTCTCATGCAATTGCAGTTTGACTTGGTGTAAACGCTGCAGGATATGGACTTCAGCAACAAGGGAATTCATAGCACCAAGGTGCTTCCCTAATGTCTCCCAAGAAAAATGTTCAGGTGCCTTCACAATTTGATCAGCTGTCTAGAAAATAACAGTGACCAGGGACAAACAACTTGTTTCCTTGAAAAATATGATTTTGCTTGGTTTAAAATGATTAACGCTAACGAGACCCAAACCTCACCTTCACTTCTTGGCAGCTGCTTCAGTATCCTCATGATGCCTCCCTCTGTTTCATTAGAACAAACCGGTGTTATTTCTTACCCAAGCAAACAAGTCTTTCAGGGTTTGAAAGTGATGTTCTTCAGAGGGAAAGATGAGTGAGAGGTGCGCCACCCTGGGTCATGCTATGGGGCCAGGCATTGCATCGTCTGAAAGGAGTTCTTTCCAAGGCATCATATATATCAAGCCAAGCAGTGTGCACTCAGGCATGTCTTCTGCTGTCCATGGATATAAATGGCTTCGCTTTATGTAATAGAAGTGCAATCTGTACAATTTGTGCATGTGAACCCTACAAGGTGAATTTATGTTGTGATTTAGCCTGATTTTCTGGTCTGTCCAAGGAAGTGGGAGTCAAGGAGAGTACTGAGACATGCTTGAATTCCAGATGGCACTGTGATGGATGGAATTTAAACTATATGACAGAGAAACTAGTGGTGTTATAGCACGTGATCATTTGGTTGTTAGCTGGTGGTATAGTTTGCTTGTATGGGCCAGCAGGGACAGTGTGGGGAGAGAACTATTAAGCTCCAGAGTAACCCACAATTCAGGCCCTTCATTTTGAAAAACAAAATCTGCTTTTGTTCCCATATGACCTCTTCACCTTCATTGTGGAAAATTACTGATAGCAGAAACAAAGAATTAGAGATTATGAATGAGTTATTTACATTAAAGGGACAAAGTGCATACCAGTTCAAATTTCCTGAAGTCAGAATTTTTGCACATCATATTGGCTCTTTGTCAAACTGTGTGCCCCACAACTGGACACGTGCAAGTTCAGAGTTACACCTTCAGCATCCTGCTTTCCTACAAACAAGGATAACATTAATACCAATGGAAGATCAAGACTGATTGTGTAGAAAGCTGTACCAATAGCAATAAGTTTTAAATGCACAAAATGTCAGCAAGACAAATGCACTGAATCAATTCTAATGTTTGAAAATCCAGACAATTTTTTCTCCCTTTGCTTCAATTGTCTCGAGATGGGAGGTTTCTATTTTATTTTTGATAGCCATAGAATCTGAGGAAGGATAATAAATGGTGGTGGAATGTAAGATAATTAATGCATTCAGTAGAAAATAGGCTATATCTCAGCAGGGTATAAATTGCAGCCAGTTTGACAGACACTCTTCAAAAGGAGTCATAAGTTGTGCCTGTGCTGTTTTGCCCTGAAGAGTACTCCACTGATTTTTCTCTTGCTCTTCTGCATATGTAGTTATTAAACATTAATGGCAGGCCTGATTTGAATGATATTGCTGATGTCTCCTAAAAACACATGTATGAAAGGAACCATTGCAAACCACTTCATGCAGCCAGCTATGAGTGGTAATGCACACTCATGGTTTATCTGCTTCACAGTCATTTACTTCAGAGCTTGAATCCATGACTCTTCCCTGCTCATTAAAGATGATGTTAAAAATATGACTTTCCACCAGTTACATTCCTTTGGTTGGGACGGATACAACAGGGACTTGCCTGTATGAGCTGAGCAACGGAACAACTCGAGCCAATGTGCACCCGGTGAGATGGGTGAAATAAATGCCAGTTATGAAACTACCTTTTATAATCCATCCTACCAGTGCTCAGGTCAATTCCTGTACTCGCACTGAGAAACACCTTACTCCATTCACTTTGCACATCCTACACCACCTCTTTCACAGTGTAGCAGCTATGTACTTCCAAGTGATGAACACCACCTATGAGTCCACACTCATTCAGAGTCCAGGGACATAGTGTCTTGGGAGCAAGCACTTTAAAACCAGAACCAGGCCACCAGGTATGGAGGGATTTCCTGCTGGACATAAAGCCGATGTAATGACTTCATCCCACCCTCCCTGCATCCCCAGTTATAGAAATTAGGCAGGGTGGGGGGAGGCACCAAAATGATGGTGCTGTGGGAACAACCCCGGCAGGGAGAATGAATTTAGAGCAGCCCTTGGCTTGAAAAAAGTGACATAAGTCCCTTAGCTCCCACGCTTTTTGTTTCTCCACTGAGCAGTCTGGGCATTACTGACAATCAAGCCCTCAATGTGTCCTTGCAGCTTGTAATGTCAACACTTCTGTCACCAACGGCTGTCACGAAGGCAGAAGGCCCAGTCTCTATCAGACACCGAAGCCTTGAGCACGTTTGATACAGGGAAATCATGCCTGCCTTACTTGTGCCAACAGCAGCTTTATTCCAGGAAATAAATAGGAATAAGACCCACATGGGACCAAGGAACATGAGACTACCATAACGTGTGCCCCCACCTGTGCCTAGACTGCTTTACCTCATCCTGGAAGCTCATCAAAGCTATTACCACCTTGTTTGCAGACTCCCCCCATCCCCCCCTCCTCCCCTATAACATGGACTTTTCTAGACAATGGTATCTTTAATTCAAATAACAGCACAAGAGGCTTGAGCTGAGAGGGTCTCTTCTGCAACAGCTGCCTGGGCCTTATTCTGCATCCCTGACAGATAAATACTTCAACCACTTGAATTAATGCATATTCATTCAGCCAGAACAGGACTCTGCTTGGTGGTAATCATGGCCGGGACCCATAACAGCACTTAATGTCACCAGCCACCTAAATTTACTGTAATAAATGGAACATTTCAATGGATTCCTAATGATTTCTATTATTAGAGCATAAAAGGCAGAGACCTGAAAAACCTAAATCACACATCTTATTGCCATTTGAATGGTAATACCTCTGCTGCCTGTTCTCCTGGCAGGCAGGGTGAGTCCCTCAGAGGAGAAGTCCTATATGTATTCGTGCAGCCGAACATATTTTAATCAAGCCAGGCGTGATCAGAGACACGTTTGTTTTATGACTGGCACATTATCACAGAGCAGTACATGGAAAGGACCTCAAAGCTGGAACTATCTCAACTGCTGTTGCCATCTCCCAGTGTGTATCACTAAGTGTCAACTACCTAGGCTTTTTTCTTGATATTCATAATCTGCCTTTCTGATGGCCTTTGTAGTAGCAGAAACATGTGTACTTCACTTCCTATATCTGATCTCATTGAAGCTGTGGCTCTCAGCAGAAGAGGGTCAGATATTAGCCAAGGTATTCTCTGGGACAGGCCATTTTTAAATACAATCCATAGGCCTCAGCCATGAAATTCAGAAGCACAAGTTTTCCCAGGTAGATATGATAAAAGAATTTAAAAGATGCTTAAAGAGGTCTCCTCATACAGCCTCCTACTGTAGACACTGGACTAATTCTCTGATGACTTGGTTCATATTAAGATTTGTCTCCTGCTGTAGCTTCATTATCCCTTACTAATTTCAGAGCCTCAGGATTGATAGAGCCGCTCTGCAGGATTTCTGTTAGTTATCAGGTGGGTGGGGGACCGAAGAGAATGTCATCCAGTCACGGTCAAGAGCAGTGAATATGACTGTTGAATACAGCTGTAAGAGAAACTTTCTTTACAAAGCAAAGACCTGTCTTTAGATACATCTGTATTGCCTGATGCAATGCATGCATGCATACATGTACAGCAAAAGTGGAAAAGCCCTCCAAGTATTATCTATAGTCATTTTGTGGGCTATCAGCCCCAAAGCACCCTTCAGTCCTGTGCTGTGAGGCTGTGATTTACTCCCAGTGGGGTGAAAACAGAACCTGAGAGATAGGAATGGAAAAAAAAATAGCTGGGTGCTGGACCGCTGAACAAAGCTGACTTTTACTCTGAATGCCTAAATCCCCATAACACACTTGAAATGTTCCCACAGCTGTTAAAGGGAGTTTGAACTGAAACAACGATCACTTGCCATGTTTAAAATGATCACTGTCCTCAACACTATTCTTTTCTGTGCACCTCAAAGCTCCCATCCAGAAATGACTGATCCCATAGCAGCAACGATGGCATGAAGAACGGCACAATGAAATACATACAGAACAAGCGCCTGAGGTTTGCTTTCAGGTTCGTTATTAATCTCACTGAAGACAGTGGGGGTAGCAATGGTGGTGTAAGAAGAGTAGAATTTAATCCAGGACATTTAAGGGGAGAAGAGCAACGTGATGCAAAACAAGCAGCTGCCAAGAAAGTCCTTTCATACGGCCAACACATCTCTGCTTTGTTCAAGGGGACCATCAGTAAACGCAAGAAAGTAAATCAGCTCCCAAATCCACTGAGCCGGAGACAGAAAATCCTTGAAGAACACGGTCGAAGGGAACTACACCAGTCAGGACATTGTTATGCCTTTCCCTGAGCCTGAAGCAATGGGGTGATGCTTGCTGGTGGCTTCTCTTACATTTGCCCCAGGCCCTGCCACCTGTCTGCTCTCATCATTCACCCACTGCAGAAACACCTGATTTTGGATCACCAGCCTCACTGGCCCTGTAGTACTGTAGGTCCCATAATGGGCCGCACCTGGTGTGTATCAGTAGCTGCTGAACCAGAACTTCTTAAAACTTATGTGCTGGAGGCTGCAAGTGGGAGAGGAACAGGAAAAGCCCTGGTCATGCCCTGATCACTCTTCCTTTCAGCATCCGCTCTCTGCTGCTGTGCGGTACAGGATACTGGCCGAATTGGACCTACGGTCTGACTTAATAAATGACAGACCTTATAATCTCGTTTATCATAACCTGGGTGCATCTACACATGCGCCCAACTGCGCAGTTGTTACTGTTACAGTCATTTAGTACTTGCTATCATTTAGGACTCGCGGTACCGGCTGTTGCTGCACAGCTGTTTAGTACTTGCTTTAGCAACAAGCTTTGCAAGTACTAAATGACTGCACAGCACAGCCAGTATTGCGCAGTCCCGGTGCTGCATGGGTTGTTTCTGGCCCTATTGCACAGTAGCAACGAGCTACTGCAAAGTAGCAGGGGTGTCAGGGTTCATGCCCACTGATGCTACGTCACCGGAGCTCATCACTATGGACGTAGTGTCTTGTGTAGAGGTGCCCCCTGATACCTAAATAATGGAGGGATGTGGGGACATTTAAGAGAACTTGTGAATGAATACAACCACATGCTAACACCTGGTCATGCTGAACAAATTTAAAAATGGATTGAGCTGGAACTGAGCACTTCATTCATTTCTATTTTCCCTTTTCTTCCCACCAATGCCCAGTCCTCCAATGCAGCATGTTCCCAGCGGACAGGGCACTAGATTGGGAATCAGGATACCTGGGTTCTGTTTCTGGTTTTGCAACTGGCTTTCTGTTTCATCTTTAGCAAGTCACTTTGTGTATGTGTCTCTCTGTCTCTCCTTCTCCATCAGCAATATGGGATAATGATATTTAAGATACAAAGCACTATGAGATCTCTGGGTGAAAACCTCTATATAAATGTTAAATACCGTTACGATGACTGGCTGATTGCAATGCATAAAACAAAATAACAACACTTCGGACAACAATTTGGAGTGGTAAGGGACAGGTGAATAATGGTTTTAAAGAATGAATTGGTGAACAAGTTATGATCACTTTTGGGTAGAGCTGCTTTCCAGACAAACATAGAGCTTTAGGGCAAGGGGGAAATGCAATCTGCTTTTAGTTTTAATGCTATATCCATTAAAATGCAATGTGTCTGCAAAGCAAATTTCACAATGTCTCTCAGAACAGCCAAAGTGGCAATATAATTTGTCATTCTTATTAAAGGATGTGAGAGAAATGCTTAGAAACTGCATGAATAGGCTATGTTTAACTAATAAAACTTCTTGAGATGATAGATTTCCTGAGGTATGTTATTTTGTATGCTTTGCAGCTGAAATCTTCCTAGAAGTTGACAAATACCATCGGGATTAGAAGCAAACAAGTAATTCACAGCAAATAACTTGTGTGATGAACGCCACTTACTTTTCTGCTCATGGAGTAGTGTAAATTTTAGAAATTCATCTGATTTTCTTTTCAAACATGATTTGCTTGGCAGAATGATACTGTTCCATGCATTGCATATAAAATTCAAATCGCACTGCTTTCAGTTGTGATTGGAGGATAAATCACACAGGGTTTGTTTTTCCCTTGTTAAATTGGTATGCAAGCATTTCCAATCCCCCTGACATGTAGTAGCCAAATCTTTAAATTCCTTCTACGTTGGCAATAAAATTTGTTATAAAAAATAGATAAAATTCTAATGAAGTTAGATTCTGGAGGTTAAACACAGGGGGGGAGTGATTTCAGGCAGACACAGGAGAAAATGAACTATCTCACCTATGAAATAAAAAAGTGAAAGACATGGGAACCACTAGCTGGAAATCCTAAGAGATAAGAGTTTGCTATAAGAGAGAAGAATTTCTGTATGAGGTAAGAGATCAAAATCTGGTATTGTATTACACAACTATGAAATACTCCTGGATATAATGAAAAGAAAAGGTCACCAGGTTTTTGTGGGAACCCTACTACAACTAGGATGAGGTGGTGCTCCGGTCATTGTGGAGATTTAAATTATGGTATTGTAAACTAATCAGTTATTTTAAAGCACTATCAGGATGTGTCAGTCACACAATCCTATCTATAAGGTATCCTCAAATGATATCAGTCCCTAGTGATTTCATGACTATTTTTTGTTGATATTTCTGACTTCTTAAAAGCTATATATTAGGGAAAAGTCTCAAGGCCAAAAGCCATGATAGTCTCAGACAGTGATTCTCAACCAGGGTGCTGCAGCACCATGGGGTGCCTTGAGAGCCTTTCAAGGATGCCATGGGGTGCCACACAATGTCAGCACTGCTAGGTGTGCAAACACAATTCACAAGATAAACCCAGAGGTTTCAAACAGAAATCCATAGTTTTAGAAACATTCTGACCTGCGGTAGGCTTTCTGAGTTCTTTGCAACAGAAAAAAAATTTCTATTATTTTTCTGTAGTCAAAAAAATGATTAAAAATGAAGAGCTGACAGTTTCTGAGACACTCAATTTTCTTGAGTCTAATGATGGCTGCCTTGAGTCTAAAAAGGTTAAGAACCACTGGCCTAAGACCATAAAGCACTGAAAGCACATTTAGCTTTAAGCATGTGAGCAGTCCCACTGACTTTTCTAGGATAATTCATGTGATTGACTGCACTGGGGACTAAGCATTATGGACCAATTTCATGAGCTGAGACCCCAGATCTCATCTACCATGGTGCAGCTCAGAAATCACAGGGTTAATTTTGCCTTGGCACTTTCTGATCCTTTCTTTGCCTGCTAGCTGGTAATGCATGGAGGTTAACTGCTGAATGTGAGTGCCTTGGCTTTGCCGTCGGCATGCCAATTGAAGCTTATATATGTCAATACCTGCACCCAGCACTGATTAAATGTCTTCCTTTCAAGTGCATACAAAGGGTGTTTTTAAACTGTAGTGCGCAGCATTGATCATTACATTATCGCTGTGTTATACTTAATTTCCTCTTCATTTTTCTAGTCAAGCTCTGTGTCATACTATATCAATACTGGTGGCAACATGCTGATTGATTCTTTCTCTCTCGTTTGGCAGGCAAGCACGCTATAGGGAAATCGGGAGACTGCTCGTATGCCATCCCCACAACACTGGATGCTCTTATCCATGTTTGAAAATGGAATTAACCTGGGCTTTGTGATCTTCCGTCCTCCCACATGTTTTGTAGCAAGTAATTAAAAAGCACAGCTGAACAGCATGAAAAGGCCTTGGAAGTTTAAGGGAGTACTGTGCAGAAGGGAAGGCTTTCTGCGGCAGGTGCAAGCGTGCCTGGGCCCTGAGAGTGACACCAGCTTGATTTAGTTTTACTCATGGCAACAACAGAATATTTCTGATGTGTCTTGATAGGCAACTACCAGGGGCTGGAATGTCCCCAACTCTTACTCAATCATGAGAGGAGAGACGGGGGCTGAAGTGCTGGCTGGGGCTTCAGGCCAGGAGAGTGAAGAGTGGTCGTACAATATTCCACTCTTTGAAGAAGTGGGAGGGATGGAGGCAGAGAAGGGAACGTAGCCAGCAAGGCTATGGCTACTATATCCCTGCTCTCCCTGCCAAGTGTCGCAGGAGTTAACCAGACAGAGCTTGGGAGTAGGCTGATCTGGGGGATAGGCTGAAGCAGCTAGTTTTTCCTCCCAGAACAAGGAGAGAGTTGAAGAGAAAGTGTCCCTTTGTGAGAGGCGGTTCCTTCCTAAAGCTTCTCCTGACATGGGCAAGGAGCTGGCACCTTTCATGGGCAAATAAGCCTGTCAGAAAGCTTCCCAGTAGTTTTATCACCAGTTGTTGGCTCATCAGTGATATGTAGCTGGACACCACATCCATTAAATGAAAGACTGCAGAAACACAGTGGTGATTACCTCTCCATGAACCCCAAATGCCAATAAATGCAACCCAGGACAGCTTACGAATCAAAGGGGATAATAACAACAAAACTTTTGCCCATGTGGGCAAGTCCTTTCCTGATATTTAAGATCCATTTCTAACCCATCTGCATCTCAAAACACAGACTGGGATTTCGAGCATTGTGTGATTTAGTAATATGCAGGTTAGCATCTTATTAGCAGCCCAGGGTCAGGGCAGCACACAGAGACATTACCCCAGGGAAAGAACAGGAATTTAACAGAGTCTCACTTTGGTCCCTGCTTCCTCCAAGTTCCAGGGAACGTTTCCTGGTGCAGCTCACTTCCTCTGTGGCACTGACTCAGCTGTGCTGGCTGTAGGGGTCAAACCTTGGCTCTCACGGTCCATCTTCTAAGTGAAAGGAGCCACTTGCAGAGAACACTCTTCACCTTGCATTACAACCTGCAAAACAAGCAAGTCTAACTCAGCACCAATGCGCAGATCTGCTGGGACAGAATCTCTTTGCGAGTCCCTTGTCCCTTGAAGCCAAAAAGTCGCATTCACAAAATGCAATAAATAAATCATACGACTCTTGCTACCACCATCATTTTTTAAACATTTTTAGCACAATGTTCCTAAGTGTGCACCCAGTTGACGTACCTACTCTGTGCAGACCCCATTCCTTATCTGTCATATCTGTGATACCAGCAATATAAGTGGTTGTCGGAAATTAATTAACAAGCCAAGGTCCTAACCATTTTTTCTGATAGGTTCAATTTAGTAATTTGTAATAGCAATTACAGGTTCTATATCTATCACCATTTGTGCTCCCTACATACTAGTAGCACAGATCTGAACAGCGGTGATAACTAAATTATTCAGGGTATATTAATAATTCCAAGTCAGTATAATCAAATTTCTACTGCATTTGATTATGAAGAGTACAAGGGAATAATCACAAGTTTTAAATGGAGTTTACATGATAGCTGGTTGAATAATGGAAACAATTTTCATTAATAATATATTGAACAAATATTGCCCGACAAATACTTGGCATATTATATTTTTAAATGGCATTTGCCAGCTCTACGTACATTAAGATGCAAACAAACAAACATGACCACAAAGGTGAGAAATAAGAAAGCTAAAGTACATATAAATTATATAACCTTAATGTCATTCCTGCCACATGGTAATGACAAAGATGCATACAAAGACAATCTGTTAGTAGTAATGATACAATGCAATTTCTTCTACTTTGTATTGGTTTAGATACTGCAAGAGCTGGACTGTACTGCTGTGCTAGGGTACCCAGTTAAGATCTCATGCTAAAGCCTTGGGATAGGGCAGGGGGGTTTCACTTGGTTTTCTCCTTTTCATGGGAGAAGGGTTTCAAGGAGATGAGGGGAATGCAGGGGACACAGGGTAAAACTCTCACTGGTAAGGCCAGGATTTTGTCCTTCTTTGCAAGAGCGCTCAAGAAAGCGACAAGTACAAATCCCATTGGCTTTCATCAGGGCTTGTGCTGCTGTTCCATAAAGCCCACCTTGCAAAGTAGTCCTAAATTGCTAGAAGCGAACAGGAAAAGTTATGAGGTGGGACAAGCCAGATCCCACTGGTAGTGGCTGGGTAGCAGTAGAAACACGCCATCCTGCAGAATTCCTGCTTGGCTCACCTTCCATGTCGTTGGGGATGGCCACAGAGACTGACAAACACCAAGGGAACTTCATCAGGTTGGAGGCATGTACACGCCCAAACCAAGACAAGGGGGTGGTTGCTGATGGCTTTCACAGGGAGCAACTGTAACAGTACTAAAAGGGGACCCCAGAGAAATCAGTGTTATTGTGAGCCAGTCAATTGGCTCTAGAAGGCCTGGCAAAGATGCTGATGGGGTGCTCGGGTTTGTTTGTGTGCTGAAAGACACAATAGCTGAACTCACCCAGGTACTGCTGTAAAAGGATTTGGGGCTCAGAGAGTGGCTGGACTGTGCTAGGATCTATGGCAGAGACGACTGATCTAGGGAGCACGTGCACTGGGCAAGGAGGGCCTGAGTACTTCCAGGGATAGGTGGTCCAGGTGAAAGACTCAGGCCCAAGCAGTCAGTGAACTCACTGCACAGCTCGCCGCACACTCACGCACCAGCGAGTGCAGGAGACAGTTCCATAGATTTCATAGACATTAGGGGCTGGAAGGGACCTCGTGAGATCATCGAGTCCAGCCCCCCACCGTAGGCAGGAAGTCAGCTGGGATCAAGTGACCCCAGCAAGAAAAACATCCACGTTTTTTGAAAGAGCTCAGAGTAGGTGCTTGGTTCTTACCCTGCAGGAAAAGAGAGTCAGGGGCTCTTGAAACCACTCATCACGTTGGACAGCATTCAGCAGTATATTCAAGTGCCGGTTCCTGAGGATGTTGCATCATTGCTGGGGAATATCCATAGGCAACTCCCCACAGCGGGTTGCCTCAATCTCTGCCATGGGCTGAAACCTCATTTTGCTTGAATAAAAGTATAGCTTTATTGCCAAGAGCAATGCTCGCTCCTTGGAAGACTTCCTGCCACACCAAGGAGGTTGGTGCTGGTCATGTATGTAGGCCATGACCTGGGATGACCTCAACTGACTTCCACCCAACATAGATAAAGCTCTTTTTGCACATTGCAGGTGTTCAGGTACCTGACTGTAATGCTCATGTTGCACAGCCTGTCTATTCTGATAGCAGATATTGTTAGACACTGTTCAGTACAAATAAATAATCATATTTAAATGTCAGGCTCTCACTGGCCTAAAAAGAGGTTTGCATCTCAGAACTGCTACATTAAAAGATTGAAAATAATTATGCGCCATCAATCCTGCCTAAAGATAGGCAGTGTTCCTGAGACACAAGAACAGATATTTTCTCCCTTGCACAGACAGATATAGCTCTCATTTATCATATACTCCAAGGGTCCTACTGTATTTTGTGGCAGCACAAAGAAAGAACTAGTTCCCATCAATATTAGCTGCTGATATTAGGGATGTAATGGAAAAAATGGACCAAAAAACCATGAATACTAGTTCTGCATAACAGAACAATAAAAAGAAACAGCCCTGTAAAAAATGCATAGTCCCGTGTTGTGAAGGTAGCAAAATGTAGGGCCCAGAGTGAATGACTCAGCTTTCCATAGGGATTGTTTAGCTGAAGTGGAGTGGAGATCTAAAGACATATTGGGTGCATCTACAAGTGAAATTAAAGTGAAGCACTAAACTTCAGAGCAGTTTCACAGAGTCAACTGCTCCTGGGTGCAGTTGACACATGTGCCCAGGACAGCAGCACTTTGAGCCAGGGTGGAGCACCCTGGCCTGGCAGGGAGCATGGGGGATGGCCCTCAGGCTCTGGGTGGCAACACTGGGCAGCAGAGAGGCTGGCTGGGGCATGAAGGTCAGGCAGGAGTCTGGCCCTTGGCTGGCTGGGAGCAATTTAAACCTTGTCTACATGTGTGTTTAACTACATGTAATGACCCCGCCATAAGACTGTACTGTCCCCAACAGTACTACCTTAGCGCAGAGTTAAGTAATTTACTGTGCCCTAATACCAGCATATGTGTAGACTGTGATGCTTTACTGTGGAGCTAATTAGTCTACTCAGCAATAAAGTGAACATGTAGATGCAACCACTGGGACAGCTGGTGTAGGTCACTCTAGCAGCATTGATCCAGTGAAGGTACCTGATTTACACCACCAGAAATGTTAGTTCACTGTGAGGAAAGACTTGGAGGAAGTTTCATGTGAGTTACTTGCATCTGAAACATTACAGTGCATGAATGAAAGCATGGTGACATGTTTATAGATTGAAATAAACACCAAAGATGGCAAAATTTCAGAGCAATGCGGCAGCTGAAAGAGCTATTGTAATCCGGAGATACAGAAGCATCCAAACGGAAAGAAGCGGAAAGGAGTGATTTTACTTCTACATAATGCCCTGGTAAGACTAATGCTGGAGTACTGTGCATAGTTCTGGAGTCCATATTTTTAAAAAGGATGTCAGAAAAATTGGAACAGATGTAGAAAAGCACCACAGTAATGACTGGAGGGCTGGAGGCACAATACCTTACAGCAGAGGCGGGCAGTTATTTTGAGCGGAGGGCCGCTTACCCAGCTTTGGCAAGCTGTCAAAGGCCACATGGGTAACCCCATCCCTTGGCAGGTGCCCTGCCCCCTGGTCACCATCTTGGGACCAATGTCCCAGGGCCAGCACAGGCTGGCAGGGGTCTGTGGAGTTGGGCTGGGCTGCATCAGCAGGGAGAGGATGGAGCTGGCCTGGCTCCATAG
This sequence comes from Crocodylus porosus, assembly GCF_001723895.1. Classification (NCBI taxonomy): domain Eukaryota; kingdom Metazoa; phylum Chordata; order Crocodylia; family Crocodylidae; genus Crocodylus; species Crocodylus porosus. The sequence continues at coordinate 35,519,636 of NW_017728915.1, read as the reverse complement.
AGCCCCTGCTGGCCAGGACCCTGTACCCCTACCGTCCTGCTCTGGGCCCTGCAGGTGCTGGCCCTGGGACCCCAGTGTGGGCCCCACACTCCTGCTCACTCCCAGTGCCTACCAGCCCCACAGTACTGTGGGGGCAGCATGCAGCTGTGATCCCACACTCACCGGAAGGTAATGAGCTGGTGCTGAATGCCAGGAAAAGCGGTCCCTCACCCGCCCTGTGGCTGGTGCTCCCTGCTGCAGCCGCTTGCAGCCTGCACAGGGCTGTCCTGAGCAGGCACAGGCGGCCCCAAGCAGGCTGCAAGCAGCTGCAGAGCAGGGCGCCAGCCACAGGGTGGGCATGGGGCCGCTTTTCTTCCCCACCACACTCAGTACCAGCTTGTAACCTGCCCCCGCTGCCAGCCTGGGCCCTGCCCCCCTGCTTGCCATACCTGGCAGTGTTTGCTGCTGCTGCCCACCCAGAGCTCGCACGCTAGGCAGCACAGAGGTGGTGTGTGTGTGTGTGTGTGTGTGTGTGGGGGGGGAACAGGCAAGCCCTGCTGTTGTAGGAGCCTGCCAAGCTTCCCCTGGGCCCTACTGCCCCTGGGTCCTGTCATTTTTTACAAGAACCAAGGACAGATCAATATTAATTTTCTAAATTTTTAGGGGCCCTGCAGGCCAGATAGAATGATCTCACAGGCCAGATCCGGCCTGCAGGCCATATTTTGCCCACCCCTGCCTTACAGTAAATGTCAAAAGAAAATTGAGGGGTTACCCAATAAAAGTGTATTAGTACTTTAACAGGAAGGAAGTGTTGGGCACTAAGGAGCTCTTTAATGTAGTGCAGACAGATATTGAAGTAATAGCTGGAAACTGAAGTCAACCAAATACAAATTATAAATTAGGAAAAACTGTTTAATGTGTGATGACTCATGGCTGGGACTAACTGTAGCAATCTGCGTGAGTCTTGGAAAGAGAAGCATAGTTGAGATGCTCAGGTTATCCTAGACTCTTTCAAACTTTTGAAAACTGCCTTCAGGAAAATGAAAACACACTCACACCCACCTTACCCCATCACCCTGATATCTGTTGTTAAAGACCAAAATATCTTATATCCAGTCACTGCTGGCATCAGCCTGGCCAGCCCCTCACAGCCCTTACTTCAGGAAAAGCCATGTGATTCCATGGAGCAGGTTGAAGTGCGGGAGATGGGACTATCAACATCTTCTGAGTAATTATTATGCTTACTGTTCCACTGGCAAAATATCAAGTCTTTCTGAAAAATAATATCCTGATGTACTCCCCCATGCACACACAATTTATTAGCCATCCCTTCTGCCTTGCCTGGCCAACCAAGCTTATGAAAAAAGAGTTGTACGCTATCTGCTTCCTATTTACTCAGAGGTTTTTTTTTTAAAGCAATTTTAGTGACAAGCACTAATGTTCAGGATGCAGGGCCCTGTTTGCACTTACTTCTCTGTGATATGTGATTGCTCTGTTTACTCTATATAAGATTGTTCAAACTATCCTCACAGAAGGAGTAAAATCCAAGTTGTCTTTTTTTTTTACACATATTTAATTCCAAGATGAACAATGTGCATATTGAGTTTCTTATTGGTACCAGAGCGTTCGCTGTGGAGCAGAATAAAAGCTGTGCATAGAGCACATGTTTTCAACGCCACATTTACAACTTGAAGAAACTTAAATTTTTAAAGGAGGCTGGGGGTGAACATGGGTATTTGATTAAGTGGATTCAATTTAAAGCTGCCTGGCTAACAGGTTTTATGAAGTGCCTGTAGCCAGAGTGAAGATCTCCATTGCACCCATCCTATAATCTGTATGGTGAAAATGTAAAGTCATTTTATCTGCTTAAGCTGCCAACAAGGTACTGAATAATACCAGCTGCAAAGCAGTCAGCTGCAAGGTTTCAGGAAGCATGAGTCAGGACAGAAGGGGAAAAAGGAAGAAGAGCTGTTCTGAACTGGTTCCTTATGAGTCCTGATTGGCTGTGCGTCCCACTCCTGCAGTAGAGCAGCCAATCAGAGAGACAATTCCCCCAGGCAGGATTGGAATTTGCAAGTGGGGTCTAGAGCAGAGGCGGGCAATTATTTTGGGTGGAGGGCCACTTATCAAGTTTTGGCAAGCTGTCAAGGGCTGCATTTACCTTTCTGGCACAGGGAAGTAGGAACAGCCCCACAGTCCCAAGCCAGAAGCCTCTGCTAGACAGGGTCTTCTGGTTGGGGAGGCAGGGCTGGAGGGGCCTTGCTACTGGGTCCTGCTGCCAGCTTCCCCTGGGTCCTATTGCCCCTGGCTTCTGTCATCTTCGACAAGCATCCCAGAGCAAATAAATATTATTTAAAAAAAAAATTTAGGGGCCCCGCGGGCTGGATAGAATGGGTTGGAGGGCCGGATCCAGCACCCAGGCTCTATTTTGCCCACCCCAGTCTAGAGCATCTCAAAAAACTCAGGAGAGTTGGCAACCCTGCCATCATGATGGTATCTGATCCATAAGAAAAAGGGGATACTGGCAGGCCCAACTGAGTGGATCATTCCCATTTGGCAAAGCACTTGCCTACTTTCAGCCACATGCATGTACTTAAGATAAGAATACACTTAAGTGCTTTGCTGAAGAGCAGCGGGTTTAAGCACATGCCTGCTATTTTGCTGAACTAGACTCCTATTTGCTAATTTAACAACTCACAAACAGAGGAAAGAAGGGGCCATTATTAAAGCCACTATTTTCTGTGGTTCTTTAAAAACTCTCTCTCACGAGCTTCTGTGCATCACACATATTGTCTGAATTTCTCTTGACATGGCATAAGCATCCAGTCTTTTGGCCAGGGAAATAAAGAACAAATAATTTATCACAGAAATGTGGGAGGCCAAGCACGCAGGTTGTAAACTAATTCTGTGCAAAATCTGGAGAACCAGCTGTCCTGATCTTGTGATGTAGAATGTTATTTATTGTTGATGCAATATGCTGACATGCTAATCTCGCTGGTTAGCAAAAGGACAATGAATAAGGAGGAATTATTTTGTCGTGGTTACTTCTCAAGAGCCCTTCTCCTAAGATACATAATACTCCATAGACTCTTAGACTCTTACAATATGTTTTGCTAGGATACAGAAGTGTAGAGAACAGTACAGAATGAGGAGTACACAGCTCAGCACTGTAAAACAAAGAGGACAGAGTTGCACATCTTATTTTAAACAAAGAGATCATTTACTATGAAATGCAGACACCCGTGGGATGAAAACCAACACCTCAACAATTTGGGACAGGAAATGAAGAAGTAATCTGCACAAAGAATTAGGGAGGCTAAATGTGCTAACCCACATTTGACTGGAGTATTGCAGTTAAGAGTCATTCATTCTTATCATGACTGAAAAATCAACAAATGCTGTATTAATTAATTGCCAACTGATTCTGGAGGTGGGATTTTACAAGGGAATTTAGCATTGAATTAATTCTGCTGATATTGAAGGAAACTGAAACTTTACAAAGGACTTTATTAGGAGCAAGGATAGACCAGTTCTAAGCATTGATAGCTAATATCACATTTCCAGATTTTCTGCAAAGCTTTTATAATTAGCCCTAGACAAAGAAATATTGCCATACCCACTGCCCTCTTTGCCTTCTCTTCCCGGATTCCACACTCATTCATTTATTTTCTAGCTCCCAGCTGTCTTGACTTGAAAAGAATGTTTCTATCCCGGTTTTAAAGAGTTTAGTGGAGGATATGTAACAAAATACAAGTAGTGGGGGGGGGAGGGGTTCCCTTTAATCTTGACTTGGGATACAAAGTTGTATTTCACCATTCCTAATTTATTTGTAGAAGTTTTTTCTTTTAACTTAATAATGGCAGACAAAGAATCATGGCAGAGCGGGCACTGACAGTAATTAGCTATTCTCCTCCATACACAGAGAAAGTATTTCTTATAATTAACTACATCCAGCTTTGTCTGTTAGGAGCAATGGAAATACCAATGAACCTTCTAAGGAGATCATCAAGGAAAATTTGTTCGGCTCCAGGGAATTTAAACCACTAGGGTAATTTTTTTTAACCCTAACATCAGCTTAAATATTCAGCACGAGTACATCTGATATGTGCAGAGAGAATGAGTAAGGAATGCTTTTTTCATATTACTGGTAATTTTTATATGGAAGGCCATGGTATATCAGCTGAAATGACCTTGCCATTTTTATATATCCAATTGCAGAGTTGAACAATGGCTTGAAAAAGAAATAGCAGAGCTCATATTTGGTCAAGGCAGAAGCAGCAGAGTTTTCTGGACAGATATATATAGATATGTATAGATACATAGATATATATATAGATATATCTGTAAGAGACAGTGGAAGTAAGGTGGAGAATGAGAAAGCCAACAATAAAAAATGAGCAGTCAGAATATTTAAATTAAGCAGTAATGACCTTGGTACAAGGCAATTCTTAGGGATTAATGACTGGCTGGAGGAGATGACAGGCCAACATGTCTCTTCTCTGCTTAAGCCCCCAAACTCCTACCAGTTTGGCTACACCACAAAAATGTTGTTAGCACCAGCCACTGGCAGCTAGTAATGATTTAAAGCACTGTGTGCTGGAGGCATGTTCTGAGCCTCATCTATACTAAAAACCTTTAGCAATGATTTTCACAATAAAGTGTAGCAAGAAAAAGGCCTCTCTGGAAAGCTGTGGGTCATCATTCAGATCTGATACATGGCACTACAGAGGGCAACTATTTCGGGCAGAGAGCTGCTTACTGAGTTTTGGCAAGCCATTGAGAGCTGCTTGACAGGCAGCCAGGGGCAGATAAATATTAATTTTCTAAATTTTTAGGGGCCCTGCAAGCCGGATCTGGTGGGCCGGATCTGGCCGTGGGCCGCATTTTGCCCACCCCTGCACTACGCATTAAATAGAAATCACCTTGAAGCCCATTGGAGTCTAGCTTATGATGGGCTTTTTAGCAAAACACCAGAGAGTCATTTTTAACTGGTGCAAGCCAAAGCCAACCTAACTTGTGTCATTTAAAAAAGGCTGCAATAGTAGCCTGGTACTCCCTTTACTTTCAGACTGGGATTAAATATTATCTTCTCCTTTCTCTAGCTGGAATCTCATCTCGAGTGCATCAGCTGGTGTACCTTTGGGATGTAAACCAGAAATTCTTCAATATTTAATTAGCATCGGGCAGACTGTATAATCTAGTAGGTGTGTCTACACGTGTCAGTATGGCAACGTTGTTACTACACCAAAAGGAAGTACTAAATCACGGTGCAGTAACAACCCATACTGCGCTATATGCCATATGGCCATAGCGCGGTGCTCTAATCGGGGAGCACATCACTACGGCGAAGTAACTGCTGGTCACGTATAGATGCCCACAGATGCTATACTGTCGTAGTGCATTGCTACGGCAATATAGGTTCACATGTAGATGCCCCCACAGAGTCCTCCCAGGAAATGCTGGTAGATTCGGTCTTTTTTCCCTCCCATACTATATAACGCGAGCCCAGGACTTTAAAACACAGATGGCTCAATCCTGAAACATGCTAAGCAATTCCTCAAGCTGCCAAGGGCATATGATTCCCAGTGGCAGTCAAAGGCATTTAGCAGGATCAAACTCTTAATTGACAATCTTTTAGGCTGAGAGGAAGGCTGCCTTAATTAATGAGATAAAACTGTGAAGACATGGACTTATCAATTTACCTGTTAAACCATCAGGTAACTTTATTGTGCTGCTCCCCCCCTTGAACTGCTCAGATAACTCCCTGACTCAACTAATTGGGTTCAAAATGCACACACTGCAAAAAACAGTAAAGCCTGACTTTTCCTGTTAATATACCTGCAAATAATAACCTCAAGTAAACCAGATGCACCTGCTGCTGCTTAACAACAGGAGCACCCCAACACGTACTTCTACACACTTAGATATGTATTTATCCCATCTGTCATCATCTAATTAGCTCAGAGATGGAAGCAAGGAATATTGTACGCTAAGAGCAAAATCCCCACGTTCAAAAGTGATTTAGGCAAGGAAGGCCCAATTTTCAAAGGTTCTTCTGGCACTTCAGGATGCTAGTAGGTACCTAACGGGAATTTCCAAAGCACCTAAGCAGGTTATAACTGCATATAATTCCCACTGAAAATCGGATTCCATGGCCAAGATCCTTCAAGGTATTTAAGCATCTTACTCCTTTGATTTCAAGCAAGAAATCCTTGAGGACTGGTCCTATACTATAGCTGTTTAGGCACCTAAAATGCAGATGGGCAGGTAGTGGGATGTATGGAAGCACCAACTCCTATGTGTTTCAATGGAAGCTGGGCTCCTGCGTATTTTAGGGAATCCTACATTGGGGCACCTTTAGAAACCTAGCTCTAGGTCACTCTGGGGAGTTAGCTTTTCAAAGTCCAGTTGCAGTGTCTCAACTTATTAAACAGTGTGCCATTAACGTTTGCTTGTGGCTTTTGGCAAATCTAAGATTCATGAAATACAACTGAAAAACAAGCAATGTGTTGGTTAGATTTTTCTTCTTTGATGTGGGCTTGGTCCCTACTCTCCTGGCTTGGCTCTCAACAGAATATTCCCTCATGTCTCTTTAATGTAGGAGCTCGTTAGGAAAGTACCGAGCAAACTGGAAATTTTGATCCCATGTTGTGTTTTCCACAAGTAGCCGCATCTTATGATTTAAAAAAAAAATCCCAGGGAAATGTTCACTCCCAGGACAATCTGTTTGTTTCTTCCAGTCCAAATATGATCATGTCACCAGGATGAGAGCAATTAGCCCAGTTTTGCTAAAGGGCTAACACTGCGCTCTTTGCTGGGCCCCTTGCAATGCACAGCAGCATCTATATGACCTGAGAGTGCTCAGCACTTGTGTAAATGAGGCCATTGATAAGCGAGGTCCATCCTGCAGGTTCTCATTTACTGTGTTGGCAGATGTAGCAGTCCACACTCTGTGGATGAGAATTATTCTCAATGAGGTCCAATCCAGTTGCCGACAGGCTTTATAGAGCCTGATCTGAGGTTCTCACCATCTCACTGACATCACAGAAGCTGCAGAGAAAGCGAATCCTCCTTTATCCCTCTGATCTGTAAAACTCCCTTTGCTACAGAAGCTTTCCCCTCAAACCCCTATTAATTAGACAAGTTGAAAACTGATCATCCACATTTAATTAGCACCACAAAATTACAACATGTGACTATGGGGTGACTGCTTTTTCTTGGAGCTTTAATGAGATGCCCTCTGGAAGGCTTATAATAATTAATGGGGATCGCAGCCTCTCTGTTCCATAACATAGGTCTCCACTTTTCTGTCAATAAAATGTCAAATGCAGGTGGGATCCATAAAGACCAAAATGTTTTAGTCTGAGGCATTCTTCGTGAGCCATGAACAGAGCTCCTGTGATTTAGATATTACTCCGTGGGGGGATTGAGTACTCACGATTCTCATGGATGTCAACTGAGCCATTCGTTTGCTGAGCCTGGCATGGAGAACGTTATGTCACCGTTCCTAAGCACATCTGTTTCCAGAGGAAGCAAACGAAGGCAATCAGCAGTGCTTTGCTATCTCTCTGCTTGAGTCTCTTCTGCGTGCAAAATCTAGAGAAGCAGCAGAGCACTGGCAGGGGCCACTCACTTCTGGAACAAGCCAGAGAGGTCTGGGCTGTTCTAACCAGTGTTGCCAGGTCCTGAATCAGAAATTATCATACTGGAAGCTCAAAATTATTGTACTTCCTGAAAAACTACTGCACACAGAAAAATTATGCAGATGAGTTTGCAAATACGTCTTCTTCTTATTTACTTGATATTGCCCACTTTGAGTTGCCAGACAGCGAGTGAGATCAAAGTCGAAGTGTGTCTTTATTTTGAGGCAAGCCTAAGAAAGTACTGATAGCAAACCCAAAAGTTGGTTAAGACTCTCTGAGAGTAACTTGGGTTCTGCGTATGTTGCATCAATGAGCTGCCTCCAAAATTATTGTACATTTTGAACACTTTTACTGTTATTGATCGTACATCATACAAGTCGAAATTATTGTGCAAATAATAATAATTATCGTATACCTGGCAACACTTGTTTAATTGACACCAGTGGTGCAGCAAAGTGGAAGTCCCCATACCCTTTCCTTTCTCTGCTCTTCCTCCTTAACTGTAAGGGAGCCAGGCACCAGCCAGCTCAAGCAGCGCTATGCCAGGGAAGTTCCTCCTTGAAAGGGGAAGTTTTGGCTATTTACAGTCAAAAACTGTCCTCTTTGGGCCCTTTGCATGGTGCAGAAGCTGACAAAAGAGTACATGCCACAATATGGGAAAATCTTTTGACTATTCGGTTGGTTGTGGCCCTCATCCATGCAGATGCATGAGGCCAAACCTATTGTTCTAGCACAGAATTAGGACTGTTCTCTGTACATAACAGTGTAACTAGCTCCACAATATAAGCCTCTGGCTTTTCCTGACTCCTACGGGTTCACAAAAAGAACTATTCTCCTACCATTTGTCATTAATTTTCTCTTGCACAGAGAGAAAAAAATTGCTCCTTTTCTTTTTCTTTGCAGTCCTGTCCTGATGTGAGTTACAGTGTCAAATATTTACTTTTAAAAGAGTTTTAAACAATTGCAAACAAGACTTTTTTTTCCTGATTGTTCAGGCATTTCTCTTAATGAACCCTGAGAAGAAATTACTCCATCTAACAGATAGCTAGCAAGTACGATTTATGCCGGTCAACCCTTCAGTGTTTGATCAATACCTCCAAGCATTTACCATACCAGAAGACGGATGGCAATTTAAAGCAGCCTGTGCGTTGAATATTGAATAAGGAGAAGGATATAGTATCTCATCTACTGCAGAGTACTGCCTTCAGGTCAAGTTGTAGGACCTGGACTACACTGTGAGTAATTCCTACTGTTTGTATTGATACGGTACTTGCATGATTTTATTACATAAAAGAAGTCATCTATCTCACTGCAATGTTACTTCATCACATTAACCATTCACTGAAGTGCCCTTTATAAGAACAGCTTAAATAATGCAAATCTTGTTCAAAAATTTCAAAAATACTGCAAAACATTTTCACTTCTGTACAGTCTAAACATGTACTCAGTACTCATCTCGGATGTGATAAGTGTCAGGACACAGTCCCACGAAGTATAAAGTGCCACAAAGCCCCACTGAAATCTAAAATGCCAATGATTTTTCACACCTAGAGCTGTGTGTATAACTGATTTATGAATTTGCAGCAGGTCTGGAAAATAATCTTAAAAAAAAATCAAAAGCCTTTCCATCTGGGGGGGCAGGGGGCAGGTAGTAAATTTAAAAGAAGAAAAGTTTCAGGTGATATAAAACACTTTGTTAGAAATTTGTTTTTCTTATTTTCAAACTTTTAAAACCATTTTTAAAAAATAAAATTGAAGTAAATTCCTATTCTATATCCGTTTGTGGACTGTTTTTAAAGTATGCTGATTACCCAGGGTCACAGACTTCTACATGTCCAGGACTATGTACTAGTACTGTGGCAACTGCTTTAACAACAAAGCAGTTACTAATAGTGTCATCAGGTGGTCACTATACCTACTGGGCAGCTGACAAAGTTACTGTACAGTAGAATAAGTGTGGGCATATAGGTGGAAAATATTATAGATTTAGGAAGAGCAGAGCTAAAGACTGCAGTGGCCTTCTTCTTTTTCTCCCAACTCAACCAAAGGTTTGTGATCAGCATAGTTTTCTTGGTGATGCCCAACAGCAGAACTCCTTCCTACTGTACCATGAATTCTAGAAAGCAAGGCTCATATCTTTCCAAAAATCCATTCCCTGTCAGTAACAAGAAAGGCTCAACATCAGTGACTGTAGACCTAGTATTCAGATTAAACCTAATGCGCTAAGTAAATGAAGAAGCAGAAGACGCAGTCAGTCAACAGCAAGAAGGGATGTCCAAGGGAAAAGCACTGAATGTGCTGGTGTTATTTGTGTCTCCAGGCTTCACCCTATCCTGATACCTTCCTGCCTCTACTCCCCAGCTCCTATGGGTGACAGAGAAGTTTCCTTACTCCCAGGAGCACAGCTTCAGCCATTTTGCCTCCGCCCTCATTTCACACGGCCAGAGAAGAATGAGGTCCTTGGGATCTGGTACAGGACATGTGACAGGGCAAGAGTTACTAAGGGAGAAATCTAGATCTCACTTAACTTTCTCTTTGACATGCAGTGACTAGAGCTCAGCTTTAGTTTTTGAAAACATAACCAATTAACCATTACCAATTGGTCCTATTCTGGTACAAATCAATTTCCAATTTATTCAAGTCTTAATTTTCCTTTTCCTATAATGTTTAACATGGTTTCAGTTAAACATTATTCACATGATTCATGAAACCCAAGTGTTCATTTTCCCCTTGACGGTTGTTTTCTAATTACAGTTCTTTGTTTAACATGTCCCAATCTCATGTATATTTGAAAACCTCCTAGGAATGTTTCCCCTGTCAGCCTTACGGATGTGTTCTGTTTGTTCCACTTCCCAGTCATTTCAGCCGTTAGCTATCCCAGCTGTAATTGACTTATTAAAATTTCATTTTCCAGGTTTCAATTGAATTTGTGGGCTTCAATAACAGAGAATCTAGGGGGGAAAAAGGGAATTTGTGATCTTAAATATAAAATGGTATCTTAAACTTTCCAAACCGTGCACAATAAGGTGATGGCACCTGTCACAGATGATGGTTAATATTCATGTGCTGGGATGTTCTGAATGCTACAAAGGACACTGGATAAAATCTGATATTCTAGGTTTCAGATAACTGGGGATATATTTAATGTAATTAACATACAGGAGGTGACATGCTCTTATTTCAGGTAACAGGATATCTTGGATGATGGAGGCTCGGTTAACCAAAACGCTGCTGCACAGTACATGCGCTGTCCTGCCACTCTTACATATGTAAGAAGTGCCCTGTTGGAAATCTTCCTGCTAAATTCACATCCGGGATTAGCCCACTGGCAAAAACTGCTTCTGCAATAGCAAGGGTCACTTGAAGCACTTTGGAAAACTGCAAATAGGTCGGCTTCAGTGTATCATTTGACCATGACTCTGACATATATAGTCCGGTCATTCTGCACTGTATTTTAAAGGGATGTTATTAGCTATTTTTCAAGCAGGCTTTGTAAGGTCCCTTGATGTTAAGAAACTCAAGAGTTCCTTTGCACACTCTAAAGCAGAGGTTAGCAGTGCATCAGGAGTGGTAGGCCACAATTACCCAGCACAGTCCGAGGTGGGCCAGCCCTTCCAACCTGGCCACTGACACTGTGCAGCTGTGGTGCAAGCAAAGCCCAAAACACTGCTGAAGCCTCCAGCTGGCAAAAGCCCTGGCTTTGTGGGCAGGGTAGAGTGGCTCTGGGCCATAAATTGATGGCCCTGGCTCTGAAGGGCGTCAGGTGTCTAAACACTTTGCCATGAACAAGGCAGAGAGAGAATGCAACCAACTGCTGTTCCTTCGTTCTGATCACTTGTGGACATGATCGTGAAAGGATCATTATCTCCAACTCTCCTCTCATACCCATTTTGCCTCCATTCTCTCTTACAAAGGAAAAAATAATGAATACAGTGAAAGAATATAAGTTCATTTTAAAAGTTTGCCGCTGGTTAGATGCAACACGTAAGTGGTAAGGATAAAGGCCACCTTACCATATTAAGAAATCTAAGCATCATGTGCAAGATATTTGGACTGACTTAAAAATCTTATGGCTATTTGGAATCATATCTGGTCTGACTTCCAACTGGAAAAAAAAAGGTCTAGAAGGTCTGGGGACATTTTATGCCAGCCTTGAATGAGCTGGGACAATGGAGAAAGCTGGTAAAGCTTCTCACATATGCCAAAACGAACAAGCCAAGTCAAGCATCACACAGGAACAAAAATCAGCTGTTTTGAGTAAAGCAGACATAGATTTATTTACAATGGCTGCAAAAAAAAAAAAAAATCTAGGCTTGTCCTAGCTCATTATTCTCATTTCTCTGAGATGGTCTGACTGGAACTACTGCAGCTGAACTGCTGATTGGGCATATCAAATCCATTTTTGCTAGTCATGGTTTGTCTGACACGCAAACGTCTGACAACGGCTTGCACTGGAGTTTAAGCCATTTGCGACGGAGTGCAGCTTAAACATGTAAACATGGACCCATTATCTGGAATCCAACAGGCTGGTGGAAAACACTGTTGAGATAATGAAGCACTTATTGAAAAAGGCTGCAGTTAAATTAATCACTGTTAAATTACAGAACCCTGCAGACGAAGATCGAGTTGTCACCGGCTGACATTTGTTCAACAGAGAACGGGAAGCAAGCAGGCCTGGGCTGTTAGAAATGGAGGTCAGAATCAATGGGGAATTGCAGAAGTATTAGAGACAGGAGGCAAACCAATAAGGTGTGATGATTTGGTGCCCCAGGAGCTGCTGCCATTTAAAGAAAGTGACACCATGGCCATCTCTGCTTGAAAAGTTACTGCATCCTCAGATGCTCTGCACTGCGAAGGCTGCCTCTGAAATGACAACAGGCCGACCTGCAGGGTGAGCCCGTCATTTCAGACGTATGGAAACATACTGCGAAGGACCACAGATGCCTTTTCCAATTCCTTGCTGAGTTGACCACAGGGCAACAATAGCAGGTGAGAGCACTGAACCTCAAGACCTGGCACAATCGGGATGAACGGACTTACCACCACCTGGCAAGTGCTGTTGATGTCTCGGAGTGGACTCATCAATCCATGAGGCATTGTGAGGCTCAACAGCAGAGAGGCTAATGGAACAATATTAACAAATTGAGTTCATACATTGGTTATAAAGTATTTGACATTCTGTATTGTGTTAATGTTGCTTTATTGTTAGTATCATGTTTGTCTGGGGAAGGAGCTGTAGAGAACTCTGCCTTCAAGAGGTTCAGGCAAGAAACAGCTGGTACAGGCAAACAAGGTTCTTTGGGTAACTGATATCTTTTATTAGACCAACTCAAATAGTTGGAAAAATCCTCCGTAGCAAGCTTCTGGGTTTAAATGCCCATCGTCAGGCTGAGGAAGCATCTGCGGTTGGTGCATGCTCTCAAATTCACACATCAAACCCTTGGACAGGCTTTGGATTCACTGGTGTGCCTGAACACAAATCTAACTTATTGTCTTTCTGTTTGGCATCACTTGGGACACATACAGGTAAAAACAAAAGACATTAGGCTGAGCAGTAATCAGAGTCAATTAAGTGTAACTATCTTATAGTTTTTAGCAAAGACTTTATATTATTTTTCCTCTTCTGTATAACTGCTGTGCAGCACTCTCACATTTATGTAACCTTGAAGTTGACTGTTAATCAAAGTGAACGCTTTGTACTTTTCTCCACTGGCATTAAGCTACACATGCGCATTCTGTAAATTTCATTTCTTATCTAGAAGTGTCATTTCTGCA
>NW_017728915.1:35405439-35505909 GCF_001723895.1 Crocodylus porosus | reverse complement strand
TCTACTTGTGCCAACTCGGCAAACCTCGAGGGCGGCTAAGAGCTACCTCAATTCCACTCCGCGCGCTCGTACAACTCCGCAAAGCCCGCGGCTCCCCTAAGCGGTGCTGGAGCCGCTAGCCCGGCATTTTGCCACATTAAGTAAGCAATTGCCTAAACAGCATTAAAGAGATCGATAGGAAACAAAAAGGAACCAAGTTTTGCCACAAGGATATACAGCAGAAGGACAAAATCATGTCTGCACAGAAGAAAGCGCTGGGCAGACAGAGAAACAGTTTTATGCAGCGCATCTACACAGATGCTTAGAGATCTTGATAGAAAGGGATGGATAAGGAGCATTAGCGATAGACCATGCAATTCAAATGACAATCACAACCCCAGTTTGGTAAACATATCCTTTAAAAAAAAAAGGGGGGAATTATTTTTTCTCCATTCTTCAGAGCAAGAAACTGTAATCAATTTAGGAAACAACCCACTCACAGATAATGAATCTGGTATTACTTTACCACTGTTGTGATGGTCACCTCCCTAGTGGAAATCCCCATGTCTTCATTTTATGATGGCTTAAGTTGGAGAAGATGCTATTAATACAGCACAGCAGCCTGCAGTTGCCTGGAAGGTGCCTTTTGAAGATCATGCGAAGATAATGAGAAACATCCTGCACTTGCAGGCTCATCACACATTTGTTGGCCAGAGTTAACTAGAATCTCTCTTCACAATCTCTTAGCTACAAAAAATGCTGGCTGTTTTACAAAAGAAAACTATCAATGAGCTAAGGCATCTGCCTCCAGCGGGCCTGTGCCAAGGAAAGCTTCTCCTGCGTCTTCTTCCATCGTGAAATCTTATCCCATGAAACTTAGTAGCACCTATCCTTAGACCACGGACTGGAGATGTGTCTGGCATGAATTGCATCTGCTCTAACTGCTCGAATTTTCTCCTAGTTTCTTTCCTACACACAATCTGCCATAAATCCCCAAATATATTTTCAGTTAATCATCAGTCCCTTACATAACATTTCTGACTTTCACTGCAAACCCATAACGCCGCTGTCCCTATAGCTAGCCCTCGTCAGAATCCAGATTACCTGTAAATGCTTGCAAAGCAGGCTTAACTGCTCATTTGTGGTCACCTCCAAAATTAAATAACCAATAAATAAATAAAGAAATAAAAGGTGGAGGATTGCTTCAGATCAAATCATTTGGAGCCTAGAAAATATGTATGCTCTCACCAATTTGTGAAGGTCTTTCTTAAGTGCATAAGAGAGACTATGACATCTCCCTATGGGCACAGCTTTTGTTAGAAGCAGCAGGATTATGGCTAAGCTTAATGCTTTGCAAAAATAAATGAATAAAAATTTAACATCTTCACTTCTTCCTAAGAGATTTTGCCACTCCTCACTGGTTACAATTAATACTCTGCCTCTTACTCCCCAAAACAGGGCTTATTGTCTGAAAAGAAACCCTATGGATGCCTTTGCATTTCATATCCTGCTTCCAGCTGCAACAGCACCTCTGGCTTCAGAACTACCATATTTTCCTGTATATAAAACCCCCCAGTATAGCATACACCCTATTTTTGAAAGGCATCATGAAGGAAAAAAACACCAAAAAACTGGTTATAGGGTTATAGGGTTATGGCTGCACAGAGGCTAATCTTCAACTCACTCAGCCTCCCTTTCCTGCATAACTAAAGCCCTAGATAAAGCCTGGTCTCCATGGGTGGACCTCTGAGCTTTAAAAGAGCCAGACAGTGGGTCCAACTGCACAGTTACTGCGCGGTAACTGCCATTATTTTGAAGGCCTGGCAGCACATGGGTTGTTTCAGGCCCTACTGAGCAGTAGCAATGAACTAGTTGTTGCTACTGCAAAATAGCATCGAGTCAGGGATTGTGCCCGCCAACACTAGGTCACCGTAGCATCTTGTGTAGATGCGCTCCCTGTGAAATAGATGGCACAATCCCCCTAAGAAAGCTGAGCTTCATTAGTAATCAGAACTCATGGTAGAGCTCACATCTTTTATTAGACTAATTGGAGTTTTGCAACCAAAAAAAAAACTTTAATTGCAAGCTTTTGATTGCAAGCTTGCAATTAAAGACATTTTTTTGTTGTTGCAAATATCTACTTAGTTTAATAAAAGATACCACCTCCACCACGGGTTCAGATTCCTTTTTTCTCTAGATCAATATGGCTGCACCCCAGATACCTGTGCTTCATTCGTGGTACTTCCAGACCCTTAAAAAGGTGAGATTTCTACAACCTATTGAAATGGCAGTCGTTGCTCAATTTTGCAGGCCTGTTTTAGGGAATTTAAAATACAGATGTTAGAGGTAAGGGAACACAGGGATACGTGGAGCACAGACCCATGCAGTGACGAAAGATGGGTGTGAACTTGACAGTGCCATGAATTGGCCCTTGACTCCATCAGCTGCCTGAAGAGCAATCCCAGGGCTGCTGCCCAGAGGGATTGCTTCTAAATGGGGTAAAAATTAAAAAACAAAAACAACCCCCCCTTGCTGGCTTAGTAGGCCACCCCCACATTTAATTCTTATTTTATTTGGAAGAAGGGCTGATTGGTAGGAATGCGTGTGTCTACTAGACAATACGGTAGACATCCCTTTCTTTTGTACTCTCTGAACTGCGGGGACTACATTCCCCACAATGCCCCTCGCACCGGGCCAGGACAGGAGGGGAGGAGCGCTCTCCTCTCGCGACATTTGGGCGCGGCCCGGAAGTGCCCGCGACTTGGAGACAGGAGGGGGACGCGGCGCGCAGTGACTGAACCGCCGCCATGGCCGAGACCGATCCCAAGACCGTGCAGGACCTGACCGCAGTGGTAAGGCGCCTACCTGGGGCCGCGGCCGTGGGCGCCGCCTCTGGAGCGCGAGCTGCGCGGGGCGGCCGTTAAGGGCGGGGCCGGGCGGCCATTGGAGGCGTGGCCTGGGGGATAGCGTCAGTAGCGGTGGTGCGCATGCGCATTGCGGGCTGCCAGGGGACAAGGGTCTGGAGGGGTGACGTCAGAAGCTGTGTTGCGCATGCGCAATGCGGGCTGTCAGGGCACGAGGTGCCTGCTACTGCTCCCCACTGGCAGGGCGGAGGGGAGGCGGGTACCACAGCATAGGGGAGGAGGGGGGCACTGAGTTTGAGTCTCCCTCGAGGCAGCCACCAAGTGCAGCATCAGGAAGCCGGGCCCCCCAAAAGCCCAGCACCATCTGTACAGGGCTGGATGTGGCCGCCTGGCCCATGTTTTCCAGCTGGCCGGCAAGCTGGATGCTCGGCTCTACCATCTGGATTTGGGGTTGAGCACCGCCATCACAGAGCTCGAGCTCCCTCGTGCGTCTCGGCGTCTCCTTGCTGGCGTAGCGGTGGGGAGGATTGGGCTGCCCCACGGCTTCGAGCAGGGTTGTGGAGCTGCCTGGCCGGCGGTTCTCAGCCTTTTTAGACTCGAGGCACCCCCTGGGAATTGCTTGCTTTTAAGTTTTCACTTGGTTTTTAACTACGGGTGGATAACAGGAGCAAGTTTCAGGTTCACGGACGTTTAAGGGTGGAGGGGACACCTTGCGAGATCATTGGGTCCGGTCCCCCTGCTCTGGGCGGGAAGGCTGCCCTGACCCAGGGCGTGTCCACCGGGGTCAGATAGCCGTGGCCTGGCGCACCTCTGCCACCTAACCGGTGTGCGTCCAGGCTCCTGTGGCAAAGTGCTCTGAAGGACATGACGGCCAAACGTTTTAACGCTGTGGATCCCTAGGTGAAAACTCTGGGTTCATCTTGTAAATGTTGGCTCACATAACTGGAGCCATTGGGGGACATGCTGGCATACCCTTGGAAGGATATCAAGGCACTCTGGTTGAAAGTTACTGCACTAGGCTAAAAAAGTAGAAGGAGGAGATATTAAGGTGAAAAGTTTGAAAGCGATACTTTAAACTTAAGACTTTCCCTGTGTTTTAGGTACAGACATTGCTTCAACAGATGCAAGACAAATTTCAGACCATGTCTGACCAGATCATTGGAAGAAATATCCTTTTCTGTACTCGTGCCTCTCTGGGTGTGCGTCAAAGATATTTGCAGACTTTTACGTCTATCAAACTCTTATCTTTGCAGTTCGGCTCGTTACCGTTAGCTGTCCCTAGTGAAGCTGCATGCAAGGAAATAAGAATATAAATCATGTACAGTTCATTTTCTTTAACTTGCGTTAACTTGACGACATGAGCTGTCGCATTGATGACTTGGAGAAAAACATAGCCGACCTCATGACGCAGGCAGGAGTGGAAGAATTAGAAGGAGAGAACAAGACGCCTGCTCCTAATAAGAGCTAAAGTGAGAGAATTGCTTTGCTTCCCAAGTGAAATCTTCTCCCTAATGATGTAAATAGCAGAACTGGCATTGACTTTAAAGGGGCCAATTTTTCATGCTCATTTGAGAAGCAGACTCTGAAATTCAAATAGAGCAATTAATGAAACTACTGTAACAGGAGTTTGTATCTTTGTTGTGAAGTGAATTCTAGGATATTTGTTCGTGATCTTTAGGAAGTTCCTACCAGCTTGTTCAGGCAGGACGGCTGCTTCAGTGACTAGAGGCATGGAGTATTAAAAACTGGAAACTGAGAAAAATACAATGTATGAAGAGTGCAGACTGGTGAAATAGCTGCGTCACCGCCTCTGCTCACGTAGCCTGACATCACTTGCACAATTAATGTTTATTCTAACTGGAGTTGCGCTGGCGTTGCAGCTAATTTCACTGACTCATTTCTGCCAGTCTCCCTAGCAGTGTCACTGTTTGTTGCCGAAAAATAGAAATTGGGCAACAACCAGCTGCTTCGCCAGCTTTATAAGCAACAGTTAAGGTATGGGTTCTGGCATGAGACTCCATTAAGAAAAATCTTTGGACTAGTACAAGTTTGCGGATCATGGTGAAGTGATACTAAAAGTCCCGTACACAGGGTGTGCCTATGCTGGATTAGTGAGGTCAGTTTACCTTGTGAGATTTCACTTAGTTCAGTGAAAAATTGACAAAAGGTGATTTATTTATAATTGTTGTAGGCCTTGAGTATAGGAAAGTCCCAGTGTTCCCCATAGAGCAGTGGTTTTAAGGAAACTGGTTTTAAGCAGTTTTAGAAGAACCTTAAAATTGGGGACAGAACAAGGTATCTTTTCACTGTATCATCAGCCCTCAGCTCCCACCCCCAATCCACATTGTACTATCTGCTGGAAGGGAAGATTTTACTTTGAATTCTTACGTATTCATCTGCTCCAAATATGACAGCAAAATGTGGGCAGATGAGGGTTTTGATCCTGCAGACTTCTATTCAAATGTTTAACTTTATATTCTTGCCATTCTTGTTAGTAAAATTAAGGTCTTGCAGTTTAGATTAGTCTGATCTTAATTGCACCAAAGTTTAGCTTTATTCTTCATATTCAATCATGCTTAAATTCCTACTGGGACCTTGCAATTGCATAAACGTAGAAATTTCACACTTGCCAATCTCTCTTCGTTTAAATGCTGGTGGGGGGGGATCAGCTGCCAGCTCACCTTTTTTGTATTCTACTAGCTGTGCGCAGTGCTTCTGTTGACTGTACTTGTCTAATCAAATTCTTATTTACAATATCTTTTATCTTCCTCAACAGGTTGCCAATAAATTAGGATGAATGCTGGGATACATTTTTTACAAGCCCGTGAGATTACAGAACAGCTTTTTGCAACTACTGTGTGTAAAAGCATTTTTATATGGTTATAGAGCTTGCATTCCTAATGTATATTGTATACCTAGGCTTAGGTTAGTTTATATTTTGATTTGTGTACTGTAGTTTCACGTTTTGAATTCTTGTTATAAAGGATCAACTGTGTTATTAAAACACAAATCTGATGGATCTGAACTAAAACTACTGAATGTGAGTGGATTTTTGTGAAGTCATTTATTTTTCTCTGTTTACCTTTTATAAACATTTCATTTTGATGGCGAAAGATCTAGTGATTTCTATTGAAATTGAAAAATTAACTTGTCATATGTAACTTTGTGGAATGAAGCACAAGATTGAAATACAGAGTTAGTTGTAGTACTATTTAGATAGCATAAATTACTGAACCAGTACAAGGTTGTTTATTAATGTTTTTAATATATCCAAGATGACGCTTCTGGAAACTTGAGACTCCAGAAAAAGAATCACAGCTTGCTCATACTCTTGTATTACTTTACCTATTGAGCCTGTATTTTAATTCTCTAAAACACGTCTGCAAAATTGAGCAATGACTGCCATTCAAATAGGCTGTAGATTTTAAAAAGCTGAGGTGCTATTAATTCTTGGTTAAGGTTTTCTAAGAGTATTGTAAGATACTAGACTGAAACCCTGATAGCGCAGGTCCATTAACAGTGTTATATCTGAACAGTAGTGTTATGAAAATAATGATAAGCCACTATCTGAGAAAAGTGCCAGGTCTTTGAGGTTAGATCACTGGTTCTCTGAATGAAACTCTGCTGATTAAGAAATAGCAGAATATCCTTGTATGCAAAGGAAGGAAGGAATCCAGTTATCAGAGAGTTGTAAAGTCCTGGTTATTGTGAGAGCAACAAAACTCTAGGACTCTTCATAATCCTCTGATCCAGAAACCAAAACTCGTATTAAACTTTTATTAATCTTGTCCAATTTGTGTCTAGCTGTTAAAATTTAACAAGTTAAATTAGAGTTTTTGTTTTCATAAATATTTTCTGAATAGTCTTTACATATCGTTTTACTGGAACACAAAAGTGACCAGCGTTTGGAAGATTGGTGTGGCTGTTAAAATACCAATGCAGTTTGAGTATAACTTTGGCATAACACTGAAAATGCATCCAAGGGTCTGAGAACTAGAGTGGAATTATGAAGGCAACACAAAATGTGATTTTTCAAAGCAGGAAAAACTGTACTATAAGCTCATAGTAATAGGGAAAGTTGTGATTTGTAGGTGTATGCTGTACCACCAGCCTTAGATTTGTTGTACTGTCATTTAAAATACCTAATAAACTGTTAAATGGTAACATATAATAGTGAGATTATGTTTAAAGCATGGACAGTAGTGCATGCATTTCACTAATCTACCCAAAAACTTGAATTTCAGCAATTGAATACACCATTTAAAGGCCCTGGTGTAATATTTCACCTGCATTTGATATAATACAAGTTATCTGACTGTGCATCCATAATTGTTGAACAGGATTTAGCTATCCACTGAACATTACAATATGGAGAATCTCTGTGAGTTGTTTTCTAGTTCTCAAAGCAATTGCACATGCTGCTTTTGGCTGAAGAATTAGAGTGCTGAAATGAAGTTTTACTACGCCTATACACTGTAACATTTTACAGTATACAGGGGAACCTTTAATGTGGTATAGTTAAGAAAGTTACATTATTCTCTCTCCCCCACCCTTCTAACTGTCGTGATTTTGACTGTGTATGACCTGACTAAAGTCAGTACTTTTCAACAGGTCTAGTTACAAATATAAGTTACCAAGAGAATTACACTTTAAAGGGGAAAACAAATTAGGATTCACTGTAAGCATTAACTGATTAATATTACTCATTAGAGAAGTTCAGGCAATTCGTCATTTATGTTTCTTACAACATTTATCTTGAAGACAGAGTATCAAACATGGGGAGGTACTGGAGTGCACAGGACTGATGCATTTAGAAACCCCTATCAAGAGGAGGAAGTTGTGATGGATCAGCCATGTCAGGAGAATAAGACTATCCCCAAGAATATTTTGTATAGCAAGATTTGAGATGGCTCTAAAAAGCAGGGTTGCCCTCTGTGGTGGTACCACACTGCAGAAATTACATGAAGTTGTTCAACATTAAGGTACAAAGGTGGGAGGAGTGCGCAGAATCCTGTTAGACCTGGAGGGAACATTTAGTATTGGGTGCTGCTCAACATGAAGTGGCTTGGATCCTAATGATGGAACCAAAGTGAGAAAGAAGGAAGCAGCATGCTGTAAACTTGCTCCAACTGGGACAACATATGCATCTGTGAAACTTGTAACAGGCTGTCGCACTCTAGTGGGTTTTGTCAGCCACAAACAGATTCATCAGGCATCTGATTAGACCTCTTACATGTACCCCATGATCCAGAGGCTAGATTGTTGCCTACTGTCTTGAAGATGGACTGTAATTTCAAAATGTAGCCCCAGGGCTAGAAACAGCAGTCTGAATCCAGCATGAATGGAAGTCAATTGTCAACTCTCTCTTATCTGTGTACCTACTTTCTATTTTATGAACATGCCTCCAGTTGCCACAATGTAGTTTGATTTTTCTTCTCGGTACACTTACATCCCGTGTCTTTCTTTCACAAGTGAAGCTCTGCCTTACCCCAGGCCGGCCTCGTTTCTGCGTATGCCTGTAGTATACACCCCGCACTTTCCTAGCTGGAGTCTTTCTAAAACCAAGGAATTGGGAATAGGATGGTCAGTGCTAGAGCAGCAGACAAAGGTGGAGACATTTCCATGTGAAGCACACCAAGCAAATGAACTTTTTTTCAACTAGAGCAACTTATGACTGATACAAAGTACAGGGAAGATTCTGCACAGTACAACAGTAGTGCAGTTAGCCTGGGTACAACAATAAATTGTGGTGTGGGGTGTTTTCTGATTAGTTTATCTGATTTGCAGTTCACTTAAATCAGCATTTCTCAACCTGTGGGTCGCAAGACTATACGAAAGGGTCGCAAACAAACTTTAAAAATGTATTATCCTTTAAACGAGAAAAATGGAAACTGGTTTTTAACCCCCCCTCTCATTTCAAACCATTGCCCTATGTGTGTGTGTGTGTGTGTAGATTATCTATCTATCTGTATGTATGTGTGTATATTTCTATATAAATAGATATATATAAATATACGCACAAATATATAACCCAGTGACCCTCACACACACGCTTCCTCTTTACCCATAATTGCAAGTGGTTGGAGGTGAAGGGTGCAGATTGCTGATTTCACTTCCTGTTTGACTCTGGAAGACCAGCTTTATTTAGCTAATTAATTCATAGGCCACTCTCTCTCATTACTCAGTAAAATATAGGAGATCCAGATTCTGCTTTAGAAAGCTTTTGCCAAATAAATCATGGTTTGGCTCAATGAATGTTCTGGTAAGGTGAACTGGCTCTTATGAGGATATACAGATTGACTCTATATCCATACTGAGGATATACAGACTGACTGGATGTGGGAGATAGCACTATGTCTTTCTTGAACCAAGGTTCAGATTAGTACCTTCACCACCAGCACTCTGGGGGTAGAGATAATAACTAGGAACATTGTGGAAGCTTTTGCAAAATGGTTATTTTCCAGGTAGCTCCAGGGTTTTCTTCACATCCCCTGCCAAGACAGGGAGATACAAGTCCCTTTCTTACATACGAGAGCTGACCCAGAGCAATGAAGTGACTTACTAAATGGCACACAGAATGCTGGGACAAAGTAGGGACTTCACCCAGCCTCGAGTGCCCCGTTCACTCTGAATCCTTCCCCTTGTGGTTTCATTTTGGTTATACTTCATTTGGAAATCATTTAATTCAGGAACAAAATGTCTAAAATGAGTACTTCAATATTTCACCATGAAGTTATTTGCAACCAAGTCTCTTCCCAAAATAGCACTAAACTGCATCCCAAGTTCTCACATGATCTTCAGTTATACATCTTAAAAAGAGACTAATTTCCTAGCAGACACTGCCTCCTTGTGGACACACACTTTCCATTAAAATCTGTGTTCAGATTAATTATTTGGTTGCCTTTTAATGTAAAAGTTCATATGTTAGGGCTTGAATGGGCCACATGCTGCTTTGAAATGTAATAATTATACCAGGTCAGTCTGGTTCTGCGGTTGCAATTAAGAAAATTTATGGGATAAGCACATCCCATAAGCCTCGCTGTACTTTAATAGGACTTGACATTTTCGTGTTATTTTTTGTTCCTCTGGTGTAGAGAGTTAATGAAATCAGATGATTAGGAAAATGAAGCATGGAAACAGAAACCAAAGAAACAGTTATGCAGGCACCCTCACTTGGAGTATTTAACAGGTTCGACAAAGTATTTTCTCCTTTTCACTTCTGCACACAGAGTATCGTGTACATTAAGCCATTTTGCTAGAGGAAACTGAAATACCATTTGTGCAGCATGAACACTTTGATTCTTTTTTATCTTTTTTTGAGATTTATTGAAAAAGTAGGAAGATGAGATCTCAGCCCTTGGGAACTTACAGCCAAGGGTGGAGAATGAAAGGAAAATGGGAAGCAGCAAAGCAAGGAAGAACTGCTGTCACAAGCTGTGACTGGTCAAGGATCTCTTGTGCTAGGACACAGAAACAAAAAGGTGCCCAGTGTCTCCCAGAAAGTCAGTAGCAAGCTTCTTATGAAAGTCTGCTATTCCCATGGTTCAGTTCAGTGCCCCTTCCCTGCCTCTCAGGCACAGTGTGCAGCTGGCTTCTTGTCCCCCACTTGCAACCAGGTGCATCTACACGAGACATTTGCTGTGTAGCTACCTAATTAGCTCTACAGTAAAGTCTCAACCTCTACACGTGCAGCTCTATTGGGCCACAGGAAACCAGGTTAGAGCAGCCTAGGCTGGCAGGCTGACCCTCCGGGTCCCCTGCCAGCTGGGGCTGCTCCGCCCCAGCTCAACATGGGATGTTGGGCGCACATGAAGACACAGCACCCAGGAGTAATACATACTCCAATGTGTGTCGGAGTTCATTCATTCAAAATTAATCTCAAGTGTAGGTGTCCCCACCACCTCCCTACCCTAGTTAATCAGGTAGCAAATTATACCTGAAAGCAGCTCCCACCATGCTTGTGTAGGGTCAGGTGCTCTGTAGCCTGGAAGGCCCCAGCTGCAACACGTAGCTCCTGTTGTAACCAAATGTGCTGCCGTGCCCTGTCAGTAGCAAGGCTAGGGATTGGTTAGGGATTCTTCAGCAGACCACATTCCCCATCAGAAAATGTCATTGCCCTGGCCTCAAAGATTTCCCTGGGACCGTGAATTAGAATCAGGCTGAATTTGGATGGAAACTTGCCCTACTTCCTGCCAGCTCGCCTTCCCACCTCCCCAGACACTCTGGCTCCAAGGCAGTTTGCCCGGCAGACAGCTGGGACTGCCAGGCTCCACAGGCAGCTGGCTTGTTTGGTGACTGCTAAGGCTGTAGCAAACTGAGAGGTCACCATGGTGAAGCAGGGGTGGGATGGTATATGTGCGTAGGCTGCACAGATAGCCTGACTGATTGTTGGGCAAGACCCAGCATTGCCTGTGGGTTCAAAAGATTCAAAAGATTCTGCTTGCAGGTCTTTTAAATGGTGCTTCCTTCCCAAACAGCTGTTTCATGCAAAATACTACGTTTTTAGCTTCTGGTTCTGATTAAAATCACTTCTGTCCAGCCTATCTCCCTCTCCCCAACTTCTGCAAATACACAAGTTTTCCACGGGACAGATTGTGGTGCTAATAAATCTCTCTGTCATTTTTAATGTGCATCTTGCTTTAAGCATAATCTACCCTGGTGCAAATTTAAGCTTCAGTTTTCACAAATGTTTGAGCATTCAGTTTTAAAAATAAGTGCTGCCAAAGCAAGTTGCCAAGTATGTTGCACATGGAAACGGAAGGAAAGAGCATTGTGGTAAAGTCTACAGATAACAGAAAAGCATCCTGCATAGTTTGGTCCAAAGCTGATGGTAAAGAGTTACAGAAAGATCTCACAAAACTGACTAGGTGGGTAATAACATGGTGGGTTGAATTCAACATTGGTAAGTCCAAAATAATGCAAATGAGAAGAAATAACCCTAATGATACGTATATAGTAATGGGCTGAATTAGCTGTTACCACTCGGGGGAAAGATCTTGGAGCCACTGGAGATAGGTCTCTAGAAACATCAACTCAGTGTGCAGCTGTGGTCAAAAAGGCAAACAGAGTGTTAGGAATCATTAGGAAAGGGATGGACACTAAACAGAAACCATTCTTATGCTATTCTGTAAATCCATAGTGTATCCATATCTTGAATACCATGCGCAGTTCTGGATCTCAAAAAGGATATGGCAAAACTAAAGAAGGTACAGACTGAGAGTGAAAAGGCTAGGAGTCCTCATCTTGGAAGAGAGATGACTGAGGAGGGACGTGGCAGAGGTCTATGAAATCACAAATGGTGTGGAACAAGTGATTCTCTTTGTCTCATAATACAAGATCAAACAGCGGGTTTTAAGTGAAACATAAAGTACTTTTTCATGTGTTAATCATGTGCTATGTAAAACTCCTCGGCACAGGAGGCCACTAGTACAAGTGGATTCAAAAAAGGATTCAACAGATGTATGGAAGACAGATCTATCAGGGTCTATGCAGCATTACAAAAGGGATGGAGCCTCAGGCTCAGAGCATCCCAAAACTGAGGACTGCTGGTAGGTGAGTAAGGCAGGGTGGGTCACTCAACACAGGCTCTGCTTCCCAGATTTGTCCTCTAACCATCCACTACTAGCAAATATCAGAGAGAAGATGCTGGGGTAGCAGCAGCTTGACCTGACCCAGAACGGCAGTTCTTAGGATCATGGAAAAAAGACAAAAAGGGACACGAACATGGCTGAAGCAAACTAATTGAAATGTGAAACCAGTGCTGTATTAGCCAGAGCCCTCAGGGATGGGTTTTGCCACCAATGAGTGAAAAAAAGGGGAGAGGAAGAAGGAAGAAAGAATTTGAAGCCACTTTTGTGCCTCTCTTTATGTTGGTTCCAGCTCTTTGTTTAATCCAGAGCAGCCATAAGGATGCTCCGATTTCTATCTGGGCGCCTACAGCCCCAAGGGTCCACTGTCCTGCACCCACCACCAGGGTAGCTGGATGGAGCAGGCAGGTAGCTGGATGGAGCGGGGGGCCCCACGGGCAGGGCACACTTGACCAGGCAGAAGGGATGGGGCCACGGGAGGGTGGGGAGTGGTGTTTGGGAGCAGGACAGGTGGATGGGGCTGGGGCTGGGATCACAGGGTGGTGACAGTGCAGGGCCAGGGACCGAGATCTGGGCCAGAGCTACAATCCTCTCCCATGACATCCCAGGGCACGCAGGAGGTGGATCATGGCTGTCTTGGGCCCTGGCATTACACTGTCGCTGCTGAGTGATCCTGGCCCTGCCCTTGCCCCACTCCTGGATGCTGCTCCCTACCTGCTTGCAGCCCCATCCCATCCACGTAGCCGAGCGCGCCCTGCCTGTGGAGGTCCCGTCCTAGTCTCATCTGCCTGCTCTGTCCAGTGCCCCTGGTGGTGTGTGCGGGGCAGACGGGGCTGGATAGGATCAATTGGCTCTCCCCCACCCCACGTCAGTTGGTGTAAGCAGCTGTGACGTTGGGGAGGCTGAGGCTGGGTCAGCACCCCCTCCCAGCTCTCAACAGCTCACCAAACCACCTGAAGTGGCCCTCCAGCCCAAATAACTGCTCACCCCGATCTACTTGCTGCCTCCGACCCATCTCAGGAAACTCTTCCACCCCCACAAAGCACAGAACAAGTCTCTTCTTCCCATATTAAACAAAGTTAAAAACAAAAGTTTATTCAACTTACAGCATATTTAAAATTGATTGGCTTTTCACACCACAACTCATCTTAAAATCATCCCATAGATTGCAGCTACACAATTAAAAAGCACAATCACATTTAAAAGGCAGCATCAAACGTATAAGTCTCTGTCACAGTCTGCTCCAGCATGACTTGATTATTTAAAGCTATGCTATAAAAACTGATTTACGCTATATCCCTTTGATTTCAATTTCAGAATGCTAACTCACAATCATTGCTTTAACTGATAGGGACAGAGCAAACACTCCAGGAAAAGGAAAGGCTAGAATATGAAATCTGCTTCTGTCATGTTTATTGCCCATGCAAATTTATCTCGATGGGTTTTGCTGTAGATTTTCTCCAGTGGAACACCCCGATTTTTACACCTGGAAAAAATGATTATTTAACATTAGCACGTGCATGCGATAGGCCTTTACCGAGAGAATAAATACATGATCCTTAACATAATGGAAATGATAACTGAGGGTCTTTGAACCAAATTTCTTTGATAGCATTAGGAATCTGTCTCTCAGGCCCTGGCGTTACACTGCCACTGCCCAGTGATCCTGGCCCTGGTGCTACCCCCCAGTCCCACTCCTGGATGCTGCTCCCCAGCTGCCTGTGGCCCCATCCCATCCACCTGAACGTCAAACAGCACAAATGCATTTACATGCCTTCCTGAATCAGGACTCATGGGCCACATCCAGAAAGCACTGGAGCTAAGCATATTTCCCATGGACTTAGATCAAGCCACAATTGATGACCAGGTTTTAAAACCCCCTGGGCAGGTTGGCACCTTTGAGGCTAAGTGGTTCAGAGAGAAATGAGCTTGTGTAGGCAACAACTGACTGCATCAGATGCGGTGAATGGACTACACCAGTATATTTAAAGGATACAATGTTTGTTACTGGACAATGCCTCCCAGACTTGGGAGGAGAGACTCACCACGCGACAGTGATCCGAGGATCCAGGTAGTTCAGTTTGGAGGCGCCCAAAGCAATTTGCTTGTTTTCTTTCCGGTCAATCACTTGCACCTCCGGTTTCTGCAAACCTTCTTCTGTTCTTTGCACTGCTTTTTTCTTGCTCTGCACTACCCTGTGGTCAAAAGATACCATTCCTTTTCAGGTAACTGATATGGGTCTCAGCAGAGACAATCCTAACAGGGTGTGGGGCTTGGGGCAAATCAGCCTGTGCAGGGTCCAGGCCCAATGAAGCCGGTGGCAGCAGTGGGAGCGGGAGGGGTGGCGAGTGGCCTGGTGAGAAGCCGGTGGCGGTGCTGGCGCAGTCACCAGCACTAGGCAGGCCCTGCAAGATGGGCCGTGGCCACTCTGTGGGGGCCCCCAAAGCGCGGGGCCTGGGTCAGTTGCCTCGATTCGCGCCCCCGTAGGGACGGTCCCTGGATTTCACCGTACCACTCACTAACAAAAGAATAAGCAAAATAGATCTATGGTTGCCATTAATCCATATCGAGTTCTAAGCAATAGAAAAGTAGCAAAGTGAAGTTTGGCCTAAAGGAGCTTAAGGGAGCCTGGGAGCAGGCAAATCTGAATACGTTAACACTAGCACATACTCCCCTCGGACACAAATGCTGGGCCAGCTGCATACGTGACATGGCAGATACAAGATGACAGTTACATTTTCAAGATGCATGGCACATATTGTATTTCCCCACAAACAATACACGCCTTTTCCCCAAAAACTAGCTGCTGGAAATTGTAGCGCATAGTATATATGAGAAATATGGTAAAAGCAGTTTCTGTAGTCCACAGAGCCAAAAAATGAACAGGCTCAGCATCCTAACTGCTGATCCTAAATGACTTTCTAAAAAGAAAGATCTTTTCCTTCTTTCATTCTGCCTTTCAAAAAAACAAGGTGTGTATCTTATTCTAGGGCAAGTTAAGTGCAGGAAAAGATGGCATTTGCGTTCTGCTGTGGGTATGCGTTCACCCCGTGCATTCTGAGTAGCAGTGCCACCGTGACGAAGCAAACTGCGTGCTCTCAGCCAAACGCCTGCCTGCCCTTAGTTCCTTCTAAGTGGGATACTATCAAAGACTGCTCAAGCTATGAGGGTGGAGGGAAGAGATGGGATGTATTCTTGCACAACAAACTTCAAGGAGCAGGTAGTGTAGAGGAAGCAGCTGTATTTTCACCTTGGGTTGACTGTGCACATGCACAGCCTAATGCAGCCGGCTCCCAAACCATTGACATTGCAGGCAATGGGACTTTGAAGCCACTATATGAACTCAAACTGACAGCACCAAATGCTGGAACAGCAGCGAATGAGGGGGGCAGAGCAAATTAAGCTAAGAATATAGATGGCAAAGATTGTAATTTGTGGTGCTTCTACAGAAGTGAGTGCAGAAGCAGTTTGTGTTGAAGCAGAGATGGGATGGGATCTTGAGCTAGGAATGGAGCCATGGAGTTGCCACCTGGGTTAGCGATATCCCAGTGACAGAAGATGGTGCTGGTTCAACAACACTGAGTACACCAGTCCTTATGGGAAAAGTACTCCTGTAGGAATCCCGATTCAGTGCTGGGGAATTTATGGTGGTGTTTGTGGGGAATCCCTTTGTGAGAAGATGAGGCAGCCATCCTTGATCTCAACCAAATAAAACCCAAAGACTCTTCCATCACTCTTGTATCCTGGTTTGGAAAAGGAGAGACATTTCTTCCCTGTACTTGGAGCAGACAGAACCAGAAAGGCTCTCTCTGTGGAGCAGCTTTTAGGTTTCCCAGGGATGAATGCGCTTCATCAGGGGATGTTCCGGCCAAGTCTGTTCCAGCAGGTGCTCCCTCAGGCAAAAAGTCTCTAGATGGCCTCCAGGAAGACCAGAAGAACTAGGACAACTGAGCGCTTATCTTTTAGGCAGACACGGTTCTTTGGGTAAGCCCGGTATCTTTTATTACACCAACTCCAATTTGAGTTGCTGTAATAAAAGACATTGGATTATCCAAAGAACATTGTCTGCCTAGGTCCTTAGGCCACGGGTTGTCAACTGGGGTGCCCAGGGGGTATGTGCAGGTGGGCCAGGACAGAGCGCCACCACACACGATCCTGCAGTGCCGTACAGGCGCCAGCCGCCTGGCCAGATGTGGGGGGCAGGGTAAGCTTGCATGCGGTGGCTGCTGCTGCTCCATGTCCGGCCATGCACCGCTGCATCAACCCCCCTGCTATTTGGCAGCCATGGGGGAGGGAAGGGGTACAATGATCCAAAAAGGTTGAAAACCCCTGCCTTAGACCAACATGGCTACCACCTACACCATTTATCTTCTAAGTGTTCTTGGCCTGAGCAAAGCAAGCACAGCTTGAGAGTCCATCATTAGCAGCATGACAGCTCTACAAGAGGCACGCCGCTTGAAGACTTCTGCTTGATTACAGATAAGTCGCATCAGCAGATTTGGGAAGAAAAATCTCCCTAAGGGAAATTTCTTATGCTGAAGTTAGGAAGTGTTAACTAGTTGCAGTGAAAAAACATTACTTGGAAAGAAACTGGAAGCTCCAATTCTCTCAAGGTGCCAAGAGATCGCAAGACACCCAGGCTCTTTCACAGCCTTGCTTGAGAGCATGAGGCCACACTGCGGCGTGCTCTGCCACAGCATACCACACTCCCATACCAGTCTGCAGCATCATGCCCCCAAACTGAAACTGAAATCCATCTTCTAGCGTATGAATTGGAGCTTCCCATCCATGCGGCCTGAGTTTTCACCTTGTTAACTCTGCAGAACCCTGCTGTTGTGACTCTGGACTGCAAATCCCAGAGACCTCAGGGGCAGCAGGAAGAAGCAGTAGATACACATCCCATGCTGGCTATGTGCCAAACAGCTCTGCTCTTGTGCCCCCCCTGGTTTCTGGCCTTGGCCACTGCAGGCATATGGCTGCATTTCCTGAATCAAAAGTGATCGTCTGTCCAGTTGTTTCTCAGTTTAATCTCTGCAGTTTAGACTAACCTGCAATGACTGGATCAATTCAGCCTTGGGCTTTCTGACTGTCTGTACTTAACCTATATGTTCTCCTCTATTATATGACTGCATCTACTAGTACAGGTCAAAATATACGCTGGTATCATAGGAGTCTGCGACTGTCACTAAGCAGCTGGATCTGTTGCATTAATGTTGTTTAGTGGTTTGCAGGGGACTACCAAGTGAAGTTAGTAGCATCACAGGCTTGATTCCTGAAGGGGGCTAAGCTGGTGACTCAGGTAAAGTTTTGGTGGTAGGTTGCTCCTCCAGGTAGGAAGTTTCTATGACAAGCACCAAATGCTTTCAGAGCTCTACGAGAAATTATGGACTGCAGCTGCCCTATTTGAAGAAGGAGGCCCCCAGCATGATTTTACTCGTCTTTGCTACATTCCAGGGAGGGAAGAGCCACAGCTGTGTGCGACTGTTGGAATAAACTGACTTGCAAATCAATCGTATTTGCCAGCAGAGATGGCCAAAAACCACACCCCAGCTCCCAGCCGACTCTTGAAAGCTGGCGAAATTCAGAGCCACCTCTAGTAAGATTTTAAGCAATCAATGACCACTTATAACCATCCAAATACTTCAACAGCTACCCCAGAGCTTCCCGATGACAGAGGCAGAACCTTGATTTTCCGGTTGCAAAACTCACAGGAGTCTTATCATTTTCCCTAAAAGAAAAACCTCTCATAGTCATTAGCCATGAGCTAACGACATTTGACACTCATCTGAGTAGACAAAAATTAATGTCATGGACATCTTAGTTCACAGTGTCACAGAGTCATTTGCAAACAGCTTTCCATTCCCTCCATCACAATTCCAGCGCTCTCTGCAAATTCAACAGTCTGTAACTTGTCAGCTTTTAAACCAAAACGACATCTGCAGGAATTGTTTGCAAACAACATCAGATTCGCAGAGCTATCTAAATGCAAAACACAGTCCTCCTCATTTCCAATTAATTCAATTGCTTCTTGATGAGGATTGGTCCTAGAGTTGCTGGAAATATGCACAATGCCCAGCAAAGAGCTGGAAGTGTTGTTATGAAACCAGTCGAATGGTCCTCAGAATTATAGACTGATCCATGGAAAGAAAGTATTTGGAAAAGCTTAATAATGTGTTTCAGAAATTCATTTGGGCAACGCAGCATTGTTGGTATGTCACTTGGTTATTTGCTGAGCATCATCGGTGCGCCGGCCAGAGAGAGAGAGAGAGACAGTTACAAGCCAAAGACCTAACAATCCTAAATGAAACGTGAGAAAAGAGAGGAACAAGCTGATCTATAAAACTACAAAAGGACAAGATGTTCTTACAAGGGACAGAAACCGGTGTCAGCCTGATTCAGTAGATGGCACTCTGTCCTCTGCAATGAAATTCCAGTGTGGCGTTAGAGTCTCTTGGTTACACAGAACTGCAACCGCTCTGTTAGCTCTGCTGTAGGACAGGATTTTGGCTGGGATGCTGTCTTGAGCTAGGAAGAACAAACGAGCACAAGGCTGTTTAGCAGAGGAGTTTTGCTGAATCAGCAGCGTTGGCTTAGAAATGGTATTTAAAAGGTTTGTTTTTTGGGAACTGGCTTCTAGGTATATGTATATGGTCATATATGCATATATTCTTGCTGAATAAGCAGGAGGCCTCAGTTAGTTCCTTGGTCTCTCCCACCACGTGCAGCATGCCAGATTCTCTTCCTTTTTTCATATCAGTTCATCAAGAATACAGCTCCAGCTAAGACAATGAGGTTATATCAGTGTAATCCAGAGTAAGTGCAAGCGAAGCCAGGTTGCACATGTCCTCACAGTCCATACTATGGGATATGTATGATCATATAATTCCCATCTGTCATTTTAGGTGCTGTCCTATAATTCTAGTGATTGCTACCTTTTCTGGATAGGTCAACTGTG
This sequence comes from Crocodylus porosus, assembly GCF_001723895.1. Classification (NCBI taxonomy): domain Eukaryota; kingdom Metazoa; phylum Chordata; order Crocodylia; family Crocodylidae; genus Crocodylus; species Crocodylus porosus. Next base: position 35,486,524 of record NW_017728915.1, on the reverse strand, counting down.
CAGCCAAAACTCGCAGACGAAAGGGTAGTGGAAGCAGACTCTTAATGTATAGACAGTGACTACTCTTAAACAACTGGATGATAACTAATATTCTCATTGTTTCTTAGTTTATACCAGCACAAAACAAGGGAGACCGGTGGTCCGCTCCCCAACACTTATGGAAGCACACACCCCTTTCTAAACTTAGGATCTGTGAGCGCTTTCAGCTGTTGTTGCGGGGTAATAGAGGCAGTGTACGTGCGAAAAACCTTGGCTGTCAATCCCTCCATCAGACACCGAAGGTACTTATTGAGCATTGAGGTCTGCAATCAGAATGATACACCTTTAGTTTAAGAATGACTTACTCTGGCTCTACACTTAATCAAGGGGATTTCTCAAATGCTTCTGTGTTCGCAAAAGCTGAGGAAAAGGTGCCTTTCTCTACGTTTTCTGTAAAACTGTAACACTTTGTCATTATCTGCTATATGAAACAGCAGGGCCAAAGTGCTTCGAAGAGCCACTGTGCCACCTTTCCAGCATCCTGAGGTTTGGACTCACAGTACGCTAGTAATTCTCATCACAAGTAGGGTTTTCTCTTCCATTGATGTATCCAGGCCCTGGAATACACGTACCCATTTTGAAGTGGGACCTTGAATCCAGGACTTTATTAATGACTAGCAAATTACCCACCAAGAATGATGGGAGAAACGGGGGCGGGCAAGACAAGGCGCTGCACGCCACCACCCCGCGCTGCCACCACCTCCCAGGAGCAGGGGGGCAGGGGAAGCTTGCACGCGGTGGCTGCCAGACACTGGCCCGCACTGCTGTCACTGCATATCCGGCCACGTGCCTTTCCCCCCCCGCGCGCTCCATGTCTGGCCCAGCACCGTGCCCCGCCACCCCCACTCCACATCCAGCATGCAGCCCCTCCCCTCAACAGTGCAGGGCAGTGGGTGGCCCCTGCCCCACGTTGCCACCACTCCGCATCCAGCCATGCATCGCAACCCCCCCCAGCTCTGCACCTGGCCCCACTACATCCCCCCTCACGTCTGGCGGAGCACTCTGATTAGCTGTTTTAGTAAGCATTGCAATTGGCTGCCAAGACAGCCAATCAGAGTGCTCCAAGAGCGTTACAGACAGACAGACGGGTACACAGGCAGATGGACTAAGCCCTTTATGTATATAGAATAAGCAATGTAACAGCAGAAGTTACTCTTTCCTGCCATGGCAGGGGTCAGACGTGATGATGTGCTCAGGTCCCTTCCGACCCGACCAACTGTGAAACTATAAGTAGTCAAAAGTCCCCACGTCGTTTTGGGGGGTTTATTCATGAGAGAGAACCCATGCCTCCAAATTTAGAAGACCTAAAGAAAAAACTGTATCGGGAGTGGGGGAAAAGAATACCTCGCACAAGCATGTGATAGATGATTGGCGCACCATGCTTTCTTCTGGGGCAGGAGTAAGATGAAGTGGCCAGAGGGGAGAACGAAGGGACAGAAAAGATGCCAGCAGGACTAGGAAGAGGATGGGTGGAAGTAGTAACCAGGCAGAAAATAAGGATCTCAATGGTAAAATAGCAGCTACACGTTACTCATGTCCAGAGCCCCGGCTGGACTTCCCCTCACCACCCCACAGCAGCTGGCAGCGAAGAGAGTTTGGCTCCAGACAGCCGAGTCCATCCGGGAGACTTTCCGCTCCTTCTTTGCCGAGCTCGAGCGGTGGGGTGGATGGGTGCTTGCTGCCTTCTGCTCTAAAGGGCGGCGCGGTATGGAGAGCAAAGACGGGGAAACTGCACAGACTCGACTTTGCCCTCTCCTGCTACTCTAAGACCAGAAGAACGAGCCTGGCTGGGTATGACGACTCCAGGCCTCATCTTGGCCGGCGCATGCAGAGAAAACCCTTGCCGGCAGTGGAAGCCCCACATTTTACCCAGCATCCCTGGTGACCGGCCCTCGGACGCTCTCTCCTTAAATGCACACAGACAGTGGTCAGAGTGGCGATAGTTCACACATCTGCTGCGATCCCACTTCCCACAAGCAAGGATGGAAAATTTGGCAGCTTTAGTGTTTTTCTGCAGAGCTGTATCCATCTCTGTCCCCTGCTGTTTGGGGGCTTTAAATTAAAAGAAATCCAAACCTCCCTTTGGGGTCTGAAAAACATTTTCAAATGTACTGCCTCAGCCATGACTCTTCTCATGACACTCTCCATGGCTTTTCCACACCAGTGACTTTCTAATAGCAGTAGAGAGAAAAGAAGTGCTCCATAAACTAGCATTAAACAAGGAGGCTCAGTGGTAATTAAAGTGGGAATGGAGAGAAGGGAACACTGGGTAAAACCTGCTGGAATGTCTCTTTGGGGCATTTCAAACAGTTTTTTGAAATAACATTTCTGTCTTTTTCTGGCGCTAATTATACATTTGCTGCACACTAAGCAGAAGGCTAAATTAATTGGAAGAACAAAGGTAATTTGTTGAAGGTTGGAGTGAGGCCACTGATGCTCATTTCCCTTGGGAGGAAAAAAAAAGTTTTTCTGGAATGTAATGACTTCTCTGGAGTTTGGCATCAAGAAGGACAAGAACATGGGACCAGGACGGACTTGCATCCTTTGGCCCCCACCACCTTCCTCCTATTCCAGGGGCGGGCAATTATTTTGGGTGGAGGGCCACATACTAAGTTTTGGCAAGCTGTTAAGGGCCATATTACAGGCAGGCGGGGCAGATATGTATTAATTTTCAAAATTTTTAGGGGCCCCGCGGGCTGGATAGAATGGCCTGGTGGGCCACATCCGACCCACTGGCCGCATGTTGCCCACCCCGTCCTATTCCCTGGCTGTGCCACCCAATGAGCTTAGTGACAGGAGAAAGCAATAGGTGGGAAGTCTCTCTCTCTGTTTTTCCCCAGCCTCCCCAGGTTCGTTCGCCATCTGGCAGTAGGTTGCTTAGATAGAAGCCGCCAAATTCAATCCTTCAATATTAATCACCACCACCACCACCACGACGGCTCTGTGCAAGGCTCATACTCACGTTCAGCCTGTCAAATAGATCATCTCCCCCTTGCTTGTTCTTCATAAACAGCTGGAGATTTTTAAACACCTTATTAAAACAGAATAGATCATCATCAGTCAGCACACTGCAAAGATAAATGGGTCTTACATCAGTAAACACGTCACTTGACAAAAGCAGGCAGGAGACCCCATTGATCACATCTGAGAGAATCTGCAGGGCTGAAACCACCACAGATCTGAGCCTCCGCCGTTTCATTTTGTACCTAGCAGTGCCTACGTTTAGTCAGACTGCTCTGTCCTCCGTCTAGCTCAAGCTGTCAAATGTCCTCAATCTAAAAAGATAAAAATCCCAAATTTCCAGAACGCCGAAATGCATGAACATTCAGAAGCTCCCATTCCTAATGAAAAACATCTGGTCAAAAATCTGCCGAATGCTTGTACAAATTCGTTATTTCCCTAAGGACAGGAGTGCTTGTTTTGCCAGACTTCGAAGCCAGCCGCTCAAAAAAGCGTGTGTTCCGGTTTGAGGTTCAAGTATATTTTTTTAATCAAAACCCAAGTGCTTGTTGAGATTGCATTTTGTTCTCTTCAGAGGAGACATTCTTTTCACATAAGAAATCATTGTTTGCCTAGTAAAAGCCTCGTGTTTAATCTAGAAAAATGCCTGTCAGGTGCTGGGCTAGTATTTCCCTTGAAGTTGAAGAAGTTAAGGTTTTGCAAACACATACGGAGTTCAGCTCTAGACCCTTCTCCTTTGAAACGGGACCTGAGACAACCACGCAGCGGGGGGAGACCACCGTGCCAGGGCGCTCAGCTCCACTCCCAACTTTTCCTCCATGTCACTGCTCGACTTCAGGCAAAGCACTTAACCTCTACGTGCCTCATTTCATCCATCTGTAAAAGAGTAGATAAGTTACCTAATTCACACGGATGTTATGGAGATTAATTAACTAACGTCTGGAAAATGTCTTGAGATCCTTCTGTGAAAGGCACTATAAGGGCAAAGTATAGCCGTATAACCATATGCAAAAGGTTTATTGCTTAGCACAAGACAGCCTTGCTTTATCTTCTTCCCTTTGCATAATCATGGAGTGTTTTTATTAGGAAAGTAAACTAATGGCAGATTAAAGTCACTCTGCATCGAATCACATCCTAAGGCAAAAAAAAAAAAAGAGTGCTTACTGAAGTTTCCCCATGGGGCGAGTGTTCCCATTACGGTACTGCCTCAAGGTCCCACCTAGGATTAGGTGCTGTGCAGAGTGAGAGGTAGAGACCAGCATTTTAAACCATCCTAGAGGAATGCACAAGGGAGACTGACTTGTTTAACACAGGCTTATTTTGGTTTGGCTGAAGTAAAGCTAAAAAAAAAAAAAGCTTGGTTTAAACCAAAGCACCTTTGCCTGTTGAGCAAATCAGTCCTAAAAAAAAAAAAAAATTAAAAAAAAAAAATCACACTCATGTGCAAAGCCCACAATTACTGCTTACAGGGAGTTTAAGATATAAATGGGGGGGCGGGGGGAAAGGGTAAGAGGCATGTAAGGGAGCAGTGCTCATGATCAAAGGCATGTAGGGGAGAAGTGACATGCCCCAAGTCAAAAAGGACATCAGTTGCAGAGCCAGGAAGAGAGCCCAGACCTCCTGACTTCCAGTCCCAGCTCCATCTCCAACCTCAAGCTTTTTCCCCCATTTAGAAGCGATTTTCCTTTGTATTTTCCCTTCTTTTCCACACACAATTTGTTGTAGTATCGGATGGAGTCTTTACCCAGGAAATCAAATTCCACCACATGCTTTTCTCCACCAAGCTCCAGGTGCGGTTTCACATGCTCCGCTCTCAGCGAGCAGCGGCCGACTGGATCGGCCGTCTCCCCTTCTTCCTTTCGTTCCCTGCTCTGAAAACCAGCTTAAAAACAGAACAGCACGGGTCATACCTACATTGCCTCTGGCCTTGAAGCATCAAGCCGTAATGACATTACATCTTTGTGTACTACTCACGGGGCTTTCAAGCTGCTGTTTATATCTTTCTGAGCTATGTTCCCAAATTCCTCTCCGGGTTTCCTTTTTTTCCCTTTTTGCTTTCAGGTCTTGGTCATCATTCAAAGTCATTTTCTTTCTGTCAGAATGTATACGAGCTCAGACTCAAACCTGGGAGAACCTCAGTAACTCTCATCTTCAAAGTTCATCTTTACTGGGGAAGGCTTCATGGCTGTAGGGACTGGTAATGGAATACAGGCATACCTCGGAGATATTGCGGGTTCGGTTCCAGACCACCGCAATAAAGCGAGTCACATGAATTTTTTGGTTTCCCAGTGCATAAAGAAGTTATGTTTACACTATACTGTAGTCTGTAAAGTGTGCAATAGCATTATGTCTAAATAAACAATGGACATACCTTAATTAAAAAATACTTTATTGCTAAAAAAGGCTAACCGATGGAAAAATGGTGCCGATAGACTTGCTCGACGCAGGGTTGCCACAAACCTTCAATTTGTAAAAAACGCAATCTCTGCGAAGCGCAATAAAACGAGGTATGCCTGTATAGACTAGCTCACCTGGCACGGGCCAGTCCATCTGCAAGCCAGTGAGAAATGAAATGAGTGATCTCGATCTCATTGCCGTTGGTTTCACTCATCACAAACGGGCATGCTTGTTGGCCACCACCGCAGGGAAGCTGGAGTCAGTGGCAGAACCAGAATTGCGCCAAGGAAGCCCGACTCCTCCTCTAGTGCTGAAGGGGCACGGAGAATGAGCAGCCTATATCCTCACGATGGATTAACTCACTGGACAATGATACCTATTTTCTAGTTGATATGGGCTGTGAAGAGTAAGAGAAATGCTTTCAAATCAGATGACTTTGGTTTAGACCAAAGCCTCCAAGGAGGGGCAGTTAAACTGGAAAGACATGAGTGGAAGGACAACTAAAAAGACAGCCATTGGCATCTGGTGAAGATGGAAAGCCAATGTGCCCTCATGAGCGTACAAGACATTCCAGAATTGGTATGGATGCAACTTATCCAAGTCACTTAATGTAAATCAGGAAAAAATGCACTAGAAAGTTACCTGGGAACCATGACTGAGAACATCATTTTGGGGGCTGAGGTATATTATCCCGTATAATAAAGAGCCAGGCACAATGGAATAAGCAGTAGTATGAAGTGCATCTGAACAAGGAGAGGACACAAGACAGCCAGAATAAAGGGCTGCAACATCCTGTCAGTGAGGCTCAGGAGAAAGTAGGAAATGCTAGGAAAGGGAGACCTGGTGGTACTTAAGGTTGTATCATTTTAAACTGGCAGTGTCTGAGTTTGGGAACCGCTGCTCTAGAGAAGGAAGAGGTTCCTGAAGTGTGACCAAGTGAACCTGCCTCCCTCAAATTTTGCTGAAGTAAAAACTAGGCTACCTGGAGTGTTTCTTGGGTCCCGATCCCAGTGCTCCTTTCACTTAACAAGCACTGTTTGTATGGTGATTTAGATGAGAGTGCTGGACTGCCGGGAGAGATCACAGCAGCCATCCTGGAGGGCTAAATCCAAGTTCCTCCAACACAGGGTTCAAGGGACACAAACACCCGTTCCCATTAAAGTTAATGCAACTCAGGCATCTAAATCCTTTCCATTTTCCTTTCCTAGACAACAACTCATTAACTCGTCACTGGCCTTAAGCTTCAAAGCACTATGACTACAGATGATCAGGGAGTAATAGGGGGTTGAATGGAAATAAATAGAGCCCTACTCTCTAGAGCTGGCTGAGTCTCAGCCATTGCCAAAGATGCTCTCCTGGGTTCAGAGTTAACTCGCCCGTTCCAAGCTTTCCTACCCAGGAGATGCTCAGGGAGTTGCAACTGGCATTGGCCAGCTGGTCCACCGAGGCTGGGAGCAGACTGCTGCTACCAGATAACAGAGTTATTCCTTGGGCTCAAGTGACAGAGGCTTGTGCAAAAAGCCTCCGAGTCAACCCCAGATGGCCTGTTGCAAAGGGCTCATGCAATTCAGAAGCCTGCCTAACACTGGTAGGAAATCACCATTGTGGATCTGAACTTCAGAGGTCTACCCCAAGCTTACAACAGAACGAAGGATGCCGAAGACACTGTGTTCAGTGGCAGCCACTCAAACTACCCAGAAACAACAGAGGGGCCTGGAGGGACTGAGCTAAGAACGAGAAAAAGACAGTGGGCACAGCCAAGAAGTATCTTCATCAAACCAGTGCCTGTTTAAAAAAAAATAATAAGGGAGGTGGAGGGAGAGTGAAGGAGAAGGAAGGTGCCTGGGGACAAGTCCTGTTGGACAACGATGGAAGCACTAACCTTTGGTGAGTGACAAGTGAGGTGATGTGGCTGAATGCTAACTAAGAGGCTTGAATTATTCATGCAGAATTCAGTGTGAAGAGGTTTAGCCTAATAACCTTTTGCAGCATCTCCCCGGGCAAGGGATTTCACTCAAAACAAGATCTGAGAGAGACTTAGGTAGGAAATGAAAACAAAAGCACTAGGATCTTCCCCACTCTCCCTCCCATCACTGCTGTGCGACTTGATAGAGGACATCATTCTCTAGGGCTCGGAGCCTGGTACTTTTCTCCAGCAATGAATTCGTATCGGTGGGTTAAGATTTAAAAAAAAAGCAGTGTGACATTAAATTCATGACCTGCCCTCTAGTGTAAGTCATACAATATAGTACCGAACGTGCCAGCCAGTCAGGTGCTCTACCCTTCTCCTGGCACAAGGGAGTGAATTGTGCGCTTTCAAGGGCTCCTCGGGTAAAGGTTTCTTGCACAAGCGGGAGATGGACTTCATGGCCCAGGAGGCCCCTTCCAGTCCCACGTTCCTATGAGTCAGCCTTAGTTTTGGCTTTTGAAGGAGATGTCAAAATGCAAAGGCTTGTTATTTCCCACTGATAGATGAAAAGATCCCCAACATCAGAGCTAGCACTCATTTGTATCAAGCAGCAACTAGAGGTAGACAGGGAATTTTGCTGAAGTGTTTATTTGTAACGGGTAAATATATCAAGTGAGCAAACCACCACCTAAACATCAGCTGCGGGAAATGCTGGTTCTCTCCGTCGTCCTCAGTTGTTTTAGAAAATCCACATGACCACAACATTTATAATAGATTTGCATGGCTGGATGCATTTTAGTGCATCCATACAGCGGGTGCCCCCATCTACAAGCCAGGATTCCTCAAATGCCTATATTCACTGGCACCCAACACTCAAAAGTCTTCAGAGCTACAAATTCTAACCGGCATGCACGTGCAAAATATGTTCATTCACCATAGCTGATACCACCTTTAGCCTCAGTCTCTCCACTGAGAAGTTCGGATGTCAGATCATAACCAATACAACCAGGTATGCATGATAACCAAGTGCTCTAAAATGCGAAGGCTGGGCAATCCCTGGTCTTCCTCAGAAACCAAGCAGGTGCCATCTGCAGTCTACCGTCATAAGAAATGCGTAGAGGTTCTCCGTCATGCTCAAGGTCTTGCCAAGCAATGGAGGATCATATTTTTAAGAATAGACAACCTAGGGCCCGATTCTATCCCAGTTATAGCTTATTAGGCACAGAAGTAGGCATACATGCCTAAACATCATTCTCTTCTACCCTGTTCAAGTCCTGAAAAATCTGTGAATGCATCTACTTTCACTCTCACCTTGCCCCTATAACTGAATCACAACACAATGGGCTCATCTCCCTTATACGGTGGCTTTGAATGATTTTCCACAACTCGAGTAGAGTGGAACAGAAACACACTTGGGTGCAAACGTCCACTTCTGTGCTTGAAAGTAGAAAATCATCTGGCCCTTATTGCTCCTGAAAGGTGTTGCACTGACGGCCCTGGGGACCGAAACGGTTTGTCCGCCCGTACAGCAGGTGCAGTGGCAAGACAAACCCAGGGATGGGAATAGAGTTCAGTTTCCACACTCATTCCCTTCTGTCAGCATCAGTGCAAATCCGTGTCAAGAGCCTCAAAGCTGAGAGCCATCCGGGTCATGTCAGGTCATCCATCCCACTGACTGGCTGGCAGACAGATCATTTCCGACCGAGATTGTTGTTTTCCCCACTTAGCAAGCTGAATCAGAACCAGAGATGTCAGATCTACATCCTACTGCCCTCCCACTAGCCATCCAGCCCCACACCACTTTCAGGATGGGTCTCAGTCAGGGGTCATTTTGTCTCAGGATTTCCTATCTTATCAATGAAGTAAAGTGCAACTGCTCATTGCCGCAGCTTCATTTCCTTGGCTCTCCAGTCCAGGCAGTACTGAGCTTGGATCCTGTCCACACAGGTCTTCAGCTTCCGGGCAACTTCATACTTTTCCCAGTCCTTTTCTCCCTAAAAGGGAAGAGAATGAAATCAAGTTAAAAGGCAGAATACAAGGTACTAAAAAGTGACTTCATCTTTTGAGATTGGACCAAACAAACTGCTCACTCCAAAATATACCCAAGTCTTTGGGTGGGAGGTTTGGACTCCAAATCCAATACTGGACTTCATAAAGGCTCTTTTCCTCAGTCTGACACATGAATCCCTGAACATTTCCAGGTTTTAATGTCCCCATCTCCCCTATGGTGGTTCTGAATGATCGCCAATGTATTCACACTCACAGACAAAAGCAAGCACAGGGCAGATCTAACTAGCTGCTGCTAAGCACTTGACAAAGAACAGCAGCATTTGAGCTCCCTTGGAAATATAAGGGACCCTCCAGTCTCTATTTTTCAGAGGAGACTTACTTAAAATAATACAATTAAATATTCTGCAGTAACTGCATCGGCTCGCAAGCCCTGTTTTTGGACTTGGGTCTGTTACTGATGAACAGCAGAAATTCAGGGCAAAGCTAAATATTACCTTGCGCCTGCCTGAAGCCGCTAGATGGAGCCACAGTCATTCTCCAGGCTGAAACTTGGGGATGTGGATGAATTGGCTTAAAGAGCAATGGAAAAAAACAGTATCTGGTGTAAATAATATATTTGCAACACTTGCGGCGCATTTGCACACGGGGAGGTTCTTCAAATAAGACTGGAATCTCTGCTATAATCGAAGGATATGGAGCAGTACATTATGCAGCTTAAAATAGACCCAGAGATTGGTTGAACCAGTTACTGTAACTGTCTTTCATCTGCAAAAAAACATTTTAGTATGAGCATAAATAGTAAGCAACTGCCAAGGGTTGATGTGGATCCTGTTTGGTAAATCTTAGCATCTGGCTCTGCTTGGGATGTATGGCTTCGTTTACAACGTATAGGGCTCAAAGCACACCCTGGTGAACAATTTATTCTGGGCTAAACTCGAGGAGACCGTTATTCCAGAATCATTGCACTGAAATATGGGTTTGTGAAGAGAAACCGTGTGACCAAGAGCCAGGCACACTGTGCGAGTTCAGATGCTCAATAGAGGGATTTGCAATGGGTGGATGAAGCGTTTGTTTCAATCCATTTTTTAAAATACTCTGGGCAGGACTGATGCGATAGGAGCCCGGCCAGGAATCAGACAGCACAGTCCTCAGTGAAGCACAGCTGCGGCCAAACAGAACTGAAGAGGGTCACAACCTCCAGCTCCTTTACAGCACTTTCCATCAGCAGATCCCGAAGTGCTTTCCCAAGAGGCCTCTATTTTTCAGATAGGAACCAGAGGAACAGAAAGATGCACTGATTTGCCCAAGATCATCCAGAGGGCTTGGAAAAACCAGTCCTGTATCTCCTTAGGCTCAGTCAAATGCTTCATGGTGGATGGCATTAGGTACACAGGGCAAGTTAGATCAGCCCCTTACGGACTAACTAAATCAGAGACGTATAGCATGAGTTTCATGAGCCCAAACTCACTTCCTCATTCACAACATCCACAGGCCAAGAGGTCAAAAATCAAGATTTGACTACATGACAGGTCTATCTCCAGTGGCATCTAATAATTGAATATGATGGTGCCCAAAGCCACGGAACGGTGTTAATGCCGTATTATGCTAGGTACTGTAGAAAAGTCTAGGAAGACCTGAACTTTCCCTTATATTGACAACAGTTTGGAACTGGCACCACGAGACTCCTACCAACCCACAGCATTGCCATAGAGCAGCTTTCCGCGTGCACAGACAGAGAACAAGATGGCATGAGGGAGCCCAGCAACCTTTTCCTACAAGTGGCAAAGCTGCCTCTGGCAAGGACAGAATAGGAGAGTCAAGATATGAGATTACCACCATCAGAGATTGAAGAGCATCTCTCTTTTCTACCCAGAGGCAAATACCCTTCTGCTGTGACCCGGAGAGCATTTAACGCAGGACAGCAGCCGTCTTGCCTATTTACTCTCTTCAGGCCTCTTCGCAGAAACAGCTAATTCAGCTACAACTCCTGATTTTTTTTTTTTTTACGTTAACTATTGAAGCAAAACAACTGGCAGCGAAGCTCAGCTTCAGCATTTGCTGTGCTCAAATGCTTGCCTCTTGGCTGTGATTGAGTCCAATACATACTTCTCCCTCTCACACCAAAAGCACATTCTGCAATGGAAAACAGTAGCGTAGGCATTTTAAAGGACACTTTACCATCTGTATGGCCTCTGACTCCTAGTTTCTGATGATTATTTTTGAAACCACAGAGTAAGACCAACCTTCAGCTTAGAGCTGACATTCAGCATGACATATTTGACTGATCCCTGCATGTTTTCTGTCCAAGATGCCAGCCAAGTGACTGTATTGTTGTGACAAGCTTCTTTCCATGTGTGTCTTGGTGGGGGCACTGGGATGTCAGAATCCCTATATGGGGAAAAATACATACCCACGTAAGCCTTCATGAAGTAGCACTTAGCAACTACATTGCTAATTTACTCTCTACTTAAATAACTAGTTTAACTCCCATTGAATAGCAAGTGGGCTTTGTGGGTGAAGAGAAGATCAGAACAAAAAAATTCAGCTTGTTATAGAAATGTGGACCCAGAAGAAATACATAGAGAAAAGGAATAAAGAACAGTGCACAGCTGTCACAGTACGGGATGCACTTCCGCTCAGAACATCTTTGGGCAGAAGAAATTTGGGGGAAAATCAATGTCATTTTTCAGACTATAACAGCGCAGCAAATAACAGAAGAGACATTTGAAGTAATAAGTTTAAAAAGCTAGTCTATGCACAGAAACTAGTTGTGTAATTTATTAATCACTAGACTTTCTTGGATATGTAGAAAAATATATATTGTGGGTCCGCAATCAGCTAACTTTTCATTTATATATGCTCACACTGGGAATTGATTCTCTTAATGCACTTGCTAACGGGACACTTATTTACTTTTAAAGGCGTTACTGTGTTCCTGTATTTTGGTGTGGGCAAACTATAGGAAACTACTGATTTCAGAGGTGCTTTGGCAAGAGGCCCATGAGTTTGAACTGACCTAATGTTGCTCCTAAAGCCTCCCCACTCCCTCCCCGCAACCCAAGACCTCAGCACATTCATATAATCTCCTATTGGACTATAAAGGCCGAGAGACCTCCTCCTCTTCCCAGTGCTGTGACCTCCAGCCTTGTTGCTGGTTCCCAGGTGCTCGCTGTCAGGTCAAGGTGCAGAGACACAAAATGGCAGTGGAGCGCAAACGACATCAGAACTGGGTTTCTGGTTGTAGCCACGTTGGTCTGAGGACAAAGGCAGGCAAGGTTTTTTGGGTAGATGTGATAAGTTTTATTAGACCAACCGAGTAGTTGGGAAAAAAGTTCTTTGCAAGCTTTTGGGCGCAATAGCCCTTCTTCAGGCACTGGAAGAGAGTTATCCAGGAAAAACCAAGTGGCGGGGGCAGCATGGCCTGGGAGAACACGTAGAAAGGCACTGAAAAGCAGACAAGCAGCAAGAGCTCTGAAGATCGCTCCCCAGCACTGCTGCAAGGACACCCGCCGCATGCAAACAGACCAAGAGGAGTTGACGCTTGCGTGAGCTAACGAACACCAAGTCGGCAGAGGGCTCTTGCATTTTCGAACTGAAGAGACAGCTTGCCGGCGAGGCGGAAATCTGCAAGCCATCACTTCTTTATAGCTCTGATTTCCCTGGAGCAGGGTTTGGCTCGGCAGAGCCATGCCAGGCAGCGGCGAGGTGACTTCCAGCAGATGGCAAGCTTGGGTAAAGCGCGTGGCTGAGACAAAAAGCAAGGGGAAAGAAACCTCCAGCTTTCTCAGCAGGGCGGGAAGCCTGCATATTTTACTCCTAATTCACAAAGGAAACAGGGAAACAAGTGCAGTCACCACCAAGCAGCACAGAGGAGGGCGTAAGGAAAACAAACACATTAATGAAAATAGCTTTGTGCCACACAGAAACTAGCAACTCCCCCCTTCTCTAAAATCAGAACCAGACCATCAACAATAAATACCTTGTGCCAGCAATTTGATGAGGACCTGCTCAGAAATGAAGGGCTCCCTTACTCCACCCCTTACAAGGGCTTCAAGGCAGCAGAAACTGGGGAAAAAGCAGTAAATAAAATATGAAAAACACACTGAATTATTCACTCCTACCACCAAATATTGTTGATACACAAAAAGACCTTTAGCTTTCACGGGTGGCAACCCACTCCCTCCTACATACTACAGGGAAAAGTTGTTCCCAGGGAAAGAACTGGAGTAGGGAGTTGTTGTATTGAAAAGCTTAATTAAGTAGGGCTTTGTTTCTCCAGCTCAGCCAGGTGTCTCAGCAATAAGGATAGTTATTTTTAAAACCATCTGCTGCTTACATAAACTTTCCCTTCAAAGATCTCAAAGTATTTTACATCCAAAATTCATACTGTTATTCGCCATGGCAGAGCAAGGGACACAGAGAATCTATCTTTGCCGCCAAAAAGCTGTCTTCCTTTTAAGGCAGTAAGACAATATCCTAGTGAAGACAAAGGTGCTTTGCACTTCTTGCCACAAGAGAGGTAGCACTAGCCCTCCTTACCCCATCCGACTTTGCATGATGAGCCGCGTAGTAACCCTGCCATGCCCTGTCTTTGCCAGGATTTTAGAACAGGACAGCTAACGTGTGTGAAGAAATCCCCGCCTCTCTGCCCTGCCTTGGGTCATTGCATAAACCCCTTTCTCTTTCACCTGTGTGCTATTTGGTTTAACCTGGTCATCTAGGTGACTGGACTGTAGGACAGCTAACGTGTGTGAAGAAATTCCTGCCTCTCTGCCCTGCCTTGGGTCATTGCACAAACCCCTTTCTCTTTCACCTGTGTGCTATTTGGTTTAACCTGGTCATCTAGGTGACTGGACTGTAAAACTTCCTGAGGGGAGAGGGAGCTCGCTCTCTTCCTCTGGCAGGCATTTTGAAAGCAGCAAGCAGAGTACCTAGGCTCTGACTAGATGAAACTTTGTAAGTAGAAACCTGGAATCTAGCTAGTAGGCTAGAACTAAATAATTCAGACACGTATTAAAAGTGTCCCCAAACCCATTCTCTGTAGAGGTTCAACTTATTTTGGTTTGCTCAAAGTGGTTTTTTTCTATTCCTTTGTTCTACCCCTCCCCCTGACCAATAAAGGTATTGGGTTGCTGCATGACTGGCTGTTTCTCTGTGAAAGGGGCTGAGAGACAGACCTTCATTACTTCCTTAGCTGTGCCAGCGACATTGGGCTTGCCTATTTTCCTCTGGTGCTGGACACTATCTTTGGATGCTTCAGGCTGGAAAAAGCACCCCGAAATATTCCCAGTGGGCAAAAGTACCCCCAAGGCTTACAGGGTCTGTGTACCCTGGGCCGCACAGAGTCCTAACAGAGACCAGGGCCCAGGTGGTGGTAGTGTTACCCTAGACTTGCAGGTGTTCTCCAGGAAGGGGAATGGCTCCTCCGGGGAGACTCTCGAAGCGTGGTTTTGGGTCTGGCACAGTGAGGTGGGTGGCTCTGCACAGTAGTGCCCCCTACCGGGCAGCCACAACATGCATTAAGTACACATGCTTTCTTAAGGGGGTGTCTACACACATCGATGCAATCCTGTGCAGATACTTAAGCTAGCTCTGACAGATGGCGCAGCATACCTATCCTAGCATAGTCCAACCCAGACTAGTATATCTTAGCTAGCTCTGAAACAGTAGATGTTTACTAGAAGCAAAACCACCTGTGTTCACACAGTGCCCCATTCCAGCTCATGTATCTTGCTTCTCTAAATGCAGGCCTGCTCTTCTAGTGCCCAGCCTGGCTTCCTCTGAGCTGACCCAGATATCTGTGTACAACCACGCACAGTGCAGTACAGACACAGCCTCCATGATTTGCTAGAGTATGTGTACACTACAGACTGTAGTACAGTGAGGAGACACCAGAGCTAGCACTTGCACCAGAAGCAGCATAGCTGCCACAGCATTTCTGCATCCAGGCAAGGAGTTGGTCAAGATGACCTCTGAGGTCCCTCTCCTCCCTACGAATCAAAAACACTTGAGGTAGATTGCTTAGATTTAGCTTGGGCATTGTTACACTACACTGTGCTCTGCAATGCAGACAGATTCAAGGTTATCCCATGGCAGAGCCAGGATAAGGACGCCTAAGTTTTCCCACCCCACCTGGAAAATCCTATGAACTGGTCCTGCCCTGCTTCTCCTTTTATTCTTAAACTGCTGTCAGAGGAAGCAGTTATCTTGAAGTACAATGCCTATTTTTCCCCCCTGTGAATGGATCTCCACCATTACCAGGTTTTGACCTAGCTGCATGATGAGCTTGCAATGAAGTGGACAGTTTTTCCCCCACAGCTCTTAAGCAATCCCAGTAGAGCCACCTCACAAGTCACTGGAAGTGCTGCTTTTTGTTTCCTGGACAAGGGTAAAAGTTAATAAACCTTCTGCTATTTTAAGAAGAGCCTTTGACTTAAGTGCTGGGCCTGAGAAAGAACTTAGAAAATAAATAACTAAAATAAAAGCCATCCAGCTCAGAAGTCTCTATTCCCCAATGTGAGAGTCAATTAGTTATAATCAATTAAATAAAATTAAGGGAAACCAGGCCACCAGGGGACCGGGGAGGGAGAATGATAAATGAAATACCAGTCTAGATGTAGAGTGGGAACAAGGGAAGCAAGGCGGGAAGGGGAGGGGAGGGAGGAGGTCACCAGTGAAAGAACGAAATGGAAGCAATTGAAAAGAAAAGTTCCATTTACAAACTCTCCTTATTGCAGGGAGAGCAGAGAATGCCCTGATGTGTCAGCCCCTGAGGCTTTTGTCAAGACTTTTTAAATTGATTTAATTTTTCTGCCTTTGCCAACAATTTCTGGTGGGCCTAGGGAGGTGATTAATTCAGAGACCAGTGCCTGCGGTGTGCCCTGCTTTGCATCCCCCCGTGCAACTGGCATCACCTACTCTGAAACAGGCCTCTACAATTTCTGTTTCTATGTCTATTGGGATGTTCTGTCCCATTAAAATTAAATCTGAGACTCCTGCAAGGGGCTCCATGGACAATCCTGGACACTGAAATCCACTGTACAAATATATACCCTACAGCCTCAGCAGCAGCTACCGTCTCCTATGAAGTCTCACATTAACCTAGATGGATCCTCTACAATGCATTGCCAGGCAGGTTATGAAATCAATATAATCAGGAGAGTATTTTCCTGTTCACAGTTTATAAATTGTTGCTGCAGTAGCTAACTTCACAGAGCTATTGACTCCAGCACCCTGGCTCAACTTGTATGTGTGAAGAGCGCTGGATGCAGTTTTGTCTCCCCCCATTTTGTGTAGGCAACACACTGATGGGGAAGTTGCTACACAGAGAAGTTATGTGGCTTGTCCCAGGGTCAAAGAAAAATCTGTGGCAGAGTTGGGAACTGAGCCTCTATCCCTCAGCTCTTCATCCTGTACTGTAATCCTACGGCCAGCCTCGTGTCCCCCAAGTTCAGTTTCAACTTGCGCCAGATAAACCGGCATCAAGATGCTTAGAGCGGTACCACATCACCCTTCTTTGTCATTCTGCCCCACCATTTCTGTAGGAGCAATGTGTTCGCAAGGCATGAGTCACTCAGTCACAGCAGGTCTTTTTAATTGAGGACACTTGCCTCAGAGTAATTTGAACTTTCAATTTCTTTCTTTAATGAAAATGATTTCATTAATTTCAAACCACAAAGGTTAACCTATAGCTCCCTAGGTTCTCGCTTTTTCATCGCTCTCTTCCCATGCCTGACATTTGCTACATCTTAAGGAGGAATCTTCATTATCAAGTAAATGATGCCAAGGCACCACACATGCCCCTTATTCCCTCAAGCTTCATTTGGTAATTTGATTGTTTGGCCCTGCATAAAGATAGATCACATGAGGGATATCCAAGTCCCAAGAGTCTGTGGCTATCCTCCAGCATATCCCATTTGTGTGCACTCACACCAGCCAACACCACTTGTTCTTCATACCATTCTGGGAATTGCTTCTCCCAGAAATTAGAGCACAGTATTGGCCAATGAATAAGGACCAACATAAGTCAATCTTGGATGTAACTGCTATTTTTGAAGTCATTGTCCCCAAAAGCATCGATCTGGATGGAAGAATCCAAACACTAGAACTCCCCACTGTCACTCCTGAAGCCTGGCATTTGGGAGGTCTCACTACACACTGGATTTATCTGGCTGCCTTTTGCTTCTTCTCAGCCTAAACACTTAACTCCCAAATTATCCAGTTTTATAAAGAGCACCTCAAATGCAGACTGAAGCATGAAGATTATTTTGTAATTTCGGTTGCTAATTTACATTATAAACCATAAAGCCCAGGTGCCATAGAAATACAGAAAGCAAGACAATCCTAGAAATACAGAAAACAAGACACTCCTTTCTCCACATTTACATATTAAAGAAGATCCATGGATGAAGAGGCCATAGAAGTGCAAACAGTCCTGTAAAAATATAGGAAGGTGAAAGCAAATAATGCAAAATGCCATTTGTAATCTACACGTGAACGTAACTCGGAAGAGATGGTGCACAGCAGGATGAACAGAGCAGGAATGAAATGGCATTAGCAGCTCGGGAAGTTGCTATTTCAGGAGGGCAGCACCTGGTATATTCTAACCCTTAATTGTGGAAACACTGGGAAGGATACAAATGTAGCAAAACCACTCCACATTTAATAGCTTCATCCAGTGTTACAGTTGGGCTAAGTACAGACATTTGAGGGTGTTGTGGGGAGGTTAAATCTATTCAAAATAGCTGCCTGATTATCAGTTAAGTCAGAATTGGGGGGAGGGGGGGCAGCCAAGAGGTTAGGGGTCCAGCAGCCTGGAGGGTGTTGGGGGTCTGCCAGGGGATGGCGGGCAGGCACAGCCTATGCGTGGGGGAGGAGGGGAGGCGTGACCCCAGGGTGGAGTGGGGGGCAGATGTGGCCCAGGGGTGGGGTAGGGAGGGAGGCGTGAGCTGCGGCCATTTAGTTTCCTGTAGGCCAGTCAATTTCTCAGCGTTTTCAAACGTGGGAGGCAGCCGTGACCCGCAGGTGTGGTGGTGGGGACCAGCGTCATCCCCACCACATCTCTCCCACCCCTTCCCCACCAGGACTTACTTGCTTGGCTCCAGCGGCAGCAAACGCTGATAAAAGTGGCTGCACTTGAAGCGGCTTGTGAAATGGAGGTTGAGAGGGCTGACTGTTGCGGGGAGTGGGCAAGCAAAGAGCTTGCGGTGGGCAAAAAAAAGACCAGTGCAGGGGAAGCAGGTAGTGAAAAAAGCAGCCCTGGGGCTGGGGCCAGCGGCTGGGTTTTCCCAAACCCCAGGGCTGCACAGGGGAAGTGGACAGAACAGAAGCTCCACGCACCCATTTGACCTAAATCGAATGAGTCTGATACTACGTAGATCCAGATTTATCTTCAACCAGGTTCTGCAATTTTTAGAACGGTTTGTGTGCACAGACCTTCTGTTCAGCTATGGTTTAGACTGATTGCCGGTCACAGAGACCGGGTCTGTAAGTGTAAGGTTGGCACCAGGGCGAGGTAAGTTTAAATCGTGTGGCCATTTTGAACCTGATTTAATCTCCCGAATGTCTGTACTTAGCCTTGGAGTGGTTCTGCAATGTTCATATTGTTGTGGATAAGCCAGTAACAAGTAGAAAGTCGTCTCTTTTGCTCTTCTGAAGCTGCTCCAAATGCACGTGTCCACATCCTACCCAAGTTACAGAGCTAATAGCACCATCCCATTCCTCATTCCTTCTGAAACTTTTCCCTTTTGAAGTGGCCCCAAATGTATGTATATTGTTACCCTCATAGTGCAACTGAGGAGACGGACAACTATTGTTATCTTCACGTCTATAGTTTCGTAGTTAGTAGGGTCAGAAGGGACCTGAGCAGATCAAGTCCGACCCCCTGCTGGCAGGCAGAGTCCTGGGGCCAAACGACCCCAGCAAGGTGTTCATCCAGCCTCCTCTTAAAGACCCCCAGGGTAGGGGCCAGCACCACTTCTCTTGGAAGCTGGTTCCAGACCCTAGCCGCCCTGACAGTGAAGTCGTGCCTCCTGCTGTCTAGCCTGAATCTCCGCTCTGCCGGCTTGTGACCATTATTCCTGGTCACCCCTGGTAGCGCTTGGGGGAACAGGGACTGCCCCAGTGCCTGCTGGTCCCCTGACCAGTCTGTAAACAGCCACTAGATCCCCCTCAGCCTTCTCTTGTGCAGGCTGAACAGGTTCAGGTCCCATCGCCTCTCCTCGTAGGGCCTGCCCTGCTGCCCCGGATCATGCGAGTGGCCTCCTCTGGACCCTCTCTATGTTGCCCACATCCCTTTTGAAGTGCAGCGCCCAGAGCTGGATGCAATACTCCAGCTGCGGCCTGACCAGTGCCGCATAGAGAGGGAGGATCACCTCCTTGGACCTGCTCGAGATGCATCAGTGGATGCATGCCAAGGTGCGGCTGGCCTTCCTGACTGCATCCCCACACTGTTGGCCCATGTTCATCTTGGCATCAATGACGACTCCAAGATCCTTTTCTCCCTCTGCACTGATGAGAAGGGAGTTCCCCAGCCTGTAGGTAATAGTGTTGGCCAAATGGGACTCAGAAAATTTTCATTCCCCTAAGGTGCTAGAAGACTTCACAAGGCACTTAAAGATTTTTTAGAATTGTGTTTTATGTGCAGAATATTATACCCTATGCTCAACAAATGCTTGTGTGTGCATGCAAGTCAGTCAAAGAGGGAGAGCAGTGGCCATAAATGCCAAGAGCTGCATTTTGTAAGCAACACTTGCTTCTGTCTGACGTGTTTGGAAGGGGGCTGTTCAGGAGCTTTGCTGAAATGGTGCTCACCTCAGTTTGCATTATGTAATGAACAGTGACTGGTGGATCCTGATACAAACGACTTCCACCTACAGCAGTGTTAACAAAAAAAAATTAAGATGACAGACATGACGAGTGAAATCCCAGCTTCGTAGATTTTTGTCCCCCTTCTTTGTTGCTCACTGTGACAACTGCATTTGAGGAAGCCCTGAAGCTCTCTTCCAGAAGAGCTGCCACAATTGTTGCTACCACAATTGTTTTTTCTCCTACAAAACATAGCAGCCACTGTTGTGATTACTGTAAACTGTATACTGCTGAAGTCTAGTATCTATTTGCAGTGTCTGCCTCTAAAGCCTTTCACTGGGAACTGGCAGGTTTCTGGCCATGGACAAAAGCTCCTCTACATAGTTGGCTTCCTTATGAACTATGCACACTGATTACAAGGAAATGAACATGTCACCTTGCAACAAGGAAAAGCATTTGTTTAACAAGAGTACAGGGCAATTCTTCTAAACATGAATCCATTTTGTACCCGCTATCACACAGCATTATGAATATGTACTTCAATGCAGTTCTCTTGGTGTGCATATACGTAGGGTGTACAAACATACAGGCAATGGATAACCTCCCTCTCCAACATAACAGTCTGGATGAAAGCAACATCTAAGTGATGAGAGATAAGAGGTCTGTCTCTTGGCCCTGCCACAGACTGTGTGGGGAACCTTAGGCAAGACTTTTAATTTCCCGTAGGCCAGTCAATTTCTCAGTGTTTTCAAATGAAATGGAGAAAATAATGACAGAGCCTCTCAATTCTCCTGCATAGGATGTAATTAATTAATATCTGTGGAGCACATTGTGATCCTCAGATGAAAGGCATGACATCAGCGCAAGAAATAATTATTTACATGGTTATTAAAAAGTCAATAGCTATAAGGCATATAACTCCATTTGGCAGGTATCTCACATTCAGATGAAGTTACCATGAGGTCCCAGCAGAGTACTTTCCTGTAATTATGCAAATGACTCTGGTTACAACTACTGGATGTGTTTATATAAATGACCTTGATTTTTAAGAAAGATCCCTTTTTTCAGGTGCAGTTTTGTACCTGCCATTAACTGTGGATTCATGTGAAGCATTTCAGGTATCTGCATATCAGACCACACCTGCAAATGATGAAGGCAGACATCTTAATGCCAGAATTTTTGGGTCCAATTACTTCAAGAGAGATAATTATGTGGAACAGTAATGAAATTAGACTGCAACATTAGTCTGGGGTGCAACCCTAACATGTGGTCCGTGAAGTACGAACTTGGCATGTGGATGGAAAAGGCTAGTGGGAAGGAACAAAGTCAATGAGTCATATCTACAGAAGTGCCCACCTAATAGAAGGTGCAGTGTACCGTGTGAATTAATCTTGATTTATTGCCCAGACTTATATTTACCCATATTACAGACACTTCCCCCCCTCTATCCACTCCCATCCCCCAAAAATTAGCCTCCTAAAATGTGGATATTTTAAGTTTGATTTTTCTGCCCAGAATAGCTATAGTGACATGTCTATACCAGAAGCACTGAGGTAGCCTATTGACTTCTTAGCTCATTATAATTTACTCGAATTCTGCTAATTGTTCTTTGCTCAAGAGTTGTTAATGACCCTCCATCCTTTTTAATGGCCTGATGTTCCACAAGTCAAGCTACCCTTTTTTCAGCAATTTTGCTGTTTGTCTGATACTCCTTTTCTCTCTCCTCCTAATTCATAGTCCAGCATACCATTTTTGGCTGCTGCTTTTTTCTCAAAATCCTTGATCTCCTTATGGAGTCCTTCAGCAGCAGGTACAGTTTCAGCTTTTGGCTGAGCACCAAGAACTGCTATCAATTCAGCTGTGAAAGGGTTAAAACTGTAGCTGTTGCTGGAGCAGGAAAGGGAAAGTGAGTGAGCTGAAGATTAGGCTCCACTCCTGCTGTGTGCTGCTATAACTCTGGGAAAATCTTTTTTTCTTCATTCTGCCTTCCAAGAAACAAGAATGTATTGGGGCTGTGACAAAATACAGCATTTAGATATTCCTACCCCAAAGTCGCACAAGTTTCTGCGGTCAAAAGATGCCACTTTTTGAAAAACAAGGAGGCATTTAAAGATACCAGTGAGCGGCCTAAATGAAAACCTGACCTACATTCCTGTAGGTCCATCCAAGAACATCCCTACTCCCCCCAATGTTGATGTACTGTAACAAGAGGAAATTGGGCTTGCACTCCAGCCATTCAGTATGGAAAAATTACACCACAAACTGTGGAGAGAAATCTAAGGTTCAAAGCTGGAGGCGTGACATGGCTTCTCATAAACACATCATTCAATAAAACCTATGATTTGCCCAGCTGAGAGGTTTCCCCATACGTGCTCATTCCACTTGGGTTTGCTTTCCCAAGCAACTTAACCTAAATGCAAGTGGAATCCAGGTCTCAGAAACAGTTCTGGCCATGGCAGATGCTGTTACAAAATACCATCCAGGAGAAATAGTAAAACCCTTACACTTGAAAGTTGATACAACCAAAGGTGTTTTATTTGTAGCCCAGAAAATGAAAGCTCCCTGCTGCTAGGACACGTTCCTGCAACGGCACTTAAGCTCAAAAATGTCACAGGAGAAATGAGAGAGAGAGAAGGCGAGCATGAAAAAAAGCTTTCAATGAAAACCCCTTGCAGAAAAAAAAGAAACATTAAATACAACAAATTCCACAGCATCAAATCAGCAGCTCACAGCTTTTTGCAGACTCAGGCTTAGTAATGGGGAAGCTGTCCAAGCCAACAGAGCATGGTATGAGAGGGACAGAAAAACCTTGCAGAATCAATACACAAGGAGTCAGAGAACCAAAGAAAACGAGAGGCAGTGGGGTGGAGATAAAGCCTCTGTTTGAAAAGCTATTCCTCTGTTGCTAGCAGAGATCTCCCTGCAGAATCTGGAAGATGACAAGGAACAGCCATCGCACGCAAGAAAGGCCAGAAGCGTGGTCTTCCCTTGTGTGCACAGAGTTACTTGCACTACCTCCTAACCATGGAGAGGAAAAATGACTAGGTTGATCTGACTGAAGCTTCTGCCTCTGGGGAACAGCCGAACTACCCAGAAGATGAACTTCAGCTTTCAGGCCTGTCACTCTCCTCAATGCTCCAAGAGTGAAAAACTAAGCCTCTGAACAGCTCCTGAGCATTTCTATTAGAAGGGAACTATACTCCTGTACAGCTTTGGAGCAGCAGCTTGAACTCCCAGGCCTCCAAAACACTCTTGCCTCTAGTTTTCCAATCCTGAAACATCCTCTGAAGCCTTCAGAGTTAGAGTGACTTTGAATATTTTCAATGCCTTTTTTTTTTTTTGGACAGAAAATGTACTTTTTTTCCATAAACATCAAACATGTCCAGAAGGCAAATTTTGATTTTGAACCAATTTTTTCAATTTTCCGACACAAAAGCACAAAGCTTTGCATTTCCGGGGAGTCTGACGTTAAACTGAACCTGCCTTTTGGGGTGTGATGCCTTGTGGCCCTATAGCTAGGCTCCTTGGCTAGATGACAACTCCCAGGGAGCCCCTCAGCCATGAGACTCTCATGAGGTATCAGCCTTCCCAATCCTCTAGGGAAAACAGCAGGGGGGAAAGCATCTGAATTGCAACTTCAAAAGAGGCATCACAGCACAATAAGCAGAAGCAGAAGAGTGGCCTCAAAGCAAAATGTAGCTGTTGGGTTCAACAAGCCAAAATGAAACTTCTGCAGTTCATGAGAGTCAAAACGTTGTTTCAATTAACTTTCATTCTGCCATCTTTTTATACTTCAAATATTTTTTTTCGGAATACTTTTTATTCTGTGAAAAATCAGCATATTTTACATTTCTACAACATGTTTCTATAGAAGAATATCCCAGACAAAGAACGCTGTGATTTTTGCTGGGCTCTAGGGCTGTGTGAAGTTTTGGTTGCCGATTCGATTCAGCAGAGATTTGGCTTGATTCAGCTGTCGAATCTCCAAATCTGAATTGAATCACAAGACCCTTTAATCTCTCTGAATCAAAATCGGAGAGATTCGGCAATTCAGACATAGACACAGCTTTAAATGTTTTTCTACATACCTCTAGTTAGCAGGGGCTCGTGAGCGCTGTGATGCTGGGGCAGATGGAGCGGCCCACGGGAATGCGGAGGGTCCCCAGTGCACTCGGCAGCAGACCCAGAAGTAGACCAGAAGCATTTCTGGGTCTGCCAGGGAGTGCGCAGGGTCTTCCCTCCCATGCCCCCCCAGCTCGCTGACTGGTGCCTCCAGGGTCTGGGGGGCCAGGAAGGTGCAGGGGGGCCCCCCCAACATGCTCCCCGATGTACCCAGAGTGTACTTTCAGTCTACTTCCAGGTTCACCACCAAGCATGTGGGGGCTCCCCCCATGCTACTGTGGGATGCTCTATCTGCCCCAGCATCACAGCATTCACAAGCTGTGCCTAGTACCTCAAGGTATGTAGAAAAAACATTTAAAGCTGTGTCCATGCCCAAATTGCTGATTCTCCGAATCAGCATCGACTCTTCAGATTCAGTTTCAGCCAAATCGAACCAGGGACAGTGATCCGAATCAACGAATCAAATCACTGTCCCCGATTCAGGCCAAATCTGAATCAGGATTGAATAGGGCCCATTTTGCACACCCCCACTTTGCTCTTTTCAGAATACTTCCATGGCAGATCTCTCTCTGTCAGATGCACCACTGCATGATTTTGAAGTCTTCCACATTGACATAGCTCAACTTCCATTGAAGTCAGTGCTTGAACTTCCATTGAGTTAAATTGATGCAGGGTTAAGGCCTGAACATTTTCTTAAAAGAAAAAAAATGCCAGAAAAAGGAATCATCTATGAGAGAGAACTAAAGCATTACAAATATCATCACAATTCACTGCAACGAATAGCAGACTTCTCTTCTACTAAAATGGTATAGCCAACAGTCTGTTGGACTAGTAGAAAAAACAGATGCTTGTTTTGTACTGGTACAAAAATCTTCTCAATCTTGCTATCGCTACGGAAAAATATGGAAAAGAGATAAAACCCAGCATGAGATGAAATGAAAAATCCATTGCCTTGTATTAGGAAGTGAATATTTCCCTTGCTGATGACAATAAATGATTCATGATTATGTGTATTTCAAAGAAGTGCCTTTCAGTCCATTTCCTTAGGGTGGTTTTCATTGCTAAAAGTCATAATGTTAAGCTGTGGTGTCCCAGTAATCTCTATGAGAGCAGCTTACAATCTGACGAGTTAAGAAGGATCTTTTACAGTAATGGGGATAAATAGATAGATCATGAGGGAAACATCTTTTGTTTAAATAGAGATCATAATCTTCCACTGGGTACTGTAGAAATATTCAGACATGAATTACAGCTGAGCAGATACTAGCTATTTTGCTAGTTATGGTGCACTGTTTCCCGAGCTGTGTGAAAGTACCCATCCCTTAACCCAGGGGCGGGGAATTATTTTGGGCAGAGGGCCGCTTATTGAGTTTTGGTGTGCCACCAAGGGCTGCATGGCAGGTGGCCCGGGGCAGATGAATATTAATTTTTCGCAGGCCAGATAGAATGGCCTAGCGGGCTGCATCTGGCCCCCCAGGCCACATTTTGCCCACCCCTGACTTAACCCTTGGTGTGTTGCAGTTCTGCACCTAACAAGACACCTGGTTTTTAGAAGACATCTTTACAAACAACAGAGACAATTTCTACAGATGAACAAGTTAGATAAAATAGGTCCACAGAGCCATTTAAATATCCCTGCTCCTACTTGAAGGACACTATTCTATGAAGAAAAAGAAAAACTAAGTTGTTAAAGGCTTCCATTGCTTAATTTTACAGTCCTTGGTAACAATCAAAATCCCACTATGTAGTTCGACAATCTCAGGTACGAGGCTAGGAACATTTTGTTAGATCAGTTTAATTCTCCCATGACCCCACAAAACAAAATGAAACATACTCAGTCTGCACTATCAAAAGCCTTTCTAGCAAATCGGCAGACAGCCTTTTCTAACAAAATTAGACCTTACTTGCTGCAGTTGATGATAACATCTTCAGGGAGGATTCTCTTCTTCAGCATCCCCTGCCTGGGGTGGTCTCCTCACCCACAAAACAAACCAGGAGGCTCTATCCTGAAGTTACCAATTCACTCTCGATGATGATCCAGGACACAGGAGCCAAAAAGTCCTGAACAACTTTCTCACTGGCTTCCTTTATTCTTTAACAATGTGAAGACAGAATGCATTACAATCTAGTCAATGGAAATGGAAAAACAATCATTGCTTCTTATATGTATTACAGTATAACATACAGAACAGCTCCTATGCCCTAAAGGTCAGACAATCTAAAAAATTAGAGACGAGAGGAGAGAAAAAGGAGAGGAGGCAGAGAGAGAAAGGTAACACAGCTGAAAGAGGGAGATCAACCTACTCTGACATTTTTGAGACTTCATGATCACTTTCTGATGGTGTCTTGCATCCAGCCAGTTAGTCCAACACTGTCTCCTCCTATATCATTTCTTGAAAGAGATACTTCAATACTCCTGTTCTTTGGAGTCAGAGGCTCTGCAAAAATACCATAACTTACTCTCAACACTGATATGATATCATCAGGGGATTCATCTGGCTGGCACATTTTTTGCTACTATCAAAAATATAGGCTTGCAGTGACTGTATTTTGATGAGCAGCCTAAGAGTGAGCAGACACAGGCACTGTTCCTGTTGTAAATGAGGGTCAAGATACCCTGTAGCCTAACTAGAAAAGCACAAGTGCTACTTCTGTCTTGACTGTAAGCTCCTTCTAGCAACATCCTCATTTCAATCATTTTCTTTAATGGGCCTCTTATGGGTTGGCTGTTTTAATTAATAAATATTAATATTTGTTATGTTTTTTCACACGTGCAATTGGTCAACAGTTCACTTCTGCTGGGTTGTCTTAATTAAAAAGAGAAATTTAGGTTGAACTTATGTTTCTTTAATTCTGTTTGTTTGCAAAACATGTATAAAATCCTGTTTCTCTGGACAGCAGAAATCAAAAAGGAGCAAGTGTCTTTGTTCGCAGTTCCTATCCTCTTCCCAGCCAACACTCAGCCCATGAGCTATCCCCTTCTGTGCCCTCTCTCAGTGCTGTATCCACAGTTTTTATTACTGCCGCATCCTTATCTTTCTGCTATTTCTCTTTCTCTCCTCCTGCTGTTTCTAAACTTGCTTATCACACCCTTGATCATGAGTAATACACTGGCAGTCAGAAACCTGAGGCCAGAGCCAGAAGTAGGGGCAGAAACAAGCCAGAATCAGGAAGCTATGAGTGGCACCGGGGCAAAGAAGCCAGTCAGACTCAAGCCACAGAGTCAAGGACAGCAGCTGTGGATCATGCTAGAGCCAAGGACCATGGATCAGGCCAGAGTCAGGAGCAAGCCATGGGTCAGGAGCCAGCTACAAATACCAAGAACGCCAGGTCGGGAACAGAGGACGGACCAGAGTCAAGGCAAGGTGCTAGGATGAGGGCAGTTGACAAGCTCACCAGGAGACTTGTCACGCAGACAGCTCACCATTTCTGCTGAATCTGCTGGTGTGGGGTAATGCCCTGCCCACAAAGTAGCTAACTGACTGCTGGAAGGATAACTCATCCCGAACCAGAGCCTCCACTATAGGCCTCCATGTACCTCTGTGGGAGTAGTAACCCTTAAAACCCATAAAGACAAAATCATCAACCACCCAATGCCCGATGGCAATCCCTTTTGATTCCACAGGGGCCTCTCCTTTGCCTTTTCTCCAGGTAGCAAGACGTGCCTCTGTTTGCGGAGGAGGTTTCTCTATTGTTTTAGCTATGTGAATGAAGATAGTTGTTATACTCAGTCTCTATGATGTGCAATCCAATCAGAACAAAATGTGTGAAATCTCCCTGGGTGGAACATCTTCCACAGAAGACCTTTAAATTGACAGGACTCAAAGTTATGTTTGCTTTCATGAACTACTGTTATGAAAGGAAGTGTGAAGGGACTTGTGAATTGGCAAGCTACCACAGCAGGTTATTCCGAGTCTCAGGCTCCTTGTTTTCAGGCATTGGTTATATCTACATAGACTTTAATAACACGCCGAGCATTTGTTTCACAAACACTCCTTCCGAGTGTGAATGTGAAAAACTATCTGCTATGCGGACCTATCGTTGCATGCCAAATTTCAGAGCAGAAATCAATTTTACATTAGAGCTGAACTAACTTTCAGCAAAAACGTAATGAAGTGTTTATAACAATCACATTGGCATAGCCTTAAAATGATGGTGGCATTAGTGGTGCTACATATGCACTTCAGCAAAAAGAGAAGAGATGTGATCATAAAAGTTCTTGCTACAGTCATCTCCAATAATGAACATTAACGGTGAATGGAATGAACACTAACTTGAAAGGTTAATGGCCTTTTTTGAGAATGTTACTGAAGTTTATTTCATTGTTAAAAATTGCTCTTTAGATCATACAAAATGCTATTCTTATTTTGAACATAAGGGCGGGGGCTGAGAGATTAATATACTCAATTTGCAATTAAGAGGGAAAGTATGCAAGCATTTGGGTGCTTCATTTAAAGCACACTTCAGGTTAATTACATGATTTTTATAATGAAGATATTTTCATGAATATTTAGGATTGCTGCATTCAGCTTATTTGATAATGAATAAATTGATAGGCAGATGATTTCAGCATTTCCATTAGAACAACTGCAGAATAAATGCTGAAATGCATTCAAGTGAATTGAGAATGCTACTTCCAATTTCACTGCTTCCCAAGTCTAATTAATAAGTTGCGTTGTTACAATTAATCATAGTTAAATGGCCAAAAGCGTGCATTGTGTATGCTCAGAATACTTTTTATATGCATATTATTTGATATATCGACATCACTCAAGTCTGTTCTGGATAAGCATTATTTACCATAAATGTTTAAATACTGGGTATGACAGTTGTGAGGCTACTCTGGGTTACTGGGCTTTGTGCTATATGACTGTAACAAGATGCATATTGTAGGAATGCTGCTTGGCTTCCATTGCACACTGTTGGGGGAAAAAAACGCAAGAAACATGAAAGTGGAATGAAATCATCACCCATCTAATACAACTTCAGCTGTGTTGTCATGGAACTAGCTCTAGCATTATATTTGTTTCAAGTGGAAACACAAGGATGTTAACTAATGTCAGGTCTGCTTGGTCCCGCCTGGACTACAGAATGAAGGTTTCGATGCAGAATGATCTAGTGAATCTGACCCCAGAGAAGGAGTCCAGAAAGATCTGGCTTCTATTCTGGGTTCAGCCAGTGCTGTGTAACTTTGGACAAAGCTCTCTGTGCTTCTGTTCTCCTTTGGCTTTTTTCTTGCTGATTTATATTGTGAGCTGTTATGGGCAGGGACAGTTTTTCAATACATATATAGTGCCTATTGCACAATAGGGTCCCCAGACTGGGGCCTCCAAACCACCCAGCCACTGTCACCAGTGGAGGACTGCATTGGAGAACAGAGACTGTAAAGTTCAAAAGATCAGAAAGTTAAATGATTAAATGCAAATTGCATAGATTTTTAGTTTCAAATAATAATAAAAAAAGGTGTTTACTAGCTTTTCTTTTTTTGACAGAATCTTCTTTTCTTCTATCTTTCTTTTGTAGTAGGTAGCCATCTCATTGAAGTCACACTTGGTGAGGTTGATGAGAAGCATCCTTTCTTCTATGGTCATTTCCTACAGAAAAAACAGGAGACAAAGAAATCATTGGCACAGCAGATGGGGAGATGAGCCATCTAAATTTCACATGGCTACTGAACTAAATGGGCTCATGTACTTAAGATTTTAATAGGTCAAATCCAACTGGGTTCTACCTGGTTGAAGCTGAGAAGGGAAAGAAAAGTTATGCAAATATTATTCATTGACTGAGAACAGGACACTTTCCCTACACATGGAAGGCTGGTTTCCTTCCTATCAGCTCTCCCTGTACATCACAGAGAAAAGAGCTTGGAATTTCCTGCCAAGTTTTCACTGGAAAAAAAGTCCCTTTTCCACATGCACTTGGCTCACACACTGAAAAGACAAAACAAGGAACTTGCCACCAACACTACTAAATAAAACCAGGTGGAGAAACTTGAATGGAACAGTATTCCATCGAAATTGAAATGCTTCACAAAATCTAGTCAATGATGAAAAGGAGTGCAGGAGTGGGCCTGTTATTTGAAAGGGTCTGGAAAAGGGTTCCAAAAGCAGCAGCTTGCCCACAGACTGTGACTCCCCACCTTTATTGTACAGAGAATGGATTCCCCATTAATCCATATTACAGTTGGCTGATTCACTTCATGATCTAGCTCCATGTTACCAGTTCGCTTAAGCAACTGCCTCTCCACGCATGACTGCTGAGCAAAACTTCACCTTGGTATAAAAGTCTGTACTGGACTCTGTGCAACACATGAGTTCATTAAAGGTCCAAAGTGATACATGAAAACTGATGTACACCCTTTACCTTAGTGCAAATGTTACCCATGTTATCTTTTCTACTGACCGATGGCTAGAAAATTATATTTAGAGGTTTGCTTTTGGGAATTGGCTTATAGGTAAAGTAGCTATTGTATTAGAATAATGGTCCAAGGGAACAACAAAGGTTAATTGGTTTCAAAAAGCCTATTTTGGGCAAAGTTTCCTTCTAGGCCTACTGCGCTGACAGCCAGCAGACACCTGGGAAATTGAAGATGTGTACCACACTGTTTTATAATGAGATAAGGTAGCATTAGTTTGCAGTGCCCAACTGCAGAGCTCTCGGGATTTCTGGTTCTGGTGGACAGACCAAGTTAGAAGGCCCTGTAAATGAGCA
The DNA here is from genome assembly GCF_001723895.1 of Crocodylus porosus. Classification (NCBI taxonomy): domain Eukaryota; kingdom Metazoa; phylum Chordata; order Crocodylia; family Crocodylidae; genus Crocodylus; species Crocodylus porosus. The sequence continues at coordinate 35,455,569 of NW_017728915.1, read as the reverse complement.
AATTAAGATGAGTGCATGTGATAGGTTTGTTGGAACAAAGGAATATGCTGCCAGGACAGAATGTGGACAGTATGATGACCACAGGGAGCCCAATCAATGATTCCCAGGAATGAAGAGTCAGAGGGGAGAAAGAATACAAAAGAGGGATTTCAGAGCAACAAAGAGTCCGCAGTGGGGGAAACCCAAGGCCACCCATAGGGCACACCACCAGCCTGTCTCATCCCCCCGGCATGTCATTCTCAGTTGAAGTCTTTTCCCCTGGTCTTATAACAAGTAACCTTCTTCTAACCTACCAAGACAGCATTTAGATTTTACTTTGCCTGGCCATTCTGCAGCTTGCTAATTCTTATCCTTTCCATGTATTAAAATAGTGAAGATTAATTTTTATATCACATCCAAACGGAGCCTAAGAGCTTCTTTCCACTTGTAAAAGTTGCAGACCAAAAGCCAGAGACTAATGAAGTCAACAGAGACCTCTATTCACTTTAATGGGCTTTGGATAAGGCCCTAAAAACAAACCAAACAAACAAAAACTTCTCCATAAGTACTTTTGTCATGATTCTGCATAATCAAAGTGATGTTCATAATGCAGGAAGAATGTTATGGAAACAGATTAAAATACGTTGACATTGTTAATATTTTAGTGTTAAATCTCATATAGAAGTACAATTAAAATGGATTATTATAGGTTTTCTGTTGGAAGGGAGGGAAGGACCTTTTGGTTTCCAATTAAAGTTAAGATGCTAAATAATGCTGAACCACTGGCTCTTTTCAGAAGATCCGAGATAAATTGCTTACAGTGGATTCTGTTTGGATGTATCCAAAATTTGTGTTAACGTTTAACAAGTACCTTTATCTGCAAAGAACACCATGGCTTAATTTCCATGGTGCAGTGATATATAGGCCTCCAATAATGTTCTCTGAGATTATGCAGTTTGTTCTTTGTTTCAGAAGTGTCATATTATTAGACCTGCTAGCCCTGTAATTTCTTAAGGGGTGATCTCTCATTCATGGACTGTTTTGACATGCTATTTATTTCTGAGTGGTCTTGGGCCAGGAAAGCTTACCTGGGTAACTAAGCAAATGTACTGTGCTATAGAGACTGTTTTGAGGCTTTTTACCCATTAATTTTACTAATAATGTGTTCTGATTTTTTTTTCAGTCATTCACAGTTCTTTAGAAATATTTAAAGAGTTTTTTTTTCCATTGGAATAATTTGGCAAATGGGTTTGGTTTTCTTTTTAGCAAACATTAAAATATTAATGGGATTTTTTTTTATTTAGGTGAATATTTTTGTTATTTATATACAAACATCCCAAACCAGAATGTTTTTCACATCACTTTATGGTATTTCATATGACGTGGTTTCTAACTGATCAGGATGGCCTCTTTTAGAGAGGCTTTGTATGTGTACACACACACACAATTGCAGATTGCAGAAATGTTTCAGCTTTGAATTAAGCCTGCCAGGATTTCTCAATTTAAATGCTTGTTCACAGGGGATTCTTGATGAAGCATCAAGCAAAGAAGAAAAGACATTACATTTCAATAAGATCTAAATTAAATAAACTATTCAGCCAGAGAAGTGCAGGAAGATAGAACAAGGAGTTCCTTTTTAAGAGGGGTCTTTTTAGAGTACCGGGAACTGAATGTTCTGGCAGTCTGTGAAGTACACCACAATTTAAAGCAACCTATCTTATACATTAAAATCACCAATCCAGTTCAACAGACAGATGTGCACACACAGAGAAATTTTGTGATACAAATTGTAATCCACTACTCTAAAAATAGTTTGTCAACATCATCTGTTTGACAGGTAATGTGCACTGCCTTCTAAAACACCGCTTTCCACCAAAAGGAAGGCAACCAGATAATACGATCAAATGTATGATGCTTTCATGCCATAAAGGAACTTAATTAAACCACACCAGGCAAAAAAAATCTGGTAGTTCAGTAACCACCTCTGTGCAGTGTATACATGGTTTTGGTGCCCTAAAATGCGTGGTAAAGTTCCAGAAACATGTAATCAAATCCAGGAAGCTTAACACCTTTAAGTCATACCAAAATGATATAAGCTGAGAATTTATCTTCCAGGGTAGTTCATTCAGGTCATTTATGCTAAAGACTTTCCAAGCCATTAGTAAGGTATATGAGAGCAGACCTGTATTTCTGGGAAGTTCCATTATAAAAAATAATAATAAAAAATGACAGGTTTGTGATGGCTCTCCACATTTAACTGGCTGATGGAGAAAAGGATGTGCAATCAGAACACATCAGTGCACTATGATTTTTTAATTAAACAATAAATTAACAGTGAAGAGATCAATACTCAATTCCGTTTGGAAATGCCAGATGAGTTTGAATTCACCAAAGGTCATACACACTGTAGATTAGCTCTCCCAGAAATAATTAGGAAAAGAAGCTGCACTCCAGACTCTTAAACTGTTGCTTGTTTTGAAAAATGTGAAAAATTAGTCATTTCTGATATTAGGAAATTAATCATCAAATTATTATTGATAGGCATGTAATGCTACAAGTTTGAAAAATGGACTCCACATTGATAAACTCATATAAAGCTGAACCTCTCATGTTCAGTAAGGACAAGTGCAAGGTCCTGTACTTAGATGGAGCAACCCCATGCACCGGTACAGACTGGGAACTGACTGGACAAGCAGCAGCTCTACCAAAAAGGACCTGGGGGTACAGTGGACAGTAAGATGGATATAAGCCAACAGTGTGCCCCTGTTGTGAAGAAGGATAACAATGTACTGGGCTGCATTACTAGGAGAGTTGCCAGCAGATCAAGGGAGGTGGTTTTTCTCCTCTATCCAGCACTGGTGAGGCCACATCTGGAGTCCTGTGTTCAGTTTTGCACCTCCCCACCAGAGACAAGATGTGGATAAATTGGAGAGAGTTCAGTAGATGGCAATGAAGGTGATTAGGGGGTGGGTAAGATGACGTGAGAGGCTGAGGGAACTGGACTTATTTAGTCTGGAGAAGAGAAGAGAAGAGTAAGAGAAAAGTAAGAGGGGATGTAATAGCAGCTTTCAACTACCTGAAGAGTGGGTCCAAAGAGGATGAAGCTGGACCGTTTTCAGTAGTGGCAGATGGCAGTACAAGGAGCAATGGGCTCCAGTTGCAGCAAGGGGAGTTTAGGTTAGATATTAGTAAAAACTCTCTCAGGAGAAGGGTAGTAAAACATTAGAACAGGTTACCAAGAGAGGTGGTGGACTCTCCATCCTGAAGCGGTTTTTAAGATCCAGCTAGACAAAGCCCTGGCTGGGATGATGTAGTTGGGGCTGGCCCTGCTTTGAGCAGGGGGTTGGACTAGATGTGACCTCCTGAGCTTCCTTCCAACCCTCATTTTTTATGATTGTACAATACTAAAACAAAGTTGGAGTTAGGCTTATGACTAGCTGGGGAAGCCTTTCCTCTGGCCCCTTTTGATAGAACATGCTTGTAGAGGTGCCAATGCCCTTGATTCTGAAAGTCTCCCTCTCAGTAGATCCACAAACAAACTGAGATGCATCTGACTCCGGGCAAATGGAAGAATGGCTGGGAGAGGTCCACCAATTAAAGAATGTAGCTACAGGGGTTGCACAGAAGTACTTATCTGGCCACCTTTAGCATATATATGTTAATTGTTGGAATAATAATGCATATCTCCCAGGTTCCATAGCAAGAGGCGCCCTAAGAAATAATTAGGTAGAATTAGTTATGAGAAAAACGGGACAATTAACATCTGTTCCCCATTTTTGTGAATGACAGTGTCCAAGGGAAGCAGGCACCTGACTTAAAGGCAGTTTGTGCAAATTTAATCTAAACAGTAGTAGCCAGAAGCTTACTGAAGTAGCTAGTGGAATATGACCCCTCTCAAATGGCTACCAGAGGACACCAGTATGTTACTGTTTTGGCCCATTATTAGGCCTGGACAGACAACCCAAGACTACCACCCCCAAACTGGACTTAACACCAGAGATTCGTCTATGTAACCCTTGCAGCCCCAAAACAGAGAAGCAATAAAGAAGAGCTGATGCAGTATTTTGGTGTTTACCAGAGAAGAAAAAAAGGACAGGAACTCAGCGTGCCAGTGCTTCCTGCTATATGTTGGCTGCCACTCCAACACAGGGTCTGTTTTAAATATAGTTGGCTTTATCTTCTAAACCCCAGACAACTCAGTATCAGATACTTTAAGGATACCTCCTCTTTCCCCTTCTCTCCATAAACACTTCACCTAGTTTTGTGGGGGCAAGACATCCTCCTGGCCAATAATCTGTAGTATAACTAAAGAAACTGAAAAAGGCTGATCATCAAATTAGAAGGCCTTAAGCATTGGGGGTATAGTTTGGAAGCCCATAGATTTCTAAAGACCAAAGCTAATCTGGGAAGATTCCAGTTTATTCATACTCAGAAGAAACCGGGTCAAAGTGCTGAATATAGATTATCTTCTGTGCTCAAGAGCTCTTATGTTATTGATCAATACGATATTACCTACTATTCTCCTATAAGGCTCGACAAGGGCGCTAGGTGGAAATGGACACCCTGAGGAGGTTTTCTAGTGTGTGCTCATAAGCCAGAGGCACATCTGACAACTCTGAAGTATCGTTCAAACAAGTCAGAGCCGAAATCGTCAAGAAACCGACTCCCTGTGGATAATTAGAGAAGCAAGCACGTAGCTGGAATCGCACCTCAATATGGGAATGAATAGCTTAGCAATAACTCCATCATTAGTACAGTGGTAGCCTTAGGCCCCAATTATATCTAATTTTTTATAGTCTTAAGTATTTGATGCTCTGTTCAAAGAAGAAAAAAACAACACTAAAACCAATGAACAAACATAAAAATGAAGGATGTCTCTTTCGAAAGAGCTTCCCCCCACCTTCATTTTGCAAGGAAACATCTGACCTAGGGTAGATGGGATTGATTTTGGCTCTGACAAACGGTATCAGGAACAGCGTGAAGACAAAGTGCTGTTCCGACCAGAAGTAGGCGTCAGTCTGTGGCACATTTGGCTGGATGTAAGTGCTCTTGCTCTTTGTCCTGTATTCGCTAACAGCATGAAAAACAACTCAGTTCCAGGATGGAAAGGTAAATGCGCATATTAATACAAAAGGCAGGCATGCACATCTACAGACATGCATAGACACACAAGCTCACACTCCTAAAAGTTTGTCCTGTGACTCTGATGCCTGCCTTTATGTTTATGTGATTAAGGCTTGCAGGACTACTTCTTATAATAAGCAGGCATCTTCCCAGATGGGACTTTTAAAGCAGTTCAGTCTCCCAAAATGATAGCCTGATCCCACTCTCAGTGCTAAATGGAGAGTAGCGCTCAATGAGGCCATTAATAAATGGCCACCATTCTTAATATTTTGTGTTGCAGAGACAGGCAATTGCCGTAGCAATCTCACAGAAGCACACGAAAAAAATACAGGCTGCTTCTACCTGTGCCTCTACTCCTTGAGTAGTCATAAGACTCCTTATTTTGTCTGCAGGTAGCTGAAATCCTCTCTCTTTCCCGCACACCATTACACTATTGCAATGATCAATGTAGATGGTCCCTGCCTGAATAGGCAATGCAGTTACTTCGTTACTGATGCACACTGCTGCTTTGTATTATGTTCTCACAGATCGCTGGGGGTCTCCAAGGAAGTTAACGGCTGTCCGTGTGTGTAGGAGCAGTTCCTCAGTGAATCCCGATAAACCGGTGGATCCCACCAAAGACGTCCAGGGTTCCGGAGGAAGTGGCTTCAAGATGGCAAAAGCAGTTTTGTCTGAGAAGAAAAGTACTGTTTGAGCCTGGACTCTGTGAGCATGCAGCAGCCTCTGACGTACTGCCGTCTGCAACAGCTGAGCAGACTGATGAGAAAGCATCTCAGCCCCTAGCTGCATTTTTGGGTGGAGATGCCAAAGCACTTTAAATAGCAGCTTCCCAGAAGAGTCTGTGAGTCTGGCAGTTACAGTACATTGCTATGACCATTGCGAGGGAGGACTGCCCTGTCTGAAATGCAGGAAGCAATGGCAAGGCAGAAGACAGCGGGGAGAGGGACCCCGGTATTGCTATTTGCATGCAACAAAGAGAAGCCTGGATAAAACCTCACGTGCCAAGACTGGAACTAGCTGTGCAGAGGAGCCTAGGACTCTTGGCCAGGCCTGAGAAAATTGTGTGAAAAAAGTCAGCTTATGTATGGTTTAACTGGGGAACTTCATAACCTGCTACTGAAGGTAACACACTGGATATATCTAACAGGGCAGGAGGAAGCTTCGGTCCCTGATTTGATTCAGCGGAGATTCGGCCCATTTGGTGGCAAATCTCCAAATCCAAACTGAATCAGGAGACCCTTTAATCTCTCTGAATTGATTTGGAGAGATTCAGAAAGATTCAGTGGTTCAGCCATAGACACAGCTTGAAATGTTTTCTCTACATACCTCGAGATGCCAGCCATGGCTCACGAATGCTGTGATGCTGGGGCAGATGGAGCCTCCGACAGGAGTGCGGCCCCCCCCACCCCCGTGTACTCAGCAGCAGACCTGGAAGTGGACTGGAAGTACTTATGATCCATTTCTGGGTTTGCCAGGGAGTGTGCCGGGGGGGCGGGGGGGAGGGGCAGCGGGCCTGCCCCAAATCCCCCCAGCTCAGTGATCGGCCATGGGGGAGACCCCAGGTGCCCCCCCCCACAGACCTAGGAGGCACCAGTCACTGAATCAGAGACGTGTGGGGGTGGGGGGGCCCTGGCACCCCCCACCCCCCGGCAGACCTGGAAGTAGACCGGGAATGCTTCCGGTCCACTTATGGGTTTACCTCCGAGCACAGGGGGGCACCCTGCGCTCATGTGGGACACTCCATCCGCCCCAACATTGCAGCATTCACTAGGCGTGCCTGGTACCTCGAGGTATGTAGAAAAAACATTTAAATCTGTGCCTATGGCCGAATCGCTGATTCTCCAAATCAGCACTGAATCTTCAGATTCGTATTCGACCAAATCGAATTGGGGACAGTGATCTGAATCAACAAATCGAATCACTGATTTGGGTTGAATCCAAATCCAAATCGAATAGGTACCATTTCGCATACCCCTAATACCTAATGGGTGAGATTATGCACAGGACTTACCGATGTGGAAATGGCAATTGGGTTTTCCTTACAGGTACCAGTTCTTAATTCCCAGCCTCAGGCTGACTCCTTTATATCAGAGGCAATACTTCAGAAGTGACTGCAATAGTGAAGTGAGTACAAAACTGGAGAACATCTGGGTGGAATCAGCGATTCACAGGCATCCAGTAGATCGTGACAGGCATTATTTTCCCAGTGGGCCAAATGACATTTGCCATCAGTGCGGAGGCAAAGGCAGTCAGAGATGGAAATACCTTAAGCAAAAGGAAGCCCCATCCAGAGAAACTAAAGGCAGCAGATGCTGATTCAGTAGGACCACTGGCAAACCTATATCCCTCTCCACCAACCCCTAAAAGCCTTGTATTTTATACCCATTTCACAAAGAGATATATTGAAGCACAAAGCAATGGAGAAGGCCCCCAAACATTACAGCCAATCAGTGGCAATACTAAAATCAAAGTCCAGAGCACTAATTCCCAAATTTCTGTTAGAACCCAAAGGGGGGTAGAATGTGACCATAATAACAATCATCATCTAAAAACAGGAAACATGCAATCAGGCAGATATTATTAACAAAGAAATAAGGAGAAGGAACATCAGTAAACACTTCCATATGTTTGTTTATGACACAAGTATTCTCGGTGCCATGGGCTTAGTCGAAAATTGACATGCTGAAAAGAAAAATAAAATCTCAATAAACTTTTAACCTCAGCTTAGAGACTTTATTGCATTTGCTGGGCATTTCACTAACTTGGGTTAATGTTCCCTGAAAGTTATAAAAAGGCATTTAAAAATACATCAGACAGGGCTAAAAAATTCAATGATTTATTGATGAGAATTACTGCTATCAGGAAAAAAAAAAAAACAATTACTGCACACAGGAGTCCATGGGAAAAAGCCTGAGAAACGATCTCCCTTCTTTTACACCCAGGTGGATTCATCTATTTTAAATTTAAATGCAAAGAGAAACATTAAACTTCTGTTAAGATTCTGGTGTCTGCTTTAACGTCTTACATCTCCAGCAGCAAGAAAACTGAACTTCTATTAATTACAGGACTCTCCCCCACGACTAAAAGCTGCAGCAAAAATGTTCAGTCCAAGGGCTGGAAAGGAAGCTCAGAAGTGGGATGGCAATTCAGTCTGAGCGGAAGAAATGGATTTGCTGGAATAATGCATCTGCCAAGCTCTGAGGAAACCTGCAGCACCACGCTAGTCCTGTTGCCATCGGCATTTATTGCTGCTGCGCGTATATCGAAGCAGAGAAGCCTAAATGAGAGCTAGCAAGGGCTGGAGCCACTAGTTATTGGAAAGGAAATGTGTAGAGAGTAAATTAATTGACAGCTGCAGAATTAGGCTGATAGACCTTAAAACATATTCCCATGGACTTAAAGAATCTTAAACATTACGAGGCATTTCAGACACCTGAACCAAGAAAATCCAAAGCATTTTCTTCCCAAACCAAAACTATAGGCATTTGTTTGTTTTAGATATTTTTGTTTTATGTTATACTTATTTTATGTAAAATAATTGTGATGCCTATCTATCTCACAATAATTTTAAACAGCCACAGCCTGTGGTCTTTCACACATTCATTTAATGGCTCTATGTTGTGATGTATGATCTATGTATGATCAGATGCCAAACTCACCTCCTAACATATCATGTGTCATAATCCCTGGCTCCCCTGGGCAAGTTAAAAGCTGGGTGCCCGACTCCACGAACAGGACTGAGAATCAGCTGACTGTTGGCCTTGGCCAGATAGTCTCATGTCTGGTTTGAGACCTAGGGCTGTCTGGGGACCAGGCTGACGATTGTCAGCTCCAGCCCAGGCAGCTCCGGGATATGTTGGCCTCGATCCCTGGACAGCTCTGGGTCTTGAACTGGACCTGAAGCTGTCTACCCAGGGCTGACAATGAGCTGATTGTCAAAACCCCACATCTAGCAGCTCTGGCCAGCCTGCTGGGTGAGGGCGAGCTGAGGCTCCCAGCAGGGTAGTTGGTGCTCTTAACTGCAGCATAAATGTGATGAGAAGAGGTAGTCACAGGTACACAGATAGTTCAAAACATGGTTTTTCTTTGGTTGTTCCTTTTCAGCTGCCAAGCTGAACAATCAGTTATCCAGACAGTCCTACTTAGGAGTCAAAAACGCCGGAAAAAAAAAAATCATTACTCAAATGTTACCTCCCACACAGTTGCTGAGTTGGTTCAGGTGTCTGCAAATGTGGCAGTTTCCCTACTATACGGTTTCTCTGAAGTACTCTCAGCACCTCATATATTCAGGCCTCCCCACTCACAACCATAATTTCAAACCGGGAAGGACAGAAAAGTCTCTCAAAGGGATTGCACTCACTAAGTGCCATCTGAAAAGCCAGCCTGCACTCCCCCAGGGGAAGCAATACCACCTGCATATTGACATACAAATGCATAACAACATAACACGAGTCCAAAAGGATTGTCTTAAAATAATCTAACATATGAAGCGTGACATTTCACACAGATTGACTCAAGCTGTAGTGTTGACATAACAGTAGCCATTTCCCCAAAAACAGATGCTCCTCTGAGGATGCTGACACCGTTGTGGAAGTCAAAAGATTCTACACCGTGACTTAAACAAATAGCAAAAGCAAAGCTGTAGAAAGCAGCATACACATTGGGTTATTTCATTTGGGTTATTTATTAAAATAAACACTGCTCACTCTCTGTTTGCACCAAAGCCAGTGTAAAAGGTACTCGTGCTTTTGTAATCTAAGCCTCAACTAATCTGAGCTGGGTATCAATACCGAGGCCAGATTCCCCACTGAAATAAGCCAGGATATCTTCATTAACTGAGGCTGACCTACTACAGTTTACACCAGCGATGCTCAACCAGGGTGCCGCGGCCCTGCCAAGGATGCCACGGGGTGCTGTGCAATGTCAGCACTGTTAGGTGTGCAAACGTGATTCACAAGACAACCGTAGAGATTTTAAATAGGAATCTATAGTGTTAAAAGCATTCTGCTCTATTGTGATTCTTCACAGTTGTGTGGTGTTTCTAGCTAAAAAATGAGTGAAAACTAAGAGCCGGCATTTTCCAGAGGGTGTCTTGAGGTTGTCAAGGGGTGCCTTGAGCCTAAAAAGGTTGAGAACCACTGGTTTACACATCTAGGCATCTGGCTCTCGTGGCTCTAAATTCAGTTTGCAGAAGGATCTCCAGAACTGAAAGATTATAGCACTGCATCCCATTCCCCCTCTCAGCAGGTACAGCATCATCTCGGCAATGTGCCCGAGATCCACAGACCCATCTCGTCTCTCTCTGGCACTCAGCACTCCCGGCGTGCCAGCTCCTTCTAGAGAAGGAACGGTGCGCTGGTAAAGAACAGTATGAACAAGGAGACGCTTTAGGGAAAATTTCTGTGAAGAATGTCATTTGGTCATCCATGGACCTGAGCAAAGGGCCAGAGCATTAGATCAGAAGGCCAAAATCCTAGAATTAAAAGGGGGGAAAAATTAGCTTGCTTGAAGGTAGTTTCTAGGCCCCAAAGGAAAAGGAGAAAAGAGAAAATGGCTGTTCTCTTCCCCCTAGGTAATATAATCCCACCATGACTCCTCTGTGCTATGCGGAGCTGCATGGGGCTATGCATTTAGGGTTTGTCTAGACAAATAAAAGCTCCAATGCTTAGCCTTGATGCCAGACAAAAGCCAATACCTCCTAGCTCAATTCATAGCTGACCTCAGGCAGCTTGACTTGCCCATTCCTGGGCATCCGTGCATAGTAAAAACACAAGCAAAGTCAATTTTTACTTCTGCCAGTCAGCAAAGAAGTTTTTGCAGAAAGTCTTCTTCGTTGTGTACTCGTGGTCCAGCATTTTTGCAAAAAAAGTCAGCCATCTCCTCCATTGCCAAGCTCAACTTAATGGGCTTTCCTGAAAGAATCCGCAAGAACTTTGGTTGCTGTAAAAAGTGACATTCAATTGCAGCTTCATGTAGGTCAGGGATACTAATACATATTTGGTAGAGAGGAGCATGAGCAAAAACCCAAGCACTTATCACTTCTGAATTTCTGTTTGCATTGGACCCCAACCTGGGTTATTCAAGTTCACGTCCCATTTTTTACAAAGTTAATACCATTAAGTAGTGATTTATTTGTTTCTCCCTGGAACTTCAGTGCTCAAATGCCTTCAGACACAAGTAATCTGTGAAGTAAGCCCAAATTGGGAGCTGAGGATGTATAAGCAAAAGGAGTTGAGTTGAAGAGTGAAGTTGAGTCTGACCCAATGCAAATGGTTTGTATAAGGGTAGAATTGTAGATTATTAGCGTTCGCTAGGTGTCCCCCATGCTTGCAGTACACCACCAGCCCTTCCAATCAACCTAGAAGTCAAAAGCCAAGAGGACACTCAGACCTGAAACAAACTATTTACTTCAAATCCCTCAAGACAGCGACACTCTCTTCAGACGTCTGCGATGCTGACACTTTGCTTTACCCTTCTCACATGTTAGTCCAATTACACATGAAGCGTGCAGCGGCTCGGACGACTGTTTCACACATTGGCAGACCACAATGCTACAATTTGCCATAAGAGCTAACACCATCTATATTGTTGTTTTAAAAATCGGGGGAAAACAAAAACAAAAAAAACAAAAAAACCCCAAAAAACAAAAAAAAAACCCCTTTGGGAGTTGCTTTCTGTAAAAGGATGATTGGGTAAGATATCTCAGGTTGACTGTTTCTTCAAATTAGTCAGCAAGCAACTCGCATGCAGAGTGGATAGTGTCTGGACTGGATTTGGGAGGTTGGGGGTTTTAGGTTGATTTTTTTTTTTTTTAGCCCTAGGACCAAACTGCTAATGTACCTTCTCAGTGTAAAGGGAGGATTTATCCAAATGTTAAGGTGGATTCAAATTAAATTAAATTCGTCATAGCAATTTTATATGCAGCAATCTTGAGATGCATGGGGAGATTTATTCTCTGTAATTCATGTGTTTTCCAGCTCCAGGATTGAATGGACTCTTGCATGCGTGACACTGTAAATGAAATGACCATTTTTTAAAACTCATGTGAATTTGGGGAATGCAAGAGGTGCAGATTTGACCACCCTAGAGACAAGATGTCTGTTCATACACAGAATAGATATACCGCTGTGAGAAGCAGTGCAACTTTCCCACTGTGCTTCCCTCACACTGGCTTCACTGAATACAGCTAGAGCTAATGGTGCAGCTGCTGGGGAAGTCTCTGATACAACACTGTTTTCTTGGAAAGTATCAGTCCATCAACAATTAATTTCTTTTTGTAGAAAAAAAGCATACCATTTTCCATGAAACTCAGTGGGAAAGGTATCCAGGATGCAATTTCTTGTCAAAACAAGAAATGGTCCACTCCAAAATACCAAGCAATCCAGTAGTTAACACAGTTGCTTGGGACAGGGGAGACTTTCTCTACCTAATTTAGACTAGAGACCTGGATCTCAGTCTCCCATTCAAGTAAGTGCCCTAACCTCAGTGCTATTGGGTTTTCTGCGATGGGTGTCTTTTTGTCCTGTTGGGTGTGTTAACCTTGCATAAATAACTAAATGTTCATTAGAACAAAGGCTTGATGCTTGGCTTTTTACCCACCAACTAATGCCTTGATCTCTGGCTACTGGCTATTCCAGGGGTGGGCAAAGTGTAGCTTGGGGGCCAGGCGTGGCCCGCCAGGCCATTCTATCCAGCCCGCGGGGCCTCCAAAAAATTTAGAAAATTAATTTTAATCTGTCCTGGGCTGCCTGTCATGTGGCCCTCGATGGCTTGCTGAAACTCAGTAAGTGGCCCTCTGCCCAAAATAATTACCTGCCCTGGGCTACTCAGTAGCAGACCTACCCTTTTCAAAAAAATCTTGGTTTTATTCTAATGCAGGATTGGAAAACATTTGAAATCTCAACTGTTTTCAGTAACATGAGAATACCATTTTATGCCCAGTTCTAGTTAACAGACTAATCTGATATTTAAACATCTATTCAAAAATGTTTTGAATTGCTGCCAATGCTAATCATAGTAATGACTGGTGCATGGACATCTAGCCAATGGCAAACAAAAACTAAAAAATATTAGTGGTAACTTTAAATCAGTAACACCACAAGCAGGATATGAACCGTAAATAAGCAGCCCTAGAGGTGAAGACGCAGGTTCTGCTTGTGATATTTCCTGTAAGGTTTCACAGGTACAACAGAGTCAAAACTTCTGGATACGTGTTGTAACTTGATGAACATGAGTTTGGTATGGGTGGGGGGGGTATAAGGAAGGTGGATGTGAATTTGGGAGGTTACCGGGGAGGTTTTGGAAGGAACAGTATTAAGCTAAACCAATTTTCCCATCACGATGTCTGTGAGCGTTATAACGAAACTCGCTAAGCACTAAGTGGAATTGGGTGTCAATGTCAAACGAGCGTCACAGTGAAATAGTGCCAAGTGGGAGTTGCCTGTGCAGTGAAAGGAATATGGCAGTATGTCTCATATTGCATGCGTATTAGGAGACTTATTTCAACGTTAGTATTTCTGAGAGGACTCTTCCATTATGGTTAACTTCAAACCTTCTATCTAGAAGTCGGTTCTAAAAGACATTAGCAGCACTTGATTTTTAGTTCTTAATCCTGAAACACTGAAGTTATAACAAGTGAATGCTGCTTAATCAGTATGTTAAGTTTGAAATATTTTCTGCTGAAACTATAGAATCACTTCAATGGCTTTTCCTTATTCAGCCATACTATGACAGCTATTACAGTAATGCCGTTTTGTCAATTACCCTTTCATCTTTTTTTTTTTGAAACATAGATCCATTTTAAACCTATCATAGATTTTATGACACACTACTTTAATGCATCATTTACACACTTGTCACTGGATTTTCAACCTTTGTCCAGGGCTCCAAAGCTACATGACAGTGTGTTCAATCTTAAGAGAGCAACGCAATGTACATAATCCCTTTTCACTTGCATGGGAACCCCATTTCTACTTTGAAATGTAAATAATTTCAAATAATGGGAAGAGGTTTGTTAGGAAAAGAAAGTTTCTCCAGACAAATTTTCTAATGCACATCTTAAAATAAGAGGGTGGATAACTGTATTTTAGAAACACTACCGCAGACATGCACATATTTAAGTTCTGTTGACTACAGCAGGACTCATGCTTTGTTGCATCCATCACTATGCAAACTAAAAATAAAACTTTGAATACAGAACTTCCATTTCATTACTAAATAGTGCTACCAACCCTACTTATGGGTAGATACATTTAGAACATGAATATAATGTCATTTCCAGAAGCAGGCATTTGAAGGATTGCTGTCTCATTGCAACAAGCTGTAATAGATACAGAGAAGGGTCATTTATTTCATCACGTAGCAAAGCATGTGCTTACAGTCAGAAGTAGTGCTGCTCAGGGAATAGCAGTAGTCCTCATTTTGACCTCAACGAAACAGGCACAAATCCAGAGAAATCCAACCGAACCCTTGAGAGTTACTAGTATAAATCGAGGAGTCGGGTCCCTTTAACTAAAGGTGAATGTTATAGCATATGGATAAAAGCAGCCCAATCTGGTCATAAAGCCATCATGTAATAGGATTCTAGAGCAATCTTCACAAAAAGCTTGTTTTACAGTGATCGTGTCTGGGGGGATTGTTTAGATACAGAAAAGAGTCCTTGCTATTGAAGAAGTTTATGACGCATTAGGTGCAGACAACTGAATGCAATAATGAAAAAAAAATCAGGTCAGAGGATCAATTTCTGTTGGAGGTGGGAAATAAAAGTGATACCACATCTTACTGCCTCTCCAGCCCCAGCCCAAATAACCAACTACCAATTTATAGCTGGGAATGACCTTGGGACAAGTCCAGAGCAAGACTCAAATTGATGCCCCTGAATTTGAAGGGACATGAATACATTAACTATTCTGCCCCTGCATCCTTCCTAAATGAAGCTGTCTTAACAAAACCCAGCAGCCTAGATGTCGCTCTGGAAACTGGCAAAGGAAAACAAAGGCTGATGGTCCCAAAACCCACTTCCTACTACAAGATTGTTGTACTTTTAGTACCAACTACTTATTTCATCCAGATAAGGAAAAAGGAGCCTCAGTGAGATTATTTCCCCCCCCAAAAAAACTCAGAACAAGCATCCCATTATTTATCCAGCTTGACATCCAGTCATAAGTAATGTGAAGTATACATACATATTAACGGTTTCACTGTTAAGCAAATTGAATGTTCTTCAAATTGAGTCAGATTATTGGCCAGAAAGGTTTTGCTTATTGCTCCTGAAGTGGAGAAATATTGTAACATTTTATTGCTTTTTCAAAAGCTGAAGAAGGTCCCCTCCCCTCTGCCAGTTCTAGTGTATTAATTTTCACATTTTATGAGGCATTCAATTACATGAATTATGGACGGGAGATCTGACCTTGTTGCAATTTATGTTGTTGACACCCCTGGGTCAACTTTTTCCAAAACCCGCTGAGCATTTGTGCCTATGTACATTTTGCAAGTAAGTTATAAAATACTAAGATTAGTCATGAATATCTGCATTTATCTAATTCAGGTTGAAAGATAGAGTGGAAAATATATCAGTACTGACACTGTTGAACCCAATAAAATTTTAATTTCCTCTTCCCCACACACATCTTTTCTTGTTTAACTTTAAATCAGTTGCTAAATCCATGTAAAACTTGTTGGATATGCAATTATGCTACCCGATCAAAGAAATATTTAACGGTTGTTTAATGCAAAAGTCTGCAAATTGGAAATGGCTCTATATACAAGTGAAGATTTTATCTCTCAAAAGCCAAATAAAAAATGCTCCAATATGTATTTAGAATCCGATCGTCACAGAACTTCAGCATTTTAATTTAAACCATATGGTTTCTCCTATTTATCCAGCTACATGGGGACAAATTTAGCACTAGTATAAATGAGACTAACTGATGAAGGCAAGAAATTGAAGCATACACACATGCTTTCCCCCAGCACCGCATGGGCCAATCCAAAGCTCTTCAACAACTACAGGAATCTTTAATGACTCAAATAGCCTTCAGTATCCCTGTATTTGAACTATATAATCGCATGCATACAGAACAGCATACAAACGTTCAGGAAAATATGTGCCAGGGCTTATCAATACTTCATTTTCAAAGGGGAGGGAAATAGAAATTTTGTTCCAAGAACTATAAACTATATTCAGATGATAAATTTCCCTGCATCCACTGTAATTCATGGTTCTTTTAATAATGGTAACTTTAGAAAAGAAAATAATTTTCCTGGCAGGAACAACTTGTGTCATCTTTGCTTTTCACATGGTATTATTACTTAATTTAATTGGTCATGAATGCAATGTTCAGTTCTCTCTCTCTCAACAGATCAATTATGTGAGCTACCCAACATGTTTCCAGTGTGGCTACCCTAATACCAAAATAAATAAATAATTAATTAATTAAAAACAATCTATAGTGAAACAATTAGTGCACATGAGCTCATTACACAAGACATTAGGACCTTTTGATCAATACTCTTGTCAAGTAGGCAATTACCATTATAATGAAACTTCACATCATCAGGCAGTGGGTCATACGCTGGGGCAAACAGTGGACCTTGATGTTCCAGAAACTTCCATTTGATACCTTCTTTGTATTTCCTCTCCTCCCACCTGTAATTCATAAGAGGACAGGTAAACTTTCCAGAGGCATCTGCTGGGAGCCGTTCACAAGATAAATATGTTTCTAGGGGCTGAGTCAAAGAGTTTTTGTTCACCTTATTATTATTACCTGTAGCAGGACTTGAAGTATTTTTAATTCCCAGAAAGACAATTCCTCAGACTAGGAACAGCTAGGATTACATTCCACTATTGCTGAAGGTTTTTTATGTACAATGTGAAGAAGAAAAGGGAACATTTAAAAAATCTATGACATTAAAGCCCCAGCATTACACTGACTGAAATTCTGAAATGAAAAGGAATTATTCTTTCACCAAGTGCTACTCTTTGCTTTCTATTATTTCAACTTTTTTTTAAATAAAGCATAAACATATCTTAACCCTTCATTCCAACTACTTAACTTTCCTCCCCACCCATCCTTTTCTCTCCCCAAACAAAATCAATTAAATGTATCAGGCACCAAATATGAAACGTCCTTTATCTTCTCTCTACAAAACCTCATTTGCAAGGTGCTCATGCTCTGTATTCAGCAGCATGGACCCAACACCTTTTCATCCCCAAAGATTTTGCAAACATTGATTCCCACAGTGCTCAACTACAGTATATACTGTATTTATTATTGTATAATAAATTCTATTACAATTTCTATATATTGCAATTGAAAACTATAAAATAGTTTTCTGAAAAGAAGAAAAGGTAAGTTAGGTGCTACAGTAATACAAGAATATGAACTGTCCAAAATCAGATGTAATGTCCAGTCTTACAATACAGAAGTAGTTCCTAACGTCCAGTACTACAAGCAGAACACATTGGACAAGATCTTCCTCACCATCAAGTAAAGTGAAAGCATTCACATCTAATTTAACCCTAATTTAAGATGATAGCATCGCCTACTGGTGTAACATTATAGCTGATTATCCACAAAGTGTGTTCTACCAAAGGTTAGTAAGGGAGGAAATGACTAATAATAGCTCTGCTAATTAAGCACAAGTTGAAATACAGGAATGTAACTTTTATTTTTGATTAAAGCTTTTGTCTGAAAACAGTAAACATGTTAAGCTCCAGGAAAACTTTTGGATTTGAATGTAAGGATTTTTTAAAATCAAGGCATCTTTTGTATTTAAACTTGATTTAATAGTATTATGCTAGACGTTAAGAGACAGTTAAACACTTAAAACAGTGGGTATATTGGACCAGTCCCAGTGGGTATATTGGACCAGTCCCCTGATGAGTAACTTCTGAACTTCACAGCATCATGGGAGTCAGAAAGAAAAGGTACACTCAGTACTGTTCATCCTATAAAGGTAGATAATTTTCTCTCAGAAGGTATCAGATGCTAAACTGAAATTACCTGGAACTAAAACAAATGCTGTCTTTAAAGCAGTTTGAGATTTGGCTGTGCACATTTATTTAAAAAGAAACCAAAACCTTAAGAAAGAGAAGGGGAAAACCCTTTTGAAGACACTAGGCACATCCACACAAGATGCTAAATGTGCAGTAGCCTAATTTTTACACCTCTGAGAAATGGTGGGATCTCCATCCTTGGAGGTTTTTAAGACCTGGCTAGACAAAGTTTTGCCTGGAATGATCTAGTTGGGGCTGGTCCTGCTTTAAAGCAGGGTGTTAGACAAGACGACCTCCTGAAGTCTCTTCTAACCCTGATTTTCTATGATATTATGATCACGGCAAGCACTGTGCTATTTCACTAACGCGCAGTAGAATTAGTCCAGCGCGTATTAGTGTTACTAAAAAGGTGTGTACTGGTGCTACTGTGTAGTAGTGCTGGTTACTGCGTATTCAGTTAGTACCTATTATTACAGGTACTGAACTTAATGTGCAGTAACACACGTGTAGACATGCTCAGCAAGTAAAATTTTTAAGAAGTACTTAAATCCTATTGACCTTACTCAACACTCCTCCTGGAGTGCAGGAGGAGTGTTGGGTAACCTATTATGAGTGCTGGGTAACCTATAATGCAACGTGTAGCAGTTCATACGGGACAGTTCAGTATTGTAAGATACGTTCATTTCCCTGCAACACAAGGCATTGTACACATTTAACAGTTGAAGTGTGCTATGATTTTGGGTCTTGTATGATGGGAGAGGTCAGAACCATGGAGGGAGTTTACAACCAGAGCTTCCATAAGACAATCTCAGTTTTATGGACACTGGATGATTTTTATCACTGTTTCTCTCTATCGCAGACTGCAAAATTGCAATGTACAGATACAGAATACGCATGAAAATTAAGATTTGTATTGACTTGGCAATATTATGTAGTGTTAAATGAAAATCCCAGCATTGCTAAAATATGAGTCTCTGAACATCTGTACAATACAATCTGATGCTGCTTAGTTATCAGACAAGTGAAATGTGCATATGATAAGGCCAGATAATACACAAAGGTTACTCACTTGGAAGGTTTTCCCATTCCCTGAAGCAATAAGTGCTAAGTGGAGCTTGAGTATAGTTCAAAAAACATTGTTAGCATAAATAAGGAGGCAGAGATCTTAGACTAAGGCAGATGGTGAATTCTGCTTTGCTATCAGCTAAAACAGTGGTTCTCAGCCTTTTTTGGACAGGACCCATGTGCAAACATTGAGGGCCAGTGCTGACCCAGTAAATAGTTTAACTAGACAATGGCACCCTGGCCCTGCTGGTGCCCCTCTCTCCCAACCCACAGCCCCCCCCACCTCCCCATCCCTGCTGGTGCCCCTCACTCCAGTGTGTTGGGCTGGGAATGGGTGTGTGGGGGAAGGGTGTGGGGCTTGGGGGGGCAAATCCCCCTAGATTTGTGCACCCACGGTGGGCCGGGAGCTGCAGGCTGACCGGAACCGCATGGGTAGAAGCCGCCTCCATAGCCCAGCAAGTGGGTGCCAGTGTGGGAGGATGGAGCAAAGCACTGACTCATTGCTCCCACCACCAACTCACGCCATGGGCTGGCTGCCGCCACTCACCTCAGGCTGCGGCTCTACCCCAGAGGGGTGGTGGACAGCCCAGCTGGCCTGAAGGTAGCAGTGGCCATGGTGGCTGGACCATGGTGGCAGGGTAGAGCTGTGGCAGTGTTCAAGTGGCTGGCAACAGAAAGAGGGGAGGGCAGCATGCCCCCTCCATCTGTTACTCTTTGTGCTGCTGGTACCATGGCTGGTGTGTGGTTCACAGCAGTGGCAGCAATGAACTGGTGCCCTACTCCACCCTCCCATGCAGGACCCAACTGCTTAGTCATGGAGACGAGTCCTGCCTGCCCTGGTCCAGCCAGGCTGCAGCCCCATCCTTGCTGTAGGCACAAAAATCTGGGGGGCCATATGCCTCCCCACCCTCCACTGCATCACATGTGTACCTCCTGCCCCCCAGATGCATCATCTCTGCCTCCACACCCCACAGACCTACCTGCAGTGAGCTGCTCTCCACCCTGCCTGGCTGCCTCGTGCAGGTGTATGCACACGCACACGGTGCCCCCTGTCTAATCACTCTCTTCCTGCTCCCCGAAGTCGCAAGCAGCCCGTTGTGGGCTAGAACTCTGCCAGCCTCAAAGGGGAAACCCACATTTTCCTGTATTTTTCTGTGATTGTTTGTGACCCTTTCAAATATTCCTGTGACCCACTTGTAGCTCAGAATTTTTCAACCCATCGGTTGGACCCAAAAGTTGGGCAGAGAGCTTAATAATTGGTTACACCGTTCTCTTTCTGGCTTTTCTTTACTTTAGAATCATAGAAAACTAGGGTTGGAAGGGAACTCCGGAGGTCATCTATCCCAACCCCTTGCTCAAAGCAGAATCATTTCCAACTAGATCATCCCAGCCAAGGCTTTGTCTAGCCAGGTCTTAAAAACATCTCTACTTTTGCCAAGGCTTAGGAACAACCAGGGTTCAAATGACATTTTGATGTGGGGGGAGAGGGTCCTGCAAAAAAAATTGGGCTAATCATAATGCCCTAATAAAATCTGAGATACCCCCTGCCAGGTTATGATTTTCAACTCTTACAGGGGCCTCTCATCTCTTATGGGGTGGGGGGCTCAGCTGCCCCTCCCCCATGCTCTCTCATAATTAAAATGCCGGGGAACAACAGGGTAAATTGCTCAGGAAGTAGCACAAGGGATGTACAGGTCACAGTTCTTGAGCATTTATCTTTTTCACAACTTGGTGCTGCTGTTGGACAATGTTAAGAGAGAGAACCTTGTGGAGTGGCACTAAATACAAGGTCTAAGTTGGAGCCCATCCTTCTGACTGCTGAACAGTTTAGAGCAGGGGTTTTCAATCTTTTTGGATCATTGTACACCCCTGGTGGCCAGATGTGGGGCCATGTACCCCCAGCTGCTGAGTTGGGGCGGGGGGTGGCGGCATGTAGACAGACATGGAGAAGTGGCAACCACTGCCTGCAAGCTTCCCCTGCCCCCTGCATCCAGCTGGACAGGCAGCACCTGAACAGCACCGCAGAATTATGTGTGGCAGCACTCCATCCCCACCTGCCCACACGTACCTCCTGGAGCCTTGTCGTGTACCCCCCGTTGACAACCCCTGGTTTAGAGATAGTGTTGTCATTCATAATACCGTGGGATCTTGAATTCGGTGAGTACAACAGCGACTCTTCTTGTGGGATCATCGTAAGGAAATAATAGGTATCAAACCAAAAGACAAGCATTTTCTCAAGCCAAAAGGAAGAGGCACATGAAGACACTCAAAAATCTTGGACCATGTGGGTGGATGTCACAGGTATGACCCAGGTGTGGAAGATGAAGGTTCAGAAACTCCCAGAAGTCCAAGAGCCAAAGCCAAGCATCAAAATACTGTATCTCTGTGCAAGTCCAAGGCATCAGGCCAACAGATGACAGGTCTGTAGTCAAGGTGCAGCCAGAAATCAGGAGCCAAAAGTTCAGAACAAGCCATGTGATAAGCAGGTATGAGACAATGGGGTCCAAGGCAAGGGGCAAGGCAGAAGCAAGGTACAGGGGTCAAAGGCTGGAGCAACACAGGAACAGGGCTGGAGTAGGACACGAGGTAGAGCAGGAGCTTCCAAAGCAGAGTGAGACAGAAGCGGCAGGAGATTCCCAAACAGCAAGGCTACAGATGCTGTTGCTGAGACAAGGCTCCAGGGAAGTGGGAGGGTTTCTATAGCTCTCCCATCAAGGGCTTGTGGCTTCCACTGGTTCCCTTTGGTCACATAGGCTCCCACTAGAGCTTCACAGGAGAACCCAGGCCGGCCTGGGCCCGGCACCCAGCCAGCTCCTTGGTGGTGTTTCAGCCAAGCCTCTGCCCGTAAACCTGGAACACCTGAGTTTGAGCCTGGCAGTAAAGGGCTGGTCAATGGTGGGATGCAAGGGGCTAAAACAGGAGAAAGAGTCAGAAAAAAGGAGGAAAGAGACCCATGTAAGTAGCCACCAGTCAGTGTGGACCAGCTGGAGGCATGGAACGGAGAACCTAGAAAGTGCTTTTTCAGCTTGAGTGCTGGCTGAAAGGGCAGCAGCTCCAGGGGAAACCAGTTCCCGTGGGCAAGAAAACAGAATTCTGGACATTTTTTTTTCTGTAAATGCAAAAGAGTCTACCATCAACTGTTGCTCCTAATTGAAAGGACCTGACAGGCCCTGAACAATGCCTCAATTGCTTTGGCCCAAAAAGGCTAATAACATTATGCAAGATGCATTTTGAAGGGGCCGGCTTGGGGGGAACAAAATGATAGGACACGCAACATTTGCAAGTCAGCCTGAGCTTCCGATGTCAGCAATGTTAAGATGTTTGCGACCTAACCTCAATCCCCAGGTTCTATGACACTGTGCACAGAGGTAGTGTCATCCAGATACCTGTGAATACACGTGCATCCTGGCAGCTTTTTCCAACCTGAAATGCCTGAAGAATGGTCTGTGTTCAATTAAAGTCAAGCAGAGAAAGAAACCCCCTTTGCATGGGGCTTACTTTCATTTTCTGGCCTTGGGTGAAGCAAACAGGTAGATACCACATCAAGTCTTCTCCGAGGCCATCAGAAAGAGAATAGCAATAGAACATGTGGGAATATGAAATAAAACATTAATAAAAGCACTTTCCTTACAAGTCATCAAAAGAACCACAGCTACTTTCTGTAAGTAAACATCTTTAAAAAGTTATTACCATGAAGATAATCAGGGAATAAAAGTGTCCATTTGTCATTCCTTGTTATAATTCTGGGGTGAGAAATCCTTTGCTCAAAGTTAAAACTTTCTCAGTATTGAATTTTCAAGAACCCGTCTGCTTCAAATCTGACAGATTTGATATTGATTTGGTAGAATAACCTTTATCTCAATCAAAAAAAGTCTGGCAAAACAGTCCCTTTACAACTCTGAAACAATGAATAAAGGATATCAAAGAGGAAAATCTCTTTGCTTCTAGTCTCTGGAAATAACCTAGAATCCAATACCTGCTGCATACTAAGTCACCCCAGGGAAGAAAAACCAAATAGAATAGACACCATGGGAGAATTTTATCATCATCTGCAGAAAAAATAATTTAAAACAAGATGAAAAAATTTGGGACTACGTTCAGATAGCAAGAATTACAAACACTACAAATCAGCAGAAGAGAAAAATGCCAGCTGCAGAACGGATGCAGATGTATGTGGCCCCTCAGTATCCTTTGTAATTTCAAAGAATACTGAGGGGCCACAAAAATAGCCACAAAAAGAGATCGCAATGAATTGAAAGACCAGGGGAAGTTTGGAAATGAGTGATTTAACTTAAGGAAGCAAGATCCTCTGCTGGGATAAGGAAGCACTTGTGTTATTCTCATTAGTATTCACTGTTTGTTGCCTACAAGGGCTGGTACCTGGAGGAGTTCAGTGAACAGCAGCTTATCTCCCCAAATAGTGACATGGTAGCTTTCTATTACGCTATGTAAACTTCATTTAAAAACTCTCCAAAAAGTTCCCTGGGATAAAAAGCAGCTGCTTAATTTTAAAATACATCTTCCTTATCTTTGGCAAAGGCCCAGTGCCCTTTTGATGGACAGGCAGACTTCCCACACCTTTCAAGAGAAGAATTTTGAAGAAACCTGACGGAGTCTCAGTGCAGATGGGGTATGTTAAAAGTCACAGTTAGTCCTTCAGGCATTGACCTTCCAGACCCTCTAGCACCCAACACAATCACATTCGTTATAGATTGGTGGACAGAGCACAGATAGCATCTGCTCCAAAATGAATTCTGCCATCCTTATTGGAAATTGAAATGCTACAAAAACCAAGTGATAGCCTACAAAACAGCTTTATCAATGTTTTCCCAAAACAGATGGGCCAATCCTCTGTGCCCTGGAAACCAAGCCAGAGCTACCAGGTGCAGGATTTCCAGTTCCCAGTGGGGAAGCTGCCTCAATGTGGTTTTTTAAAGCCTCCTGTGCGCCAAGACCCATGGTACAGCGCACGGACAATTGGGAGTTTCTGGCTTCCCACCTGCCCATGCCCCATATGAAGGGGCTGTAGTTGGGGAGTGGGGAGCTCTCAGCCTTATGCCTACTTTTTAGAAGTCTGGGGCACAGTAAGCCTGAGATCATAGACTTGCAGCATACCTCCCCCTGAACAATTTGCCTCTGGGAATCAGTCCAGGACCTGGTATTGTCCTCCAACCCAATCCCACTGATGAGGTAGGGGATAGCTGTCTCCCAGAGGCCACGGGGCACAGAGACTGGCCAGCAGCTAGAGAGCGGCTCTGGCAGGCCAGGCTCTGGTTTTGAGTGGCACAAGCTCTCTCTGCCTTTTTTTGTCCAGGCTTTTTGGCCCCTGGATATTTCCCATGCCCCCACGCTGCTTCCCTGTAGTGCTGAGAACACGCGAGCATGCAGTATGTGGTGCCGCAGACGTGTCTGCGGCACCACATCCCGCATGGCCACACTCATCTGGATGCAACCTAAGTGTACAAAATTTGATACAGTTTCTTCTAGACCAAAAGTGGTGGTTCCTGGACAAAATAATCCAACTCCAACCAGGTAGAAGTGGCACCCAGCATAGTTTCTCCTCGGAGAGCAGGTACATACACACTTTCAAAGAAGCTGCAAGGCTATCCTCCAGTATCCCAGCATGCATTGCTGTGCCCCCCCATCACCCGCTACGCCACTTGGATTTGGGCTGGACTACACTACTCCAGCTAAGCATGAAGCAAATCCTTCCCCTTGACCACCTGAGGCCAGGAAAGCTTTGCTCCTTTTACCAGCCCTGCACTGTGCTCCAGGGCTGAGAGAGACGCAGGGTGCCAAGGCAGCTGTGTCTCCTGCTTATGACCCATACCTGGACTGCTGAGGCACCCACACCCCTAGACACAAACACCTACAGCTCCCCAAGACCCACATATTGACACTCCTTCAACTGACAATAAAAGACACACACTTTGAAACTCCTCTCACTGCAAGACGGGAGAGAGGAAGTGGGGGATTGTGAGCAGGAGTGGTCATTCAGCCAATTTTTCTGCTGGAAAATAATTCATCATTCATTTGAACACTTGCACATGGCTTATGATTAAGCATACAATTTTCCTTTCATGTCCCAATCCAAAGCTTAATTAATAAAAACACACCCTTGGCTTCAGAAACCTTTGCATCAGGCCCTCTTTCAACATTAAGAGCGGTAAAATTGAGATGCACACGTCAGAAAAAATTAAGAGTGGAAAAAACCTTGCTGAAACAGAATTTGCTTTCCTGTTTAAAAATACACAGAACACTTTGTACAGTTTTTACCTGCTTTTAGTGCACATACGGACAGGTGCCATCTTAGGTAGAAGGTTAAACCAAGACTGGCAGTACATATGTCAACAAGTCATTCTCCATTTCAGAATATTTTGATCTTCGAAACTAAACACCAAATGTATTGGCCAATCCTTCAACAACAAGTGTTGGCAGTAATTTTGCCATACGGGTTCTCTATTTTAAGCTTCCTGTTAAAAGTTTATAGGTGGGAAGCCTCTGATCTATAGCTAGTAGGCACATCTACATGTGCATGAATGTACCTTTTCTAATGAGCATTATATTTTGTACCTCCAATATGAGGTGCTAAATTAATGTGCATTAGGCTGCCCTAATGCGCAGTAGTATACCTGCATGCTTTTTTAGTCAGGCTTAATGTGCAGTAGACTATTTTACTGTGTACTAAAGCATCACATAAAAAAACTGTGACATTATGCTAATGCACAATAAAATAGTTTACTGTACATTGAAGCTCATATGTAGATGTGCCCACTGGCACATCTAAAATTCCCACTTCAATTTGATAGGAACTTAGTAAAAACTTCAGAATGGATCTAGTTCCCTTTTCTTTGTACAGGATTCCTTATGCATTTAACTTAGACTCAAGCCTGACAGCATAAATGAGAATCTTTCCATTTCCTTCAGGAAACTTTGGAGCAGGGTTATATCACGTAAAACCTTTTCAAGATAAAGAGAAAAAGCTAAAGAGAGATGGGGAAAGATATTCCAAGGTTTGGACAATGGGAAGGAGCAGGTTTCAGATGACTTTGGAAATAAATCAATATCTGCTGAAATGAAGACATTATAGCACCATGTCCTTTTACTGCTAGATATTAACCAGAAAGTATTTAATCAGCAAGACCTGCAATTTTGAAATGGTATTACAAGTACTAACCCAAAATTGAACTGCGATATTTATGGACAATTGGGCTGGGAAAAAGAAATCAAAGCACAGTTGGATTTATTATGAGCACTGAATAGGGAGCACCATTCATTTTTTAAAGGAAACTGTAGCAGTTAGAAAATGGAGATCCTTAGTAGACTGGAGCTGGTGGAATAGTACAGAAAGGGATTTGCTAATATCTTTGTGACTAAATATTTTGAAGTCACTCTTTGTGCTCATAACTGGAAGTCCATATTTCGATGTGTAGCGATTTATCTGAAAATGTACATGAATCCTGGAAATTGCAAATGGCTTTTCAACTGAAAATTCAAACAAAGTGAAAGTCTTCAGCAGTTTTCTTCTGCTTAAAAAGTTTCAGTTCTCCCATCAGAGAACAGATGCAAGACCTTGTTACCTATGTGATAAATCAGAGGACAGTCAAAGATACTCAAAGCAAAGAGTTTGGCTATAATGCACTGTCTGGAATTTAGTTTAAAAGCTCTTGAATGAATAGTCTCAGACTCCCCTCTTGCCCTCCTCGCTCTGGAGCATGTTGTGAAATATTGACAAAAGAAATGGACTAAATTCATGATCAATGCCATTATCGATCAATATTTCAACCAGGTCCAGACTTGCCCCGTTTCAACGCAGAAAAGCTAAGATTCAATTTAGGCTCTAACACTCCTGTTATGTTAGAAGCCATGTGCTTTTAAGTAGATGGAGCAGGGTTGAGGGAGGTAACTCATGGATTCAAAACCCTAAAGGAACTGAAATAAGCATGGCTATATTGCTCTCAGCAAATGAAAATAGAGTTCTAAAGAAAGCTAGTGAAATTCCAAGTTTGCTTTCCTCTGATACAAGTCAATATCAGAGAACTTCTAAGCAAAGCAGATTTATCTAAGGCTATATCTGAACACTCTGAGTGTATTTTACACAGGCTGTATGGGTACAGGCCCCTTCTCCCTGGTGTGTGTTAATGTTGCTTATCATTGATGCAACCGGAGCAAGCAGTGAAAAAATATTGCCTATAGATATTCATATCAATGCAGAAGGATTTTTCTTCTTCTTCAGTACTCACCAGGGTATCATTCTTGCTTTCCATGAACATCTGTGCTTTAATGCGAATCCACATCAAATGTGAGTTTAGCTAAACAGATTGAATATTGGCTAAAAGCAAAATTGGAACTGCATATTCACAGTTGTAAAATTTACCATTTATACTGTGCCTATAATTAATGCAAAGGATCTTCTGAAAAGTACCTGTTTTCACTTAGGGGCACATTTGCTTTGGTCGTGTATGTGGTCTTTGAACATCTATGAAAAGGGCTCCATTTTTACTGGCCTGGAGGGCCAAGACAAATGAATTATCCTATGACCATGTTGCTGAAGGAACAATAAGCCTGATCCAGAATCTCCCCCGAACCTGCACTCATTCCTCAGTGTGGACCACAGTCAAGTGAGTAGAGGTGCCTCAAGATGATCCAGCGAATAAGGAGTCTATTTTTACAGTTATTTTGCCTTAATGACTTGTACTGAAAGTCAGGAGTAAGTTTTCCCATGACAGGAGTCCTGCAGAGGCTGGACATACCAATTCTGTCCAGCAAAGTGATTTTGACAGATTTTTTTCCTGTTTCCCCTTTTCGTACCTGCCACAGTGTTCAGCTGAAAATAGCTTCTAGCATGAAGGGCTGGCAGTTTCACCTTGGCACTGAAATCCTCATCAGGACATGTCCTGAGGCTTCGCAGCCTGTTCTGCAGCTGCATTTTGGCCGTACTTCCTTCCAGGTCAAAAATGGCCAACTCCAGCCTCTTCACCTATAAAAATGCAACCAAAGGATCAGAAAAGGAAATAATTCAATTTACCTTACCAGCAGGCTAGATGTAGTTGGAGTCATGATGCTGTTTCCTTAGAGCGCAGGTCAAAATGCAGGACTGAGAAAAAAAAAAATCTTTTTTTTTTTTAAAATGTTGGCTGCAATAAGTAGTTTTTAGCCACGTACTGTCCCTCATTCATAGGTTTATTTCATTTTGGCAATGCAGAAGACATGTTTTTTCCTGTTGTAAATATATTCCCTGAATTAAAAAAAAAAAGGGGGGGGGAGGGGGTAGTCCATTGGATTTAAAAATCATGGAGCAACTCTTTGCTCACAGTCACTGGGACCCATTCTGCTCTAAAAGAACACGAGCTCCTGCTATGGTGCAGTACCCGAAGTGGGAAATGAGATCTAGCTTCAAGTCCCTCACATAATCTACATCTTATCCACTTACTCGCACCCTCCTACAATGGATGTTCTTGATTGTGCTCTGGGAATCAATAGACTTACACAGCGCCAAAGCCAGGCATCAATCCCCAACTCCCAATTCTGCTGTTGAGAAAATAGTTGTATATTAAGAGCAGGACCCAGTAGAGCTGGAGTCTACTATGCCAATACTGCAGACCTCATCTCTATGGATCGGCTTAATAATGCATACAGCAAGAAGCCTGATTAAAGTTGGGGGGGGACAACCTTAATTCTGCTGTTTTATCTTTTGAAATCTTGAATTTGTAATATCAATGTTCTTTTTAGCACAGCAGGGGCCAACCTTTTTGGCAGGCAGCCAGGTCACAAATTAGCCCTGCACCCAGCACAAGTGCCGCTCTGATCCACTGCTCTGTTTTTTGTTCCCTGCCCATCTGCTACTCTGCTTCCTGCTCCTGACCCTACCTGGTGCTGTGCTGCCTGTCCCTTCCCTGATCTGCTATGTGTCTCGCACAGAGTCTGCCCACACCACAGGCACCTTTGTTTCAGCACATTTTTAGATGCAGCTGCAGCATAGCATGAATTGATTCTTCAGTGTAATGACATATGACTCTATATGCTCTTTCAGGAGATTCTTTTTAAAACTCTTAGACCAATTCAAGCAAATCAGAAAGAGTGAAGTGAAGCAGACATGATTAGGAAAATGGAATAGAAGACTGAGACCTTGGTGAAAAGATCCCACAGAAAGGATGCCAGCAGCTAGCCCAGAATTTGTGCTAGGGCAGCACTGAGCTTTCTGAAGTGGAAAGTACCCAAAGAAAAGTCATGATTTTTTTTAGCAGTCTTATTTGCAAATACTGACAAGCAAGAGATAAATCTAATATTTGGAAACAAGTATCCTTGCTATCTTGTGTTCTCCCCCCTTGGTATTTAACTCTGCAAGGGAATTAAACATGATTCTGCTTCCTTCTGTCCTATTGCTTTCAGAAAATACAGGATATAGGTACAGATGAAACTACTGTATATTCATTTAAACTTCAGTTCACCTGTGAGGATAAGTAGACCTGTTGCAAACTAATTTAATTCAGGATCATGATCAGGGAAAAAACAGATCCTAAATGTAAAGATCTGAAGAACCAAGTTTGTATCCAGACTTTATTCTTGTCAAGCTGTTAACAAATAAAGAGGAGAAAAACAATTGGACATGTAACTAGTTGGATTATTTATGATGTATAACAACCTGCATATTCACCCTTCCCTTCATATACTCTGTACCCACAATCTCATCACGAACTCAGGTCTTTTTTATTCTTTTATCACCTGGGAGTCTGGATCATTGGAGAATGTTTAAATATGAAAATCTCAGACATCAAGGAAGTGAAAACTGATTAACCAAAGGAAAATAATTTGGATGGCAGAGTCCCTGTTCTGTTTTACATAAGATGGTGATATTGCTATAAGAAAACACTAAGCACGAACTTTACTATATTATCTAATGGTAGCATCCATTTGATTCCCATTGTGAAGCTGAAGAAAATGTCCATTCTCCTCAACATCTATAGATCATAACCCCTAGCAAAACCAGATGGAACACTTCTACTGAATATTTTTAAGGCTAAAAGCAAACTTTTTTTTTCATTCCCTCCTCCTCATACAAACACGCATACATGTACTTATTTAAATCAAATGGACAAGCAAGAAGAAAGGACACTACCCCAGTCCACACGGCTCTGGAACTGAGAACCTTCCATGCCAAGGCCTACAGAGTTGGGAATAAGCCTCCCATAAAGCACCAAGGCAGGTCCATCTCTTAGAAAAAGTTGACCTAAAAAAAAAAATGTCTTGCAATTGAAAATATAAGCAACTGGTATGACAACTCTGGCTCATGCCAGTTAAGAATAAATAGAATTTCCCCTCCTCCAATGCAACTATTATGCAGATAAAGAGTAAGATAACTTATGAGATGCCTATTCCACCCTGCTCAAGTCCCCCAAAAATATAGTTAATGCAAAAGAAGGGTGCATCTTCCTTTTAGTTGCTGCTTTTGGTCAGACTTAGTCTTCACACTATTACAAAAGGAGGTACAGTCATATTTTTTCAGGGACTCCAGTGGGTTTGGAACAGGCTCATATTTAGGTGTCTAATATGTGAACTAGGAGCTGTGTCTAAGTTATTTTGTAACAGCACAGCCCGGATGCCATAGCATTTACCAGCTAAGCGATTTCTCACTGGATGCTGGCAGTATTTCAACCCCGTTACATCTGTGAAATGTTTTTAGGGTTCCCTCTAAGTAAACATAGCACCATAAAATACAAGTATAAACCTAACAGTTTTGTGGCAATGACAGTCAAAATTTGAATAAATAGTGAAGTTAACGACAAGACATTACATGAAAGAGACCCATCATCACCTTCTGTCAATAAAAAAAATGAGCAGTGAACTGAGCACATAAGAATTCTTCCGGCTCAGACTTTGGACATATATATATTTAATATAAGATGCTAAGCATTTGCTTCCAAATGTTAGCCAATAAAGCTACCTTTCAATTGTTTATTGCTATTAGTTTTTACCCGTAAGCTATCAATCCAAGAAAAACAGCCACACAAATTATACCATTTACCTCTAAACTAAAAATCAGGAGAGTAGAAGCAAATGATCTCCAATCTCGGCAGTGGAATTAGCAGCAAAATATTTTACAGCAAGCAGTTACTTGGCTGAAGAATCAATTGAGACAGAAATTGTTCGTGGGCATACCAGTGCAATCTCACACTATTAAAAAAAAGACAATAGCACCAGCTATATGTAAACTCCTTATGCATCAAGAAAAAAAAATATCACATATAGCTCTAGTTCTCTTTCTGAATGGTCATTTACTTTAAACTTCACTTACACATCAGATATTGAAGGACAGCTGTTTCCAGACCAACATGCCTTCCTGCCTATCCACTAACACCTCCAGCGGTGACAACTCCACAGCTGCCCACGGCAACATGTTAGAATTTTTGGAGACTTCTCGTAAGAATATTTTTCCCAATATCCTCAAGTTTTCTACAGCATCTTCAGCTTGTTACTTCTTGTTTGGTCCCAGTCAACTAGCGACAACCATGGAACCCCCTCCTGTTTATAAAGCACAGTGTTTTTTATAGCCTTTTGCATTTCCCCTCAAGTCTTTTCTTTAGCCTAAATATATTTGGCATGTTCTCTTAACCTTTCCCTGTTATTCAGTCTGGCCACCAGAACTATACTTGACTGAATACCAATGAGCAGGAAACTGAGGTTAGCCGCATAATATTTTGTTATTGGCTCAGCAAGTATTTTTCAGACCACTTAAAGTTCACATCCTTGACAGCACAAAGCAGCCCTCAAGCCTCATCTCCAGCTACCTGACTAATCCCGCCATCAAAGCAAGTCTTTCTACTTTCACCAAATAAATGGAAAGACCCCCACTGATTTCAGGAGGTTTGGGATCAAACCCTCGAATAGACATGGAGGGGAGGGGCCAGTGGTTTGCAAGGCAACAATCAGGGCCCTCCCCTCCATCTCTGAGCAGCACAAAGCATCTCTTAGCCACAACTCAGAACCTGGCCCAATGCAATTATTTTTGCATGTTGAACATGAATCTGACACAACATTTCAACTTTAGCTTCTGCCTTGGCTTTTGACAAGACACATTTCCCCTTAGAAACTGACCCCATGCACAAACTCACAGACCCTGTTCCTGTGTTGGCAGCTCCTTTTCCTCCTGCTCTTGTCCCTCCAGAGTCCGAGGCACAGATTTGGCATGCCCTTTATGAACTCGTGACAGAAGCTGTGGCTGGCATGCAGCCTCCTGTTCATGGCTCTGGATTCCTACCTGAGACCTTTACCAGCCTGGCAACCTGCATGTGTGCCTCCTCATTCTGGTGGCTCTTTTGGAGGTCCCCCTGATTCTGCTTGTTGCCCTAGGGGACAATGAGGTCCCTGACCTCTGCCTGGGTGCAGTTACAGGACCCATTGTAGGCAGCAGAGAAGGGTTGGGCTCAGCTACTCTGTGTGACTGCGTGTTTGTGGTCTGGGTGTCCCCAGGTAGCTGTGGGTTTGACTGAGTAGGTCTGGATCTGGTCTTCAGGGTCTGGGTCTCCCTGGGTAGGGGATGCAAGTGTGGGTACATAGGTCTCTATCTCCCTGAGTGGGTGTGGGTGCAGGTCTACTCTTGCTCAGGTAGGACTGAAGCTGGCCAGACCCTGCCCACCCAAGACCCACACCAGCCCAGGTTCACACCCAGTTGTTCTGAGCCAGCTGGTCACTGCCTCTCCTGGACATGGGCCAGCATGGCAATGCCTGCCCAAGACCAAATCTGGCCTGGCCCCATCCTGCCAAGCCGGCCAGAACCTCCACACCACATGCTGGCTCTTGGTCTGCCCGAGTCCGGTTAGGTTGCCCTGACTGTTCAGGGTCACTTGCAGGGACCAGAGCTGCCTCAGCACTCTGCATCTCCTTGTAGCCTTGGTGCACAGTGCGGGGCTGAGTTTTCCTGGTCCCAAAGTAGTCATGGGGAGGGATTTGCTTTGTGCTCAGTTGAAGCAGTGAACTCCAGCTCAAATCTCAAATTGTCTCTTTGGAGCTGTGGGAAGGGGGATGCTGGAGGACACCAATGCAGCTTATCCCAGAGGTGTACACACATTCATTTTCTAGGAGAAACTTTCTGGGGACTGACTTCTACCAGGTTGGAGTTGGGTCATTTTTCTCCTGGAACTGCCACTTGTAATCCAAGAGAAACAGCGTGACTGTTAGTACACTTAGAGCTTCTACAAGAGAACAATTTTCTTGATAGAAACATAATACTTGTATATGACCCTACACTGTGTAAGGATGCAAGAGTAATTTTACATGCTGCAGTTTTATCGTTAAGTATTGTTATGTATTTACCATTTCCACTTTTGTTGTTGTTTTTTCTTCCTTCTTTATTTTCAAGGCTGAAACAGTCTCTCTCTCTCTTCCTTAACTTTTGGTTTCAGTCCTTTATTTGTCTCTGTCTCCCTCACTTTTTCCTTAAAGAAGAAGTCATACACATAGCAGAATTCCAAGTCAGTAAGATTTTTTATGTTGTCTCAAGTCATCTATGGGTTAAGACTCAAACACAGCTTTACTGATTGAACTAACACTGAAAAGCGACCAGGTAGAAAAAAGAAATACAAAAATCTAGAACGCTTGGCTCCAAAATGATATCTTTTATTAGGCCACCTGAGAAATCGCAAAAAAAATATCCTTTTCTGCAAGCTCTCAGGCTCACAAAGACTCCCTCATGGACCCAGAGAGACAGCCTTCCATCTCCAGCTCTTTCTGTGCAAAAATCAAGTTTATTTCCTACCTGTGGGGACTTATTACCATCTGTACTTTTCCCAAACCCTGATGAAGGGCCTTTGAGCCTGAAAGCTTGCAGAAAAGGATATTTTTTTTGCGATTATTCAGTTGGTCTAATAAAAGGTATCATTTTGAAGCCAACTGTTCTAGATTTTTGTATTTCTTTTCTGTCTCAGACCAACACGGCTACCAAATACATCCCTGACACAGGTACAATAAACAGTGTTTGGGCTTCTGTTATCTCATTGTCTTCAAGGCTCCGATCAACAAAGCCCATGTGTGTGCTTACCAAACCAAGTGTTCAGACATATTAACGGTTTTCCTATCCTGCTAAAAATTCAAGATTTCAAAAGCGTTATTGTTTTGCATTAGGATGAAGCAGACACCTTTGAAAAGCAAGAGATTAGAAAAAGAGTGCGCCTCACCAACCCCAGAATATTGACTAGGCCTTCCCCCATCTACTAGGCTACTAGATAAGGCACTCATCTAGGATTTAGGATATCCAGATTCAAATTCCTGCTCTGCCTGATTCAGGCAAGGAACTTGATCCAAGGTCTTCCTTTTCCAAGGCAACTACCCCAAATTCATGGGGCTGTAGACTTAGTGTCTCTCCATTTTTTTCACTTTTCCTGTTCTGGTTGCATACAGAAATATTTATTTGCTTACAGAAAAGTGAAACATCTCTAATAGGGGAGAACGAGGCAGGGATTGATGCTACAGTCCAGAGACGGGGCACTTAGCTGGGAGACAGATGAAAGCCTGTGTCTGAATCAAACAGAACAGTGGCTTAAAACTGGGTCTCTCTAGTAAGTACCCATTCATGCTGGGAGGAAAGAGAATTAGCAAGCCTCTTCTCCCCAGTTCTGATCAGAAATTTTACCCTAAACCTTAGAAACCTTTCCCATGTATATGCCCCAGGAAGTTTCAGTTTCTGTGAAAGACTGCTTAGATGAAAAAGTTTCATCAAACAAATTCCTGACCAGTTTATTGGCAAGAACTGTCAAGCATCACTGCACTTGAAAAAAAAAAAAAGTGAGTTATAGTTAACTTAATTTAAAACCTTTCCAAAAATTCCTGTAATGAATTAAGAATTAAATACAGAGAGCGACAATTATAATTAACAGAAAGTTTCGTCAAGAAAAACAGGGGGAAAATACGTATCTTGATTTACTGACATGCATTATATAGCACTACAATTTACAAAACACCTTGGTCACAACTCATTAACCAGACAAGCCTCTCCATATAAGAGTATGAAGAAGCATAGAAAAATTATTGAGAATGACCCTTCAACTTATTTGTGATGAGTTTTCTATTCCTATCTCAACTTAAAGGGCCAAATTCTCAGCAGACTGAAACTTGGCCCAGTTTTCTTGGTATATTATCATCAAGTTCAGGATCATTAATTACTTTTGATGATGGAAGATTTTAATGGGCATTTTTTTGGTAATTGATCTTTTAAAATAATTTTTAAAGTAGTTTTAGATCTCAAGTAAGTTGCTTCAACACTTCAGGCTTTAATTATGGTGTAATAATTCACCTACTATTGTATCTTATTGCTTAATAATCCTACAGTTACTTGAGAGCAACTTAATTAAGCAGTGGTGTTGCACTGACAGGGAGTTACAAACTAATTAATGACTTCCTTTCTTCTGATTAAACGCAGAGGCCACTGGTCCTGAGAAGCATACCCATCAGCACAGGAATGGTTTACTGTTCCCATGGCATTGCATGCAATAACTGGTTTTAAAGTTAAAATGTGCATCAATTCCGCACTGCCACTGTGCTAGAGACACATGAGATATTAATGGGGTGTACGTTGTAGCCGTGTTGGTCTAAGGACATAAGCAGACAAGGTTCCTTGGTTGAATCTGATATCTTCTGTTAGGCCAACTTAAATAGTTGGAAAACAATTATTAGGCAAGCTTTTGGGTTTAAAAACCCTTTGTCAGGCTAAGCAGGTTTCAGCAGTTGGTGCGTGCTCTTTCTGGATGGAAGGAAAAGTAAAGAAGCCAGACTGGGCTGGTATGCATACAAGACAGGTAGTCAGTGAAAGTGTAGATTGAAGAGTCAATGGGTGAGAGCCAGGCTGGGGAGGCGAAGAGAGAAGGGGGATGAATAGTGGAGGGATACCTGGGGAGTCGGCTGTCAGGCTGGTTATAATGCATCATAAATCCAATGTCTATATTTAGTCCATGATTTTTAGTGTCCAGGAGGCTGGTGAAGTGTAGTTCATAGGCTCGTCTCTGGGAAGTGTTTTTTAAGTTCCCTTTGAGGATCAGGACTGAGAGATTGGAGAGAGAGTGGTTTTCTTGGGAGAAATGTGCCCCCACAGGTCACTGGGTATTCCTGTCTTTGATAGATTTCCAGTGTGCTTTCATTCTGGTGTGCAGTTGTTTGGTCTCACCTATGTATTTTCCATCAGGGCATTTGGTGCATCGGATGAGATTTATTACATTTCTGGAGATGCAGCTGTAAGATCTGGGAATGCTGATGGCTCTGTTGTGGGGTGTAGTGATTGTGGGGGTGGTGGAGATGTGTTCGAACAATTGCAACCCATACTAGAAAGAGACCCTATTCTTAAAGAGATCTTCCCAGAGCCACCCATCCTAGCCTTCAAACAAGCACCAAACCTCACTAACCTCATCACCAGAAGCAAACTTTCCCAGGCCCAGAACACACCAAATGGACCCAGACCACGTCATGACAAGAAATGCAAAACCTGCCACATACCTGTTTTGTATGCATACCAGCCCAGCCTGGCTTCTTTCCTTTTCATTCCATCCAGGAAGAGCACACACCAACTGCTGAAACCTGCTTAGCCTGACGAAGGGTTTCTGAACCCGAAAGCTTGCCTAATAATTGGTTTCCAACTATTTAAGTTGGTCTAATAAAAGAGATCAGATTCACCCAAAGAACCTTGTCTGCCTATGAGATATTAATATATTGCATAGGGAGGTTAGAGATGCCTGTCATGTTTTGAATAATATCCCAAGGGACTAGAGACAGTACCCTGCTCTCAGCACTCAACATTCAATTAATGCAACCAATGCAAAGGGGGTATTTATGCCTTCCTTTTGGAGGTCCTTTGGTAGTTTTTTTTTGGCACGTTCATCCACCCTGATGCAACCCTACAGTGCAACTGGAAAGGGCTGCACAGTCTGCAAGAAAAGCAGAATTTCACTCAATCTAATGAAGATAGCAACTCTATGATCAAAGATTTGAAAATACAGGCAGAAGCTAGGACAGGCTGGCACCTTAGAGACTAACTGGTTCAGAGAGACATGAGCTTTTATAAGCAACAGCTTACTTTGTCAGACGCTACGAACGGCTGTCACCCTACCTTCTGCCCGACTTCAGATTAGCAGGGTTCATCTACCTCTCTGCTCATACTTGAAATAGTAAAGACTTGGCATAAAAAAGTCTTTATCATGCTGTTCTGAAACCTGCAGGCTATGAAGCACCCTATAAAGAGCAGATCTAGGTTACTCACTGGAAAAACACTAAAGCCTTTATTTGTGCTAGTATTCCCACGTTCTCCTGATTGGGAGAAACGAATGGGTAGCTGGCTTCGGAGAAAGGCAGATGCGAGATTTGTTTTTCATTTCTCATTGAAACTGTTGTGTGGGAAAATTCCCTCTAGCAATTTGGAACTTACAATAAAGGCTGTTGTCTCAGATCTTTACCGTCTTCTATATTTAATTACAGAGTTAAATTATGGTGTTGAATTCTGCAAGCAATAATGCACCTTAGTGTGATGGCAAGGCTCACGCAAGTCAGATTATGCATGCATTTGTTTGCAGGTTCATACACTCCAATTTAGAAGAGTTTACTTTTTACAGAAGTGAAGGTAAGTTATTTCTTTAGCAAGACTGACTGAGGCAGTCTGCTGGGAATAGAGAGAGGTCATTGAATACCAACTGCAAAGCAGGTTATTCTTTTTTTATTCCATTCAAAATGAAATAGATGAGGAATTTGTCTACCGTATATTTTTAGAACACGTCTTTCTAGAGTTCATAAAGCATAAGCAAATGCAACATGGCTCTTACATTTCCCAGTGGTTTTAAAGTAATCCTGGAAAGGAACACTGACGAAAACAGATAGGACGAGCATTAGCAAGTTTCCTTTATATATATTTTCCTGTATATTTTTCTGTAGAAATTAATTTTGGCATTTTAGAATCAAGTGCCAAAGTGCTTTATTTGGTGCTCCTTTCACAGATTAGCATTGCTAACCAGTATATCCTCTTTTGTTGCAAGAATACAATCTTCTCAAAAAAATATCACTGTGGATGTGGGACTAAAATGCTTTCATGAAAATGAATACAGAACAGCTTTTGTAGTTCATATGGAATTTACTGCAAATTTACAGCAGCCACAAGGAAGGCCTTTTATAACTCACTTAGCTGCATTCCCCAGCTCTCTGGGGAATAGTTTTTTAATCTCCTGAACTTTTACAATTACTGAGGCAATTGTTCACTAAAACTCTCCTGGGTAATTAGGCGCTCCAGATAAAAAAATCCTTGTGTATTTCAGATGGTGCTAAATCCAGGGATAATTTATACCCCAGGTCTGAACCTTCCTAAGAAATATAAGAGTGCTGGAATTCCAATTACTGAATTCCAAAGCAGCAGGAATTACAGGCTCATGAGACCCAATAATCCTGCTATTTAATATACTGAAACATCTTTCGCTCAAGAAAATAAGTTTTACTTTGTCTAGAAAGGATTGACTAAGCTCCACTTAAAAAGAGAATATACCATGGAATTTAAGCAGTGTCCATTTCCACGTTACTCATTTAATTCACTCATCAGAGCACACATCACATTTAAACCATGCTCCTTAATCTACTTCTAAGGGTGCACCTGTTCAAAATTATACAAGCTGATGATTCTAAACCACTTTGAAAACACAGGAGCTGCTCATTTCTGCTACCTAAATGTCAGCTTATATTTAGGTTCATATTATCCTCTTGCACTCAAATTATCTATTGGCCTGTAAAGTAAGGTGGCCCAGACCTTAATTTCTGTTTGGAAACAAAAGGGTAACAATGTTTCTCGGTTGCTGGAATAAAAGGAGTGTGAGAGATCCAAATCTCAGCATTTTAAAAGTCTGGATCAGCCACAGGCACAGAAGAGCAGCCACAACCTGTACGCAGCCAGGAATGCATCCCAGCTGGATGTAGAGCAGCAACTTGCAGGTAAATCTGTGGAGGGAAGGGGCAGGAGGGGCAGATTGAGGCCCCCACAGTGAGGGAGCGAGTACTTGGGTTGGGACAGGTCATGGGACACAGCCATGGGTGGCTCATCCAGATGTTTAGATGGAGGGGGCACAGCTCCTTCATGCACCCTCAGGGGAAGCATGTGGGGGGAGGCATGTGCCCCCTAGATTTGTGTGCAGGGTAGAGGTGGGCTGCCCTCCTCAGGCTGGGGCTTTGTGCTCTGCTGCCTTTGCCCCAGGAGCCATGCGCTGGCTGCGCCATGTGTCCCCTGCCTGCCTGACAGTGGGAGACATAACATGGGGTTGTATGGTTCCTGGAGCAAAGGCAGCAGGGGGCAGAGCACCAGCCCGCAGCCCACCTCTGCCCTACACACAATCCAAGGGGGCATGTGTCCGCATACCTCTCCCAGGAGTGCAAGCAGCAGCAGGGAGCCACACTCCCCCACTCCCGTGGCCCTGGATGAACCACCCAAGGCTGCATCCCATGACCTACTCTGGCCCTTGGGCCCCATTCATCCTAGCCCCTGTCCATGCCCCACTACCTCCCTCACCATGGGGGCCTCCACCTGCCCTCCCCACCCCTTCCCTCCACAGACTTACCTGTTGGATTCTGTGTCTGTCTGTGTGTCTGCCCCTCACTCCCAAGCCACAGCCCCCTCAGCCCTGCTGCTGCCCCTCACTCTTGACCTGCAGTACCCCACATCCTGCCAGGGCATGTGGGGACCCCCTTGCCATGTTCCAAACCTCCCACACCTTCACAAATTCCCTCCCCATGCACACCCCACACCTACCCCCAAGCATACAAAGCACCTGCATAATTGTGCATAATTTTGAGTTTTTCTGCACATAATTTTGAGTTAAATTGTGATTAAGTGCAACTATTTTTTTAAGTGCACAAACTAATGGCAATTGATTTTTTTAATCCTTTGACAGCCTTAGTTAATAGTAGTACTGAACAAGGGCTGTATGGGGAAAATAGAGGACAATAATCACGGGCACTGTATAATAACTCTATTGTAAGTCTAGAATGGCCTGATCCAAAATCCATTGAAAATCAATGGGAATTTTCAGTTAACTTTGACAGACTTGGCATTCAAAAGCAAAAGAGAAAGAGTCCGACTTTTAGGAACAGAATTTCACTCGGTTATACTTTCCCCTCAAAATGTTGTACCTGGAGGACTTTTTTCCCCTCCATCTACCTCAACCACCTTTAAATTGAATGATAGACAAAGCTAAAACCTGTGAGCAATATATTGAAAAGGTTCTCTCTCCTAATTAAATCAATAGGGGAAAACCGGTCAGCAGCAATTTTGTTTCAGTGTGATCTCACTTCAGCAGATCACTAAGGAAACTGAACATTTTTTGCCCAGAGTTTACCCTCTGAAGTAAAAGAGTTGAAAATTAAATCGCTGAAAGAAGACTGCTTCACTACTCACTCCATCATTCTGGTTATTCTTTTGTAGCATTTCCTCTTCTTTTTCTGTCTTTATTTTCTTTTTCCCTCTGAAAATGCATGAGAAAAAGTTGACAAATTTTAAGACGACGTTGCACGAAGTGGGGAACATTAACTAACTTAATATTAAAAAGTACTATTCACTGGCATCTTTAGCATTATGTCAATTCGACAAATCTCAGAAACTTATATCTGAAGGCACCTTATCACTGAATTAGGCTGGTGCTTTTACATCTGAGGAATCCTGGGCCCAGGCTCAGAGGTTTAAAGGGAACCTGAATTTATCAGAGCTTCCTCAAAGGCTAGGAACAGAAATTACACACAAACTGGTACAAGTGATTGGAAACCAGTTCAAACCTGTAACCCAACAGAGGTTCAGTATACATAAACTGCTTTCAAAATGGAAGAAACTAGTTTAAGGTAAACCTGGATGGATGTAGTATCAGTCTTAACTGAATTAGTTTCGATCATTTTACTGAACTTCTGTGCCAGATTCCCTCCAACTCCAAGTTAACTTTCAGTCATCCCAGGATACTTTCCATCTCCCCACAACCCTCCACTCCCACCCCTCGTAGGGTGGGCCGTCTAGCTTTGGCCAAAGCTGTTTGCTCCAGCTGGGAAGGGTGGCATGCTCTAGCACCCTGTCCCCTCCCTCCACCAGCTTCTTGCTTGAGCCACTGCAGGCATGTGGCTACATTTCCAGAATCAAAAGTTAATGTCTGTTCGCTTGCTTATTGGTTCAATCCACACATCTTAGACTAACCTACGGAGATTGAATCATTTCAGCCTTGGGCCTTTTGACTGGCTGTACTTCGCATAAAAAATGATTGGTTAGTACAACATGAAAGACAGGGCTACTTCAGGTGAGGACTGACAAGTCTAGACACAGGGATTTATCTAGTAAAGACAGAAGTAGTACACAATGACACCTTGCCTGGCCCTCAACCACAGCCCCTAATGGTCTTATTCTCACATACGCTTTCTTCACTCCAAACATACTAAAACTAAATGGTCATCTGCAATTACCGTGACAACGCTAGCCATCTACCTTTAAAGGTTTAATCTGATGGTGACAGAACAAGATCTGATCTCATCCTTTTTTTTTATTAGGGCAAAAGCAAGACATGTTGAAGAGCCTTTAAATCAAAATATATGGTTTTATTTTAGGTTCACGTTCAGGGCTATTAAAACATTAGCTATTTTAAACTTGTTCATAAAATGTTCATGTTAGTGCCAGATTATAGTGAAAGAAAACTCCCGATTGGTGCCAGCCAGAGACTGAAGGTGAAAGGATCATGGTAAGCAAAGGCTTTCCAATACTGATGATTTCAAACTGTTTTCTCTATCCCTTTCACCCGCTGTTGACTACCTGTTCCAGACAGCCTTTCTAGCCTCTGCTCCCTCCCATAGAGCCTCTTACCTTTTGGCAGCTTCCATGACTTTATTTACCCATTCCTACCCCCCACTAAACTGCTTCCTTTTGTCTCTCTTTTTACCTGACTCCAATCTGTCTTCACATCTTTGTCCCAAACACATTTAATAAAAGTGCAAAATAACTAGACCCCACCAGAAAATAATATTTAGAAAACAAAGCTAATACAAAATAATGCAATTTAAGGGATGCTTGTATCATTCTGTTCACCCATCCACCAACTGGTCAAAGACAAGAAAATTTCATGTCATGGGAAATTTAAAAATGACATTTTTAAGTTTTTCTTTCACCCCCCAAAAAACCAAGAAGTGGGTATTTCAAAACTTTCCATGAAATAGATTTAAAAAAAAAATATTTGGGGATCAACTGAAAACATTTTGTCTCAGTTCTAGCATTTCAATATTATTAAAAAGATAAAATAAAATACAAAATAAAAATTTTCAAATTCCAAAACACATAAATGTTTTGACCTAATTAAAATATTTTGTTTATTTCCCCCATGCCACAAAACAAGATGCCCTTAAAACTGGCATATTTCTTTGGAAGTTTCAATTTGGACAAGATGGCATTTTCCTCATCCTTTTTTGACCAGCTGGAATTGTATTTGCTTTCTCTCCTCTGTATCATTCAATTAGACTGGAAACTCTTTGAGACAGGAACTGTGTGTTACTAAGCTTTTGAATAGCCTCTAGCACTGTAGGGCCCAAGCTTTGTTCGGGGCTTGTAGGCACCACCAAAATATAACACAGTGGATTAAGTCAGAGTCAGAGTTATCCACATTAATGTCTTGCTGAGATGCTTGACCATCAGTACCTCAAAAGCCAATAGAAAAATGCCTGGGGATAAAAATTTCTCTACAACATCATGTAAATACCACATTGTCTGCAATGTATTACAGTGTCCCTGTACTCCCAAATGCCAGAGAGTAATAAGTAGAAAACATTTGTGTAGAACCTAATGCCTGTCACAGCAAGAAGGATTTTCCACTAAATTTATATTCTTCAGAAAGTTCCTTGTATGCACCTTTATAGAGAAGCCTCTTATTTTGTACTGATATTAAGATGCACTCAATTGAAAGATTCACATACATTTCCTTAGCCATGGTATTAACAGTCATCAACTTCAGAATCTTCTCTTCCTGGAAATGGAACGGGTTATTTCAAAGCTGTTCTCTCTGTTTGGCCTTTGTTGCAGTGTAGCAGGGTGCCTTTTCTTTTCAAAAACAGCATATACATTTAAAAAAAAAAGCAGATTCTTTATCTATGACTAAAGTTCCATCATACAGAGAACATCCCGAGATAGTCAAAGTTTAATCCTAACATTTCTTTTTATATCCTCAGCATGACTCACCTTCCCAATAACTGAGTCAATTATCAAATACCATGCTTTAGTGGTTTGAGCAGAAAACTGAAAAGCAGGAATTATAATCCTGATCTCAGTAGTGATTCCCTCAGTGGTCTTGGATGAGTTATCTAAATCTCTCTGTGTACATGTGTGTGTGTGTAAAATGAGGATAATACTTACTCCCCTCATAAAAACAGAGTGAAAAACTTCATCTGCTAGGCAGCTGAAAATGCAAAATAACAGGCTGGAAAGGAATATAAACTCCCTGGGACCATGCTCCTATGTACACAGCAGAAAGATTCTGCATACGGTTTTACCAACTGTTATTAAGGGTTTGTTCAAGAACCAAAAGATGCTGTGTCTTTTAAACTGTATTCCCCCACCAGCCCCACAAAAACCCTAAATATAGCAAAGAGCATGCAACAAATACTGTATTAAGAACTATAACCCAAAGAAAAGCAACAGCAAGTGATCCCACCTCCTACTTCTCCCCCCACAAAATACCTCCACTGGGAAGAACTCCCTAGAGCCAACTAAGATAAGAGCTGACGGCCACATGCAATCCATTCGCAAACTTACTATACTAACCTAATTGTAACAGGGGACCTGCTCCACTACTGAATACTCACTGTGGCCCGCCTACCTGTCTCTGGGCTAACCGCCCGCCTTCTCGCCCACCATGCCTTGATGGTAATTAGTTAATTGATCTTAATAAGTGGGAGGCTGCCCATTTCTTGCCCTGATGCCAGGGGGCACTATCTGCAGCTCTCTTCCTTCCCTACACGGCAGCCCAAGCCTCGCAGATGGCATCCATAGTTCTCACAGTCACCAGCCCCTCGCTGGGCCCAGAATCCTGCTGCTGAACCCCTCTACCATCCCTCCATTCTGGCGGTCTAATCCACCTTCATTTTCGGCAATGTAGCTCCCTGAGCTGCCTCCCCCTCATGGGTGTGGTCCCCCCCGGGACTTGGGGCAACTAGCCCTGGCCCACCTCCAGGCCAGTCAGAACCCCAGGCCCTCAGCCCTTGGGCGTTCCTCGCGGCGGGCCCCCGGCCCTTCAACCCTTCTGGTCCTGGCCCCAGCATTGACCAGTCGGGGAAACGTTCAGACAGGTTCATGAGTCCATGGCCTCACACTCTTCCTCTGCGGCCCACCTTCCAGACCCTACAAAGGGGTTAACCCACCTGGTTGTGGGGGCTAGGGGTTAAGGCGCCCCGACCCGCCTTTCACCGGGGTGGTAATTGGCCTGGGATTTCCTGGGGCTCCCGTGCTATGGAGAGCCCCACCAGGCCACCCACTCCTGGCAGGGGGCAGTTTTAGGTCATACCCAGGACCAGGAGCCTCCTGACCA
This sequence comes from Crocodylus porosus, assembly GCF_001723895.1. Classification (NCBI taxonomy): domain Eukaryota; kingdom Metazoa; phylum Chordata; order Crocodylia; family Crocodylidae; genus Crocodylus; species Crocodylus porosus. The sequence goes on along the minus strand of NW_017728915.1, from coordinate 35,410,857 downwards.
TCCCCGACAGCTCCTCCCTTACCTCCAGGTGATACCAGCAGCTCTGCAGCCAAGAGATGTTATTGCTTGGCTCCCAGCAGTGAAATGCCCTACTTATATGGGCAGCCCTGAATCTAAAATGGCTGTCCTAATCGGGCACCTGCCAGCTGCTGTCTCAGGCCCTTCAAGTGGCAGGCACAAACAGTGCCCTGCCACACTAATGAACCTGGTGGGCATTTAGATACAAACAGTGATGCCCTGGGCACCACTACCAAATCTGACTGACTGCTGAGGAGTTTATGCTTGGTTAGGATCAGCACCATGGATGGCTTTGAGTAAAACTGGACTCTGATAAGAAAGAGTGAAGTGATTAGTCTATGCTATGGCAACCCATGATGCTAAAGTAGAGGGGCTGCTATGCTTTGTATCAGCTGGAACATTTTCAGGACACACCGCTTAATTTGGTTATGTTAGATCAGTCAGCATTTCTAAAAATCATAGAAATATAAAGTCTAATGTTCACAGCATCTAATGAAGTAAGCCCTCTGCTTATGAAAGCTTATGCTATGCATCTCTTACCTAGTTAGCCTAGAAAGGTGCAAATCTGCTCTGCCTCCTGCCTGCCTTCAGACTAACATGGCTAACTATACTTCTCTAAACATTTACAAGGTAACCCCCATGCACCCCGTATATGTTACCACTGGTAGCACTGAAATGATGTTGCAGCCATGATGGCTCAGGAAACATGGAAGAGGCAGCAGTCTGTGTGAACCAACTGCATAGTCAGGATAGATTTAGGCAAGCTTCCAGGGTATCATTACGTGATACCTGAAAAGTGGTCTAAATATGCCCCTTTTTTTTCCTCTCTCCTTTCTTACCCTTCGTATTATAATCATTGCTTTCTATTTCGAAGCTCTGCTTCCTGCAGTCACTTTACAACATCTGATGAAGTGAACCCACTGCTTACGCTGTCTGATATAGATTGTCTATACAGTGCAAATCTGCCCTGCCTTTTGCATGACTTGAGACTAACAAGGCTAACCACCTCTCTCCCTCTAAAGTTAGCCTAACAATGCAGTTGCTCCAATAAAAAGATATCCCTCACTCCAAAATCTTGCCCCTCACATTTATTTCCTAATGCTTTTCTAGCTACAATTCATCTTTTTCTTTACATTAGCTGCTTTTATATCTAACCTTTACAGCTGTTCTATTGATCCCCGGGGCATTTTCTTTCACCTGCCATGCTAACCGAAGTCTGGACTGTGCAACTTTGTTCTCCTGCCTAATTCTCCATTGCATATGGTTTGAAACAAAAGCTGATGAACATGCCAACAAACCTTACATTTCACCTAGCTCCGAGTCATCTGTCCTCTTCCTTTTTTTCCTTCTCCTTTTCTCTTTTTGGATAGGGATGAAATTGGAGTCTTCCAGTTTGTTGATTGTTGTTGAACTGCAGTGGAAATTTAAATCCTGACTGAGAAAAGAAAGTTTGCCTCTGACCCTTACAAAGTACATTAATACTAGCAGGGTTCCTAAAACCCCCTTCTGGAGCAGGGCAGGACACCACTGGGACGAGCTGAAGAAACAAACACTTCTGTCACTCACCTTACAGACTCATTTTCTTTCTTCAGTGTATTACATCCTGCCTTGCTCTCTTCCTTAAATACAAATGACAGATTATATTAGATGCATACATGATATGGATTATATTTCTGTCACCACTAAATTGGCTGTTAGATTTTGTTTGCTGCATATTATTGACAGTTCCCTGATTTAAGCGCCTTTTCTTTTTTAGCCTCTTTCCCCCCTGCCTTTTCTTTCCCATTGTTGCTGGGTGGGGGAAAGGATTCTACAGGAGACGTCAAAGGCTCCATCAGCCTGCTGGAAGAGGAACACAATGAAAGGAGTCATAGACATCAGAAACATAACCAGATTTGTAAACATAAAAAGAGTATCAACATAAAAGTAATCCAAGCAGAATTTTAAAAAGGTATGGAGCAATCTTGTATAAGCATGCCAATTATTAAGTGGAGCCCTCAGAGCAGATAAACGTTTCAGTGCTAGCTGTCGCACAATCAAGTGTTGTTAATCAACCATCAGAAGCAGCTTTCCCAAGTGTTGCTTAAACCTAAATCATTCTCTTAATACATCTTCACGCCCTCTTTATCCCATATGTATTGGTCATTTGTTTGAAACTCTGTTCAGAAGTTTAAATCAATTTGAACCCCAATTTGTAGGTCACAAGCAGCTAAAAGGTTACGAGATTGTTCAGCCAAGCGCTGTAGTTGCCAGGCTGTACCATGATAAATACAGATGCGACTGAGAAAGCCCATGATCCTTATCACAATGAAGCATGACCTAAAACACACCATGCTGAGAGTGGTGCTCTAGGGAAGGTCTTCAACCAGGTGTCTATCACAGCCTGCTCTCAGACCTTCAAGCTACTTCCAAAGTTTTGTTTCTTGGGGGTCATGCTTTCTTCATTAAATGAAGGATTTTATTAGCATTTTCTTTCTTAAAAGGCAGCACTTGGGATAATCTGTTCTCTAGCCATAACTACCCAATTAGTGATGTGGCAAGGCCCCAAGTCCTCCTCTTATTAATACATAACTGAAATGAGACAGACCCATCTGAAAGGGGATGCACTGCCAGATGTGCTCTAATGAGTAATGCACTCAAGTCCAGCTATTTGCAACAACATATTGCTCACAAACTTGTAGCTCCTCTGCACTGTGCATTCCAACGATTCTTTGCCAATTCCTCAAATCTCCTCCCCCTTAATTAGATTGTTGTAGTGGAATCCCCAGGAAATTGTTGGCATCATCAAGCTTTGCTGATCCAATTACACTTGCAAACTAATGGGTTTCTATACACACACAATTATAATCAAATACCAGTCTGAGGAAGATGAATAGGTTTCTCCTGGGGTTCATACGACCAATAGTCTAAACTATCCCAACATAAAGTAATTGGCAAGCAGACACTATGGACACTTGCATATTTTCTCGCTCTGAAATATTTCTATTCCTTTAATGGTGGCCTGTGCTGCATTGCATAATTTTATAGATTGGCCTGCTATGTGAACTATAATAATAACAGTAATAATACTGCATAGCAATATCTAGATTGGTCTCTGGATGAGGCTAAACATTAAATCCATTTAGAAGTGAAACGCTAGCCCAAAGTGTGGCTGCCCAGTTGCATGGGTTTCCCTTGCCAACCACTAGGCAAAAACGTGGTTGGCAAGACAAAAGGCTTATGGGAAAAAATGGCAGGTGGTGGGCTAATGCACGGCCATGGAAAACCATGGTTATTCAAAGCTGTATACTGTGGTAGCCAAAACGATATATAGAATATTAAGAAAGGATACTCAAAACCATGGTTGGCACAACCGTGGTTGGTGAGGGAAGCCTGTATACATGCTGTATCTTTCCAGAAGTATCCAACACTGAGGACTTCTTTGGCTGCTGGTTGGCCAACTGATTTCCTAATTGGTTGAATTGGGCATTTACAGATTACAAGAGGATCCTACCTAACCAAAACCTGCATTTGTGCAAGGGTGTTAGCCTGGATGACCCTGAGGTCCCTTCCAACCCTAGCATCATAGTATGGCAGGAGGACTCCAGGATACTGGAATTTACTTGCTGTTTAAACTGACAAAAACCTCAGGTTTTATTACTTTTAGGACCAGTTAAACATGTCCTGTCTTCAAAAGATACCTTTCCTGGTGAGAGGGGAACAGGAATGACAAATGGCTAAGGTGGAAGAAGTCCTGGTATTTGAAAGAGGCTGTCTCACAAAGTTCTCTGGTAACTTTATTTTTTAAAGATTTTCCTTAAAAGTATTTACTGCAGAGTATTAAAATTTGTGGGTTTTTTTTAAATTATAAAATGTTCTCGGGGAGACAGGTGCAATAAAAGCTTAAACAAAATAGCTTAAGTGCTACTTGTTTTGCCAGTACTACCAGGAAATCGAAGGATTTTGGAGTGACACATGATGGCTGGTGTGCTCACTTGCATATCAATAACCCAAAGGCTCTTCTAGCTTTCACATTTCTCATTGCAGCACCAGTGTTTGAACTCTGAACCAGCTAACAGACTTGGGCATGTTTGTGCCCACACAGAGGAATCTGGGCCAGTGGTAATACAAATGATAATTTGAAGGCTTTCCCCTGTTTTAGCCTCCAGACCTTTGAGTGTGCTTTACAGCATAAATAAGCAGCAACACGCCACAGTAACATCCAAGGAATCAGCAGCATTTAATGCTGGTAGGGAAAAGAAACTCTCTTACTAAAAAAAAATAAAAAATAAAAAATTGTCCCCCGCCACGCCCCGACATCAGGCATCTCTTGTAGAGTTAGTCAATTTTTGTTTTAAATCTTCATGGTTAGAAACAAATTACACTGGACACAAAAAGCCAAATAAATTGTAAAATATTGCAACTGTTACAAGACAAAAATGAGAACAGGTATAGGATGAACTGTATTTTAAAAAATCCTAAGAATTTTGTATCCAGAGAGATGAGAGTGTGGGAGAGTGCGACTATGAGTGCAACTAGCAGCAGGAACATCTCTTATGGGTCAGTCTCCTTTTCTGCACCCCTTCCCTACAGACATACACATCCCAGTGGGACTTACCAGTGGTATGCATACAAAAACAAGATTTGAAAAATCTGCCCCGAAAAGGTTAGTTTTGAGCATCAGAATATTTGGGGGAAGGGAGCTAAAACAAAAGGGAATAGAACTCAACATGTTTCCCCATCTATCCACATCCAGTTTCATAGCTTTCATAGACATTTGGGCTGGAAGGGACCCCCGAGGATCACTGAGTCCAGCCCCCGCCCCATGGGCAGGAAGTCAGCAGGGATCATACGATCCCAGCAAGATAAACATCCAAAAGTGTCTTGAAGGCATTCAAAGTGGGTGCTTGAACCACCACGGCGGCAGTCTATTCCAAACCTTGGGGGTTTGGACAGTAAAGAAGTTCTTCCTTACGTCCGGCCTGAAACTGTCGCAGAGGAGTTTGTGACCATTCGATCTTGTCATCCCTTGGGGTGCTCTGGTGAACAGACGTTCCCCTAGATCCTGGTGAGCACCCTGATAAACTTATAGATAGTCAACAGATTGCCCCTGAGCCTGTGCTTTTCCAGGCTGAAGAGTCCCATGGCTCTCAGCCTCTCATCAAAAGGTCTGTTATCCTGACCCCTGATCATGCGTGTGGCTCTTCTCTGGACTCTCTCAAGCTTCTCCACATCCTTTTTCAATTGTGGAGCCCAAAACTGGACACAGTACTCCAGCTGCGGCCTCATCAAGGGCGAGTACAATGGGAGAAAGATGTCCTGGGATTTGCTTGAGAAGCATCTATGGATGCAAGCCAGCATTTTGCTCGCTTTACTAGCCGCAGCATCGCATTGCAGGCTCATGTTCATCTTGTGGTCAAT